>NC_081772.1:15547331-16249831 GCF_963082965.1 Carassius carassius | reverse complement strand
CGGTGGTGGCTGACCGACATGGTCATCCACACACAGCAAAGAGTACCCTAGTTACCCACATGATCCGCAAGTCCAATATTGATAATAAATGTTAAATTTAAAACAAATACAAAGAAACAGTTTTTTTTTCATCCTATTCATGAAAAAACGATCACTGTCATCTTTTCTTGCCCTCTTTGTAAAAAAAGCTGTGATTTTTCCACGACTGGCTTTCATAGTTAAGAAAGATAAAATCCTTTTTTGATAGACCTGATAATTATTTTATTATAATCATATCAATTAAAAACGTAACATTAAAAGGTGTAATAGTGTATTTTTTCACCATATCAAATTTAATAAAATTAGCAGCGAGCTAGCAACAGATCTAGTTTCATCTCACTCCAGTCTAACTTTAAACTAAATTATTTTATAGGTAATTTACTACACATTGTCATAGGCCTATACATACTGTGGATTATTAAGGCTAAATTTTACTTAACACTCTTGCTAAATGGGGTAAGCACACTTACTTTCTCATTTCAGATGTGTATGTTCTTCTAAGAAGTAATGATTTGTTATACACCGATTCAGACACTGACGGGCAGACCAATTGCTTTAACAGTTCATTATAATGAATCGGCTCAAAGGAGTCATTAATTCACAAATCAGACTTTAGCGGATGTGTTGTGTGGGAATCCTGGCTGTTAGGACATCGTGAAAAATTTGTCAACACACACACACACACAAAACACCTCATAACTGTATAGAATTTGTTTTTTTTTTATTATGGTGCTGAATAATTTTTGGTCCCAATTTTATTATTATTATTATTATTATTATTATTATTAATCAATTTCACTAGTGGTCCACTGTATGAAGAATGTTTGCGTATAATATGTCACAGTTCACTTTATTTTGCTATACTCACATGCATAAATGTATTATAGTGTCCTGCACCTACTAGTAAAAAAAAATATATCTGGTGTCTGAATAATTGCTGGTTTGACTGTGCATTGATTCTTGTTAAAACTACAAAGTAATTCAGTCAAGAGCAGTGTGTGATTTTCTTTCTTTCATTTTCTTGGATTAACATTACAGCAGCTATAAAGCTAAATTAGGCGCGGTCACTTAAGAGACAATGAATCCATCCAATATAATAATTGTCAAATAAATTTTTTTTCTAAACTTTTTACTTTCACTTAAGACATAACCGACAGTTTTTTTCGAACATACTTTCCAAGTCGGTATGAATTTGACGGTATTTGTATTTGACGGTACAAGAGCAAAATAAGGCAAATTCTGTGTTCAAAGTGTTTTGAGACGCCTCTCTCTGCATGGTCTCTGAACTAGAGGTCTTCACGGGTCCAAAAATCCGAACCCGAAAGAGACCCGTAATGTACTACACCGAACCGACCCGGACCCGTCTATTATTTCAAAAGCTGGACCCGAACCCGCCGGGAAGACACAGACCCGACTGGACCCGTTTGTCACATATTCCACCTTAAATTGCTATTACAAGTCAATAAACCTGTTGCGAAAAAAAAAAAAAACTTTTTTCTAAAACTTTTTTTCTAACCTATTTTAAGGAGCCGTAGTCTCTATTCCTTGTACCTGACTGTCTGTGATGCATTAAAATCCTCTGACAAGAAAGTTATCCATCTTATTCCTCTCGTTATTTCAAGTCCGAGCTTAATCCACTCATTATTTCAGCTTCAAAAGTCAACTTGATGTCACAGTAGCGACTGCGCACATGTACATTCTGACTCGAGTTAACTCGCATAATAAGACTGTTTGCCCTTTTGAACTATAATAACGATCGCTCTTGCAATGCCATGGCCGCTGATGTTATTTATTTGCTATCATCTGATCTCTGTGCTCTCTGCTCTGCATCGAATCTGAATCTGACCACTAAAACTTTAAGATTAAACGGTTCATTTATTTTATTAAAAAAATGGTAGAAAATGTAAAGCGCGGTTTGTCCCTCACTGGTTGCCATAGAAACATGACACAGGCTCGAGACTGCACATGCGTGCTAGCTGGATCAACCTGAAATATGCTTTTTAACGTAATCTGAGCATCATCGAAAACATTCATGTGACAGTTCACCTCAGATCTTGTTGCTGATTTGAAATATATTAAATATGTGTATGAAGTCTGCAAGCATTATTACCATCCGTGCCCTTCCATTAACTCTGAGTCTGTGCACTCTGCTTCTAACGCCAGAGAGAGAGATCGCTTTTTTTCTTTCTTTTTTTTGGCTTACACTTTTCCTAATTTTACAAATTGCAAGTTACAAGAAACACAAGCAGTGTGTGTTCTCAGAGTCCGATGACTCCGATCGCACGGGTATTACACACAATGTTAAACAGACCCGGGACCCGAGGTAATAGATTCGGACCGGACCCGGCTGATCATTTAAAATATTGACCCGAACCCGTACAGGTCCCGGGTCGACGGGTCTCGGGTGCACTGTGAAGACCTCTACTCTGAACACCAGAACACCTCAGTGCTGAATTGGGCTCTTTCACATACTTTTCTGTTTGTTTAAACTGCGATTTGTAGTTGTTCGTTCAGGTGCAGGAGGAAGTTTGTGGAGAACTTCACAAAGGAGAGCTCGGTTCAGTGTTGCTGTCCGCTATACGCGGCTCTCTCTCCGCGTGCGCAACGAACACAGCGCGCGAGTAACAGCTTCTCAGTTCAGCTTTTCCGCGTATTGTGTTTGAATGCTTTAAACTATTTTTAATGTTTAAATCGACAAGTGGCAAGGTTTAACAACACGTGAAAATGGTAAGCTTTTGTGACCACAAGCAGCAGTGGCCTGTCAACTGTCCTGAGCATCTTTTTAGGCTGGCCTCAGCCAGACGGTTGAGATCGCCAGGGGCACCCTCTCAGCCGTGTGCCCCTATAATCGTCACCAATGTTCACCCCACTAGCGACGACCCTGGGATCAGCTGATTTTGATGTGAGGGAGAGAGAAAAGACATAACTGAAGACGGAGAGTGCCCGTCACGTCACTCCGTCAGTAGCCTGCTTCACTCACAAAACCCAATTACAGATCAAATAAGACTTTGGCGGGACAAAAAATCATTTTGGCGGCCGCAAAAAAATTTTCAATGTAGGAAAAACCCTTTTAATATCTATGTTCGTAAACAGCTTTCCTTCCCTTTAACATGCAAATGTAACACACCCATGGCCAGTTGCTGTAGTGACTGCAGTGAATGGAATGACATGAAGCATGTCCACTCTGGCCAGCCTCAGTGCACCCGGCTGCTCTCTGACTGGTCTGGCCTGTTGAGTGACAGTGAGCTTGGGCCATTGTGTGGAATTTTTTCATGCTAATCTCTGGATTATTACCACGCTGAATAGAGTTAGCAGCTCCATTTTCCTCTCTCAAAGGTTTCTAGGTGAAGTAACTGGAGATGGCACCTACGGTCGGAAACAGGGACCATATGGTGCTTGCACAGTCTGTATTCTCTTACCTTATTCAGTGAATTCTTTATCTTTTTTAATAGCTGCACATCTTCTCATGTGCATGAGCTCTACGTGGCCCTTTAGGACACAGTCCAACATAGCTAGACAGAACAAAGGCCGATTTCTAATGCATTTCAATGTCATTTTTATTTGTAAAACTTTCTGAATGTCCCTTATAGTACTGTTTTGCAGTACTTTATGCTGCATTGCATTCTTTGTGTTGTCAGAATAACTTCTGTGTTTTTTACAAAGGACCGTTTGTATTGATTTGAGTAAAAAAAAAAAAGTCTGCATGTGAGTGAAGCTCCATACCTCTGATGTGGGGTTAGAAGTACTTGTTTTTCTTTTCTCATCTACTAGTGTCTATATTAAATATATATATATATATATATATTTATATATATATATATATATATATATATATATAAAACTGAGAAAGATACAAAAACGTGCCTCATTTGAACTCTTAATACTTTTTTTGATGATGGTAAATCTTTAATTTTCATAATAGCACTTTTAGTTGAAGTTCAAACCAAGTTTGTAATTACTTTTTTAATATAATGTGCTAAGCAATAATGCACGCTCATCCTCGCCTCCTGAAGGGATGAGACTGGTCTTACCTGCTGTACAGTTAAGCCAAAGTGAAAACGGATACATTTAGACACCATGCACTGACATCTATCATCTTAATTACCTTTGTTAATGTCAACATAGCCATTTTAACCTTTATGTCTACATTTCCACCTGATTTCGGGACTGTTTGTTAGTCAAGGCTCTTTGGTTTTAACTAGCATTAATTCTTAGTTAAGATGGAAAATTATTTTGTTTCATGTCAGGTTTAAGTATTAAAATATGCTCAAATCTTAATATGTGCAAATAAAACAATGTCAGTGGAGCTAAACACATATGAGATTAAATTTAGCTAAATCCTCAAAATTTAGTCTCAGCATTACTTGCTAAATATCCATTGGGCTCGTTGCTGTACATTCCAGCATTATGAAGTTATCACACATCTTTTCTTGTTTGTTCAGACATTGACTATGTTCTTTTGGATGTCTGATGTAGTTAATGATGTTTGGAAAATGTCATATCTGATTCCCCGCCCCCCCATCCCCCCCCCCCCCCCCCCCCCCGCACATATTTGACTCTTTCCAAATACTGTCTGACAGCAACTTGGGGGAAGTTCAGTATTTAAAACTAATTGTCAAAACTGGCAAATGTTAGTCTTAAATATAATGGTTGCCAAGCAAAAAGACGTCAACATTGTGACTTGAGTTGAAGTCAGGAGTCTCAAGTCCACATCTCTGAGTTTCACTGATAAACATTTCATTGAGCAAATCTAGGTCAAATGTGTGTTGAACAGTTCTGGGCTACTTAAAAAACTCTTGAATAAAAGTTACAATTAGATTGAATACAGATAAAGTGGGACACTTAAGATTTATTGAGAATTGCGTATTCATTGCTTACAGACATAAGATATTTTAAAGATAAAAAGATATTTTGACAAATGTTTGAATTCATTTGTCCATGAAGTAAAATTAATTGGGGTCCAAAAGTCAACATTGGACTTTTCTTGTATGGTCAAAAACATGGGGCTGTTTTTCAGGAAAGATATTATTTTGTGTTCCACATAAGAAAATAAGTTGTACAGGTTTGGAACCTCATGAGGGTATTATATTATATATATATAAAATATTTCCTTTTTTGGGTTCTATTTCAAGTATTGGCTTTTGATATTTACCAATGCCAGTAATTGATACCTTTCTATAAGATATACTCTTCTTTTTAACAATCCTCAGCAAACTTTACATTTAATAATAAACATCATGGTTAATTCAGCACACGTTGTGCCTCTGTGTATGCTTGGGGATCAGTACTGTCCTCTGAAACATCTTTATTGCATTGTTGTGCTCGTACTGTTGGTTTGTTTGTCTTACCGGAGTCAGGAAGATAGTGGACCGGTGACAAAAACAGTCGCTATGTCTCTCTCACGACACAAACACTATTAAAGTTAATGATCAGCCATCCACATCCTCTATGTGCGTGTGTCGGGAGAGCATGGTGAAATGTTAATACACAAGCACTGCATTGTTTTTGTGGTATTAATGTAGGTCATCAGATCTGTCTGCTACGTATTGTTTAAACGAGCACCATTTAAGTATACTGAAATTAACTGCATTTTCAAAACGAGTCATTTGTGAAGTAGTCAGGTGACTGTTAGATTGTGAGAATGAAAATGCAGCACTATGCAGTGACTAATTGACTTGTTTGTGTCTTTAAAACAATTACAGTACTCCTCTCACTTTAATGTGCATGCTGTCACTGTGTGGAGTTCTTTTATGCAGCAAATTTAAGCTTAAAAACAGGTGTGGAATGGGGTGATTTGGCATCGTAAGCCGATACACATGCTCTAATGTTGGCAGCGTGTCATGCACGAGGCTGTAGTGGCAGATGCAGTGACGCATTTGGAGGCGAATGATGTTTAAAGTTGAGTGTGAGGCTTAATATGCAACCAAAGCATTCGTAATGGTATTCTGGCTCTACGGCTGGAAAATGTACTAAATGCATGTTATGTTCAAGGAATATGTGTCATGTTTTCTGTTTTTGATTAATGAATTGGTATCTGTTTGCTAGTGTACTCCTAAAAGTTGGCATCTAATATATAATGTACAGTCTTTATCTACTAGAAAAATGGACAAAATATTGATGACTCATCTTTTGCACTCATTGGTGTTTTTTGTCCAATAAAAATCTCCCTAGAATTAATGTTTATACCTTTAGCAATAGCAATCAAAGGTTGATCAAAGGTGTCAGACATTTATAATGTTACAAAATAATTATATTTCAAGTATGCTGTTAGAATTTTCTATTTATCAAATAATCCTGTTAAAAAAGATTCATATTAGAATGATTTCTGAAGGATAATGTGACTCTGAAGACTGGAGTAATGATGCTGAAAATTCAGCTTTTCCATCACAGGAATAAATTACATTTTAAAGCGAATTAAAATTTTAAAATTGTAATGATTTTATATATATATATTACTGTTTTAGTTTTTAATGTATTTTTTATCAAATAAAGACTTGATGTGCACAAGTGAAATTAAAGAAAAAAATCCCAGACTAGTGTAAACTAAAGCCTAATAGCTATTTTTTTTTTGAAGGACAAAATTAAATTTATGAAATATGAACCATAATGACAATTTCCGACTCTTTTTTTTTTTTTTTTTTAACTGTCCTAATTAAATTATGAAATCTAATTTTACCGCCTTGTATCCGCCCACCATTTCAAGCAGATGGCCTTGAATTTCACAGAACCGATATAAATATCTGGTTTGTCAGCCAAATCATTTTATGTTAATGTAGTTTTTTTTTTAAACTCCGTAATAGATGTTATATATTATTTGTATTGCGTTCTTTATTTAAAATGCAGTTTTCCCACATGTGGCAATAACCTCAACCATATAATATGGCATTATTAGAGCAGTGGGTGCTTCCTTATGCAAACACACAGTCACACCCACAACCCTTGATGCAAATGGATTGAGGAAAGCTCTGAATTGTTTATGTAAACATGGTGGTAATGGACACCCAGTGGCAGAGCCACATGCACAGTTTTATTTACCCAGCCTGTTGTTTGCACTCATTAATCTCGCAACTTTGCAAATACACGCTTCATACGGTCGACTTGCATCTCGTCTCACACACACAAAAACACTCATTCAATCGTGTGCACACATCACATATATGCACGCACTAAATGAAAGGTCATTGTGATCTCTGCGGTTCCAGAGACAGACGCACATTTGTACACCCTGTGCAAAAGACCAATTATCTCAAGGCTGAAAAAGACAGAGCAATTGTGATGACCTTAAAGAGATCATCCAGAAATGAAAACGGTCATTTACTCGACCTCATGTCATAGCAAACCCATACTGCTTTGAGAAGCTGCTATGACATCAGGCATGAAATCAAACCCCAATCACGACTGTTACAAACTGATTTCAGGTCCACTACCATGACCAGCTGGTCTCGCGTTTTGTCTTGTGCTCTCAAAGCAGCTGAGTCAAAGAACACTGGGCATCTATCTAAATATATACTGACACATACAGCGCCCCTACAGGCCTTTATATCCACCTCTCACTGCCACCTCCACCACTGACATACTGCCGGTTTAGTTAATGATTTATTGCATGACCTGATTATGATTAAATATTGTGGGGTGTCAAAAGAAAAGGCTTGCACATTTTCTTGGTTTAGTCATTTTTATATTTTCTCAGTTATTTACTCACCCTTATGTCGTTCCAAACCTGTATGATTGTTTTTCTTCAGTGAAACATAAAATGTTGGAGATTGTTTGAGTCACTCTTTCCACTGTTACAATGAATACTGACAGAAAGGTCAATTCATGTTTCAACAATATCTGATTTAGGAATTACTGGTAATTGTTTTTTGGAATTGAAACACTGTTGATGCAGTTCATAAATCTGACTGCTCTGGTTCTTTAGGTCTGACTCAGTGATTCTTATGTCATTCCACACACATAAAACATTTGTTTATCTTGGGAACACAAAAGAAGATTTATTGTTCATGAAACCGAAGAGTTTTCTTTCCCGCCATTGAAAGTTCATTCCAACAGCTTCAAAGAGGTATATATGTGAATAAGAATTATAATGTGAATGAGAGCTTACATGAAAAATGTTCATCATATAAAGTCATCATATCTCTTCAGAAGAGTTGGATTAAAGTGCTCGACTCGTCTCGGCAAGGCTCGCTCGAATTGGTTTTAGGATGTCTTTATTAAAAGTCGCTTAAAATCAAACATAACATACAACAAAAGTTATATAAATGTTACTTGAATTCTAAAAATTCAATTGATTTTATTTCAGCATTTCTCCTTATTTAGTTGAAATTGATACACTAAATAATTACAAAAAATAAAAATGAAGAAAAATGACAAATACACAACAAAATTGTTTAAAGTTAAAAATAAAATTATTAAATTGAAAAATATTAACAAAAACTTAATATCTAAATGATACTAAAATAACACTGCCCTGAAGATAAACTATTAGCGAATATTTAAACTTGGGTCTGTTCCTCTCACAAAGCTATCGTATTTATGCCTTATTATTCATTTTCAATAGACATCCCTTTAAATAGCTGGTCACCCTCAGATATTAGGATTTTAGCACGCTGAATGCTGTTAAGATCACAAACACTTGAGTGGGTGAGGAATGAATCTGTTTTTAATTGACTGGTCACACAGCTGGGTCAAGCTGGTCTAACCTCTTTTACTATGGGTCTCTTTTCAGGGATGACAGCAGCATCTTTGATGGGTTGATGGAAGAAGATGAGAAGGATAAAGCAAAAAGGTGATTAGACAAACAAAACATTTCAATAATTCCCATTCAGAAATCATTAACATTCCTTTATTTTTTTTTATTTTTTTTTTATTGAGCTGAACTCCTGTTATGAGCCAACCCTTTATTCCAATATCTCATGCAAGAGTGGTTTAAACATGATTCATTACACCAGAGAATTGTATAGACTAATATTGCATATCTAAAGTGGTTTTTGCACAGGGAATAGAAACTTAAGTGTGACCTAGTTAAACCTGAGTGCACAGCTTCAACCCCATCTTCTGTATACATTTACAGAACCGTGAAATGGTTTCCCTTAGCATTGCTAGATTTTTCTCAGATGAGATAGCCTCCCATTCTCATTCTGATGAGTAAACTTTTTGAATTTGATATAAGTAAGAGTTGACGTGTATTCTAGTGCTTAACTGAGACTTCTGAAAGAAGATGAAATTGTTATCTTTTAAGTCAGTTCATTTCCACTGAAATTTTCCTCCTCTTATTTTACCACCTACAGAGTTTCTAGGAACAAGTCGGAGAAGAAAAGGCGAGACCAGTTCAATGTGCTCATCAAGGAACTGGGCACCATGTTGCCGGGCAACACCCGCAAGATGGACAAGTCTACTATCCTGCAGAAGAGCATCGACTTCCTGCGCAAGCACAAAGGTTGCTGTAATGCCATACCAATTAATTGCAACCAAATTTGGTATGCGGTTTAAAGCAGTAGTTATTTAGAAAATCAAAGTAAATTTAATATTTTCATTGCAAAAAAAAAAAAATTTGGTTAACTTAATTGAACCAATAATATGCATTTAAATACTACAGAAAACTAAACAGTTACAGAGAAAATGCTATTTATTTATTTAATTGTTTCTTTCATATTTTCAGTCAATAATGGTTTCTGTGACTTACAGGGTTAGTTCACCCAAAAATGAAAATTATGTCATTAATAACTCACCCTCATGTCTTTCCAAAGCCGTGAGACCTCCTTTTATCTTCGGAACACAGTTTAAGATATTTTAGATGTAGTCCGAGAGCTCTCAGTTCCTCCATTGAATGTGTATGTAAGAAAAACATCATCAAAGTAGTCCATGTGACATCAGAGGGTCAGTTAGAATTTTTTGAAGCATCTAAAATAAATTTTGGTCAAAAAAAATAGCAAAACCTATGACTTTATTCAGCATTGTCTTCTCTTCCGTGTCTGTTGTGAAAGAGGGTTCAAAACAAAGTAGTTTGTGATATCCGGTTCGCGAACGAATCACTCGATGTAACCAGATCTTCTTGAACCAGTTCACCAAATCAAACTGAATCGTTTGTGGCTGACACTCCCTCGGAGTTAAAACAAACTAATATCCCGGAGTAATTCATTTACTCAAACAGTACACTGACTGAACTGCTGTGAAGAGAGAACTGAAGATGAACACCGAGCCGAGCCAGATAATGACTCGTTCACGAGTCAAGAACCGTTCCTGTCAGACGCGTCGATTTCACAAGTCAGACTATTAACTATCAGTGAATTCTAGCCAGGAAGGAGCTGTCTGATGACATGTAAACCTCCACCACAGCTTGCTTTTTTCACTCAACATAGAGGAGTGGGTATTTCTGAAATGTACAAGACAATAGTAGACAACGAAGTGGTAGCTCTTTCAACTATTAGTAAAACAGCCTTCAGAAAAGATTGCACAGACAACCTAAAAATAGAAATTAAGAACGGTTCTGGACAGATTCCATTTGACATCATTTTTGTGGATGGTGCATTTTCTAAAAGCGTTGTGTGTGCTATACATATGAGAATATTAGAAAATGATCAAATATATTAAAAAGGTAAAAGTTATATATTAATAATGATAATATTTAAAATGTCCAAAAAATATAAAACCCCTTTATTTATAATTAATAAAACATTTAATAACATATCATTTATTTAACCTGATGAAATAAAGTTTGTATGTTTTAGTTCTTTGTCCTGTATTCAAAACTGAAACCTCATAGTTTGTATTTTCTTTCCCTCAGAAATTGCCGCACAGTCTGAGTCGAGTGAAATCCGTCAGGACTGGAAGCCGCCCTTCCTTAGCAATGAGGAGTTTACACAGCTGATGCTGGAGGTGCATACACACTTGCCTAAACCCCCTACTCATGTGTATTCATTCAGTAAACACTAAAACTGCAGAAAAATGTAGTCTTAATGTGCTCTGTTTTTTAGGCACTAGATGGCTTCTTTTTGGCCATCATGACGGACGGAAACATAATCTATGTGTCAGAAAGTGTCACATCTTTATTAGAACATCTCCCTGTGAGTATGAACACACTGCATTCATTTAATCAAAATGACAGTAAAAATCTGTTATTAATCTGTAATCTGTAAAATCAGTTATCTGTAATTTGGAGAAATATTATTAGAATTTAAAATAAGTTTCTATTTTAATATATTTAAAAAAAAAATTATTCCTGAGATGTCAAAGTTGATTTTTTTCAGCAGCCATTACTCCAAATCATTCTAATATGCCGTTTTGATGTTCAAGAAACATTTTTTATTATTTTCAATGCCGAAAACCATTGAGCAGCTTAATATTTTTGTAGAAACATTTTTAGGACTCTTAGCAAAATGAAAAATTGAATGGTTTACTGTCACTATTGATTTAATGCGTAGAAATAAAAAAGAAATCATAACAACCTAAACCTTTCCGAAAAATAGTTTGACAGAAACGTCCTCAAATTCATTTCATGTGAGAAGTTCACTAAATTCATCAGCTACTAAAAATATTAAAGCAAATATTAAATCTAAATGAATATGATATTGCTAAGCTACTATTTGTCTGGACAACTGGTCCTAAACTCCTAACCAAACCACACTGGGAGCATTTTACAGCTACAAAGCAACCGAATATAATTCATATTCAATAAGTGTGGATTGAGCGTCAGTGACCGCTGACTAAGCGAAAGCCATGTGCAAATGAGCAGTATCACAATTCAGTTATGAATACAGTGGCTGATTTGACTTTACTGTGTAAGTACGAATGATACTGACAATGTCTGTTGTTGTGTTTTCAGTCTGATCTTGTAGATCAGAATCTGTTGAATTTCCTTCCACTGGGTGAGCACTCAGAGGTGTATAAAGCCCTGTCCACACAAATGCTGGATGGAGAGACCCTCACCCCAGACTACCTAAAAAGTAAGAATCACTCATACATGCTGTCTTTACATGTTTCACCTCACCTCATGACCATAAAATTGGTTTCTTGTTGTCTCTCTCTCCGTTATTGACTCATTTCTTTGAGCACAGATCACTAGACTGGAGCTCATTAAGGCTGTTTTCTTGTTTTTGTTTTGTTTTGTTTGCTTCCCTGCAGCAAAGAACCAGTTAGAGTTCTGTTGCCACATGCTCCGGGGCACGATCGACCCGAAAGAGCCGCCCGTTTATGAGTATGTCAAGTTCATCGGAAACTTTAAGTCCCTCAACACTGGTGAGTGTCAGAACTAGTGCCTGCAGCATCAGCCGAGTCTTTCATATGGATCCATTTATTGAATTACGCAGCCAAGTGCTTGATTGCTTGCGCTTCTTATGTGAGAGTAGATGGAGCAAGGATCATTATTTGAATAGGAAGTGTTGCGAAAAGCCAGTTTGCCAGAGAAACAGGCTTCTGACCCAGATTTTGAGATGGAAAGTTGACCGTTCTTGGCTTAAGGTGAAGTGTAATTTGACGGGCATCAGTAAACTTAATTGTAAAAATAATGAATGATGGTTTTCAAACAGCCTTTGTTTATACAAATATATATTCCCAGCTCAAGCTCACACCATTGGTGGAGCCAGCGTTGGTTGGAATGATCAAACAGACAGATTGATGTTCTTCTCTACAGAGCCACTGTGTTTACACTTTTCCAGAGAATTGACCTACAAATAGACTTAATCATACAGCAGTTGATGGGGGAGTTTTTAAACATCGGCTTTAAATAATATGGAATAATATACATGATAATAATGTATAAAATAAATACAGGAAATGTTTTGATTTATTATTATTATTATTTCAGCAACAATAAAGATTAGATGAGATGGAAAAAGACTGATGACGATTAAACCACTTTAATTAAAATAGATGATACATAAGGATATGCATTATATTCCATTACACGAGTTCAGATTAATACGTCCTTTAAATGCTTAAAATTTACTAATAAGCGTTTAATGGTGGAAAAAGTTTCATTTGTCATGGTTTGATACATTTTCGTCCGTTTGAAAATGCATTTTTTAATACTAATTTTGTAGATTATTTATGCTCCTTCAGAAATCATTCTAATTCACTGGTTTTGTTTTCATTTTTTTAACATTATTAAAACATTTTTTTATATACCGGTATAAATGTTTACTATCACTTTTGGTCACTGTCACTTTTAATTCCTTTAAATAAAATAATACAAAGAATAACGATCATAATTTATTTTCAATTAATATTAATATTAGTGAGGGTAAAATGGACTAAAATGAATATGTCATTGAACAATATATTGACAATGTAATTCTTTTCAACTTTTTTGTCAAAGACAAACTATATCTTAAAATGAACACTGCAGAAAATGACTGTTTTAGAGAGAGAAAAAAAGTTTCTTATATCTGAATGAATGTTTCCTCGCAGGTGCTGCCCCCTAGTGTTAGACTAAAGAAAATAAGCTTATTGTTTATCATTTCTCCGTAAACACTTCCATTCTTGAAGATTTGCTTTTCTTTCCCTCTGTAGTGCCTAACTCAACACGTAACGGCTTTGAGGGAGTGATCCAGCGATCGCTGAGGCCCATGTTTGAAGACCGAGTGTGTTTCATAGCAACTGTGAGGTTAGCCAAGCCTCAGTTTATCAAGGTAGGTAGAGCCAAAGCCGATTTGGCATTTTCTCATTGGTCCTGTGACTTTTAATATTTGCCTGACAGACAGTGACAACTTGACTCAGATCTGTTATGTACATGTTCATCGTGACACAGTTTGAATGTATGCGTGTGGGCGTGCTGATAGACACTGTACATGTCTGTGCAAGACTTGCCTTTGTTTTTTGAAGACACTGATAAATGACCAGCATGCAAAGCACTCAGTGTGAGAAGTAGGTCACTGGGTTTCTGTTTTCGTTTTTTGTCTGCTAGAAGTGTAAGAACGTTCTTGTTTATAACCTCTGTTCGACAGGAAATGTGTTCTGTAGAGGAGCCCAATGAGGAATTCACCTCCAGACACAGTTTAGAGTGGAAATTCCTCTTCTTGGACCACAGGTACATACTTCATCTGTTTTTGTGAGCTCATTGTCAAGCACACACATCACCTTCCCTCTCCCAGAAAGCTAAAGAGTAGATCTGCTAGTTTGTTTCACTTAGGCCCAGATATTAGCTGTCTCAGGTGATCTGATCACTAGGGGTCCGACGAGATTTTACTCTGGATATAAAGTATCGCCTGTGACCACTTACAATTGGATATCAAAGAGAGGATCTCTGATTTCATGATACATCACTGTCAGCGTGTTACTACAGTGAGGTACTACTACTACTAAGACAGAAGGAAAGAAAGACAAAAAGAAGGAACAGAAGAATGAGACAAGCAGCAGAAGTAGAAAATAATGAGGAATAAAGCTGGGAAAATAGATCTAAGGAAGGAAATGAAAGAAAGTGAAAAGAAAAAAAGAACTAATCATTGCTTGTAAAAAAGAAAAGGTACATAAATACAGTACAGTTTCACGAACACTTGAATACACTTTTTAAAAAGTGTACTTTGTAATATTGTCAAATTAAAAGCTTAACTTTAAAGTATATTATAAATCATCATGATTTAATAATTTTTTGTCATTCACGCTGATTTTGATAAGTACTTGATTATAATTTTCACTATAATGTTACTTGATAATACAAGTGAATGTATTTTAAGGACTAAATTGCTGCTTTTTCATTTCAGTTGTATAATTACAAATATAATTAGTTAGGATAATTACTACTTGAAATGCTAGTTTTAGTAGAAATAACATTCAAATATATTATTTTAGTTTACCTTAAATGCCTGTCAGTCCATTTAGCAGTACAGTTTACCCTGAAAGTGAGCGTAAAATATGTGACTGATCTTGTGGGTACCTCGGAGGTGCATGGTTTTGTTTTTAAAGGCACAATATGTAAGATATTTGTAATAAAATATAAAAAAAATGCCATGCAGTTGTGCACTTGCGTTATCCCAAAAGTTACCAAGGATTTGTAAATCCAAAGAAATTGCAATTTTTTTTCATAATGGCTCGCTGAAACACTGGAGTTTTGTTCAGTGCGCGCTCACTGAGTGTTTTCTCTCATCATAAACAATAAAGTGCAGATGTAGGTATGATTTAAGTAAGAGATTTATTCATCAAACAGTGTATATACAGATTTACTGATTATAAGGGGAGTTTTTTGAAAGCGCTTAAACTCAGAGAGCTTAAGTCAGGCATACTGTTCTTTGACAATATAACGTTAAATATTCTTTGCTCGCTTTCTCTATATAATTTATTCGCTGTTTGAATAACTTTGGAAGGTACAGGTAATAAAAACAATTATTCATTACATCCTTGAACTTGATTTGGACATCTCTGGAGGGTGAAAATGAAATCTCCCATCATTCCACTCTTCTTTACAGCGTCATCAGGCTTCGCTTTTATTGTGTTTTTGTGCTGGTTGGAGACTTTGCAGAACAGTGGCCCTCTTGGACTGAAGTTTGACACATCTGCCCTAGAATATAGTTGTGTACAGCAGGGAGCCTTGAAGTCGAAAAGGCTGAGAACTATTGTCTTGATGTCATTTCTTTACAGTACTTGGTTTTCAGGGATGTCCTTCACTTCAGGCTCATGATACGCTCATGATACGCTCCACCTTGAGACTGTTCTCTGTTTTTGAAGACATGTTTGTTCATGCTTGCACAGAATGTCTCAGAGTAATCAGTAGCTCACGTTCAGCCCACAGACTCAAAGGCTTATACATACATCTGGAATAACATGAACATAACTTTTAATTCCATTATGCTTGGAAAGGTTTCTACTGAATTTAGATGAGTCATTTCAGAAGAATAGCTGCTAGCGTTTAATTGGCACAGATGCTAGATATTAAAGCAAATGGTTTTCCACATTATCAGTTGTTTAGCAGAAGCTAGTGGCACTTCAGATCTTTGTATGCTGTTTTTATCCCAAAACATTTTCATATGACTCAAGGAATGCCTGGAAATCTGTTCCAAGAAATCAGTTTTTGCAAAAAAAAAAATGTAAAATTGTAAAATGTTTAAAATAAAAGATGGTCTGAATTAAAAAATGAAGAAGTTGCAGAAGTTTTGAATTCAGTTCAGTTTAGTATTCTACTATAAAAACATTCTTTCTAGTCATAACGTAAAACTTTCTTGAGGACAATGGTGATTTAAAAAAAAAGTGGTGTCAGTTTAGTCAGACTAAAATCAATAAATAAATCATAATCAATAAACTATAACATTTAATACTACGAAAATGCATTAAAAGGTTAAATTAATAACTTTATTAACTTCCATGTGGTGGGAAAATCA
This sequence comes from Carassius carassius, assembly GCF_963082965.1. NCBI lineage: Eukaryota > Metazoa > Chordata > Actinopteri > Cypriniformes > Cyprinidae > Carassius > Carassius carassius. The sequence goes on along the minus strand of NC_081772.1, from coordinate 16,233,485 downwards.
CCATCTGCACATTTAACAGGTCTGAGCTTTGGAGAATAAAAAAATGCAATTAAAAACAAATAAATAAAAATGAAATAATAACAATAATTGCCATAGAAATGTTAAAATTGATAAAGGGCACAAATGTTTTTTCAGACACTTGACAAAATCAAATAATTTTGTAGAATTTTTTCAGTATTGTTGAAATGTACAAAATGTTATTTAACAAACTGTTAAGTATAGAGTATAGAAATAGTTTTTTTTATGGAGTTTCTAAACCATTTAAATTCTGTTCCTTGAGTCAAAGTCAGTTCACATATTTGTCATATACTTTGAGAATGACCCCACTGAATGCGTGTATGCAGATGATGTGAAGTTGCATTATTGTATTTTGCAGGGCACCCCCCATCATAGGCTACCTACCCTTTGAGGTTCTGGGTACTTCAGGGTACGACTACTATCATGTGGATGACCTGGAGACCCTAGCCAAGTGCCATGAACACTGTGAGTTCAACTACTCTTTGTGTGTACTCGTGTCTCCCCAGTTTTAAAAATGGACAATGGTTTGAAATTGATGAATGAATGGCACTGTCTTGAGTTTTGACTTTGTAATAATAAGGTATCTCTCTCCCTGCAGTGATGCAGTATGGTAAGGGGAAGTCATGCTATTACCGTTTCCTGACTAAAGGTCAGCAGTGGATCTGGCTTCAGACTCACTATTATATCACCTACCACCAGTGGAACTCACGGCCGGAGTTCATCGTCTGCACCCACACTGTGGTCAGGTGAGGGTGTCAGAACATGTGACGTTTGAACTACTAGCAAGAAAGAAACTGCTGCCATGTAAAGCAGGCTGTGGCGCTTCTGTTTATAGAGAGATTCTTAGTTGTATTTTTATTTTATTTTTAAATAATGCTTTTCTTTCGTCTCAGTTATGCTGAAGTGAGGGCTGAACAGCGCAGGGAGCTGGGCATTGAGGAATCACCTCCTGAGATCTCAGCAGACAAGGTGAGACATTTCTGAATTCAGTTCTGAACACCCTTTAGCCATCATTATAACAGGCAAGTATGTAAAGTATCAATAGATACATTTATTTACACAGACATTTCTTTATACATTTGATTAAATGTTATGCTATTAATAGTCATTTTATATAACTTTAATTGAAATATTTATTATTTATTCATAAAGATGCAATCAGTTGTGTTAATTTTATTATATAAATATTTACACATATAATAAACAAATATGTAAAATATATTTAAACTAACATTTAATATTTTGTTTCGTAATATTTATATACTTTTATTCAATACATTTTGTTCTTATTAACAATTTATTACATTTTAATATGCAAATAAAATAGTATTTACACAAATTCAATTTCTTATAACATAACATTCAAATTCATCATTCATAAAGAAAACTAAAACATTTTATTGTTTTATGTCACATTCACAGTAATGTTTTAATTTTATAAATTGAATACATTTATAGTTTATATGCATCTGGGGTAAAACGTGCCAAATCGGTTGTGCGGATCACTGCGCTGTGGTGACCCCTGATTGAAGGGAGCAAGCCGAAGGAAGAGAGAGAGAATACATTTATAGTTTATATAATTGTTAGATTAATAAACCTTTCAATTAACCTTTTTATTTTTTAAGAATGTTTCCCCCCCGTTGTTTTCAGTGATAATCAATATTGTGCCACAAATGCCCAGAACGATCCTTTAATCCCACTCTGTTTCACTCTGCTCAGTCTCAGGACTCTGGCTCTGAGTCCCAGTTGAACACCTCCAGCCTGAAGGAGGCGCTAGAGCGATTCGATCACAGCCGCACACCCTCCGCTTCATCACGGAGCTCCCGAAAGTCCTCAACACACACCGCCGTCTCGGACCCTACGTGTATGTATACATACCAAAGAGAGAAGGTGGTGCTCAAACAAAACACAGCCACAGCATGTTCAGATGTTTACTCACATTTCAGCACTGTGACTGACCCAAATATGTTTGTGTGTCTGTAGCCACACAGACAAAGCTGCAGACAGACCATAGCACACCCCCCCGCCAATCAGTGTCAGCCATTGAGATGACATCACAGCGGAGGTCCTCTATTAGCAGTCAGGTTGGTACATGTCATGATCACTGAGCTTGTGTCCAAACACAAAACCCATCTTAATTTTGAAATAAACAACAATGTAGGATAAGAAGAGCAAATTATGAAGTAACATGAAATTGTCCACACTGAGTATTGACCTTGTGTGTCGTCCCTCTTCAGTCAATGAGTTCTCAGAACACAGGACAGACGATGGCAGCATCTCTTGTGTCTCAGCCTCAGCAGCCTCAACAACTTCAGCCCAGTGTGCAGGTAATTCAACATCCCTTTTACTGCATTCACAAGTATCACTCTTACTAGTGTTCAGGTCTCTAAATGCCTGATGCCACTAAATGCGAGCATGGTAGTCGGTGCTTTAACACCTGAGGCCTACTGAAAATATTATACCTGGTGCTGTTTATCGTTTTGTAGCCGGTGCTGCAGTTTTCCACGCAGATGGATGCGATGCAGCATCTTAAGGAGCAGCTGGAACAGCGCACACGCATGATTGAGGCCAACATCCAGAGACAACAAGAGGAACTGCGGCAAATCCAGGAGGAGCTGCAGAGGGTGCAAGGACAGAACTTACAGGTAAGAGCGCCCCCTTGCTTTTGATTGAAGGTGCACTACCTGCCTCAAATTGACCCTTTTGTTTGGCTTTGTAGATGTTCTTGCAGCCCGGAGGCGGTGGTCTCAATCTGGGCTCAGTGCAGCTGACGCAGGGATCATCCGTGCAGCCAGGGGGCTCTCTGTCCATGCAGGGGGCAGTGGTGCCGACAGGAGGCCTGCAAAGTGGCCTGCAATCCACACATACAGGGACACAACACACTGTCACACAGCATCCTCAGCAGGCACCGCCACAACAACAGAACCTTCTCAGAGATCAGAGCTCCAATCTAAATCAAGTGAGACAGTGAGCTTTTCTATGAAAATGCATTCGAAATATAGACGTAGCAAAAAATGTACTATGAATTCAAATTTATTTCTAAAACTTGACATTAAAACTATGCAAATCTATTTGAGACATTTTCATCAAAGCAATATTTGGTTTCCATATTAAATATATTTAGCATATTTAAATTAGCATATGTCATTTATTAGGATAAAAAAATCTAGTTTAGTCCTTTATCTTACTTTATGATAGGAAATCCCATTTGATTGTCATTAACTAAAACTAAAACTAAATTTGAATAAGGCTGAAATTAAATAAACTATTGATATTAGATAAAAAAAAAACATTCGAAAAATGTTATCTTGACAACTAAATTAAATACTTTCTCCTAACCCTGAATTAATATAAAAACTGAACTTAAACTAAATTAAACCTAAATAGTAATGTAAAAAAAAATTACAAAAGCACATAACAAAATGACTTGAATTAACCAAAAATAAAAACGAAAAAAAAAAAAAAAAAAAAAAAAAAAAATATATATATATATATATATATATATATATATATATATATATATATATATAAAATATAATATAAAATAAAAAATTAGCCAATTAAAAATATGAATAAAAATTATAATATATAAAGAATACTGAAAGAACACTGCTACATTACTATGTTTAGAAGAGTGAAAATGTGCAGTTTCGCTGAATATTCCAAGTCCAAAAATGTCAAAATATTCTCTGTAAATAAAATATGTGGTAGGTTCAGATATAAAAGATAAACCAGCCTTCTATTAAATGCAAAAGCATATAAATAACATACGGTATAATATGCTGTGTACATATATTTGAATACCGTATTTTTCGGACTATAAGCCGCACCTGAGTATAAGTCGCATCAGTCCAAAAAAACGTCATGATGAGGAAAAAAACATATATAAGTCACACTGGATTAGAAGTCGCATTTATTTAGAACCAAGAACCAAGAGAAAACATTACCGTCTACAGCCGCGAGAGGGCGCTCTATGCTGCTCATACACTGAGCAGCATAGAGCGCCATCTCGTGGCTGTAGACGGTAATGTTTTATCTTGGTTAAATTCTCTTAGTTCATTTCTCTTGGTTCATGTCAAATTAATTTAGATAAATAAGTCGCACCTGACTATAAGTCGCAGGACCAGCCAAACTATGAAAAAAAGTGTGACTTATAGTCCGGAAAATACGGTATATAAATGTATATATAAATATAGAATAACATCTGTATCTCTTGTCTGTTTTTTAGCAGTCTCAGAGGATGTCTCACACACTGCAGTCTCCTCAGGGAGCACTGCCTGCATCTTTGTATAATACCATGATGATCTCTCAGCCGGCGCAGGCCAACGTTGTGCAGATCTCCACAAGCCTAGCCCAGAACAGCAGCCCCAGCGGAGCCGCGGTTGCCACCTTCTCACAAGATCGGCAGATACGGTACATGAAACACTTTTACAAACATGCACTGAAACTATGCCTCATTATAAACATGAAGTGCATTTACCCAGCTAAATAAGCACATTTGAATACTAAACTAGTTAAAAAGGATCATTAATCTCATGTCTCCTCCATTTCCTTTTTGTAAATATACCTTCTTTGCAGGCTTTAAAAACATGCTGGTTATTTACTAATGAACAATAAAACATTCTTTGAAAATGCCTGGGCACTCCTGAGCATGTCATGCTACAACTGATCCCAACAGAAACTCATATCAAAGCTAACTAATAACACTTTGTCCTGCCTCCCACAGGTTCCCTGCTGCCCCACAGCTCCTCACTAAGCTAGTGACTGGCCCAATGGCGTGTGGTGCTGTTATGGTGCCTACCACTATGTTCATGGGGCAGGTGGTGACTGCGTTTGCCCCGCAGCAGGGCCAGGCTCAAACAATCAGCATCACCCAGCAGCCGTCTGCGCAGATGCAGGAGCAGCAGGCTCAGACGCAGTCACAGACAGCTACAGGAACTGCCCAGCAGCAAGGACAGGCCCAGCTTGCCCAGCAGCAAACACAGTTCCTACAGGTAATCCTCCCACAGGGAGAATTAGGACCCTTTTACCGTTCATTGACTAGCATATTTTTGGTCAACTTATTGATTAAATGGAATTCCGTCAAAAATTGTAACACTCTAATCATTTAACACATCATGAAAAAAGTGAAACCTGGAAGAATTTGATGGACGATAAATGAGGACTGAAGCTTCAAAATGATGTTTACACCAGCAGTCGTTCGTTTAGTTTCTACCTTCTGTGATCCAATTCCAGATTTCAGAGTAACAAACAAATCAATTCCAGATGGACAAAATCAAGTCAAGTCCTGCCCTACTTTTTTTTCTGATTTGATAGCCGTTTCATGTGTATGTGTGTCACAATAGTGAGGGAAAACACTGTCACACTTTCAGTTTCGTACTGACAATTTTTATGAAAATGGAGAGCTAGGGTGGCTGTGAAGACTTGCTATGAATAATGACCTAAAATCCCTGCCTCTTCCTCACACAACCCTATCACATGACTCTAGAAGACTTTGAATACAGCACAGAAGTTCTATGGACTACTTTTATAACGCTTCTGCAGCTTGGTTTGAGCTGAATAAAAGAGGTCGGCCAATTTATTCTCAAAAATTTTAAAAAGTGATTTTAAAAAGTGATAATATTTTGTGACAGCTATTTCTTTATTGAGCATTTTTCTTGCATGCGTAGCTAAAAAAGACCTTTTGCCCTTAAGTTACTAGAATAGAATAGATCTACAGACATGCATTTAAAGGACATGCAGACACACACATTTACAATTTATATTTTTTATTCATTTTAAATTATAAATGTATTCAAATCATGTGATAGATTTCTCAAAATGTGAAAAAAAATCTCTCTCTACATGAAGTTATATATTTATATTTTGCATTTCGTTCTGCAGGCCCCTCGGCTTTTACATGGCAACCAATCTGCCCAGCTGATCCTTCAAGCAGCGTTTCCCCTGCAGCAGCAAGGCACTTTTGCAGCTGCAACACAACAACAGCAGCAGCAGCAGCAACTGCAACAGCAGCAGCAACAACTGCATCAGCAGCATCAACAGCAACAACAACAGCTGCAACAGCAGCATCAACAACAGCAGCAGCAGCTGCAGCAGCAACAGCAGCAACAACAGCAGCAGCTGCAACAGCAACTGGCAGCTCATCGCTCAGACAGCATGGACCGGTCCAACGCACCACCTCAGTAGCTGACCGCACGTCAGAGACAACAACCAGATCACCACTGAGCAGTCCTGCAGGCTGAGGGGCTTCTGAGGGGGATGTTTGGAGCAAAAAAAAAAAATAGCAGTATTTGTACTGTTCCCTCTCAGATACCCTTCCACTGCATATAGGTGAAGGGCCTAAACGGGTGTCCTTTTTTTTAACCCTGTGCCCTTTTCGACCTATGGGTAGTTGATCAACAGCTGCTTGCACTGAATTCTGGGAGAGGTCCAACCATGAATGCTGAACTTTCTGCAGGCTGGCAAAGAATCAACGGCATCTGGTTTTCCATAAACGGTCTCCTCCACAATAACTGTTTCCCCCTTGTCTCGTATGCCCACTGTGTGCCGTCATCCCTCTATCACAGGTTTAATTTATGCAGAACGAGCCGCAGACCTGAAGAAATCTTGCAGGACAAACGGCGCCTCTTTCTCTCGGTCCTCCCTTTTCTTCCTCTTTCCTCCTCATTTTACTTGTCGCAAGTAATTATGGGTCAGAAAATATTTTTAAGAATGTCATGTGGATTCAACTTTTATTGTACAGTTCACCTGTAAAATAATGTGTAAATATATTGACAAAAGGAAAGAGAAACTAATATTTTATATGATGCATGAGATGAAAAGCATAGTCTGTTATTTGTAGCTTTGAATATACTTTTTTTTCTAATATTCAGAGGAAAAAAGCTAAACTTAATACACATAATGGTTGATCTCTTCACAGACACAGATTTCACAGATTCTCTTTTCCAGTGGGATGGGGGTAAGAGTGTGTGTATGTGCTTGCGCACATGTGTTTGTGTGTATGTGTGTCTGCCAAGCAGGCAGTGCTGGATCCACAGATTGTGTCACAGTTGGTTTAAAAGGGCCTTCGTGTTTTAGTAAAACTGTTAAAGGAACAGGTGATCTTTAGATGTTTTGCATCATGTTATATACCTTAGTAATTGAAAATATATAGATAGGAATATTTCAGAGAGATGTTTAACATTTGTAAATAGTTTAAAGAGGAGGCTTCATATTTAGTTAGTCATGCGGTTAAGCAAAAAAAACTATAGAAACGGTGCTCTGACTGTTTAGCGCAGAATCATTATGGCTTTCAGCGGCCATTGGCTTTTAAGTATGGCTGGTATTTAAACACTCTGCTGAACTGGAACTGATGCTTAAAACAGCAGGGTTATGATGAGGAAAAATATAATTGCATAGTGTGTATGATCCTAAATGCCATAGCTTCCTCTAGTTTTACATGGTTGTTTACACTGTTGTACAGTGTTTTAGGTTTGATTCACTAAATAGGTTTGAAAAACCAGAAATATAATTTCACACAACCAAACCTCTCTATCAGCTAGAGATAGAAAATTATCATATATTTGCACAGCTTAATGCAGGAATACTTTTCACTTGCTTTTCTTGGGTCTCATTTCAATGATAGTGACTTGACTTTGCAACCTTCTTCCACTCAGCTCTGGAAAAGCAGGAATGTATTGGTTCACTAGTATCTCTGTGACGCTGACATAGTCCCTAGCAACTTCTAGCTCTTTGCCCAAAGCACAGAAAGCAACCCTAATGTTGACAATCTGATTCTGTTTTATTGGCCCCTTTAGTATTACAGTCCAGATATGGCAGATTGTAGTTGGTTAACATGCTTGACAAGAAAGTTTCTCCAAAGTTGCTCTGAGACGTTTGTTAGTAGTTAGCCATCATCAATGTTCTAAAGTAATTATTGTTTTCCTCTGGTCAAATAGGTCACACCGTTAGAGTAAAATTTTTGTTATATATATATTTGGAACCTTTTTATCCTTATGAAGAAAACTAAATAAAGGCTCAGTTTTATCAACAGGTAGCACTTATAGAGGACAGATTTAGTATTTTATGTATTGATCATGTGAGTCATTATTATTAATTGTTTTAATTATTCTTCTAATCATCAGAAATTAGTGCACTAATGAGCAATATTGAGTGAGTGAGTGTAGCCACATATGGTGTCCCATACTAGGAATTTGTGCTCTGAATTTAACCCATCCAAGTGCGCACACACACACATACCCGGAGCAGTTGGCAGCTGGGGGTTCAGTGCCTTGCTCAAAGCTGCACACCTCAGTTGTGGTATTGATGGTGGAAGAGTGCACTGGTCATTCACTCTCCCCACCTACAATCCCTGCCAGTACCAAGACTCAAACCCGCAACCTTTGGGTTACAAGTCAGACTCTCTAAACATTAGGCCACGATTGCCATATTACCTCTTCAATCCAATATTTTCCATATCAGACCTCACTATATATATGAAAGTGCCAGTCTGAATGTTCGGTTTGTGTGGGATGTCAAAGCCAACCACCCGGATTGCTGGTCCAATCACAGTTCATGTTGCAGTATCCACACAATAGCAGAATAACTCAAGTGATCTAAGATAATGCAGTATGTAATCTAACTCACCCTGTTGTTCTTTTACCCTTTGAGTTGGAATATGACGGTCATTAAATGTGTTGGTTTTTGTGGTCATGTAAAAGTAATGGATGGCTGTACATTTCAGTACCACAGAAATTGTATGAAGGAACGGCTAGAATGAGCAAGCGAGATTATTGATTGAATGTAAAACTGTCACTTAGCTTTATAGTAAGTAACATATTTTAAAGAGGAATATATTGAAAAATTAGATGTTATTTTTCTACAGCAGCGTCAGAACAGAGAATTTATGCAGATAAACTATAGTTGATGTGTAAAAAACAGGTGTTATACACCTTTTGCTATGAAAGGGAACTGGAAATTAAGCTTACTCCATATTGTAACCTCAAACGAAGGATTTAAACAATCTGTGACACACTGGAGGACCAGCTGAACTTTCTCCTCACAATGCAGTTGAATTCAGGAAGTGGTTATTTTAAGGCTTTTGCCCGAGTAAGAGAGGTCATTCATGTTTGCTGCAGACTTGGGGTACTTGAAGGTTATACATATTTTTTTTTTTTTTTTTTTAAGTCTTGCTTAAAAAGTATAGGACACCTGTACAAATTCAGGCTGGGTCGAAAATGACCTTTTGATGTATAGTGCATCCTCTCGCACAGGCATCAGATGTCAGCTGTTGACAGAGTTTAAGGGTTTGTTTTTCTGTTTTCTGCACTGATTTGTATTATGTCAGCCCTACGGTAACAGAAATACTACAGTTTCCTCAGGTTGGTTCAGAATATAAAACAAATCCACATCAATCTTGCCCCTCCTTTCTCTTCCTTCCTTAATCTTCTGATAGTGACCTCTTCAATAACACACATTCTCCTGCATTTACCGTAAAGAGCCACAATAAAGGATGATATAAAATGGTTGTCCTCTATGTACCTCTGAATTGTCTGTGGTGCTCGATGCTCCTCAGTTGGCGTTTAGTAATTAACCCAAAGAGCTCTGAGGAAAGATGGGAGAGCATGGCAAATCCTGTTCAATTTGTTTTTTGAAATAGTAAAAGCGCCCAGTGAAAAAAAGGGGGTGGTGAACCATGTTAAATGTTTTGTAGTACTGATGTATGCACTAGAAGTTCTGAATGTCTATCAGTGTTCTCTTGCAATCATTTAATTGTTGTACGTGTGATGTTCTTTGCAGAGCACTTGTGCTTGGCTCATGAAATTGATCTGGTCAGTACACATTAATGTGGGGGAAAATAGAAAATTACTTAAATATACCTATAAATAGGTTTAAAATCTCACCATTTGTTAGGTTTCATCCAATGTTAACCCTCCATCGGGGGTTACCAGAGCATTGCTCTGTTTTCCTGACCTCAGAAAAAAAAAAAATCTGTAATATCAGAAAACAGTGTGCTGTATTGGGTTCATTTTATGAGCCAGGCCATTCTTACATTTAACATTGAAATAATGGAACCTTTTTAAACAAACAGTGCCGTTTACTCCCCTTATTCAATTTTGAAAATAAAATTATTTAAAATATATATATATAAATATATATATACATATAAATTGTATTGACTGTTTTTATTCCTTTACTTTTGGGTGTGACTGTTTTCCTCTAAATAAGTTTCATAAATTAGAGTTGTGCTTTGGTTGAAGGGAATATCCAGTGAATCAGTACTCCATAACTACTCCACTGTTGTCTAGGAGACAATCATCAAATCCGAAACTTGGAAAAACAGACAAACATCCTGTTAAAAATGTAAGTTATGCTACATTCTCACCATGTCGTAATGGACTATGCACAACCACTTTCCATGTTTTGCCTCAGCAGCCAGCTCTATCACATCCGGTGCAGTGCTGGAAGCCTTGACCCATCTGTCTTGTTTGTCCATAGCGAACTATCTGCGAAGACTTCTTTGTAAATACACAACAGTGTTGTACAGGAAATGTTTAACAGGTTATCGAAGTTAACTTATTCATGTTAGATTGATATGTTTACCAAAGTGCAGGTAATCAAGTTATTTATATTTTTATGTTTGCATTTCCACAGTTCAGCTAACACAGTATCAAAGTTTATATTCAAGTTTGCAGATAACACTATAGTATCAACGTTATTTATATTTACATAATCTACATTTGTAATTATCCATTCACAATTTCTATACCAAATTAATTTTTTAATTGATATATTGTGTTGTGAAGAGTGCGAGAAGCAAATGGTAAAAATGAAGTCTGTCTCTAGTGTTTGCTCTTCCGTCTTTTGAGTGTATTAAGTGTGTTGTGCTGAAAAAGAGTAGATATTCTACTGGATTAAGGTGGGGTAATAGCCACTGATCCCTCTAATGTTCTCTATTGTAGATCAGTGGTAATAGCTCCTTTAGCAAAATGGGATACAACAATGTTTGGCGAAACTACGGTCTTCTTTATTTTCAGAAAGTCATTACTAGAATGAGATGAGAAATCATCTCGGTTACATATGTAACCATGGTTCCCTGAATAGGGAACGAGATGCTGCGGTGACGTCACCGTATGGGAACACCCCTCGGTGTGACAAATGTCTGAAGCCCTATACCATCCCGCCAATCCTATTGGCCAAATAGCATTTGGCACCACCCTACACATGCGCACACGCCTATTTCGCTCAGATTTCATGAACTGAAGAAGAAAAATGCTATCAAGGTATTGAACGGCCGGGACCGCAGCATCTCTTTCCCTATTCAGGGAACCATGGTTACATACGTAACCGAGATGTTCCCTTTCATAGGTCACTTCGATGCTGCGGTGACGTCACCGTATGGGAACCCTATACCATAACGCCTGACGTACCTGATAGGTGGGATCCAAGGAAGCATCTGCTCAAGCGAAGAGAACCCGGGAGCCAGGATCCATCCTCACATCCAGACTGTAAAACTTGATAAAAGTGCTCGGTGAGGACCATCCTATAGAAGACCCACTGAGAAAAGCTTGTGAAGAAGCCACTGCTCTCGTGGAATGAGCTCTAATTCCTAAGGGCGAAGCGAGTCTGCGCGCCTCATAGGCTAAAGATATTGCCTCCACCAGCCAATGGGACATGCGTTGTTTTGTGACAGCATGGCCTTTATTCTTATGTCCGAAACAGACAAACAGCTGGTCAGACTCACGCCATGGGGCTGTACGATCAACATAAGTCTTTAGCGCTCTGACAGGGCAAAGACTTAGATCTCCTGACCCCGCCTCTGCAGGGGGTAAAGCCTCCAAGACCACTTGTTGAAAACGGAAAGGGTTAGAAGCGACCTTAGGGACATAATTAGGCCTCGGTCGCAGCAATACCTTCACAGAGCCCGGTGCAAATTCCATGCACGAGGGTGAAACAGAAAGAGCCTGTAGATCCCCAACTCTCTTGAGGGAGGATAAAGCCACAAGAAGAACTGTCTTCAGAGTCAGGATTTTATCCGGTATAGTTTCCAGGGGCTCAAACGGATGCCCTGATAAAACCTTGCAACACAATAGATAAATCCCATGAAGGAACTCGCACAGGGCGGAAAGGCCTCAGCCATCGCGCACCCTGTATAAAATGAGAAACCAGCGGATGACGGGCCACTGAGGCACCATCTATATATACACGTGGTTAGCTGAAATGGCTGCCACGTAAACTTTCAGAGTGGCTGGCGTAACTCCATCAGAGAAACGGCCCTGAAGGAACTCCAGTACTGAAGCCACTGGGCAGTAAACTGGATCCATATTACGAATTCCACACCAGGTCGTAAACAGTTTCCATTTGAAAGCATGAGAGGAAGCGTCTCATAGAAGCTGCTCTAGAATTCAGTATAGTCTCTGTGGTTTCTACAGAAAGACCGGGACATACTAACTCACCCCGTTTAGAGGCCACGCCCACAGCTTCCATAGATCTGGCCTTGGGTGCCAAATCATTCCCTGTGCTTGCAATAGCAGATCCTGTCTGAGGGGAATCTCCCATGGAGAGCCTGCTAACCAGTTGTTTGGCTGAATCTGAGACAAAATAGACTTTACCATTAACATCTTGAATTTGCTCGTCCTGAGTGCAAGATTCAAACGGCATAAATCCAGAATGGGTCGCAACCCATAGCGGCTGTAAAAACCTGACTCCATCTGAGAGGGGTGTACTTCCTCTATAGCCCCTTTGCTCAGCAGAGTTGACATCTCCTGTCGCAGCACCGCTATTTCCTTTGGTTTCACAACAGTGGGAAGAATTCCGCGGAAAGGAGGCGGGCCTTTTCGAAACTGAATGGTGTATCTGTGACTAATTGTGCGTAACACCCACAACGGCCCGAAACAACATTAGCGGTCTCAAGATTTCCGCTTTCTGCAACACTTACGCATCATACGCATTAAAATGTCCGGGCACGAAAAGCTTGCGGCGTTCGTGAACAGGGGAAGTGCATGCGTCAAAGTCGTTGCGTCTCATTGTGTATAATCCTTAAATGTGTCCACGGCAGGATTTAATCCAACAAGATGGACATCAGGCTCTGACGCTAAAGAAAAAGCGGCGGCTGTATGAGCCGTCATAAACGGGTCATCTTTGCCAGACCCTTGAACCGTCCCCGGATTTTGAAAGCTGAATTGCGCAGAGTGTCTGAGGGAACGCTCGGCATGATACCTCGATCCAATGCTGCTCGAAGCGCCCTTTGCGGTGGGACAGTCAGTGTTTGAGTGTGGGGACTGCAGTGAGAGGGTTGGATGCGCAAAAGCGGTCCAACAGCGCTCTCTAGTGGAGGGCACAGTCCCTGGCAAGCAGTAAGAGTATCAGGAGCTGCTATTTTTGGCCCGAGAACGAGAGGCATTAGCCGTCAAGCTCAGGTCTAACCTCTTCCGTTGTTGCTGGCGAGCCGGTGGAAAAACCTTAGGACCCCAATCCTTATGAGGGGGCGCCATAAGTGAAGGCTCTTCCCGTGAGGCAACTCGTTGGCGGTGAGAGGAGGTTAAGCGAGAACGCGCGGGCGCCTGTCGGAGTTCAACCTCCCTAGGCCTGTGAGGAATCAGCTGGCGGAAGGCGGCTGATTGCTGTTTCGCTGCTCTAAATTTCTCCACCACCGAAGTGACAGCCTCTCCAAACAAACTGTCCTTAGAAACAGGAGCGTCCATAAGAAAAGATTTGTCCTTTTCTTTGATATCGGTGAGATTAAGCCAGAGGTGGCGCTCGACCGTAATCAAACCAGCCATGGAATGGCCTACTGCTCGAGCAGTATGTTTGGTAGCGCCAAATCCATTGCTCGTCGTAGCTCTTTCACGGCCTCAGGTGTGATACCCTCCCCTTCATCGAGTTCCTTTAAGAGCTCTGCTTGGTAGGCCTGAAGGGCCGCCATAGAGTGGAGCGAAGCAGCTGCTTGGCCAGCGGCCATGTAGGATTTCCCGATGAGGCTGGACGCGATTCGACACAGGAAGGAAGAAGGGGGCGAGACTTCCATGCCGCGGCCGAATTAGGCGCGAGATGTTCGGCGAGAGTCTCTTCCACCGGAGGCATCGCTGCATAGCCATGGTTCGCAATATCAAAAATGGTGGCGAAATCCAGCGTTAGTGATACGCGCCGAGTACGGCTGTTTCCAGGACCTCGAAACCTCCTGTTGGAGGTCCGGGAAAAAAGGCAAGGCACAAGGCAAAATATAGCACAAGCACACATTGTAATCAAAATATTTACCATGTTTCTTTGATTTCAAAATATTAAGCTATAGGAATTTTATTCAAAATGAAGACAAAACTTGAAGACACGCTCTGGTCGTCAGACTCTATGGAACACATTTACGCGTTCATGTATTGAACCGGCATTTAGTCTAGGTAGGACAATTAACTTAATGGCTGTGAAAAATTACCTTGAGACCAGCTGGTTAAAAATAATTGGAAAAAATGGCTAAAAGAGAGTGGAGTTAGTTTTGAGGAAAGCTGAAGTGACATTTGTTTGAAGACGCAGGTGGTTTGATCTTTTGCATCTAATGCAGCGCATGACTCGTGGCCGCAAAATGTTTTTGGATATTTCTGTTAACATCTTTGTGCTTCTTAACAGTGTAGTGTTAATACTGTTTAGCATTTTGAAAAAAGAACCACATCTGACAGACTGAAACTGACCTTTTTATTCAATATTTACAGGAATAATAGTTTTGCAGTTTTTTTAGTTCAGCCAGCACAATCTCCAAAGTTTACCCCTGTCAAATATTGACAGTCACCCTGAAAATGCTATATATATATATATATATTAAAACACACAATTTTATATATATATATAAAACACAAAACCGCACCAAATCTCCTCAATAGAACAAATTCTTCAACCATGACAAAATATCAGTATCTCTGCTCCATAATAGAATAAATAAAAACCATTCAGAAGAAAAGGCAAAATTTTAGTCTTCCTAAACAATAAGCATGCAAACGGGAGCTCCTAAAAGCATGACAATCCTTAAAAGTTTATGACCAGTGACACAAAAGCAGAAATGCATGAGTGCACAATCATGACCAGTAAATACAGTGACTGTGTTTAAAGGCCACATGTGATGATGCAATCAGATCTGACATTATTTCATACTACATTTCAAGCCTTTGGTAATATGGTATGAATAAAGGACAAACCATGAACAGGCAGTTTAGACACCAGGCAGTTCCAATAATTCAGCATTCAATTCAGTACTGACCATTATATTGCTAAGGCTCTTACCCACTAAATACTCCTGAGACGTGAGTAGATTCACTGCTGTGCAGTGGGTAGACAGTCATAGAGAAGAGTGACAGTGCTTCATCTGGTTTTAGTTTTAAAGTTGTTATAGTCAAGTAAGCTTGAACTTGAATAAAGTAGAATGGAACCAGGCCAGTATTTACCCATAGTACACTGCTCAAACTGGTAAAACAATAAGGAAACAAGATTCATGATTTGTCATTTAAAATGTTACAATATGCCAGGAACTTACAGGAAAGTAAATTGTTAGGCGGCATACAGTCAGGAGAAATATGATGATCATCTAAAAATAGAACAGTGTCTGGTTGAAAGTAAAGAAAGACAAAAACAGGGAGGGGTTTAAGCAAAAAAAACTAAAATGCTCATTAAGTCATGAGCAGTAAATGATTTTTCTTTCATTCAGTCATACTTCACTTACACAAAAGAGATTTACTCCAACATATAAACAAGCCATCTGCAGTCTTTGTGCAGTCTCTCACTCTTCGACTTGGTCTGGGTTGTATATATACAAAATGAAAGCAAGAGTCCAATTCTTCCATCAGAATCCAGAATCGGGCTTGATAAAGAGGGCGGAGAATGCAAAGGCAAGGAAAACAATTCCACCAATGATTGTAACTGTAGAGAAAGCAACAGGAAACATCATTAAATAAATCTGGATATAGGTCAGTGCTTATGCAAACTAACAGAGCATAATGTACTGCACTAAATGACTCACCGGTTCTAACAGAGATCTTCTGAGCCACCATCCTCCCGCCGATAACAGCCAGGCCTGTGCACAGACAGTGTCCCAATGTTCCTCCAACTGCTACTCCAAATGGATCCTGCAGCACAAACCAGGCCAGTTATTCATGTTAATAACACTAAAGTCATTTGCTAGCTGCTAATAATGAGTGATATGGAGTGCTGGATTCCTTTAGGTTAATTACTTATGATGTAGAATGAAAGTCTAATATAATTAAGAATAAAATATTTAAAATCTTAAAAATATATATATCATATATAAAATACTGTTAACCTGGATATATATAAATAAAAAAAATACAAAATACATTTTTATCTTGGGCATTGAGAATACTTAAAATGGTGAGAAAGTATTTTAGTAGAAGGTTTGTTTAAAATTAATTATAAATAAAAATATATCATCCATTTTTTTTAAATGTTATTTTTTTAAATGGACATTACAAATATTTAAAATGTTAAAATTGAACATTTTAGTAGAAAAAGCATTTAAAATAATTATAAATAAAAATATATCGCAACCATTTTTAAAAAACAATAATGATAAATACATTTTCATGGGTAAAAAGTGACAAAGTACTTTTAGTAAAATTATTTATGAAACCAATTGCAGAATAAAAGTCTAAAGAAAGAATAAAATTTATACATAATATATAGAGATCTCATCCAAGTTAGAATTTTTTATATAATACATAATACCGTTTTATGGTCATTGAGAATGTTTAAATTGTAAAAAGTAAAAAAAAAAGAAAATTCATAATAAAAGGTCTAATTTTGGATCCTGTGTGGATACCTCTCTTGCAGCCAGCACAATAGTGGCAAGCTGAGAGCGGTCACCCCACTCTGCGAGGAAGGTGAGGGTGAGTGCCTGAATGAATATAGGTGAGATCAGGCTGTGCCACTTCCTCTGAGGTAACATGGTCGCCGTCCCTGCTTCCACGTCGGGTGAGCCGTTGGCTAGCTTATAACGCTGAAGCTGCGAGAGGAGAGGAAATCAACCAATCAAAGCTCAGATAAGATGCTTCAATTATGTAGGGGATGTTATTTAGCCACACCTGCGAACAAACTGACTTGAGTTAGAAAGCTTTTACCTCCTCGTCCTTTTTCTTTATCTCAGCCTGGACCTCCTCCAGCTCCTCTTGCCCTTCATTTGGACTCATCCTCAGTCCCTCCCTCAGCATCCTCAAACCAAATATGGCAAACAGCGCTGTCGATATGTAGTAGGTATAGATCCGTGGGATAATGGTGGTGGCATAACCAAACAGGACTAAAGAGAAGACAGAAAAATAGGTCATTCATGCATACAAAGGATTTTATAAATAACACATGGTAGAAAAACACTCTGTGGCCTAAGCACTGAATTATAAACTAAAATATTACCCTTAGAATTATATAAGAAAGTGGTAAAGAGGCAAAAAGGCCTGTCATTAGAAGTCTTTTAGATCATGATATTATGACCATGATGGTATTGTTGTGGATGGATGCAAATTAAAGAGTTTGGTTCCAGAACGTTATAAATCAATTTGGATTAATTTGAGTAAAAATGTAAATAATTAAACTAAATAATTAAATTTCACTTTAAATATTTTGTTTTCAAACATGGTTTAAGTCATTTGATGTAGATTTTATCATGCTGATGTAAGTTAGGGTGTTTTCGTTTTTAAAATAAGTTTGGTTTTAGTTAGTTATGTGATGCTATAAAAAAGAAAGTGTGACATCATGATTGACAGCTGAGACTGACAGCTTCTCTTAGCGAACTGAGACACCAACAGGCTTTATCGGGACCTTCAGGAAGAGACTGGAGTTGTGTTTACCTTATTTTAACACAAGCCTCTTATATGGAAAATCATCAGAAAAAAATTGGACCAGTCAAGCTAATTTAAAAAAGGGTCAGGGGCGTGTGTTTGCGATTGCCTCAACAGGAGTGTGGGCAGGACGCGGATCCACTTCACTCTCTACTGCGCAGACTCTGGTCACAAATCAGCTCAATATGACCATGCACTGTTGGGACTCAATTCACTTTTCTTCAATGAAAGTGAATGAAGGTGCGTCGTCCATCTTTTTTAGTCTATGCACTCAAAATATATATGCAAACATGTAAATTGCACATAATGCAGTTTTTAAATTAACTTCTAAATTATAAAAATTATATTTGTTGTTGAATTATATTCATTTACACAGTGCCTCTCACAACTTGTTTCATAACAGATTTAAACATTACATAAGACATTACTAACAGGTAAAGTAAAATATAATAGTCTAATATTTCACGAAATGCTCTTCTCTGCAGTTCATTTATAGCGCACTAATAAGCTATGGACATAGATGACTTCCTGAGGTAAATTAAATGCTACATTACGTTTTGTTTAAAATCTGTTTTATTGCTGTCTTTCCGTGGTTGAAATGCTGAATGAGCGATTACATGAGGCATCTGATGTTCATTCATGCTTATTTCGCCTTAAAACTAGTAGTAAAGAGGAAGGAAAACTAAGATGATGGGTGTATTCAAAGCACTGCCACTACTGTTTACAATATGTGGAATGAGGTGCTGTGATTGGTTCAGCGGATGTATCACATTCTGCAGAGAAGGGAGACTACTGTTTGTCGTGGTTTGGAAAGATGGGGGAGAAAACATGGAAGAATAACATGGTGAATATCGCATACTTAAAATTAAAAATTTACTTTTCATTACCGACCAGATATAATAATGATTTCGGCGTGAACTCTTTTTTTTTTTAATGGCATTTATTGCATTTTGGAACCAAACACTTCAAATATATTATTATATTTGCATGATGAACGATAACCTGTAAACATCTCACAAGACTTTCATTGAATAGGAACCCTGAAATTTTTAAAAACAGGTGACGACAAAATAAATAATTATTCTCATAATGGGTAAAATTATTGCAAATTTGACAAATTAAGCTTTCACTCAGTAGGAACCAAACATTGTTTTGCAATTAATGATAAATCCAATAGATTGTTAACATCATTATATTATTGTATAATTTTAATGGTCAAATTAGTATACATTTAATTGAGGTCAAGACCTCTGAGGTGGGACAGGACAATATCCCAGTTTTAAAGAGGAAGGTCTTGATTTCTTTTAAATCTTGCTACTTTTAATGCTAGCTTAAATTTATAACAGATAACAGTTTATTCAACAAATGTTATAGATAGGATTTGTGACTAAAAGTCATGTGACACCAAAAGTCTGGTGAACTGGTGAAAAGTGGAAGAGGAGATGTGAGGTGAAACATATCAGCCTCTGAACACGATTTAAAAAGTAAAGGTGCTTTTGTACAACCCACCTGACAGACACGTCATGAGTCCCAGAGCCAACATGGCGCCCACCAAAACAGTGAGGCGATTGTAGCGCATAGCCATGATGGCTGCGATGAAGAACGTCTTGTCTCCCAGTTCAGAGACAATGATGACTGAGAGGGCTGCCACAAAGGCATGAATAAAGCCCAGGTTTCCTTTATTGAGTTCATCGGCTCTCACTGCCGGGCCGGGTGCGAGACCGACGGTGGCCTTCTGCAGCTGGACAGAAATTATGATTCAGATGTTACAAAAGGCAACACATTTATTCAAAATATGGAGCAATATAAACATTTACAACAATTATAGATGCAATTCAGCATTTTAATATAAGAATGTATGTATTTTTATCTATAAAGCAAGGATTAAAGGGGTTATGAATTGGCTTTTTTATCATTTCGTACTGTTCTCTATGGTCCACTCATAATGCCATCAAGATTTTTACATTTAAAAGAAAACATTATTTAGAAGTAATTGGCTATTTTCTGTCCTGTTTTGACCCCTTCATCAGAATGGACTGTTTTGAATAGGCGTGGGGGATTGTACACACTTGTGTATGTTTGTTAGGCTACATCTTTCATAGATGACTGCTGTGATTTAGGTTAAAACACAAATACTCAGTACATATAAAATGATCCGTAAAAACAGACAAAGCTATTATATAGGGACCACCACGTAATAAAAACAGTTACTCACACTTGTGTGGTGCGACCATAGACTGTATAAAAACATGGACGTAGTGTCCGTGACGTCACCCGTAGTCTCCTGAAGTGTGTTTTTGAAGCCTAAAGTGTGTAGAGCGGGCCGTCGCCATCTTGGCAGCGCGTCACCACGCGACTCTGCCGGACAATCAAAAATGGGCAAAAAGGCGGGAGCTAGTTGCTGAAGCCACACCCACCTAGCACGACGGCAGTGTCAGCAGCGGCAATCCACCCGTTACTCAAGTTGCTACGCCCTTAATTATGCAGAACTTTAAGTCTTAATATAATTTAAACGGATGAGTTAAAAAAATCCACCCCCCCCCTCACAGTTGTCATGAAGGGCAAAATTTGCTATTTAGACCAAAATCATTTTTTGAACCAGGCTGTAAACATGTTTTTTCCTGCTGTAAAGTTGGGCATTTTAACATGGGGAGTCTATGGAACTGACTCCCTTTTGCAGCCAGCCTCAAGCGGCCAGTAGATGAATTGCAGTTTTAGTCACTTCCTTATTGGCCTCACGAGAGAGAGCAGGAGGTTGGCGCTCGGGTGCGACATTACTTTCAGATCCAATATGGTTGCCACTGGGGTTGCTCCGATCACGATCAGCCAATCGTTATGCGCATCTCGTCAGTAAAGCCATTCTCTAATCAGCGGTAAATTCCATCAGGTGCGTGATTTCACATAGAGCAGCTGATACTACACGGAGCCATTGTTAACTGAGAAGATGCGCAAATCCACGTTCATTTTCAGCGTTTATGCGACGAGATGCGCATTAACGATCGGCCAATCGTGATCGGAGCAACCCTAGTTGCCACTGTCTTTTAGTTACAATCTTTCTGAAAATCCTGCTTCGAATTGTGTTTATAAAGGAATCCACAAACAAAGTTCTTAATGAATCTGGATCTGCGCAGTGTCTTGTTGTATTCGGAGACATCTTTATCGTTTGATTTCGGAACAGACCTGCGTTTGCGTCTCATTATTTACACAACATGTGCGGTAGGTGGGCGGAGCTAAACAGGCAGTGACGTAGAAGCAGGTGTTGTTGATCTTCTGCAGAGGTAGGGTTTAGCCACACTGTTACATCATAGTGGCACATTCCACAACCTGACATTTAGGCAGATTGGCTTCAAAATAGCTGGTTTTAGATAACAAGAAAGCTTGAGTTCTGAAACATAGATTTTTTATTTATTTATTAAGGACAATGACCTTTTATACATTAAAAGATCAAGGGAATTTAGAATTCTAAGTTCATGACCCCTTTAATGTTGGGAAAACTGAACTGTTCAGAAGAGAAGTTCCTGAGATTGTCAACTACTGTAATAGTATGATTGCTTTTTCATCCAAACACCTTGCCTGAAGAAATATATTGAAGAGTTACATATAGAATGTAAAGAATTGAACAAGAATGTTACGAATGTTCAGCTTTCTATTAGTTTCCCAAACGCTTCAGGTAAACCTATAAATTCGGTCCAGCAAGTTAACCTTTCAAACTTATACTATTTTTATTTAATATATGTGCTGTGAATGAATGTCAAAATGATACTACTGTACTTCCATTGTAGTTCTCAACCTTTTTTACTCCAAGGCCCCCAGATTACAAACAAATAAACTGAAAATATTCAATCGGTTAAATTGATTGTTATTATAACTAAATAAATAATTTTAAGATGTATTGGGCCCCCCTTGAAAATCTGCTGAGGCCCTGCTTGAGAACCACTGACTTAGACGATCAACTTAACATTAAAACGTAAGAAAAGCAGCAACAAACTACAAAAACACTTAATACAGACCGATGCACCTGGGTTTTTTTATTTGATCTGCTCTCAAACCCGGAGTCAATGTGTCTCCCCGCTCATGTTTTTGAAGAGTAACGTATGGTTAATTCTTCAAATAAAAATATAATACGAAATTATAAAAAATGTCGATGATGCAGCAGAATCCCCTGAAAGACCCCTGCTTGTCAAAATTACATTCATCTGTTTAATAAACAAATCTATTAGTCAAACCAGTTTCCCTTGAATGCCACTAACTTAGCCTAATTACCCGGCTACTTCCAGCACAAGTCCTCTTTGACACATTTATAGTGTTAATAAAAATTCTTACATGAATGTTTTCTAGCAAAGAAGATAAATGCTCCATACGAACCTCCGCGGGCTGCTCCTGAATGACTTTATTCTCATCTTGAGTTGCTGTAACTCCGGCTGAAAACAACACGGCGTTCAGTACAATAATAAAGCATATAAACCGGCCGCCGCCATGCCGCTCTCCGGCCCGGGGAAGCATTTTAAGGGCTGCCTAATATGACTTATGCTGTGGTAATACTTCGCAAATCAAGCTAATTAAATCGTTAATTTATACATTAACGTTTCTTCGTTACGATCCAACTAGCCCACCGAAGCCATCTTCCCGGAGAGACCGATTCTCTTGGTCGGCGTTGCGTCACAAATCATGTGACCTGCATAGCAACAAGCCGCCGCCGTGTTTGAAGGGTAAAACAAACCGAAGGCAATCAAGGCAAAGCCCGAGGAAAATCAAAAAGGTATCTATTCACAGAAGTTTTGTTGTGGATTATGTCAGTTATGGATACTAACGGACTACTTTGTATTAATGATGAATGATATCTGTGTATGCGAATGTATGTCGGTGGTGAGAAGTGAAGTGAATGTAATAAAACACTCATGTAAAGCGCTTTGTGACTAACGTTAGCTAACGTTACATGTATGTGAAAGGCGCTAGCAGCTATACAAATACAGATCTTCTTTCTTCTATTACAGAATGTCTTATCAATATATAGAAAGTCTACTTGCGCCTGCATTGACCAGGTACCACATAAAGCTGTCGCTTGTAGGTTTAACGTTACAATCTTGTCCCTATCGACATCCAGCTGAGTCCTGGGAGAACAACCCAAAGGCATGGCCCAGGCTCGAGTATCCAGACATATACAATTACCTCATCAATTCCCCTGGTGTGAACACCATGTGTACATACCATGTGTCCTACACTTGCAGTCATGTTTAAATACCCATCAAGCATCGATTACATTAACTGTTCATTTAGAAGAAAAAAAAAATGTTTATTCAAAAGCACTGTGTTACACAATGGCTGTAATGAGCTCAGTCTGTCAGTGGCACAGCTTGTACAGTGTCAGTGAGGGACACGGTTTTTTCAAAAAAGCAAAAATAGACTAACTGCAGAAACGTATCTTATTCTCCACACAACTAGTGCATTTCATTGTTGCTTATCAGTGTAGAGCTGCCGACCATTATGCATAGCAATGTCATAACATAGCAAAAGAAAATTGAGTGGCCATCTCTGCAGTGGTATTATTTTGTTATTCTTTGATTTGCTAATTGCTAATTTTTTAGGCATGATTCTCGGCAGTTTTCTCGACATATCTGCGCTCATTTGTCTTCCGCTTCGTGTTGCTTAATGGCGAGCGCTTGTTTGTTTTACCCTTCGCAGCGGTTGCTATGCGCGCGCAGTGCATTATGGGAGTAAAAGTCCCGGATGTCCGACCTCGAGAATGCCAAAGGCTAAGGCAAACCTAACGGTTGAAAACTGACCGCGATTGGTCACCTGGAAGATAGACGTTTACAATAGAGACATACGTCACTGAAACTGAGGTAGACTATTGGTCGAAACGTCACTTCCAATGACGTGTGTTAAGAACGCATTCAAGGTAGGTAGAGTTGCAACGCAGAAGGGAAATATGAGATTAGAGACTCAGCTCTAAGAATAATTTATAGACATTAGTTTACCTTCTCTTTGTTACACATTTCTGAAATTTAATTATTAGAAGATGATTCGAAATGGTAGTAGATATGGTTTGCTTAAAGTGCAAATTCCATTTTGTTTACACAAAGTTCAAATATTGATAGACGTTATTCATATAATTTAAATAAAAAATAAAATCTATTTTTCTGAACAATGGTGGGTATATAAACACGTCTATGCACTATTTTGCAATACTGTTCCTCAAGATTATTGAAACTAGTTCATAAAAAATGTAAGTGTAAAATCTTGAAATAGCTTGTAAAGGCCCATTTGTTTAATCATTATTATCACTGCTGTTTAATCACTGATATTTTATATTTGTTAACCTTTCTCTGTTAGTATTTGCTTATGGTTTGTCCTATATCCTTGCATGCAAGCACAAATAAAGTAAAACAAACAAACAAACAAACAACACTGTCATAACTTAATCAATAGCAGGAAAAGGGCAGAAAATATGTCTCTCAGTTGATTCTCTTATTTTAATAAGTCTAAATTCTAGACGGTGAGGTAGCTGGCTTCAGATAGCTAGTATGTGGTAAGAGCCACTTCCTTTTTAAGCAATTTGCTGACATCTAACAGTAACGTCTCTAGCAAGTAGCTGTAGTCAATCACCTTCTGAAGGTCAGTCTGTGTCAATGCAACAGTTCATTTAGGTCTTGTCATGTGTACTTCCCTTCTTGCCCTGTTCCTTACACATTAAACATGCATGATCAACATGTCAGCTGTTCCATTTAAAAGAGAGACATTAAGGTTTTTGTTTAGTTAATAGTTTATTAATTTGATTCTTATTTGCATATAAAAGAGCTTATTACACAAAAATCACAGGACAAAAGGAATAAAAGCTTTGCGTTGACGCGGATACATCTCAAACTTGCTCCTGTAGTAATCATGACAGAGCTGTGCAGCCAGTGCCTGGTTACAGAGTACGTACAGTACCACCAGCCACCAGGTCAGAGAACTGCAGCCACAACAAACACTCATGGCAACCTAACCTGACTGTGGCAGAAAGGCATTTATAGACAGGACAGTTAGACCAAGTAGGACATAGTAACCCAAACCAAATGCATATTGGACTACATTGATCACACCATTAGAAAATACGCTGACAAACAGGCACTCCAGTAGCCGTCTGAAGGAATGGACCCATAGCAGCACTTGCAAAAGTAAAATGGAGAGATGTAGCTCTGAAAAGCACACAATTAACCATATGAATATTTATTGGAAGGCAAATGTAAAGTATACTGCAACAAATTAAAGCAGAAAAATAATACAAATGTAAAGTAAAAAAAAATATATACAGGATCTTCCTTAAACAGTGTATATGCAGATCATTCAAAATTTTCCTGATTTATTAACACGGTTTTACTATAGTAACAAACTGGTTGCCATTGTTTAAAAGAAAGAAAGATGAAGTGGGAGGGAAAAAACATTCTTCGCTATCTGATCTGAAGTACCTTTCCAAGCATCTCTTGGTCTGCCAGTTAAACACCAAAGCGCGTTAATTAGCCAATCAGGGAGAGCCTCACTCATGACGACAGAACGTAGGAAGAGTCCATTCCACATGACAGACACCGTGTAGAAATGATAGAAACACCTGTAAACAACACCAGAGGAAATGTTTCCTGCATAATCGCCTTGAGTCGTGACATGCTCAGAACATGATATCTGAGGAATACACACAGTCACTTAAAACTACACTTAATCCCGAATCACCTCTTTGATACGTCAAAAACGAGTTTCCAGTTTGGTCGCTTGATGTCTTCTTTAGTTTTTCCATATCGGATTAAATCCTGAAACACGTGCTCGAGGCTGCGAGGCAGTTTCAGTGAAAACTTATAGAGAAAAAATGCTATTATAAAACACAGCGCTGGCAAAAACCATATAACATTAACTATAGGTCCGAGCATCGCCGCAGCATCATACTCCCGTCCTGTCTCGTGAAGATACCGAGTCAAACAAATACTAGGTATTTTAGGTTCCACTCGCATTAATGTGCTGATGGTCAGGTAATATGTGTCATGATAAAACAAAATCTGAAGCTACAAGTATGAATAAGAATGCTTAATTATCGCTGACTTTATTCCTCGCTGTTGTCATACAAACGTGGAGAAACAGCTATCACAACGCGGGTAAACCGAAGCTATCTTCATCAAAAAATTACATGGTAGGCTACCTTATGTTTCTAAACTATTTGTTAACATGTCCAGCGGTGTATAACCTATAAGTATGTATATTATAAGCACTAGCAGCACTCATTAGGGGAAACCTTTCGAGTTGGAATATAAACAGATATGACTGATTTGAACAAGATGAATCGGAACCCATTCAAACCTTCACTGAAGACATCTTCAAAATTCAAAATCGCCATTTGCAGATCTACCAATGAACACAGGGGGCAGCAGGCAAAATATATTTTGTCAGTATTCTTACAGAAATTCATTGGTTCACTGGATTAACTGGTTGTTTGAGGATGTTTTGCATTGACTCATAAAAGTCTACACGTATTTTGGAGAGAGTGGGCTAATTGTGGCTCTCTCTCTCTCTCTCTCTCTCTCTCTATATATATATATATATGTGTGTGTGTGTGTGTGTGTGTTTGTGTAATTATTGTAATTCAGTATACAACTATACAACTATATCTATATATATTGTTGTGTTTTTAGTCGAGGTAAATCCTTATATTGTCTAATGTACATTCCTCATTCCCAATAGCAGTTGTATTACCCGACCAAAAGACTTGGATTCCTCCCCGATGCCACACCTGCTCAGCTTGGTCAAGCCTCTTAAGGCTTTGTAGGTATATTCAGTTACAGAAGAATATGTTACTCATATATATAAATTACTCCAAGATTCTTCTTTAATAAAGTTTTAACACATCACCATTTGTAATGGCTAGACTTTATTAATAGACAGTAACTCATAAGCAATAATAAATATGAAAATAACAGCGAGGAAGTCTTCACCACAGTGTACTATGGAAGCAGATTAGTCTCATATATAATTCACGCAAAAAACATGATCCACACATCCGTAGACAATTTTACATGCATGAAACCTAATTCACGTACACACAAAAAATATCCACGTGCGTGAAAAAAAAATATATTCACAAAAAGCAATTCACATGCGCAAAATAAAATTATATACTCGTAAAATACATTTCACAAATGCAAAACACAATTCGTAGATATACAACTGTGCACAAAAACCTTTGAATGTTTAAAATGTATGAGTGTATCCTTGCATTTGAATGTGCAAATCGTCATTCACGTACGAATCGCCTTAGATATGTGTGTGTGTGTTTTTGAGACTTTCCTGGCAGCATAACACTCGTAACACAGAGCAGTCGTACTCTTTAGCCAATCAGATTTAAGCTTACCAATCGACCAATCAGTATCACGTGAGGGCGGGCCTACCTGCATGTTACGTCATCAGCTTTCGACCAGTTCATGGCTGAGCAGAGGTAAGTGCAGTTAATCGTTCATTTCTGTGTTAACTGAAGTTAAAGAGTTCAAGATCAGTTGAAGCAATAGTTTATGAACTATTAACTGATGTAAGCAAGTGTTGTTGTAATCAGATGTCCCATATCGTGTCAAAAATGAAGAAGAATGATGCTTGTTTTGTTGTATTTTAGTTGAAGGTACAGACAGCTCTCACAGCTACAATCACGCTAATGATTGCAAAACAATCATCTGTGGTCAATACCCATTGAGATTGTTCTTTAAGTAGTGAATAAACCTATTTTAATGAGCAGCCAGTGTTTTTTTTTTTTGCCATTTGTGTATGATGTTAAATTATTATTAACACTTGTTTCCCTGCATTTTTCAGGATTACTCACCTTTGGTATGACATCTGGATAGCAGTCACGAACATCTTAATTCATGTTGTTTCTTTATATTCTCTTTTATACTTTTTTTGTATTTATGTCTTAATTGGTAACACTTTATTAAAAAGTTTCATTAGTTAACATGAACTAACAATGAACTGCACGTGAACAGCCTTTATTATTTTTTGTTAATGTTAACATTTACTAATACTTCATTAAAATCTTGTTAACATTAGTAAATGCACTGTAAACCAACACTGAACAGCTGTATTTTTACCTAACGTTAACAAAGATTATCAAACACAGCAACAAATGTATTGCTCATGGTTATTTAATACATGAACTAATGTTAACTAGTTATTGTACCTTATTGTAGACTGTTACCAATATATTCAACATTAATTTCCTTATGCTGTATTGTAATGTCAAGGTTTTTAAATAAGGTTTTTATTGTCATCTTAAGGTCTCACAGGACAATATTGTGAAGCATTCATTTTACTTTGCCTAGTAAAATAGGCAAATCTGATTTTATGCTGATAAGACAAAGGTACTTATCATAGAGAGTCAATTAAGATTATGCGACTAAGATTACTCAGTAAACTCTATTCAAATACCATCACTTAATTTCCCACATCCTCTGTCTGCACCTCTTGTACTATAGGGTTTTAGTACTTTAAATATCAGGACACAATCTTATATGTCCTAACAGAGAGGTCTACTGATGACCGGACTGAACACAATTCATTTTTTAACTTTTCACTTGATGTATTGCAATTATATTTATATACTTTAAAAGCAAAGTACACTCTGAATGGATCTCACAACTCCTGAAGAGACGTATATTTCTCTGTACTGAATATTGTGCTTCACAGTTTAGACTGTCAGTTCATGATCATATGTAACAGGAACATTAATCATGATCAAGTCATTTTATATATTTTATTCCCAAATGATTCGGAAACTTTCAAATTAATAAAACGTGTACAAATTGAACTATGTCTGAATCTTTTAATTCTTACAAGAACATTTAATAATGCATGCATAGCAAGGCTTTATTCCTTAAGCGTGTACATATAGTCCGCAGGAGACAAATTAACAGTAACAATGCATCACTTTCAACCACTTGTTGAAACAACTGTCAAAATGGATTGCTTGCAACATGACTTTTTATAAAAAATTACAGTAGAAATGGTAAGATCACAGTACTGGTTGTCTGCATCATCATATATCAAATGCTTTGGAAATCTGAAACAATAAAACTACATAATATATGCAGATCAAAACATGTCTCCTATATGCACGTCATTACATACATTATCATCAGTTGAATGTGTGGTTGACAGGACATGAAAATCCATCAGTACTAAAAATAAATGTTTATAAATAATTTTTTTTTTTTTCACGCACGTGGATATTTTTTTGTGTGTACGTGAATTAGGTTTCATGCATGTAAAATTGTCTACGCATGTGTGAATCATGTTTTTTGCGTGAATTATATTTGAGATTAATCTGCTTCCATAGTGTACGGCCCCGAACTCAATACTCTTGGGCTTTTTATAGCTCTTGCATACAATCTAAAACAGCACAGCTAGGTAGATGTTTCATTTTGCAAACTTGCATCACCTTCTTTTCTCCATCTTCTGCACAGCATAGCACATAACAACTTCAAACCACAAAAAAACAACCCTTTAGCTATGGGGTTATATAGTTATATAGTAATAGGATTGAGCAAAAACATTCATTTGAAACTCTTATCTTCTTTTAGCTGGAGCTTTAAGTTGTAATGATTCTAAGTCATCTGTTAACGTTTGCAGCTCCTGTTATAGTCAGAATATATATATATATATATATATATAAATATTCTGACTTTTTTTTTTTTTTACCCTTAATGGGGTTCTGATTTAGTAGTAAAAACAATAACTTTTTAATATATGTTATTTCTTAAATAGAAATATTTCACTATATACTAATTAAAAAAATAAAATGTATATAAAAAAAAAACGGTCAACTTGAGATTTGAATCTGTGGCTTAAGGAAGTACTTCTGCACTTGAGGATTTTTTAAAGGCACTCTGTTGTTGTTTTATTTACACACTTGTGTCATCAAAAAGTTGTATGAAAGCAATATCACACTCATAGACATGCAGTATGGATCTATATCAGCACGGTTGTGATTACCTACGGTACTCGGCCTGTGGCCTTGTGGATTTCAAATGTTTTTGAAGTTAATATTCCACTCATTATTTACCATTGACGGGATTCTGATTTATAACAGGAAGTAACACAATAACCAGACTAGGACAGTATGCGTTTTTCTGTTTGCTTGCCAATGGAAGGAAGCCTCATTCCCCACTTGAGCCATTAACTATACCATATGTGTTCAGTCAATAAAAGAGTGTGTGTGAAAGAGAGTAATCCAAAGTCTTCAAAGTATTTGACTCCAGGATGCCTCATATAAAAGGTAGGTTTCCTATCTGAGGATGTGTGCAGTGTTTCCTGCCCCCTCCTGACTCTTCCTCACTGTCCCCAGAGCTGGACCCTCATTAGGCTTCCTTATTGTTATTCCCCATCCTCTTTCCATCCTTTTATCCCCCTGCCCATCCATTCATGTTGCTTCTTCAACCATTTTTCAGTGGCCTCCTTTGCATCTTCCGCTTTGTGTTCCCCAAACACACACTAACCCCATTTTTCACAATACCTTGGATTTATTTTTCATTGTTGTTCTCTCACATTGTATAAATATGGAACTTTATCCATCCATTCATTTGCCAAATCAAAACGCTTGCGCTTGTTATCTGTGGGGTCATAAGATGGAAATGCATAATCATTTCATAATGATTATGACTAAATAACATGAGTATTTGCGCTGCATGCATTTATTTTGTGAATCATAAAATCACAATTATATATATTCTGTCCTCAGTAGTGTATGATCGCATGTGCACTCATTCTTCTACTGGACATTGTCTGTCTCTTTACCTCCTCTGTCCTGTATTTCATCAATAGGCTTATTTTAATATCATATTGATATATCGATCAAAGGTGGAAAGACACCCTAACCCCAGCATGCACATGTGCACTCTCCAAGAACGCTGGTCCATTCACATGGTCTTGAATCGTGATCTTCAGGAGAAAGTTTCATATGTTAAACAATTTCTTTTAATTCTCTTAAACTGCATTTTTTTAATGGCGTTTGCTTGTGTTTTTATGACATTTCAGAATGCAAACTGCTGGAAAAAGCCAATTTATAAGTGCACACAAACATGGCAGGTATAATTGCATGTATGTGTTTCAAAGGGTTAATGCATTTGTTTGTGTTGATTATATTGCTTTCCCACTCTATTGTCTGGTTGGCTGTAGGTTCTTTTTCCATGGCTTTTCCATGTTTTCTTTTCCAGTACCCAACGCTGATGACAGAGCAGGAACTGGCACACCTTGGCCAGGCCCACTGACATGTATGTAATAAATAGAGAATTAAATCATTATATCGTGGGTTAGATATTTTTTAAATACCAAAAAAGAAAGAGAAGAAAATGTATGTTATTAACTTAGAGTCAGGTCAGAATTTGGAAACTTAAAAGGAGCTTTTGAATGTTTTTAAAGCTTAAGTGTGTATTTTCTATCAACAAATGAAATTGGTTTGTTTGTCTACAATCTTCCAATGGTTTTAGATAAACATATATTCCATCACAAACTAAAAAAAATAAGATGTAATATATCCAGATTTCCTACATTCATATACACACATTGCATGCAGCAAGTTTCAAACCAAATGTAGTAGCCTGCCTTCTACACAGTATGAGATTTCAAACACATTTAATGTCTACACTTTTCGCACAAATCAACCTACAGTACTGTAATAATGTAGCTTACTTGTAGCTTTCGTTGTGAAACTGTGACAGAAAAAAGTATTTTAATATCAAAGAAATCTATTTATCTGTTATTACAAGAACTCATGGTAGCATAATAAATGATACAATTCTTCTCCATCCCTTTTTTATTCCTTTTTGTTTTTCTCTTGTCTATGTTGCTATGCGAAGAACAGAGTTCCCTTTGAGGGCTTTCCATGCCTGCTGTTTGCATGAGTCTGAAAGATAGGAAGTGCTCTCTTTTTCCTGGTACCTTGCTCAGAGCGGGAACTGTTATAGGTACTACGACTCCCAGCAGAAATTACCAGGACAGGAAACATGTGGTGGTTGGAGACTCAAACTCTGACCCTTTCGATCAAACCCCCACCTAAAAACCAAGGTTTTTTAAGACCCATAATGCATCAGTTCACATGTATATACCAGCAACAACCAAAAAGAAACTAAATGAGTATACCAAAATGTAAATTTGCTGCTTTAAATGTATAAATCAGGCAAATACTTGTCTTCTCAGACAAGGTTATTTCAGAAAATACCAAGTCAGTTTTTATGCAATATTAAAGACATTAATCTATACCTATTTATTAAATTACTTAAAAAAAAAATTAACAGTATTTTTCTTTCAAGACTTGCCATATACTTATCTTCACAGCTACTAAAAAAAACTTTTTCTAAGCTAATTAGTATTCCTATAATTAAGCCTCCCGTTACATATGCACAACATTTCACTGATCCATGATTACAGTTCTGTCACACAGCAGTGGAATAATGGGGAAATGTAAGGTTGCCATAACTGTAAATGTTTAGCCTCTCTGCTCAAGAAATTGTGTAACCACTGTAAACAACCAACAGTCGACTCAAGGCTTGATATTGTCCATCACTTGTGCACAAGGCCTACGTGCATTTTTGGCTGGAGATGTCCTGTGTCATATGGCTAACTGTTACACAACAAAAGATACACCCTCCCCGTCCCAGTTTTATCCTTTGGATCCACCCATATCCCACTGGCAGCTTCTATGGGACATTCTATCTCAGCCTGCTGGAAAAAACAAGGGAGGTTACCATTACTCTGCCAACCTCCTTACCTCCAGAGAGGGAGGGGAAAGAAATACTATTAATGACTGAAGTGCTGTAACAATTTAAAGTACAGGAAACATGGCCACCCAGATTGTTTACAGACAATGGAATAGTCAAAGTGTCTTCCTCTGCAAAATAAGTCTGCTAGTGCTTTACAAATAATCCATTTGTAGCAATTTTATAAGTTACTCAGAAGGTGGCCCAGATGTACAGTTGTAAAGACAGTTTTGTGAAAAAAAATTACAATTTATAATTTGCTAAAATTAAGCAAAAATGAAAATGAATTTAAATCGTCCAAGGTGAACGTTAATTACTTTGCAAATTCATTATAATACTTTAAAGACTATACACAACTTTCTTAATTATGGGGTCACCATGCCCCCGAAACCACAATGATTTTCACCCCGCATTTTTTTTAAATTTCTTTTTGTGGAAATTGTGCATTTTCCATATCTTCAATTTTTGATTGAATTAGGTCCCTATCGTAGGCCTAAATTGATCTCTGATAAAGTGATTTAGACTGTTCTGTTTAGTCCTAGAGATCTATATTCTTCTGACCTTAGGCCTCTGGAGTCTGCATATATTTAATGAACAGTAGCCCAATGTCTTTGATTAGTGTGTGGCTCCTCCCTCCCTCGCCTTCCTCTATCAGCGCACTTCAGTCACGCGTCTGTCCGTGAGCGCGCAACAGGTCTCTGTCAGTGTCAAACGCAGAAGAGCGCAAGGATTTCTGTCCCTATAGTAGCCTATATGCGTCTCTACAAGTTTACGGATTTAAATATAAAACAAAACGCATCTTAAAGAGAACAGCTGTGTCGTTTTATCGTGATGAGGAGTTAAGGAACTTCTGAATTTTGGTTTCATGCCGGGACGGTCCAGTAACGGACGATGGCAAAGACATATCATGCGCTTTCTCTCGTCGATATCCTCTTTACCATCAACTTGGTTATAGGTATGGCAAAAACGTCTCTATGCAAAAAAAATGCATACTCTAACATTAAATATTCAAATACTCACATCATCATTACTCTTATCATAATAGGCAACTCATCCTAATTTGTGATTGATCGCACCGTTGATGCCGAGTTTCAACTCGTAATGTTATCCGCATTGTAAAAGCTTTATTAAAATATTTATTTATGAAAACTGTACACCTGCTACTGATTTGAAATAACTGTAATGATTTTTCTCTGCACTTTGTCCTTTTATCGGTGTGTGTGTGTGTGTGTGTGTGTGTGTGTGTGTATAATAATATATATATATTAGACGATAAAATAATATTATAAAAAAAATGTTTTTGGAATAAAAAGTATTTGTCGCATTCTAATTTTTATAATAGAATCATTCCCCCCAAAACCTGGACAAACTATAACATTTGTATAGATTGTTATTGGCTGTTAGTTGTGTACATTTTTAAGTTGCATTTATATAATTTTAGTTATAGCATTGCTTTATTGTTGTTTTTAATGGTGTTTTGGGTTTGTGTGGGTAAAATTAAACTCTTTCTTAATGTTAGGTGATGTCAACCATCATGTAGTTTTACATAATTAAATCAATATTATTGTGAGCACATTTTATAGTAGCATGTAATAGTTAGTATATTATATTAATTGAAAACAGTAAAAAATGGTCACTCTGCTGCTGCGTATTAAAGTGTATTCGGAGCTTAACATAATTGTATAGAAGAGAGTTGTTTCAGTATAAAATTGCAAAATTCATTTGTTGATTGATTTAGAATTTCAGTATGGTATTCACAACTCTATGCTGTAAGCATTATATAACAATTGCATTAATCAATGGTACCTTTTTTATCTTTTCAATCTGCTCCACCACTGCTAAAATAAAATTTATTCAAATTAAAAGTATAACTTTTAGAAGTTCCTATTCTTTCCTCCTATTCTTTCTTGCCCTTATGTTTTAATTCCCTCAGTTCACTCTTATTTATCATATACAATCAAGCCCTCGCCACCATTGTTGTTTCAAATGCTTTCAGTTTCTGGCAATTTAAATGTTAAAACAAGCAGTTGAATAAGTTAGTCTCCATGGAGTGCATGTGTTTTAGCATGATTTTGTGTGCCCATAAGAGTGTGTGTGTTCCCATAGTTCCTCTGGAGCAGGAATACCACCTCAGGCTGTGGAGCACGGGGCCATTTAGCCCGGCCCCGGCCCATCTGCCCATGCTTCCTGTTTTGACACATCCAGGCCTCCGTGCTGCTTTTGCAGCTCCAGTGGAAAAATATGGCAGGGTCCCACATTGCACTGCTCCACAATGCACTGTCCCATTCTGTGCTATACACGTCTGCATCCCTTATATATCTAATGTAAAACCAGGCCAGGCTATGGACAGGCATTCATGGTCCCACCACTCTTGTGCTTTCCCTGTAAACTGTGTGAATCCATGTTCATGGACAGAGACAAGCAGTAGTTTGATCGTTTGTTTGAGTGGAAGAGCAGTACAGTGTTTCTGTTAACCTTTTTTGAACATGAATTGTTGTGGAGCATGCAGTGGATTTAACCTGGTGGTTGTGCTAAAACTGTGAAAATGGCAACACACAGTCTCTTTATGTGTTGAAAATGCACTTGCATAGAGATAGAAAAGGGAAAAGGGAGCTGCTTTCAGATGAAGTTGGAGATAAAGTGATGTTTAGGATTGAACTAAAGTATTCTGGGCTTAAAGTTAACCATGTTAGGGAGATCATAGGAAAGGTGCATATTGTACCTCTTTAAGTTTATTATGTCTTGAGGTTGATGTGTTTTATTGCAGCCACATTTGCAGTGATTTATTATGCTGAGGGTTGCAGTCCTACTGGTTAATAGAATCTAGTAACACTTTTTCTTTATTTAATTATTTTTAATCTAAAAAAAATAAAAATGGTAACACTATTTTAAAGTGACATAATTACACTAGTTTCATGTACTCACTATAGTAATAACAATTAATTATGCATTATTAGCATAAATATGCATAAATAAGCAACTAACTTTAAACCTAAACAGTGTATACATGTAGTTAATTAATATTACTCAGTACTTACAGACAAAAAATAGCCAAATAAAAACCGTTTCAACCAGAAACTAGATTAAAAAGTTGGCTTGAAAAAGCCTAGCTAGAAAATTTGAAAAAGTTTTAAAAGCTTGCAGTCTGAAAGTTTTCAGTTTGAAAGTTAAAATAGTTTTAAAGATTAAAGTTTGAATGTTTTCAAGGCAATACAGTCTATCAGAAAAACAGATAAGTATAAAACATATTGCTAGGGTACCTGGGGTGGTTGTTAGACTATTTCTAGTATGACTAGCATGTTGCTAACATGTTTTAGCATGATTAGCATGTTACTAGCATGTTGCTAGCATGATTAGCATGTTACTAGCATGTTTCTAACATGGTTAGCATGTTACTAGCATTATTAGCAAATTACTAGCATGTTTTAGCATGATTAGCATGTTATCAGCACGTTTTTATCATAATTAGCAAGTTATTAACATGTCGCTAGCATGATTCTATATATATATATATATATATATATACATAAAATCAGATAATAGTTTAAATGTCTATCAAAAATATTTTTAATACACAAAAATCAACAAACATTTTATTTCATTATTTACAGGGTGTCTGCAAAATTTTTAAAAATGAATTTAAGGCAATTCATGACCCATTTTAAGAGCTGCACAAGTAAAATGGACACCGTATGAGTGGTGTTGGACAATGTCTGTTGTAACTTATGGTATTGAGCCATAAAATTACATGATTTGCAGTTCAGATACAGGTTTTTACAAAAAAAAAAACAGTATTTCATCCTTTAAACCATTGAAAAGGGATAAATCAAGCATATAAATTATGTCAATTTATACATAAATATTATTGTCTTAATTGTTTAGATTTTTAGAAGGCACTTTAGCATGTTGCTTGCATGATTCTAGCATGATTAAAATGTTGCTAGCATGATTCTAGTCTAATTAGCATGTTACTAGCATGATGCTAGCATGTTTCTAGCATATTTAACAAGTTGCTTAAATTTTTTCTAGCATTATTAGCAAATTACTAGAATGTTGTTAACATGATTAGCAAATTTAATAACACATGGCTTGCATGATTCTAGCAAGATTAGCATGTCACTAGCATGATGCTAGCATGTTTCTAGCATGTTTAACAAGTTGCTAGCATTTTTCTAGCACTATTAACAAGTTATTAGCATGTTAACATGATTAATGAGTTACTAGCATGTTTCTACATTTATTCTAGCATGATTAACATCTTACTGGCATGCTTCTAGCATGCTTAGCAAGTTGCTAGCATGTTTCTAACATGATTAGCATGTTACAAGCATAGTGTTAGCCTTTTGTTAGCATGATTAGCAAGTTACTTGCACGTTTCTAGTATGATTAGCATGTTACTAGCATGTTGTTAGCATGATTAGCAAGTAAGCATTTTGTTAACGTTTCTAGCATGATAAGCAAATTGCTAGCATTTTGTTAACATGTTTCTAGCATTCTCAAGCCAACTTAAGTTATTTGCACTCGTAATAAATGGCTCATATGAAATTGATCTAAAGCCAGAATAAGAGTTTAGTCCTCATTAAAATCACTCAGTGAATAATCATGTCAATATCAACAGCTTTTCTGATCAAAACCTTTTGGGTGTTTTTTTTTTTCTTTCTTGCAGCGATAGAGCTCAGGTTTGTGCCTGATCCTCCAACCTTAAACATCACTGAGAAGACTCTCAAAATCAATGCTTCAGATACACTGGAGGTCACATGCAGGTAAGCTTTGCTTCTTACGAAGAGCAGTTCTGTCTTGAAATGTACATTCATTTTCATTCTGAAGCTACCTTTTATCAGAAGGGTGCTGTCTTTGTTACAGATAAAATTTTTATGGTAAAAACTAAACAAAATGTCAGTTAAACGTTGTCAGTTTACTCTGTTGACTGTCTTTTCAACCTGTTACACAGGGGGCGTCAGATTCTGGAATGGTCTACGCCTCACAACCGAACCCGTTCTGAGACCCGGCTCATCAAAACAGACTGTAGTGGCAATGGACTGTTCTGTAGCACTTTAACGCTCTCCAAAGCAGTAGCCAATGAGACTGGAGAGTATCGCTGCTTCTATAAAAACCTGCCTATAGAGGATGGAAAGACTTCTATTTCTGTGTATGTTTTCATACAAGGTATGATTCTTGAGTGTAAATTTGTTACGTAATTTTTCAACAAATAGATGAACACGTTTTTCATAACTTTCTGACCCTTTCACCCACTCTCTTCTGAAGAAAGTGGGAGCGAGAGTTGGAATGTTACAAAAAAGTGTTCATTGCATTCTTCCTATGTTATTCTTCGGAACAAACCTCTTGATCTTCAAACATTATAAACTCTTCATTTCGGTGGAGCCACCACATTTTAGTTCCCTTTTCAACCATAGCTGCAAACGCCTGCCTAATCCAGACAGAAAAAATATAGGAAATGGGTTGTTTTAAGTGTGATTTTAAGTGTGAACTTACTTTAATCCATACCTGTGGAACTCGACTATCAAATATAACAATTTGTAAGTACTGTCATATCTCTCATGTAATCTGAATAATGTATCAAGTGAAGAGTGAAGTAAAATTATACTTGATTTTGATAACATTATCTTTTCTGCATTTGTTTTTGTCAATATCTGGTTGTTGGTGCAAAACATACAATGCAATGCCTACGTTTTTAGATTATCGTACACCATTTGTCAGAATGGCTCAAGATTATGATTTGGTGTTCATTCGGGAGGGAGAACAGGTGGTCATTCCCTGTCTGGTATCTGTGGAGAACCTAAACGTCACACTTTACACAGTGAGTGTTTATAAACATATAAACACATATTCTCCTGCCCTATTTGGTAACCTTCTATTTCTATTTGATCTAAACCAAATTTTTGTTGGCATAATTTTTATGTGTTAAGTATAGTTCAGTGACGTCAAATAATATTTTTGATTTAAAGGTACCATAGAATGCATTGAAACAGTAAGTTTTATCTAAAAAAAAAAAACCCCACAGATAATTCTTTTTGGCTTGTTGAAATGGCCCATTTTAAGGTATGAGCCAAAACAATCTTTCTGGTAGCACATGAAGGCAGCATTAGTGAAAACAGGCAAAGACAATGGTAGCTTTAGCAACATTAGCCTTACAGAAAGCCTCGAAAATGTTATTTAACCACCAAGTCTTAAGCGATCTATGGAGACTCAGTTGGTGAATCCAACTCACAACACTTTTAATGGCTCTTTGGCGCTGACATTGTATCTCCAGCAGCTACAGCAAGAAAACAGTAATGGCAGACCGCTGTTTCTCACTCAGGGCTGTGTATATGCTAATAGAGCAGAGAGCATCATAAATGGGCAGGACTTTCCCCGACCATAACGTCATAGTAGTGAGAAATCTGGAACTACTTGTGTGGAGACTGAGAGACAGTTTATGATTTATTAGGATTATGAGTGGGTGGATTTTCACCATTATTGCCCGGCTGTTTTCACACACAGCTGTGATCAACCATCTTATAAAACTGATTTTTGCATTCTATGGCACCCTTAAATAAAACCATTAAAGAAAAACATTAGTTTAGATGTTATAAAGTTGTTTTGATAACTTTGAGTGAGTTCTCTGTATCAGCAAACTACACTACTGTTCAATTTTTTTTATTTGTTTGAAAGTAGTCTCTTATATCTCACTAAGGCTGAATTTAATTTATGACAAATAATACAATAAAAACAGTGATACTGTGAAATAATATTATATAATTATTTTTCTTCTTATTATTATTAATAATGTTGAAATAAATAGTTGTGCTGCATAATATTTTTTTTGTGGAAATTGTAATAAACTTTTTTTTTTTTAGGATTCTTTGATTTAGAGAAATAATTTGTTACATTATGTAACATAAATGTCTTTACTTTCCTTTTTGAGCAATTTAATTAATGCTTACTGAATAAAACTATTAGTTTCTTTAAAAAAATACTAATGGACATTATGTATTTAGTTTTTTTTCTGTTGAATACATACCCTTAATAAATGTGACTATATGAAAAGATGTGACTATAAAGTATTAAACTAATATTTTAACATGTTGTTTACTCGTCAAAGTCCCTGTGTTGTGTTGTGATTTGCCACTGGTGATATGATGTGAACAATGTGTTTATGGTGTTTGCCTTCAACAGAAGTATCCAGTAAAAGAACTGGCAACTGATGGGAAAGACGTAATTTGGGATAGCAAGAGGGGCTTCGTCCTGCCTAGTCATGTGATCAGCTATGCTTGGGTGGTCTACTGCCAAACCACTATTCAAAATGAGACCTATCAGTCCTCACCTTACATTGTGGCTGTCGTAGGTAAGCAAAGTTTATTTCGAAAGGTGAATGTTGCATGAAGTTCTTTAATTAAGAAATAAGATTTGACCATGGTTTGTGCATCTGAGTCATTATTTATTTCAGTTTTGCAAGCATGTCAAAAATTATAAAACTGTTTTTGAGGAGGCAAGACTGCATTATTTGAGACTTTAGAACAATCTGGTGTGAGATCAGCTGCCCTGGTCTCAAGAGAACAATGCTCCACCCGGCACGTCCCTTACTCCCCTTCCCTCTTCCGCAGGATACAAGATCCATGACCTCACCCTGAGTCCGGCTCATGAGAGGCTAACGGTAGGACAGAGGCTAATGCTAAACTGCACCGCTCACACCGAACTCAATGTGGGAATTGACTTTCAGTGGATTTTTCCGCATGAGAAGGTCAGTAACTTGTCCAGAAAAGTTTAACATAAGTTAACCTCAAAATTCAGCATTAGTAAATAATATTAATTACCACAAAAAAAAAAAAAAGTTAATAAGTTAATGTCCGGTGATTAAAAACAGCCAAAAACACAGTTTAAACAGAAGCCGTCTGATACGTCTTTATTTGATAGCAGGTGTGTGACAGCTTGCCTCTGTTGATGTATGAACCATAAATGGTGACAAATAACTAGATTTTCACCTATATAAATATTATTAAAATGTAATAATATTTTTATTTTGCAATTATTTATTTTAATTGACATTGTTTTCTGTTTTCGTATATTTTAAAATATAATTAATTAATGTTGTGGCAAATCTACATTTTTAAGCAGCCATTACTCTGGTCTTCGGCGTTACATGATCTTTCAGAAATCACTCTAATATGCTGCTTTGGTGCTAAGAAACATTTCTTATTGTTATCATTAATGTTGAAAACTGTTTAAAATCTTTGTGAAAAATTAAATACATTTTTCACGATTTTTTAATTAAAAATGTTCAAAAGATATATATATATATATAAATTTTTTAATGGAATACATTTCTAAATTGTAATATTTTCTAATATTTCTGTGGTAAGTTATATTTTGTAACACACAGTCATAACTCGTTTTGACTCCAGAGCATTCCTTTCAAATTTATCATCGGCTAATCTTTTCTTTTTCAATATCTGGATGCTATGCTGACATTTATTTTTTACTTGAGACACTTCAATCATAAACTTAGTTTGATGCTTTTCATATTTTTTGAATTTCGTTTAATTTTATGATTTGAATCAGTGCAGTCCAGTCCGGCTAATTTCGTTGGATTGCAGCTCCATAAGAACATTGTGCATTTCTCAGGATGGTTTTTAACCATCTGTCTCTCTTGCAGAGGGGTGTCAACAGCTCAATACCAAGATCACGCTATGAGTCCAGGTCAAACAAGAAGAAGCTGTGGAACTCCTTAGAACTGTCCAATACTCTCATTGTAAAGAACGTGACCGTAAATGACACAGGAGAGTACATCTGCATAGCCTCTAGTGGTCAGATGCAGAAAATTGCCCGAGCAGCCCTCATCGTCTATGGTATGTGCTTTTTAGTTATCAGCTTAAACAAAATAGAGCATTATATAATTCAAAACATCTACATTTCAGGGCTGCTGGCACATCTAAGCCAGTTATAAGCTGCTTGCATAGGTAGCATAAAGACCATATGTTTTATAATACAAATAATACACAAATACACTGCTTCAATACATTATGCTAACATATTGATTGATATTTCAGAGAAACCATTTATAGCGCTCAATGATCAGATGTTTCAGACTGTGGAGGCAACTGCTGGCCAGGAAGAGGCAAAAATCCTGGTTAAATATTATGCTTATCCAGAGCCCTCTGTCAAGTGGTATGTGATTAGAGTAAATAGAGTGTGACTTTATTATATTATATTATATTATATTTAGTGCTGTCAACGTTAACGCGTTAACGCATGCGATTAATTTTTGTCTGGTTTAACGTGTCAAAATATTTAACGCAATTAACGCAGCATCCGTATTTTCTGCCATCCGTTGGCTAGCTTTACATTATATGATCACGCTCTTATTCATTTAAATGCTTTTAAACATTTCAAGCGTGGCAAGACAAAAGAGAATGCGCTGTCTGTGAATGCCCTTATGTGACACATACACACGTACACACACACACACACACACACGGCGCCAGAATCCAGTTCTCTTAAGCGCTTGAACTAACAATAAACATCCCAAAGTGCCAGTTTTGTCGATTATCCTCATAAGAGCAATCTTAAATGATTTATATAAAGTCTAAAATGAACAAAAAGAGTTGTGAGAGAATGAGGCGAGATCCATAGACAGTATATAAACGGTGAGATCCGCGTGTCTGTCTGCTCTTAAAGGGACAGCAGCCAATAAAGCTTCCTGTCAGTAAAGTTAAAGAACAAAGGGAACAGAGAAAATGACTCGCTGCTCTTGACTAAATAACTTTTGTAGCTTTAATA
The DNA here is from genome assembly GCF_963082965.1 of Carassius carassius. NCBI lineage: Eukaryota > Metazoa > Chordata > Actinopteri > Cypriniformes > Cyprinidae > Carassius > Carassius carassius. Next base: position 16,191,124 of record NC_081772.1, on the reverse strand, counting down.
AGGATTAACTATTTAATTTATAGTTTATGCAGTGCAGACTGCATATAACTTTGATAACTTTATTAAATTTCTGTATATTTCCTAACTGTTAAGACAGGAAGTGCAGGAGTAAACATGACATTTATTATGGGTTTATGTTAGCATTATTTTAAGTTTACTTAAATTAAAAACTGTTATATTTTTGAAGCCTAATAATAAATGTAAAAAAAAAAAAATCAGTAGCTGTATTGATATCAGTAATACTGGCCTTCATTCATAAAAAGATGCCATTTAAACAATTATTTAAAATATACTGTCTTTATGTTGTTTCTACATTAATTTGATTAACTGTGAAATTATTACATTAAAAATATATTAAAAACGTACAAAACATTTCTTTTTTTATTGCGATTAATTGCGATTAATCACAGAAAAAATGTGTGATTAATCTAGTTAAAGTTTTTAATCGATTGACAGCACTAATTATATTATATTATATTATATTATATTATATTATATTATATTATATTATATTATATTATATTATATTATATTATATTATATTATATTATATTATATTATATTATATTATATTATATTATATTATATTATATTATATTATGTGTCTATAAAGAGTTTATTAGGATTCTGTGCAAGTCAGACTGAACTTGCATTAAGTTTTTTTCACCCTCGTCCATCCAGGTATAAGAATGATCAGCTGATAGTGTGGAAAGATGAGTACAGGGTGAAGCCCAACAGAGGATCTCTCACAATATATGGTGTTACAGAGAAGGATGCTGGGAATTACACTGTTGTCATGACAAATAAGATTACCAAGGAGGAGCAGAGAAGAACATTTCAACTATTGGTTAATGGTATCTATCTTCTCTTCTCTTCTCTTCTCTTCTCTTCTCTTCTCTTCTCTTCTCTTCTCTTCTCTTCTCTTCTCTTCTCTTCTCTTCTCTTCTCTTCTCTTCTCTTCTCTTCTCTTCTCTTCTCTTCTCTTCTCTTCTCTTCTCTTCTCTTCTCTTCTCCTCTCCTCTTTTTGACTGTTTCACTTGTGTTTATATATACAGTTCACCCTAAGATCTTTGAGAAGGAAGTGCCGTTGGATCGAGATGTTCATATGTATGGCAGTAGCCCTACACTCAGATGCACAGCTAGCGGAGGATCCAGCCCTGTCACAATACAGTGGCAGTGGATGCCGAGAGAGGACTGCCCAGTCCATATTCTGTAAGTCTCCTGTGTAACAAATATTAATTAGTATAACTCAATTATCCTAATATAATTAGGTTAGGAAAACTAAAGTTATTTGAAGATATTGATTGCTCATGCCATCAGTGCTTTAAGTGGGCAGGTACGCTCCAAATATAGCTCTTGAGCGTACCGCCACCTCTCCGTGCGCCCAGAACGTGCTTTTAGTGTACCGGTATGCTCATTTGGACATTTGTTTTAATATTTGTTTTAATAGAGGTTTTAATCCTTTGCCTGCGCTTCCGCTTTTCAGAGCACCCTTCTCAATGCATGCTTCCTAATTCGTCCCACCGAGAGCAGAGACTACATGAACCATACACCCTTGAGTTTTACAAGTGAAAAGCACATGTGTTGCTTTTACCGCTGTCAGTAACAACTCAACGCTCTCCCGGTTTCAGACTCCAAGTACTAAAACAACACGATCAGAATCAGATGACTCGCTGGCTGACACCCCACCAAGCCTGAATGATATCGTTGCAGGTCAGGCGCAAGCTAATGAAGTAATGCAATAGCTTAAGGGTATTTTTTCAAAATCCTTTTGCACATTTTATTTATGTTCAGTAGCTCTTTCTAGCTCAAGCAAATCCACAAACTAATCAAAGGATTTATTATTTTTTATAAGGCTGTCTGTTGACTGCTATATATATTAGGCTATAATAGAGTACCGGCACCTCTTTTGGGCCACTTAAAGCACTGCATGCCACATTTTACAGTTTATACACACATATGCAATTTTTTTTGTTAGCGTTTTACCAACATATTATTTTTGCTTCAGTGGAAAGTGCTGCTCATTTTCTCTTTAAGCTTACTATATTAAATGTACTGTACTATAATCGTACTATATTATGAAAAGGAAAAAAAAGTCTAAAATCAAAGGTGTGACTTAGTGAACTGTTCACCAGTATACCCAAACGTTCGCGGTGATTTTGCCAAGTAAGACATGTTCCTGGATCAAAATCTTTTGATTATCCTGGATCAACATTACTGTCCACAAATACAGACTTAACCCAATCCCTTCCCCTAAACCTAAACTTATCCATAATTTATTGCTAAAATCAGAGGGAAATGATACCTGATTAACAATGGTGTATAAGCATCTAACCCTGATTGTAAGCCTAAAACTGACATTTCCTGAAAAGTTGATTCTCAATTCGGATTGGTTGATTGGAATGATGTTCCAGGATCAACAAGGACTCTATTTATCTGCATTTGGATGAAATGTAATAAAAAGGCTAAAACACATATATCACAGCAAAAACAGAATTACCTCATGACCTCTCAAACAGTGAGCTATTAGGAGGCAGCAGAAACCAAATAAATCTGCTGCAGCAAAACCTTTCAAAATCATACTCCCTAAATGCCATCATTTAAAGAGAAAACAAAAGATTGAATATTCCTCCTGTATTTGTATGGGGAAGTTGCTTAAGTCAGTGATAAAATCATTAGTCATTTAGTTGATTTTGCGGACAAATCACGCACCAAATAAGAATGTTTGCATGTCCTTGTTTGCTTAATGCTTTGGCATTTTTGTTTGATTTGAGTTTTCTATTCATTCCAAGAGAACACATATCAGAACTGTGCTAGCATATTTGTTCCAGGTGTTCAAGTATGTCCCATGGTTCAATTCATTAGCATATTGTGTTCTAAATGGGCATTCATCCTGAAACAGCTGTTGTGATTGGTCCAGCCAGTATGACTGCTTTGGTTAGAGAGATTTGTTATGCTAAGAAATAAGCTCCTGTGAGTTTTGTTTGAAATGTGACTTTGATTGGCAGCATGCATTCACAGAACATCACTTCCAAGGATGTTGTGATCATGTAACAAGTGTTCAGGGCCAGGCATCACGCAAGACTTATCTTCAGATTGCACCCTCACATACTTCCTTAGTCCTCATCACAACTTCCTGTTGTTCTAAAAGCAGAATCATTCAAATCCCATGTCCTTGATCAAACATGAAAATAACACAATGTCTGTCACTGCTTCCTACTATCAAGAGTTCACCCTCATCCTCACCTTTTATTACAGCTTTTATGTGTCCTATTTTTGTGTTTGTCTTTTTTCAACTATTTTTCCTTTTTCTGTCTCGTATTCCATGGCTGACCTGCTGTACATGAGGTGCTGATGTCTAACCTGTAAAAGTGAAATCTAAATCTGTAAATCTGATGTCTGTTTATTGACATTTATATTAATTCCCATTGCTCACAAATATGTATTGCAGACAGACTTGTAACCAGGCCTTAAAGTATCTGATTTTGACAGTACTTAAGTATTTTATTTATACTAAATTTAGGCTCAAAGGTGCACTAATCAAAGAGACATGACAGTGCAATACTGTAATATTGTGGAGAAACAGGCAGAGGCAAGAATCTATGTGCAGGTATTTCATGGAAAAGAACAAACAATAAGCCAAAAACCCAAGGAAACAGAATGGCAGGCAAACAGACAACCATTACATTCAATAACTCAAGGATATAAAGAAACACTAGCCCTGCGTCTCAATGTTCATACTATCCATCCTAAATAGGATGTAAGAATAAGTGTGTCCCAAAGCATAATATGTTTGAAAGAGTATGCCAAAAGTTCCCAGATGGTCTACTATTTAAGGGGGATTCTTGAAGTGTGGATCCAAGCACACTCTAATGGCTAAAATTGCCCACAATCCATTACACTTGGGCGAAGGATTTGGTCCAGAACCACAAACACAAATAAAGCGTGTTAGAAAAACTACAAATGTGGCGTATGTGTGCGATCGAGGGTTCAGTAGAAAGGATTATAAAAAGAGGGTTGAGTTACCAACAATCAACACTTAACCTGGTAAAAAAATATTTATTTATTGTTATCCGTGTTATATTTCATCTGCAACAGCAATATGAACTTTTATAAACATCATTATGCAGAACGTTAACTTCTGCATTAACTTTTAAATGCATCATTATGCAGAAAATATGAGCAGAGTTCTCCGCATGAAAGACTAGTGGATCAACGAGCTACTTCTTTTCTCTCCAGTACGGTAGGATGTTGAATTAAATGAAATGTGGAGGATGTTAACTGTGACTAGATGATTGACAGGCCAGTTTATAGTGACAGCTTGCATGTAACACGACAGAGCGGTCCTTTAAAGATGCAATTGTGTGACGTGATAGTATATCCCAAAGCATGCCTACTTTTCTACTACACACTCAAAAGTGTGTACTTTTGTTCACCAAAAGAGTACATACTTTAAGGACGTAGTATAAGTAGACACATTGAGACGCAGGGTAGGGCTACACGTAAATGGGGCTAACAAGCTTAACAAGATCACAAGAAACACAAGAAACAATAAACAAATGGACTACAAACACCACGGGAGACAGGAAGTGACATAAAAGTATAAACGTAACATATAAATAAAATAATAAGTAAGATTAAAAAGTCAAAGCCTTCTTGCAATGGATGTGCTGGTTTCAGCCTCATTGACGGCTGCAGTCATGTCCGTATCTCATATATAAACCACATGTGATTCACAACTACTTGCTAATGCACTCCATACATGTAAAGAAGCCTTGTTGACAAGTCTTGGTGAGTAAGGGAGAAACGCACAAGATATAGTACTTTCAGTGCGCTGTAGTTGGCGATATAAATTATTTTGTAGCCGAAATAAACTGTTGCAGAAAAAGCTAGGTGCCATGCAAAATGTAATGTAATGTGTAATTGCAAAACTCATTACAAATGTAGTGGAGTTAAGAGTACAGATACTTATTCAAAAATGTATTGAAGTAGAGTAAAACTTGATAATATCTTTGGTGATCAGTAAAACTACAGAGTATCCAAAAAGATCAATTACAGGAATTAATTACATTGACTCAAATACACCTCTGGTGGGAGAAGTGGAATTAGAGAGGAAGTTGTGGGACAGTCTAAATTTAGAATGTTAATAATAGGCGCATTGTTGTTGTTGATTCAGTTTAGCGTTTTCTGTTCCTGTTGGAGATGTGTAGCAAGATAGAAGTTTTTATTTCTGTCTGCGTGTTCTCTTTTGTGATATGGATCCTTATGTCTTTGTTAAATATGAATATATAAAATGCTAATATATATATATATATATATATATATATATATATATATATATATATATATATATATATATATATATATATATGCAGAGAGAGAGAGTGTGTGTGAGAGAAAGAGAGACAGAGAAGAATACTGATAGGATAATATTTGTAGTATAAAATAATAATAAATATAAGTATTTTTATTACAAAATAATATAAAAATAATGAATTACTTTTTAAAAATGTATAAGATTTTTGACAGTGTAAAAACTGGTAAATCATATTATTCTGTGTCATTCACAGACCTAAGTCAGACCAAAGTGTGGTGAATTGTGACAAGTGGAGGGAGATATCAAACAACACAGGGAAGAATCCCATCATCAGCCCCACATCTGTCATTGGACGCTCTCTTAAGGTAAACATCAATTACAGTACTGTTCTTTGTTTAGAACATGCAAAAAACTTTTTCCAAACATAAAATATACTCATAATAGGATTCAAAATCGAAATAAAATCTGGTAATAAACCTTAAACATGTTAATGTTAGGATGTACTGTAAAAAAAATAAGATTCTGCACTATTTTAGGTCACTAATCAAAAAAGTGAATGTACAAAATGAAGTGTTTTATGCAGATGGTCATGTGTTTTTGCTTCCTTTGAAGCTCAACATTCTCTGTGGATCATCACAAATGATGCTTGAGAACATGATCATCAATCAGATAATGAGTGTCACTATCATTAAAGCCAAAGAGAGACAAATCAATTACGAAGACAATTTGAAATTCACATATAATTTCAGTTCAACTATTTACTCAAATTAAAATCAAAAATGCAAAATTTCCACTATAAGTCCGAGAATTTTGGACCCCACTGTATTATTGGTTAGATAATAAATAATTGGTATTATTGGGTAAATCTGACTATAATTATATTATTAAAATGATCTATTACATTTGATGTGATTTTTAATTATCTGATTGTTCTCCAATAGACCATCAGCACACTGAAGATCCAGAAAGCAGTTGATCATGCCCTCTACAGGTGCATTGCCTCCAATAAGATGGGAGTAGAAGAGCGAGTCATTGTGTTTCAAGTAGCTCGTGAGTGCCTACAAACACTGACACTGCCTCCACTCTACAGGACAACTTAAACTATTGCAATCAAATTTTAAGCAGTGGTTAAATCCAAACTTTCGATGTTTGTCTTCCTCACAGGTTTCCTCAACCTAAGCATTCTCCCCTCCAGCAGCCCTATTGAGGGAGAGGATGTGATAATGCGCTGTGTAGCCGATCGATTGTTGTATTCTAACATGCAATGGTATCGGGTAACAAGCACAGCCAACCCTGATGCCTCTCCTGCAGCCGTGCCCTGTGATACCCTTAGCCTTTCACCTCTCCACCACACCAATGTCACCATATCAGGCCTGCAGGGCACCAATGCAACGCTGGACCTACCCATACCCAATGCCACATTGATGGACCAAGGCTTGTATGCTTGCCAAGTAGAGAACATTGGCACCAGTGACAGAACCTGCTTACTTCACAACCTCAGACTCAGAGGTTAGTCCATAGCTTTATATTTTCGGAAAATTGTTTTCAAAAGTGAAGTGATGTGTAGGGGAGCAGTTGGGGGTTTAGTGCCTTACTCAAGGGTCTCACGTCAGTCGTGGTATTGAAGGTGGAAGATATCGCTGGTCATTCACTCCCTCACCTTCAATACCTGCAGGTACTGAGACTCAAACCCGTGACCTTTGGGTTACAAGTCCAACTCTAACCATTAGGCCACAACAGCCTATCCCGTTGCTCAATGGCAAAGGGATGTCAGGAAACATGTTTGAAAACAGTTATTATTTGTGTCATTTTATTTATTGTTGATGCTAGTGGTGCAGAAATTGCAAACTTAATGGACTATATTTAGTTCCATTACTCAATTTACTTCAGATGGGATACTGTGTATTGCATAAATCATGCACAAGCTTAAATGTTTATCACAGATTAGTTTATATCTTTCTGCAGCTCTTGAGATGTCCAGAATTGTGACCAATCTGACTGCCCAGAGAGTAAATGTGAGCGACTCTACATCTCTTGTGTGTGAAGTGTCTGGCACACCAACACCTACTGTAGTTTGGACTAAAGACAACCAGACTGTCACGGAGGGATCAGGTGAGCAAAATAAAACTATCTATAAAAAAAATAGTATAGGTGAAAGAATAAGCAACTCTCTATGTTTGCAGTATTATCAATTCACGAATGCCTATAGGGCTGGAATACATTATGTAGCTTTTGCGACTTTTTTCAAAACTAGTTGAAAATGGCAGAGCCAACATGCAGAATATGGATTTCACAGAAAATCAAGTTGCATATTATGGCCACAGACTCAGATTTCCTACCTCCAGACTATGAATCAGTTCACATGGAGGATATCAATCATGTTTGATATTTTGTCTTCATGTGTTACTGTATGTGGCTTTTACCAATAAGGCACATGCTTTCTGCATTAGTTTGTTGGTAGTGTGTGATGATGATCCCCAGTTGATTAGTTTGTGATGATAGTATGTCTGTAACCATTAGAAAGTTGGTATAGTAATTTATAGTGCTTCGTGTTTAAAAATCTGCTCAGATTTAAAAAAGTAATGTAATATATTCCATCCTTAAGTTTGCTGCTGAACTCTGAACTCAACTCTTTGTTTGACTACAATTCTCAGGCTTGAGAAAACAATTAATTAATTGTTTAGTTATGCTGAATCTCATAGTAAAATCAGTTTAGATCGGGTTCCAGCAGTGGAAACAAAACCAGTGATGTCAATATAGTCTTACAGTGCTGCAGTTACTGCATGACACACAAATATTAATACACTTTGGCAAAGCTGTAACAGTCAATTGGTACTTTAATAAGATATGTCTACCTGATCTGGCCCTGAAAATTAATTATTTAGTGATATGAAATAATATTTGTTGACTTGAGTAAAACCAGCTCATTTAGATTTTATATAAAGCATGATAGTAAGGCTACCTGACAAAACATTTTTACAGTGATAGTAATGCTCATGCTTTTCATGCTTTTCTTTTGTAAGGTGTTATTCTGAAACAGTCAAATCGTGTCTTAACCATTCAACGGGTGAAAAAAGAGGACAGTGGTCTTTACATGTGTACGGCCTGTAACCAGCAGGGCTGTGACTCTCACGAGGCTCGTATCACTGTAGATGGTGAGTGTGTAAACAAAACTCATTGCCTAATTTATTTTATTTTATTTCATTGGTTTGCAGAATTAAAGAAAGGGTAGTTAGGACATTTTTTTCTGTGAATTTATGCAATACATTAATATAATTTGTATGTGAAAGAAAAATTATCTCATGCTTACCAAGACTTCATTTATTTGATCAAAACAATGCAGTAAATACAGTACAATAACTGTTTTCTATTTAAATATATTTTCAAATGTAATTTATTCCTGTAATGGCAAATCAGATTTTTTTTAGCAGCAATTGCTCCAGTCTTCATTGTCACATGATCCTTCAGAAATCATTCTAATATGCTGATTTGCTGCTCACGTAACATTTATTATTACTATCAATGTTGAAAACAAAAAGAACACCATTTATTTAAAATAGAAATCTTTTGTAAAATGTCTTGTCTTTACTGTCACCTTTGATCAATTTAATGCACATTTGCTCAGTATTTCTAATAAAATGTTTAATGGTACCGAACTTTTGAATGATAGTCTGATACCTAAAGATGGCAGGTAAATTCATAGTAGCTTATCAGTTGCACTTTTAAAGACAAAATTTTAAGAAGAGACATCCTCTGAACATGTCATGGTTGTGAGACGAGCTCAGTCTCCCACTGACTTTTATCCTCTTTGAGATTTTGTTGTAATCAAGGCCTTGTGGCAATAATAGCTCTCTTTCTAGTCTGTCAGGAAAGGGGCTCTGTTAGTGTACATCCTTTAAGGAGTGCTAAAAGAAAACAAAGCAAAATCCCAGAACACAAAATAAGAGAGGGGCATCCCACACTCACTCTCTCTGTATCACTCTATGTCACACACATTTTACCAGGCACTTTCAATTTCGTATGGTTCCCCCTCTTTCCTCACACACATAAAGCCGCACAAATAACAGAGACATACTCAGTGTGTACTTGACTCGTTTCTCGGCATCACTGTTTCTTGTTGTCACTGCAAAGTCGACAGTTGCATTCACTAACAGCCCTGTTCCCACAAGGAAAAAGAAAGAGTAAAACACAGGAAGAGAGAGAGAAATAAACTAAATCATGTAGAGATCCACTGAGTAGTTGCATGTTCTATTATAGAAAAGAGAATTTGGTACTTTTCGTCTAATGTGAAACGGTTCCTGCTGGTTGGTTGACTTTGGCTTCATGTTGCTGTTCATTCTTCATGCTTATTTTGATTGGATGAAATATCAGGTCAGCAGGCAATTCACATTCCTTACTCTTGTAGCCATCATACACGCCCAGCAGCATACAACTATTCCTGTAAACTAGGTTCTTCCAGGCAATCTGTGCATCCCTTTGCTATCAATATAAAATGAAGAAGGAATTTTCCACTTTCTCTTGAAAATAAAATATTTATCTGGTTAAAAAGGACTTTTCTGTTTATTTTTGTAAAATTTATACCAAACAGACACACAGATATGTCAGTTCCTGTCATGCCATTTAATATTAATATTTATTAAAATACTATTTAGAGATGGACATCCATCCATCCATCCATTTTAGTTAAATCGTATGTCTTTCTGTCATCTTTTTTTGTCATTTCTGATTGTTCATTTGACCCATTTCACAGGTGCAGAAGAAAAGATGAATGTGGAATTGATCATGCCTATTGGTGCTGTGGTCATCGCCATGTTCCTCTGGCTCCTCATCGTCTTCGTTATCCGTAACAGGAAGCGGGTAACATTCCATCTCTTTCCCTTTCCTCGTTCGCTTCCCCTCTCTCATTTACACGCACAGGCGCACACTCCACTCTCCTGACTGATCAAAACTGACTACCCGGACTTGGCGTACATAATCACTATTGTATGCTCAGCCCACATTCTGCTGCGATGCGTCACGTATGCCAGCCGTGTGTAGTCTAGTCCTACTGTACCTCAGCCTTAATTCTGCCTCTGAGTATCATAGTGGCTTTCAGTAACATATTAGTGGGAGTCTTTATAATGAGGGCTTGATTCAGGGAGACTCAAGCAGGAAATGTTGGTAGTCTTGCTCTGTGTTTGTCATTCAGTTATGCTCATTCTCTCCTTTTGACTCTTATTCCATTTTGTCATACACTCAACCTTTCCATCCTTTCCTCTTCCCTCTCTCACAGCCTAATGATGGAGATCTGAAAACTGGCTACCTGTCAATCATTCTAGACTCAGATGATATGCCAATGGATGAGCACTGTGAGAGACTGACCTATGATGCAAACAAGTGGGAATTCCCACGTGATAGACTGAAGCTAGGTGAGACTTGGCTAAATGTGAGAAATAAAACAACAACAACAATAATAATAATAATAATAATAATAAGCTTAAATACCCAAGAACAATCTGGAATGGCTTTCCAGTACTTTTAATAAAAAAACAAAAACAACCACAACTATGAAATATTATGTAATATGACATTTATTTATTGACCAGACTTCAGTGATATTTTTATAGTTATCCGTATTTATCTGTGCAATATTATTTATTTATTTTGCAAGGCATTTGGATATGTTTACATGTACAGTGCCCTGCATAATTATTGGAACAGTCATATTGTCACATTTTATTATGTCTTTCGAAACATACATTGTTTTACCAAATAAAAATGACAGCACTTTTAGAGTTCATCCCACAAATGAGTCTGCAACCCATATACATCACCAGACTCTTGGCCTTATGCTTTGAAATGCTTTTCCCCAGCCTTTAATGCAGCCAATTCCAACTGTTGCTTGTTTTGTAGAGTTTCTGTCTTTAGTCTCTTCTTCAAATGGTGAAATTAATGTTCAATCGGATTTAAATCTGGAGATTGATTTGGGCAATCTAAGACCTTTCTGGAGGTTGTTGCTGATTATACAGACATGTATTTAAGGGTTTCATTTTCACAGCTTTTATGATTTGTCTGTCATCAACTACTGTTGTTTTTTTCAGCCAATCAAGTCGTCATTGTTTGCTGAAGTCACCGGTAGTTCCAAACTCTTGATTTCTCCATGCCCTTTGTTTTTTCTATAGTCCTAATTGGCTTCCTCTTTTCTATTAGCATACAAATTGCTTGCTTTTCTTTCAGAGTCGGCTTCCTCGTCTCCATCCTGCTCTGTGTGTGTCATCATCGAATACAAGACTTAAAATGCAGACATTATGGATATAACTGATAAGACACATTCCCTGCTTTTAATATCTGAAGAATTAATGCAATTTAGAAAGCTGAACACTTAGAAAGACCTGTGAGGCCACTGTTCCGATACTTATGCTCACATCAGACAGGGAGATGAAACTCTAAAAGTGCTGATCTTCTTAGCTGGTAAAACATCTTTGTGTTGAATCACCCAATAATAAAATGTGACATTCCGTAGTTTTGTCTCATATTCATCTTTTGATCATATTTACAGATTTCTTGACTCCACAGCAAACAGAATTTTGTCTTTACTGTTGCAATACTTATGGAGGGCACTGTATATCTTTATTTATTTGTATATGTGTGTATTTAAATTTGAATGATCATTTTGTTATATTGCGTCGTTTTCTAATATGAGCAAATATATACATTTAGTACCATCATAGCAGGTTGTCAAAATGTTATGGAACATATTATTAATCTTTTTTCTTCTTGGGGATGGAAAGCTGAGCATATCAAAACTTGCCTAGAATTACCATCAGATTTTAGGCTTCCGACAAGTCCCAATTTAACCTCTTCAAACAGCAAAAATATTTGTACAAAATGTCACTATAAATCTAGGTGTAAGCATTCACAAATGTCTTATACTATGTTTTTCAGGAGAGCCGCTGGGCAGAGGGGCATTTGGCCAAGTTGTGGAGGCGACTGCATATGGTATTGAGAAGGCCACCACCTGTACTACAGTAGCAGTGAAGATGCTCAAGGGTATGAGGCATCTGTTCACTAGCCTTAAACTGACTTCACATATCTTTCATATTACACAACTGACTGCAGCATTATCAATCTCCAACAGAGGGCGCTACCACCAGTGAGTGCCGCGCTCTGATGTCTGAGCTGAAGATCCTCATTCATATCGGTCACCATCTCAATGTGGTTAACCTTCTAGGAGCTTGCACCAAACCAGGAGGTGAGTGTCCTTTGAGAACTTTGACAGAAATGACTACTGCTGTTCTTTCTGTCAAGTTTTTCAGTAGAACGCATGTGAATATTTATGGGTGACAAAATGCACAGTCATAGTAAGAAATGCATCAGAAATGCCACAAAGTGGTTGTGCATTGTTGAGAAGAACAAGATGTGCCCACATTAAAGGCCTTTCCTCTTCTTCCTCTCTATGTTTCCTACTTCAGGACCCTTGATGGTGATTGTTGAGTACTGTAAACACGGTAACCTCTCGAGCTATTTAAAAAGCAAGCGAGGAGAGTACAGTCCCTACAAGGTAAATTCCATCATAACCTAGTGCTACTAGTAAAGTCAGGCTGTGATGTGGTTTTAAAGATCTCAGATCCTCTTTTAACAATGTCCTCTGATGTGGTCAGATTGATTCAAGTGCCTTATTTAAGACATTGGGCAACAGCCAACTGTAAGGTCTTTTAAATGTTGTTCAAGGTTGAAGGTGTTATGAAGTGTACCTGACATTTTGAAACTTTTTGACCCTAACAACAACATAAACTGATCCACATGTGTTTTTTTTCACAGAAGCGAATGCCACGGATGCCGTGCAGGAGGGAGGTAGAGCAGGAAGAGGATTTGCATGAGGGGGATCTGGGTCTGGGAACAAGCACTCCGCTGGACATCTGCACCGGCACCACTGTGTGCACCAGGACGGGAGAACCGACCTCCACGGCCCAGCTGCAGGATGAACAAGGCACAGTATATTAGTCTGACTCTCTTGGATACTGTGTACTTTCTCTGGACGAGGATAATAATGGCACATTTAAAAAAAAAAAAGGAAACTGAATCAAATGTTTAAATTAGTATTGTCATTTAGTTCATTCTGTTGTCTCCACATGAAGCATATATTTTAGGTCATGAAATACACTTGGGAAGTTGACATGTCTTGGGCTGTGTCAACTCCATCTAAATGCTATACTTCATCTAAAACTTATATAGCTGAATGAATAAACAAACAAACCAATAAACAGCACAACTATTTTATTATTGATAGCAATTATTTGAATTATTAAGCAGCTTTAATGAGCTCATTATTTAAGAACCTACAGTATTTAAGATGTTTTCACATTGTAAATTAATAAATTAAACATTTGTATTTTTATAATAATAACTGCAAAACATAAAATAAATCAATAGAGAAATGAATGAACAAACAATATAATTATTTTATCAATAATAAAAATTACCGGTATTCACATTATTAGGCAGCTTTAATGAGCTCATATTATTTAAGACATTAGATGGAATATTTGTAAAAAAGAAAAAAAAATTCATCACACTTAAAATTAATAAAAAGTTCTAATAAATTTAACTGCAGAATATAAACACAAACAGCATTATTATTTTATTAATAAGAATAATTATTATATATTATTATTAATAATTACTATTAGTCAGCTTTAATAAGCTCATATTATTAAAAAATATATAATATTTGTTCTTTTAAATACCAATTCATCACACTGTAAATTAATAAAAAATATATATAGATATAAAATATTTCAAAAATAAAATCAATCAATAGAACTATCATTAAATATTAACCTTACCCTTCATATTATATATATATATATATATATATATATATATATATATATATATATATATATATATATATATATATATATATATATATATAAACCTATATATTGTGTCATCTGCTGATGTATAGAGAGTTCAGATTGGGATCACTTGACGATGAAGGATCTCATCAGCTATAGCTTTCAAGTGGCCAAAGGCATGGAGTTCCTCGCCTCTCGAAAGGTAAAACTGAAACACACCACCATGGTCTGCTTGTGTGTGTGTATTCTTTACTCATTAATATTTACAATTCATTCCAAATGTTTGCTTCAGTCATAATTCTAGTTTGTGTTTGTAGTGTATCCATCGGGACTTGGCTGCCAGAAACATCCTACTTTCTGAAAACAGCGTGGTGAAGATATGTGACTTTGGGCTGGCCAGAGATGTTTATAAAGATCCTGATTACGTCCGCAAAGGAGATGTGAGGACTCTTACTACAAACTTCATTTCAGTAGCTCAGTGAAAAAGACTAAGTTATGCTTGAGCATTTCCTCTCTATCATCACAGGCTCGTCTTCCTCTGAAGTGGATGGCTCCTGAGACCATCTTTGACCGCGTGTACACCACACAGAGTGATGTTTGGTCATTTGGTGTGCTGCTCTGGGAGATCTTCTCTCTTGGTAACACAATATTGATATTACAGTTTTTCTCAGTTGCTTTGTTACATTTCTCGAATCATTCTTGAGATTTGCAAAACAGTAAGTGCATTTCTCAAAACAACTCGTACAAATAGCAAAAAACAACATGGATTACCTGCAAAAGCCAATCTCTTGCTCAAAATCTTTTGTTCATCTCTCAAAAATAAATATCTGTGTCAATGAACATGTCAGTGCCATCAGAATGACAAGTCCTTGTGTCATATGTTTATGTTTATGGATAAGACAGTCAAAATGCTTAGTCATGTTCTGATGTAAACTATGGCAACATTTTAGATGACAGTTACTGTATTGAACAGTATGCCATATGCTTATGTATGCCATATATCTATTTCAAAAGTAAAAATTTACACATTACTGTATGTGGGGTATTGATTGAAAGAGACTGGATATAATTCCCAGTTACACTTTTACTAGTGGTCTAACCAAAAAAAAAAAACCTTTACAATGTCATTGTGATATAGAAAAGGAAAAAGAAATATGGACACAAAGATGAAAATAAGTCCATTGTCAGAATTTGTAACTCTTGTGTTGTCCTTTGTCTATACAGTATTTGATTTCTAACTGAAGATTCATGAGATGAACATTAGAGCTATTTCAGAGAAATGGTTTATCACTGGTTTGTCATCTACATTCTTTTCATTAGTAAAGATTTACTTGCACAATTCATGCCAAATTGAAAAAAAGTATAATAATAATGTGTTAAAAAATAAATAAAATGTGTGCTTGGCAGTTAATGACAACTAGATTAACCATTTTGCATTTAATGGCTTATACGATGAACTAAAGACTAGATGTTTTGAGGGGTAAGACTATTGCACAGAAAACTATATTATAAATTTTGAGCGACATGACATTAGCAACTGATAATGTAGGAGACCGCAGATAAATGTGCGTAATCAATTGAATGAATGTACAAAAGCAATCGCAACTGGTTTTGTGATGTGTATAAATGACTAGATGATGTGGAGGTTGTACAAGTAGTTTTGAGAATTTCATTTCTGATTTGAGAAATGCACCAAAGTGACTGAGAAAAACTGTAACATTATCAACGAGCTTATTAGACAAGCCTAAAACTACTTTATTAGGGTGACGTGTTGATGGCCCATCTTCTTTGGTGCAGGTGCGTCTCCATACCCAGGTGTGTGCATTGATGAGTCTTTCTGCAGGCGACTAAAGGAGGGAACCAGAATGAGAGCTCCAGACTACGCCACACCTGAGATGTAAATATACTTCACATTTTTAATACTGATGTTAAATTAAACGTCTGTGTAAACAAGTTGATCTAGGTTTTTGTAGTTCTGGCGATGCCAATCATAGTGTTTCCAATGGAAAATGGGCAAAAGCAGTAGTACCTATAATTTTGTCTATTTTTAGTACTTTCATACTATTTCATAGTTTACATAGCAAATGAGAGATGTAGCAACTGACTTAAACCTGAAAAAGTAATCAACCCTACCTCTTCCTTGTTAATGTGAAATTCTTCCAGATACCAGACCATGCTGGATTGCTGGCTTGATCGACCTAAAGACAGGCCAACCTTTATTCAGTTAGTTGAACATATGGGCAATCTGCTACAAGCTAGTGCTCAACAGGTTAGAATTGACTCCCAAGTATATATTTTGTCTCATTCATGTGTTTTTAATAATTGAGACATAGCTAAATAAATAAATATTTTGTCTTGTTTCCCATTAAAATTATCTAAACGTCTTTTAAAAAGGTCCACTTATTTGAGATGTAAATTAATACATTTTCTCTTGTTGCCAAGCTATAATGATCAGAATTAGCTTTGTTTATTTTCTTTTTTTTGTCAAATCAGTTTCTTTGTATTTCTTCTCGCCTTTTTTATTTTATTTCCTCTTCAGGAACTCGAGCTGCGCTGAAAACGCTTTGGGGAACGTGTTTAGCGTGAGCGACTCTGAATATCATATCCAATCTGTCTTATAGAAGATCGTGACGTCACGGGCGGGGTGACGTAAGCGACCAGGAAGCTATAAAGGCACGAGCCGCGCAGCTGGCTTCAGCTTCGCGTATTTCAGCAAGCGCTCTGTGTGTGCATGTCATTCTGTCCTGTCAGTCTTATTTATTTTTGTTTGTATTTGAGTATTGAGAATGCAGATTGGGCATCTGCATTCTCAACTATATCGAATGATTGGTTGATCTTAGCTCAGTCAGAGCAGGTTGCGGCTCGGCATCGAGATGTCGTTCTCGCACATATAGGGGAGCTGGGTTTGAGACTGAACGCCAAGAAGAGTGTACTTTCTCCAGGTTCAGAGAACCACCTATCTAGGCGTAGTATGGGATTCGACCGCGATGCAGGGACGATTGTCCCCTGCTCGTATCGAGTCGATCCTCATCTCAGTCGAGAGAGTCAGAGAAGGCCAGCCACTGTCAAAGGATTTCAATGATTGTTGGGTCTGATGGCAGCTGCGTCCAACGTGATACCTCTTGGCCTGCTGTACATGAGACCCCTACAGTGGTGGCTCAAGACAGTGGTGGCATCTCAATGTCCCCTTTGGTTCTCTCTAGTTCATCCAGCTCCTCTGTGACTGGACGCTATGGTACATACCTGGCCGAGGCTTCGTCTGTACGCTTTTCCCCATATTGCTCTGCTCCCGGGAGTTCTGGCGAGAGTACGCCGGGACGGGGTCCGTCTGTTATTAGTAGCCCCGTTCTGGCCAGGCCGAGTATGGTTCGCAAACCTGGTCTCGCTCCTCGACGGCTCTCCATGGGAGATACCGATCAGGACAGACCTACTCTCACAGGTGCAGGGCACGATAATTCACCCTTGCCTGGAGTTGTGGAAGCTGTGGGTGTGGCCCCTGAGGGGGCACAACTATTAGTAGCCGGTCTCTCAACCGAGGTTGTGGAGACTCTCCTCCAATCCAGAGCTCCCTCAACGAGAAACCTGTACGCCCTGAGGTGGAAACTCTTCACCTCATGGTGCAGAGACCGCCAGCTAGACCCAGCAAACTGCCCAGTTGGTACAGTTCTGGAGTTTCTACAGGCCAGGCTCTCTGCAGGGTTGACCCACTCCACGCTGAAGGTTTACGTGGCGACCATTGCAGCCTACCACGCCCTTCTCGATGGCCAGTCTTTGGGAAGACACCCCTTAGTTACATGCTTCCTCTGCAGTGCGCTGAGGCTGAGACCTCCAGTACAGTCCCGTGTTCCCCCCTGGGACTTGGGTGTGGTGTTAGAGGCTCTTTGCAAATCTCCATTCAAACCAATTCAAGATATCTCAGACAGACATCTGACTCTTAAAACCGCCTTTCTGCTGGCCATTACCTCTCTGAGGAGAGTAGGAGATTTACAGGCCCTCTCAGTGGCCCCTACCTATCTTGATTTTGCACCTGGCATGACCAAAGTGTTCATATACCCTTGAGCGGGATATGTACCTGAGGTGCCCTCTTCACACCACAACCTGTAGTGCTGCAGGCCTTCTGTCCTCCTCCCTTTCGGGAGCCCGACCAAGAGAAGCTAAATTGTGTGTGTCCAGCTCGAGCGCTGGATGCATACGTCCACAGAGCTGCCCTGTGGAGAAAAACGGACCAATTGCTTGTATGCTGCGGTCCCCCCAAGAGGGGTTTTCCTGCTTCTAAGCAGACTATTAGTCGTTGGATAGTTGAGACTATCAATGCCACTTTGGGTCCTCTGGTCGTCCCCCGCTGTCGGGAGCCAAGGCTCACTCTACACGAGGTAATGGGGCCTCCAAGGCCTTTCTAGCAGGTGTATCCATGCTGGACATCTGCAATGCTGCGGGGTGGTCCACGCCTTCTACTTTTGCAAGATTCTATGGCTGAGACATGCCAGTCACTCCAGGCTGGCATGTCTCAGCCATAGAATCTTGCAAAAGTAGAAGGCGTGGACCACCCCGTGCTGTGCTCTTCGGATACACACTAGGCAGGGGTTTGGTAGTCTGGCAGCGTTGGTACTCGTTCCCCAAAGCGTTTTCAACGCAGCTCGAGTTTCTGAAGAGGAACGTCTCTAGGTTACGTATGTAACCCTAGTTCCTCGAGGGAACGAGACACTGCGTCTTGAGGCCATACCCCCCCGGCACCCCTGCTGGCGCTTGCTGGTACTCGAAGCTGAAGCCAGCTGCACGGCTCGTGCCTTTATAGCTTCCTGGTCGCTCAAGTCACCCCTCCCGTGGCGTCACGCTCTTCTATAAGACAGATTGGATATGATATTCAGAGTTGCTCACGCTAAACGCGTTCCCCAAAAGCGTTTTCGACGCAGCGTCTCGTTCCCTCGAGGAACTAGGGTTACATACACAACCTAGAGACGTTTTACAACATTTATAATTTTCATTTATAAAGCTTCTTTTAAGTTTTCTAGTATTTTTCAGCTTTATTTCAGTTAACAATTTTTTTTTTTTTAGGTTTTAAACGTTTTTACTTAAAAAAAACGTTTTATCAAATGAAGTTAGATATAAGATTCAATATATATTCTCTTTTAAAAAATCTTATACAATTTCACATCTCATGTACATTTTTTATTTTTTTTAAGGATGGTTAGATATTTTCTTATTGGAAAACCAGACAAAAATAGAAAATAAAGTGACATTTTGCAGAATGTAGTAAAACATTTGTCTTGTGATAAATTTTAAATCTTTTAACTAAACTTTCATTTGTTACCTGTGTTTCAGGATGGAAAGGACTACATCCCATTGACAAACGGAGAGATGGAAGAGGAATCAGGGGCTCCTCACCTCAGTGTGACATCTAAAAGAGCATTCTATGCAGGCAACAAAGAGGCCCAGCTCCACTATGACAATTCTCCACCTCTGGGGTTAGTTCAGTAACTTATCTGTCTGGTGTTGTTGTTTTTTGTGCAGTTGTTGGCATAACTGACTCAAAATAAATCATATTTCAAGCACTCATACTTATCTCCACCCCAGTCATCTGACCTTTGTTATGTATATATAACACTGAAGATCTGACATTTGTGGATATAGCGTGCTTAACCTCTCCTTTGACAAACTAATGCAACAATGCTCCCACCCATGCTTCTCCTGACAGGTTCCCACAGCAGATAGACAGTCGTGGTGTGCCAATAAGTAGGACGACTTTTGTGGACATTCCCCTGGAACACACTCCTGTGATGGTAAATTGTATTGTATTGTAAAACTCTACAATACTACAACAAGGATCTTATAAATTTTTACTTAAAAAACAAGAAAACAAACAGCTGACTTGGTTTCTTGCATCCCAGAAGTATTTATGATGATAAAATCTGCCCATTTTAAATGCTCTTTCTTTGTACAGAACAGTCACATGGGCTGTGGAGTGGGCTTATCACATGAGCAAATGAAAGCTTTGGATCGGCAAGTGCACAGACCACTTAATTTCAGGTGATGCATTCATGCTGATCTCGGTAGAACTACACTCCAAGACAATTCCAGCATAATATTAACACGTTCATGCTTTTATCCACAGCCCACTACTGCGATGCAAGAGTAAGGAGTCTTTAGCTTCTGAATCGTCCAATCAGACCAGCGGCTATCAGTCCGGCTACCACTCTGATGATGCAGAAGCCCCAATATACGCCAACGAGGAGATGATCCTGAAGACAGACATTCGGATGAAACCTCCACTGCCCAAGAGAAATGACAAGTTCAGTGCAGAGGTCCGTTATAGTGCAGCCCCAGTTTAACATCTACAGCGCTTCAAACAGTCTTCCTCTTTATGTTATTCAGAACTTTAATGCAATAGCTCAGCCAAAACTGAGCATTTCAGTTTCATAATTTACTTATCCCCAAGTTGTTCCAAACCTGTATGATTTTCTTTCTTTTTCTGAACATAAAAGAAGATACTTTGAAGAATGTTAACCAAACAGTAGCCATTGACTTTGAACAAAGTACTACTATGGAAGTGGCTCCCAGCAACTATTTGGTTACCAGCATTCTTTAAAATATTCTCATTGGTGTACAGCCGAAGATTAATACAGGTTTGGATTAAATGACCACATTTTCATTTTTGAAAATAAAAAAATGAAATGAAAATTTTCATTTTTGAAAATAAAAATAATAATATATATATATATATATATATATATATATATATATATATATATATATATATATACATACATACATACACATCATTTCCTTACTTCTTTTTAAATCCTGTTTGGTTTTATTTCTTCTCAACATAAAATGAGTTATTTATAACAGAATGTCCAAGCTGCTCTTTTCCGTACAATAAAAGTGAATGGTGACTACAATAAGATTTTCATTATTTGCACAATACCTTAAATTTCGCCTTGTTTTTCACATAAAGCTAACAAATGGCTTGAGAATATTTATAATACGTGAAATATGAGCTACTTTATTGATGTTTTACAATGTTTTTGTACATTTTGGAGCTTGTCAGCCCTAGGTCACCATCCATTTTCATTGTCTGGTAGAATGCAGCCTTTTTTTGTTCCTTAGAAAGACATACAGGTTTAGAACAACATGAGTGTGCATAAATTTTCATCTTTTAAAAACGTTCCTTTCATGCTCATGCGCCAGAACAGCCAGAGGGCAATTTCCAATGAGCAGCAACCTTTTAACTTTTCATCCAATATTAGATTTTTCCTGCCATTACTCATAATGACTCCTGTATCCCAACCACATGCCTCCATCATCCAAAAACAACAAACTCTTAAATTGGCTCTCGAGCTTCGATTGAGGTTCACCATTATCGCTTCTTTCATAATTGTATGCGTAAAGGAACCGCTAACTCATTTGAACTGTCAACTATTTCTTTTATCACACTCACTTTTTGAAATAAATGTAATATATTGTTTTGGAACAGACTGTTTTGGAGCAGATAAGATGTATGTTTTAGTTTTATTCATCTAAATGTCAGGGTGGTTTGGGGATTGAGAAAGTCTTAGCAATACAATCATGTTTACACAGACTGCGGAGCAAGAGTGGTCTCTCAGCATGTCCACGCCACTTCCTGAGCAAACGCATGCCCTCTTCCTACCGCACAGGAAATAGCAACTGGAATGCCAGACAATTGAGTGTGTGAATGTTTTCCTTTTTTTTATATATCTTTTGCATTGTCTTTAATTAATCGTGACCAGACTTGTTCTCCCCCAAGCACCTAACAGTCTGTTTGAATTTCGTTTTCTAAGCCTTGTTTCTCAGTTGGCCTTTTGATTGTACAGTTTGTAATGAGGGCTGCCTTTGTCTTTGTAAAACAAAAAAATGTCAGTATTTGCCATTATGATTATATTATTTAGTTATAAATCCATTAATGTAATTATGTTTTTTTAAATAAACACTCGTGCCAGTTAAAAACAACATTTACATGTGCGTGTTTGCATGCACAAGACTGCAGCGATCTCTTGTGGCCCCTCTCTTCCTGTATCTGTTTCTTAGACCCAGATGAGCCAATGTACTCATATCTCCAATTCTTTGTGTGCATCTGAGAAAGCAGGACAATGCATTTCAGCCCCTGTGAACAAGATTTGCTTTTATTTCCTACTAGTGTGTGCATTTTGGGATTCATGCCTTTTTTTTTTGTGTATGTGTGGTTGTGAACACTTGGGCTTGAGGATACAATGCTCACACAGCCTTGGTTGTATTCCTAGGAGTGCTGCTCTCAAAATGGCAGCCCAGAATAGCATGCACAAGGCCATCAAAGCGCAGTGAGATCTATGCTCTGGGCCTGACTTTACATCCAGCTATTGTTTACATTTATTTTTGTATTAATAATAATGAAAAACTAGGTTAGTTGATTCAAATCACGTGTCCCTCGCATGGTGGAAACAACCTTATGAAGTGAAAATGCACAAGTGAAAAAAAAAGTATTTATATTTTTGATCAAATAATCAAATTGACATGAATTTATTAATGTCTTAGTATTCAGTTTGTCTCTATTTTGCCTTAATAACAGCAGCTCTCAAGCTACTGATCATGTTCTCCAGCATGGTTTAACTAGAAAGAGTGCAGAATATGTTTACTTTAATATATATTCCATTAAATTAATCTTTTCTGAATTTTTGAATATATTGTATATGACAATTTTATTTCCTGGTTTAAATGAAACATTTTTGAATTTTAGACCACAGTGTGAATTTTGTATTGAGAATTATATATTTCCTTAAAACATCTTTTGCCTGGTAACCTCTGTGTGCACTTGATATCCGGTGTTTGTGTAAGTGAACTGAAGGTTTTACCCTGCTCTGTTACCCACTGTGTGAGGAAGCTGTGCTTACACAAACGTACTCTTTACTGGTGCCTGCAACTCCTGAAAGCATCAACATCAAACGACTAACTACTGTCTCGCTGCCAAACACAGGCGCAAATAAAGACATGTGATTTTACAGTGTTTGCCCCAGGCCATGCACATACTGTACAAGTTTTGTTCCAGAATAAAATTTAAAAGAAAATGGAAATGCCATATTTTGGGAACTCTTTATGTTAAAAAGACAATGATTCTTTCCCATTAGTGTATTTAGGTTGCAACATGCAAGATGAGAGCACTCAGTTTTACATTTAGGATATTTTAGTTCTGATATTCTTATTAGCATCATCTAGAGATTAGAAATGGCTCCACATGTTGCTACAAATGAAATCTGTGAGTACCTATCAAAGCCTAACATGGCATTTAAACCCATATTTGAGATTACTGAAAATAGTTGGGGATGATCTAAAACTGACGTTATCTGTTTGTTTTTCATGATAAAAGCGTATCATTAGCTGCAGGAACTCTCATTTCCTTTGGAATGGGGAAATGTCCTGCAATGATCTGCAATGGCAGGAAATATATTTAAACACAAATGCTGGCACACTGGCACACATGGGTAATGTGGAAAGCAGTGGATATGCACACACACACACACACACACACAAAAACACACACACATTTTGAACCCTGATATGTGGCATACATAACACTGGAAAATTATTGAGAGCTCTGACTATGACCCCAAAGTATGCATCCTCTAATGAAAATTAAAGCGCCCGTTTAAAGGAGATTAATTCATAGAAATGGCAGTCCCTAAACACAGTATCCTCAATTACTCTCATTCCTTTGAAAATATACTACAGCATCATCCAAACATAACCAATCGACCTCCTTAATATTTGTGATCCGATTATCTAATTTTTTCATTTATAATGTATATTCACCAGCACTTGCTTGGAGCAATAAATCCATGCATCCAAGTTCTGAAAAAGGAGGAAATCAAATTAAGTTTTGCCCCCACCTAGTGGTGCATTTGGTGAGTAACATTTGATGATGTTGGCTGACGACAGGGACAGTTTTAAAAATCTAAAATAATTATCTACTTAAATATCTGCTTAAAACTTGAATATGAAATATGGTCTACAAATAAATCATGTTCCTTTATTTTTAGGGAATTTTGTAAATTGCTTTGATCTGCCTAGCAACATCTCAGCGAGGGTCTAGACAAGCCCTAGACTACTAGAGTTCGTTCATGAGCTGCAGATATAGTCTATAATTTTGAGTACTAAAAAGTTTATGAATATACGTCTGAAGATGAAGCGGACGACAACAAGTGACTGAAATACTGAGTAGTGAACGCGAGGAAAAGAAACACATTACATGAGCAAACCACCCACACAGAGGTATAGACGGAAATTCATTTTATGTGACAAAACAACAACCCTAGCACGTTTTTATATAATTTAAAAAGATTATAATCTTTATATGGGCCACAGCACAGAGCCAGTCATAATAACATCCCTGCTGAAAAACAAACAAACAGCTGGTCGTCGGCATTGTCATAACTGCTCAGCAGGCTGGTTTTAGTGGGGTTTTGACCACTTCTTTAGCTGGTCAGGCTGGGGGAATGGCTTAAACCAGCTAAGACTTAGGCTGGTTTTATTATTATTATTATTATTTTTCCAGCAGGGAATTCTCCCTAATGTTGTGAATCTAGGTGACAGGCCTGTGAGGGTCTGTTCTGTTGTGACACATGGTATGCAGGCGCACGAGTTTGCATCTAGATCATCATGACAGTCTGTAGCACAACTGATTGTGCTTAAGATGAACTGAGCAGTGGGTTGAAAGGCACAATATGTAAAGCTTTTTTCAAAACAATAACAAAGGCGAAGCTAGATGACTTTATGAAGAAGAATGGAACGATGGGAGATGTCATTTTCACCATCCAGAGACGTCCGAATCGTGAAGTGAAGTGAAGTGAAGTGACATTCAGCCAAGTATGGTGACCCATACTCAGAATTTGTGCTCTGCATTTAACCCATCCGAAATGCACACACACAGAGCAGTGAACACACACACACTGTGAGCACACACCCGGAGCAGTGGGCAGCCATTTATGCTGCGGCGCCCGGGGAGCAGTTGGGGGTTCGATGCCTTGCTCAAGGACACCTAAGTCGTGGTATTGAAGGTGGAGAGAGAACTGTACATGCACTCCCCCCACCCCCAATTCCTGCCGGCCCGGGGCTCGAACTCACAACCTTTCGATTGGGAGTCCGACTCTCTAACCATTAGGCCACGACTTCCCCAACACTACTTCGTGTTCACTGATGTAATGAATAAAAAAATATATATTACCTGTACCTTACGAAGTTGTTCAAACAGCGAATAAATTACATAGAGAAAGTGAGCAAAGAACATTTAACGTTACATTGTCAAAGAACAGTATACCTGACTTCAGCACTCTTGAGTTTAAGCACTTTAAAAAAAACTCCCCTTATAATCAGTAAATCTATCTATACACTGTTTGATGAATAAATCTCTTACTTACATCATACCTACATCTGCACTTTATTGTTTATGATGAGAGAAAACACTCACAAAACAAAACTCCAGTGTTTCAGCGATGACTATGATCTAATGATCTAAACACCTCTGATTGGACGCTGTGTTCATAAACTCAACAGACTTGTGTGTGATTGGTTACAACGTGCAACACTGTAAAAATGCGGAAAAAGAATCATAGTGAAACATTGAGCAGATGTTTAATTTAATGCTGCAGTCAACA
The DNA here is from genome assembly GCF_963082965.1 of Carassius carassius. Taxonomy (NCBI): domain Eukaryota; kingdom Metazoa; phylum Chordata; class Actinopteri; order Cypriniformes; family Cyprinidae; genus Carassius; species Carassius carassius. Next base: position 16,165,328 of record NC_081772.1, on the reverse strand, counting down.
CTTTCATTTTATTCGCTTCTGCAGTAATAGATTTAGTTTAACTGCAGCAGCATTTTTGTCCACATGTGTTGCCATAGGCAACAATGAACTGAAACAAGCCATTATTTAAAATGGGAATTTCTCTTGATTTACAAATCCTTGGATCTTTTGGGATAACGTAAGTGCACAACTACATGTGTGCACATGGTTTTTGGATATTTTACGAACATCTTACACAATGTGCCTTTAAAGTGGAAATCAAGCAGTCAGTCAAGTTTACATTATTTAGGAAAATAACTTACATTGTAATGTCGAGATCTGGTCTCTTTTTCCAATTTGAAAGCAGCTAGTGCTATTAAAGTTTCTATCATAAGCACTTCAACCATTTTTTTATATACACAAGAATATGAATTTTGTATGCAAAATTGAAATCAAATGTTTTTTTTTTTCTTTTTACATGGACAAGCCCTTAGTTCATCCTCATCTAGTAATGCTTTAACCCTCTCAAGGCAGGCGTTGCTGATTTGCAACAGTTAAAAACTAAAAACCTTATTACTACAGATACATATTTTATGTATCTGGAGTACTAAAAACTTTACTAAAGGTTACTAAAGTTACTAAGTTACTAAAACTTAATTTGAGCCTGAGAGGGTTTTAAAGGGATATTTCTTCCAAAAATGCAATTCTGTCATCATTTACTCTAACTTATGTTGCTTCAAACCTGTATCATGTTTTTGCTTCTGCTGAAACACAAACAAAAATAATTTGAACAATGTTGGTAACCAAACAGTTTTGGTGACCATTGACTTTCATTGTAGAACAAGACACATTTCTCAAAATATCTTCTTTTATGTTCAACAGAACAAAGACAGTCTTACAGATTTGAAATGTCATTAGGGTGAGTAAATGATAACATAATTATTATTTTCAAACTATCCCTCAGGGCATAAATGAAATATAAATGCTAAGATGGAGGTATAGCTGCCAAAATTTCTGTAGCCTTTAGGGGGAGTATGTATCTCACTTTCCAGCTTTCCAGCTGACTTCTTTGACATGATAGCCTATTAGGACTTTTAATAAATTGCTATGCTATAGAGCTAGTCTTGCTGCTAAATTCCTAAAATATGAGAGCTACATTAGCACAGAAGACACTCCAAAACCTTCAGGCAAATTTTGTAAGACGCTATCGAACATGCGAGAGAGTATGAGAATTATCCTTTAATGGTTTATAATTAGATTTGCTCTAGGATTGTTTTTCATGTCAATAACAGAAAATTTTCTTATGCATTCCAAATCATGATGTTTCCCCCATAGCAATATTCTTTTTATCCTCTTTCGGTGACTGACAGCTGCCCTGAGGATCCTCTGTAAAATGATCTGGGAAATATGTAGACATTAACAGAACAGTCAAACACAATTTAAAGCTTTAACCTTTTCAGTATGCCATATCCAACATTTGAAACTCTGAAAGGCTTGCAGATGATTATCTTAGTGAATTATTAGAGGCCTCCCTCCTTTGGCGATATTAACATAAAAGCATGTAAATTAAGTTCAATTCTAAAGTAACTTTTGTACAACAAGGACTCAGGACTCAGATCTCTTTAAAATAGTCCTGAATGCTTCACTTGAAGCTTGAGGCAGCATTCACAGCTGAGTTGTGTTATGGTTTTACATTGTGATGGTCTGTGTGAGTGCAATCCAGTGTAATAAGGTGATATTTTGAAGAGTTTGTGATGGTATCTCATTGAGTGTTTTTTAAATAATTATCTTATGCTCACCAAGCATGCATTTATTTGATCCAACATACAGCAAAAGCAGTAATATTGTGAAATATTTTTACTATTTAAAATCTCTGTTTTCTATTTGAATATATTTTAAAATGTAATTTATTCCTGCGATTTCATAGCTGAACTTTTGGCATCATTAGTCCATTCACATGATCCTTCAGAAATCATTCAAATATTTTTATTTGCTGCTCAAAAAAAAAAGTGTACATATAGTAATATTACATTATAAACATTTACATTTTTCAATATCAATATCTGGCAACACTGCATCAGATTGTTAAGCAATCAAAAAAGCCCATGGGCAGGTTATTGCCATAGAATGCTTACAGGAACATTCGGTAAGGGAAACACAAAAATAATCACGATATTATCTGTCATTAATGTTATCAACGTTGTCAAAAACAGGAGCATTTAACACTAGTACACACGTCGGTAGAACTAGTAGGTTACAGAATAAAAATGAAATATGCAAAAACTAGCCAAAGTCTATGCTATCATTGAGTATAGTTACATTTTTCACAAATCATGCTATACACTTTCATAACAGCACTATACAAAGTAATTGTAGGAATGTATTGTTGCAATAAACAACTGATAAAATTATCCAAACTTAAATGTGCACTGTGTCATTTATAGCGGCATCTAGCGACTAGGTTGCGAATTGCAACCAACAGCTCAGTCCCACGCTCACCCCTCCTTTTGAGAGAAGCTAGAGAAGGGTATTGGGTATTCCCCATAGACAGTAAAAGAAAAATTTATATTTCATTTATATTTTGTGTAAATTCATGTTTAAATTTAAAATTGTGACTCAAAGCACACTTAGTAATTAACCTCTGCTGCATTTTGAATCAAAAATCACATTTAAAAACAAATACTACTGAGATTAATATATTGACGTTATATACAAAGTAACGTGACTGCAAACTACACCAACAGGGTATTAGAACTGCGGTCCTGAAACTGCAGCAATTGCTATTTCGTCCAGTACGATAGGTGGCGCTGTCACGAAAAACTAGGGTCCTAGAACTGCGGTTCTGAATCTGCAGCCTCCGGTTGTGCAGGAACATACTATTGAGAAGCTACGGTGGCTGAAAAAGGTAAAGATGTGTCCTCTCTCTCTGCATTGGGAGTGTGTTGCCACAGCAGTTTCGGGGTGGTCTGTAGTGAGTGAAAAGACTTGTCAGTGATAACTCACTTACAATCTCAAGTATCTTAAGTATGATGTCATAGATCTGAATAAGGGTTTAGAGAGCTGGAGAGAGTTGCTGGTTTTCAGGATGTTTGTCTTTTGTTTATTGATATAAAGTCAGTCTGTCCCTGAGGACAAACTGACATAGTTAATGGATTCTATACCTGTTTGTGTTTGTGTGTGTGTGTGTGTGTGTGTGTGCACAGTCCAGTGTCTCTCCACCTGTGCAGGAAGTGGTAGCTCTCAGGTTGTCAATTCCACGAGTGTGTTTCCCATGTCACATTCCCCTTATCCACACAGCGGTGTTTGAGAAAAACAATCTTGTACGGAAAAGACAAGCAGACTAATGAAGAGACAATAGTCCGCCCTCCACAGTACCGCTTATACACACTCCCTATTGGTCTGTTCACAGGGGGGCCCCTCAAGCACGGGGCCCAGTGCGACCGCACCACTTGCACCCCCCAAAAGGACGGCCCTGTGCACACTCTTGACATTGGGTGTGGAAAGTTCATTAAAACCCCTTGTATTAAGGCCCACGATTTTAGTAGGCATTAGGTAGTAAACAGACATAAGAACTTATTTCTGATTTGTGTATTTCAGCTGTTTTTGTAGTAGTCAGGGCCTGGCATTGTAAGAACATTGTTAGTGTGTGAAAGGTGTTGGCAAGATAATCACTGCCGACTACAGTTTGTTTGTCATTAAGACTAATTACATATGTGGGTTAACTGTTAGCAAACAAAAAAGAGTTTATTGTTTGAGAAAGTCATTTTTTGATGTGTGCAAGTTTGAATACAGAAACCAGCTCTATTTGAGCATAAATGGGCTGGATAACAGTACGATTTGTTTTGTTCTGCATTCACAATGCAGGATGTGACAGCTAGGAATTTGAACATGAATGTGAGACTATTATACTAATTTCTTTGGATTAGCTTTGTTATGGATGAGCGAGTCGATTGTTTATGACAAGAACAAGAGCTAACAGAGATTTCCAGAAAAATTAGACATCCATTGACTGTAACCCTACAATTTATGTGAAAAGAAATGTCTTTTTACTGGCTGAAGCATTGGTAATGTGTGCGTGCACCAAAGCGAGCATGTTTTTCATCCGATGTTTATTTGTGTGCTCGTGTGTTAGCGTCTGTGATGGTTTCGGGTTGTTAGCTTGTGAATAGATTGTGGAGGAAGGAAAGTTGATTTCCTTGTCCTGTGTGGATCCAGAGAAACAGGATGTTTGTATGATGTCCTCAAGAATGCTCAGTGATATGATAAAAGGTGACACTCTTCTTCTGAGTGTGTCTGATGAGTCTACAATCTACTGTATGTAGCCAGGAAGCCCCCCAGGATGTTTTTTGTTCTGTGTGTATGTTCTTTATCTCGCTTGAAGAATATTTATGGTATAAACATACGTCATGAAGGCTTACCGACTTGTGTGCATTTGCATGAAAGGACTACTGTTGGCCCACCAGAATAAATACATTTTAAAATAGTACAAATGACCATGCATAACTGAAGGAAATTTAAAATAACTGAAGGAAATTTAATGTTTAACCACAAAACAAATACTGTCTTCTGTGCTATTATCCAACTATATTTTCTCTTTCCTTAATTTATGCAAATATTCCTTAAACTTTATAATGTTTAACCGCACATTACTGAAATGAATAACCATTGCATTTTCTGTTTGCAACATTAATTGAACGTCCATCAGTCAGTCAGTCAACAGACAGAAATATTAAACAAACATGATGCATTACTGGCAACAATGAGACCTTTAAAACTTGATTACATTTTATTTTTCAGGTTTAACAGGAGCAACTAGCAGCAACCTTGGTATATTTATCTGATCAATTGCAGACGAGGTCATGTTCTGGAAAGCTGTTCAAGTACTTTATTGTCATTGTGAGCACAACAAAATTCCTCTTGTGAATCCTCTCATTTAAACAAAGATGTAATGCAAATAAGAGATTAATTGCGCAGTGTAGAGAGATTCATTGATTATAACAGAATTTTCTGAGATCCTGATGAACTGAAAAGAGTGAATGTCCTCTCGAAATCGCAATTATTGACATAGTGATAATCATAACATTGGACTGGACAAAATATGATATGTCAAAATCTATCTATCTATGTATGTTGACTTGTTGCATGTAAATGGCTGTACAGTGCCGTGTCAATTTAAAGAGAAAAAATAGTGTTGCTCTTAAAAAAGTATGAAAAACTCTGCTATAGGTCATTATTTTTTAAATTGGCTTGCTTATAATACTAAAAAATACATGCTCATCCCTTTAAGCAGAAAAACTATATTGTTTTAATTAAAAAGGCCAAATTTAGGCTGAATATTTGAGGCAAAGATCTAAAATCTGAAAATTGAAATCAACTATAATGTAAAAAAATATATACAAACCATGAAATCAGTTCCTGTTGACACAGCTTACACATATACAGATATTTTCCTCAGTTTTAAATTAGTGAATGCAAATGCCAAAAAGATGCCCATGCTAATCTTTTGCAGCACAGGTTAAGTTTCCAGATAAAGTGGCAAATCACGCTCTTTAGATCTTCTTAACTTACCTTGTTCATTATTTAATGGTGCAGTAACACCTGTTTCCCATCAAGCGCTTTATTTAGTAGAACCTACGTGCGCCATTACTGGATCTGTCAGGTCAAGAAGTACAGAGAAAAAAGGCAAAATTTAGCCATCATCTTCTGTAGTCTGTAGAAAATATCTCCCCCTACCCCTAGAACCACCCCTGACTAAAGCTTGTCTATAGAGAAACATATTTTCTTGTTGAGGTCACTACTCAACATTGTGTACTCAAAAGATGAGCCAAATTCATGGCTCATTTAACCTGTTCTAAATAGGATCTTAACATGGAAACTTGTGAATAAATTACCTTGAATGAGAGGGCTGGATGTGAAAAAGGATGGCAGCACTTGTGCACGCTTTTGGTGTCTGAAAGCTTCCCAAGTGGCCTCTGGAGTTTTAGAGAGCATTCCTGACTGAATCCTGTTTTAATAAATTTACCTCTCCTTTATACCCACAACTTATTATTGGAAATACCGTGAAGGTGGATGCCCTCAACAGAAAACGAATAAAGAGAGAGATCCCATGGACTCAACTAAAAGAAAAGAAAATATTTTTAAAGTTCATCTGTGGGGTAAATCTTAAAAGACACAGAAACAATTTCTGATGTGTATAATTAGCTACAACACAGATTCATGGACTCACTTTGCAAAAAAAATTGTAAATTGTATTTAAGTAAAAAAAAAGTAAGTTTATGGGGTTACTTTATAATGAGAGTGGGGGAAAACTGCAAGTGAAGCAGACTGAACACACTGTGGCAAACAATAGCCATTTCATTTTGGGGCCTAGAAAAATACACAAAGACAGGAAATATAAACAGTTTGAATTCAAAAACGTTTTCATTTGAAAAAGTACGGCAGAGTATAAAATTATTCTGTAGCTCAGCATGTTTTTCTTCTTTTGTTTGCAGACATACTATTTGTCTGGAGTAATTATTTATTTCAAAGGGGTCATGTTATAAAGAATCATATTTCCTTCCTTTTGATATACATACTGAATTGTTTGAAATTTTGAATTTGATCCCCAGTCCAAAAGGATGATTTATTGGAGCTAAGGTGTAAAACGACTCATTCAGAACTTCTGCAACTATCTGTCTCATAGATATTAGATATATTTCAGCCTGAATTGTTTCATGAATCACTCACAGTGTGACACACTTGTCATTGATGTATGGGGCAGTGAAAAGTAGGCTGTGCATTTTAGCCTATGTAAAATGAGCACTTATTTTGAAGATTTTAATTCTAACCTATTAAAAAGAGAGAAATGGTCAGAGTTTTAGCTTAAAACTTGTAGGTATCACAGTTTAATGACATTTTAAATGTTTGTATGTCAATTAAATAATAAACATATTGAAACATATTTTATAAAAGTATACAATTTATTTAAACTTATATTTTTATGTTATAGTTTGATAAGACTGTTGAGATAGATTCAAACTTGTGCCTCTGTCAACGTAATCTGATTTTTATAACAACATTTTTGAAAAACTTAACTCTGAATACGTCTGAAATCTGAAGTGTAAATATGTTACAGACAAACAAAGAATGACAAACTCAATGGCAGTGATAACCAGGAAGTAAGGTCAAGTGGAATGAGTCTCTGGTCTCTAGGAATTTACTTGCTTACTTGATTAAATATACAGAAACTCTGTGCATCTTATATCAATTCTGTAATCGCTAGAATGTGCTTTAGCATTTTAATGCTTGACAGATCTGGTGAAACTTCTCCAGTAAATATTATACTGTCAAGTTAAGAACAAGATCAGCTCAGTTAACAGAGGATACATTGTCCAGTAATATAACAACTTCTTTTTACAACAACTTCACAAACACAAAACGAAGCATAAACACCGGGTTTTTTTGTTTGTTTTTTTATTTGTGGAAAAACAGTTTTTACTGAGCTTATGCTATCCATGCCCCATTGAAAAACACAGTTATGCAGTTATGCAGAACCACAGGTACACTAACACGTACCCTGTCAGTTCCTCCCTTTGCATTTGCAGATATCTTATAATAGCCTGTCCTTGAGCTATGTGACATCTTGTGTAAACCTGCCTTAATTTTGTGTTAAACAGCAAGAATGTGGCACCTGTGTGGATTTAACAAGGTGTTTAAGACTGCGTTGATTTTGAGGACATTGCTCCAGCATGGTAATATTTTTTCACTGACATGGAACAGAAGCTGTACGTCTTCATGCATGAATACTGTCTTACATGCTTTGCTTTGTTGTCAAGCTTGATTAAGATGCGTAGTGACATAATGCTTTTAGTGCTCTGTACGGTTTTTGACCTATATGATGGAGGACTTTGGACATGCCTTTATCCTGACACCATCTGTGGACAGTATGGGCTCCCAGATGGGGGAAAATGTTTGTGTTCATCACCCTGTAAAAACACATGCTGATTGCACATCCAGATCATCGTTAGACATTTTTTTTAACCTTAGTTTTACCTTATATTCATGGATGACTTGCATAATCAGATTGACCATTTGAGCATTTGTTTACGAATGATGTGCGGATAGATTGATTCCCTGAGAGGAATTTTTGACGTGATAATTATATGCCAAAGACCTGGAATGAGCCTAGAAGATGTTGTGAGGTGAGCATGATTATCCTTTTATATGTAGTGTTGAAAGCCTCCTCCCTCCTTTTACTAAATGTAGTTTTCAGTGTTGTTGACTGAGGCACAGAATATTTAACTAGTCGAGTCTTGTACAAGTGACGCAAGTGTCAGTGGCTGGTCAAACACAAGACAGCAGAACAAAGGAAATGGAGGAGGACAACAAAAATGTAACTTAATACAGTGTCCTCTATGACCCCTCACACCTCCCGCTGCATATTTAATGAGCAGATAGCTGATAGTCCCACACCCGGAATGTTCCGGGACCGATTGCTTGTCTGTTACACTAAGATTCCAGTGCGCTGAGTTTCCAGCCTTTTGTTTTGAATGGTGAAATATTCATGCAGGAGAATAAAGGAGTAATTAGACGCTGTATGAGCTCATAAAGTTGGGTCTTGTGGCTAAGCCTTTTTTATGTATGTCTTTTTAGTGTATCTGGCTTATCCCTACAGTATGTTGTTTGATTGATGCCATTTGATGGTGTTGTGTGTTGTACGCACGCAGTACTCTGAAACAGCATCATTTTGTAACCAGTGAGTCCAGTGCATCATTACAACACTAACGTTCAGAATCTGCCTGAGCTCTTGTGTAAAGCTTTCCGTACTTTAATAATAATATAATAGTACATATAAAAAAATAAACAAAAGAAATCCCAAGTACATGATAAATGTTATCATTCAGCCACTTAGTTGCTGGTAGCCACTGACTTCCATAACATGGAAAAAATACTATGGAACTCAGTGGCTACCAACAACTGTTTGGTTATCAACATTCTTCAAAATTCTACTTTTGTGTTCAACAGAAAAAAGAAATTTCATACATGTTTGGAACAAAATGAGGGTGAGTAAATCTTGACAAAATAACCATTTTCGAACTATCCCTAAGCGTTAGATGACAATAAAGGTAGTCAAAATTAGGGCTGTCAAATTATTAATCACATTCAAAATAAAAGTTTGTGTTTACATAATATATGTGTGTGTACTGTTTATTATGCATGTTTATATAAATATATAAATATATTTTATATGTAAATATATATATATTTTTAAATTTATAGATGCATGTGTATTTATTTATATTTATGTACATAAAAAAGATACACAGTACACACAGACATATATCATGTAAACACAAACATTTATTTTGTTTTATTTTAATGCAACTAATCATGGTTAATCATTTGAGAGCCCTAGTCTAAATGTAAAATAATAATAATGAAAATAAATAAATAAATAAACGGTGCAGCTCCACATCAATCATAATACAACCAGAAGTGTTGATGACTCATCCTGCACTACACAGATTTTTGTCCAATCAAAAGATGTCTAGAATGGGAATGACATGGTGAAGGTTTGAGGTTATTGACTTCACACCTTCACTTCCTCTCTATCGTTTTGTCTACCCTTTGTTGGTATGAATGTCATAACTGAGTAGCCATGTGTTCTTAGTTTAGTTTAGTCAGTTTGGTGAGGTTAATTTGCCCTGAATTATTATTGCCCTGTTACGGTTTCTGAGCAAATAGATTCTTAGAAGAGGAATAAGAGAACGTGTGTGTATGTCTGTCCTTACCTCTGTTATTACCACACCACTGTGGCGATGTTAGAGGAAGTTAACTGTATCAGAGATAAACCCAGCACACATTTCCCCACTCCATTTCATCTATCCCTCCATCCTTCTTCACCTCTCTGCGGTGGTTTCTCTGCGAAGTTTATATATGTGTGTGTGTGTGTTATTGCTTAAGGCTGTTTGTGTGTGTGTGGTTGTCACTGGCTTTGTGTGGGTTGTGGTGTTGTCCTGGACTGGCTTGATGGTGGCTCATGTGGTAAATAAGCCCTTCAGTATATATACACACACTTCCTCAGCAGCTGGGACAAAACAGGAAGTGGTGTTTACCCTGCCATGGCCTCCCTTGCTTGTAACACACACAACATAAATTAGATAAACTTATGCATTAGATAAAAGTATGCATTCTCTGTCAACTAGCTGACTATAAAAAACATTAATTGAATGTGTGTGTGTGTGTTTTATGATATATAATAATATTTATTAATTTAAGTAATGTTTATGAATAAAACTAAATAAAATTAGTTTCATACTTTCATACTCATTTAAACTGATACATATTTATGTCATATCTATACTAATTAGTAAGGGTGTCAAAACATGCTGGTGTTGACAATAATCGTGATTAAAAAAGAAATATATATATATATATATATATATATATATATATATATATATATATATATATATATATATATATATATATATATATCATTTTAATAATACCTATATGATAATATCAAAAATTATTCAACGCCAATAACAAGTCAACATTCCAAAATAATTGTTGGCAGTTTTGCATCTTAAAGGAACACTCCGACTTTTTGGGACTTTAGCTTATTCACAGTATCCCCCAGAGTTAGATAAGTCCATACATACCTTTTTTATTTCGGTGCGTTCTGTAAGTGTTATTTGACGCACCCACCGCTAGCCTAGCTTAGCACAAAGACTGGATGTAAATGGATACTGGTAGCATAGTAATCCCAATAAGTGACAAAATAATGCAAACATTTTCCTATTTACATGTTGTGATCTGTATAGTCACAGCGTGTACAAATAACAAGGCTATATGAGACAGAGACCATTTTTAATCGTATAAATACTAGGAACTATATTCTCACTAGGCGTAGGAGCACAGCTAACGTTACTTGGGCGGAGTGGCTACTTGGGCGGAGTGATTAGCGCAGCACCCGAGACGTGCCGTGGTGAGGAGAAGAGAGTTCGCTCAGAGTTGGAGTAATAGAGTCAGCAATTACTAGATACTAGATTTATAGTGTACAATCAAGGGTGTTCGCTGTATTGTAAAGAACTGCGACAATAAACAGGGGAGACCAGGTAATACTATGATGTTTCATAGAATTCCAACCAAAAACGCTCATAAACGACATAGATCCAAACACACCTGTAAACACCATCACAAAGTATTTTGTTTGCTCTGAACATTTTACTGTAGACGACTATTTTGAAAAAATGTAAGTTGCCACACGGACCATGAAACGTGTGCTACAGGATACAGCCATCCCATCGATAATAAAGACAGGACAAATTGGATCACCTGTTACTGCGGTAAGTGTTCCGTTATGTTTTGAGATGACTAACATTAGCCATACTGTAACAGTGCCATGCTAATGTAATATAACCTTAGTAGTGACACTAATACGTGAATAGGGGCTCCGTGTATCCCCTTTATTGTTATTATTGAGAACCACTGTATGCAATGGCTATACTACAATTTCATTGAACTATGAATGATCATTATAACAAAATCACTTACTTGGTGGATAGCTGACCATTAGTTTCACTCGGCATGGGGCGTTTCTTCCAGTTGATCTTGTCACAATGGGAAAAAAAAGACAACTGCCGGGTGTATTAGGGCAGAGAAATCCTCCGTGGTAGTGACGCAAATATTTTGATTGTCATCAAGCCTTGACATTGATGGCAATACCCGGTCCCATTCATTACAACAAAGACACTCGGTTTCTGTCGGCATAGGTTGTCATGTTCCACATTTACACCACCAGTCCGTGTTCGTTCTGATTCTCCCTTCGTCTTACAGCTTCCAAAGTTTGTAACTCCTCGTCTGTGTATTCTGGCTCAAAACTATATGGTTCTGGATCTTGGTTTAATACACAGTAAAATTCCTCTGAGTCTGACAATTCCTCAAAGTCAACCATGATCACGAGTCACGTCTAGCTAGTTAGTCACGTTTGTTTTGTTTACGGTCTCGAGTGCTGCGCTAATCACTCCACCCAAGTAACGTTAGCTGTGCTCCTACGCCTAGTGAGAATATAGTTCCCAGTATTTATACGATTAAAAATGGTCTCTGTCTCATATAGCCTTGTTATTTGTACACGCTGTGACTATACAGATCACAACATGTAAATAGGAAAATGTTTGCATTATTTTGTCACTTATTGGGATTACTATGCTACCAGTATCCATTTACATCCAGTCTTTGTGCTAAGCTAGGCTAGCGGTGGGTGCGTCAAATAACACTTACAGAACGCAAAGAAATGAAAAAGGTATGTATGGACCTAACTCTGGGGGATACTGTGAATAAGCTAAAGTCCCAAAAAGTCGGAGTGTTCCTTTAAGGAGCTGTTCTTTCAAAGACGTTTTTGCTTTTTACTGTGCTGCTTTTCCATTGTTTTTCTTTGTAAACATGCATTACACGATGTGTTTGACCATTTCATTTACATCTTTTAGCATCTTGCTTTTTATTGCCAGTGTGAATTATTTTGGTCATTATAATCATGTTGTGCTTGGGTTCTCAACTCTGGCCCTCGAGGTCTACTTTCCTGCAGAGTTTAGCTCCAGCCCTAATCAGACACATCTGAACAAGCTAATCATTGTACTCAGGATCACTAGAAAGTTACAGACAGGTGAGTTTGATCGAGGTTGGAGCTATATTTGAGAACCCCTGATATAGTGACAATCTGACATGTGACAACCGAACCGATGAACAAACTTATTTTGTTGGTTGTGATAGAGTGTGCAGACAGAGAGATCTGTTCTGACTGGCTGTGTTTTTTGATTATGTCACATCACACCCCATATTTACATGAGTGTAGACAGATTAATTGCTCAATTTAGTACTGGACTATAAAGTTACATGAAATACCCATCCCTTATACACATGACCTCTCACTTACTTTCACATTTAGGATTGCTAACAACAACCAATCTTCCTTGAGCTTCCTGTATATGTTCACAGCACAATAATTTGCCTGGGGCAGTCCTTCATCATTTAACTGCTCAAACACTGCCTGAGGCATCTCCTCCCTGTTTATTCACCCTTAGACGTTCATGTGGGCTTTCCAGTGCAGTTAAACTGCTGGCAACCCACTGCCCAAGGAAATAACAGTCTGTAAATCTTATTAAAGCATGAAGAAATATTTTTGGATTACCTGAGTACATTGGAAACCAATGTCTCGAAAACCACATAACCTTCAGTATGTGGAAAACCAAGCTGATTGTTTGAATGCCAGAAACAAACAACTTGATTACATCAATTGTCAAGGTTCTAGATTTACCCAAGATTTTGTTGTTCCCACAACCCATGTTTCACGTCAAAGATTTTGGACTGAAAGTAGCAGCAATGATGTCAATATCTCACCATATCTCATACCTGTATGACAGCATGTGCCTTCAACCCAAACAACAGAGAGAAGACTCTTTATCTACATAAAGACACGGTCCTATCTGGAATCATAGAGGTCTGTCTGTCGCTGTCTTGTATGTTTCATTGTTGATTTACTCTAAACATTTCATAAGCACAGACCCAAGGAATGTGATAGTTGACTATTCTCTACCTTTAGAGTTAAAATGACTAGTTGAGGATTAAAACTTGCTGTAAATACACAAATGAAAATACAAAACAATATTTATAATTAAAATAAGCCCTGTCTTGCAGTCTGAGCAATCAATGTTTAATTAGTTAATTTCCAATACTCAAACAACAAAATCAGAATATGTGGATATAGTATGTCCAAGTTATGTCCAAGTCCAAGACCTCTAAACAAACAAAAGTCCCCCAGGCAAAATTATATTTGGTTATATTTTTGACATGTGACCTCAAAATGCCTACCCCTTAAGTAAAACAAAACCACTGTTTAGACCATTGTGATGACTGGAATCTTGATGTCTATAGACTACATCATTTTCATAATTTCATACTTTTCTGCAACTCCAGAGACAGGTCCTAACAAGATTACCTTTTTTCCATAAAGAACGATAGTCATATTTAATGCAGAAAAAAAAGATTCTGAGATATATTATCATTGAAGTATTTGGCAACCAGTATCTTTTTTTGTGGATGCTGTGTGCATTTTATGTAGTATAAACTTCTCTTCATCTTCAGGACACAATTGGCAACATAAGACTCTCTTTCTTTCCTTCTCCACACTGTATTTCTTCATCACGCAGTATTTTATCTTTTTTCATCGCTTCTTTCATAAACCCATCTAACCCTTTCACCCTCCTTGTCCTGTTCTGAGCACATTGAACAGGTCAAACTGTCAGCAACGCCACAAAAACCACAGGAAGAGGACGTTCATTAGAAAAAACACTGACTGAAAGGTCTGACTGAAAGTACTATTACGGTAACATAGAAAAACACAAAAGGATTATTTTGTTTATTTCAATATATATTTCTAGCTAGAATCAAAAAATTTTATTATTCAGATTTTAAGAATTACAGTGTGTATGTCATAGCAATAAAGGGACAGTAGGAAGCATTTAGAGGGTGTAAATAAGGATGATCTGCTTCTCTCGGAAACCAGTTTGAAACCAATCATTATTTTTGTGTTTCACTTTCAAAGTGCCAGTGGAAATTTAAAAATTCAGCTTTAAGTAAATATCAGAGTTCACTGCAGGTGTTTCTTGTCTTGCAACAAAACTATAGTGTGTTGTAAAACTTTATTCTTTTATTACCTCGCTGTCTTTTGATTAGTCAGTGAGTGAAGTTCTCAGGTGCTGCTGACTCACTGCATGTATTTTGGTCATCTTCAATAGTGGGAAATCCTTTGCTTCTTATCAGATATGTGAACAATAAACTCTGACTGTGCTGGGAGATTCACATGCTCAGAGAGCTGTAAGATGTCTACAGGACACCTCGGAGCACAAGTACCACCTGAGAGCTTCCAAAATATATACAAAACACTTCAACCTACTGTTAAGGACTCCAAATAAACAATTTAAATGAAGTACTCAAAGAAAAAAAACAAAACCTTGGAATGAGGGTTCATGCCTGTGGCCCATTGGAAACAGATGTCCAGAGTTGCATCAAAGCCAAAATCACAGTCCCTGTCTCAGCTGTCTCAAAAAATATGGTTTTTGACTTTATATACAGCCCATTGGGCATAATCGTAAATGAGACAAAGCAGTTCTTCATAGACAGTTGCATTTGCTGCACTCTGCAAAAAAGTGTACTGCATGCTCCCACAGATGGTTGACAATATGGCTCAAAGTCATTTGGTTCATGAATTAGATACAGACTGATAGTATTTATTTCAAGAATATACTTAAATGGGACACACTGTTAACAGCATGAATTTACTTAATTTTACTGAAAAATTGCTTTTCTTTTCTGAACATTCATTGTTTTCAAAGTGATGCCTCAAAGCACTCTTTAACTTTTCTTACTTTACTTTTTATTATTTTTTATTTATTTATTTGAAGATCATCAGTTATTTTGCTCATTTTGAAGATAATAATCTTAATCATTCCAAGATTCATGGTTTCAGTTATTTATTTATTTACATACTGAAGTAACAAGAGCTACACACAGAATCTGCACGTCTTTAAAATAAAAACTGTAAAATAAATATACAATAAAATACATTAAACAAACAATCTTTCCAGGGGCCAAAAAACATTTTAATCATTTAAAAATGTGTAAGAGACCTGTGTAGTGACTATGCAGTCACAAATGGAATTCCTGGACTGTCTGTGTTTAGTTTTCACATATGTTCCTCCAGTTATCGGTCATACAATCACTGAAAATAGTGAAACGACAAACGGCGTTTAATATAACATTAAATATATATCTGTCTGTACTGGTGTGTGTCTGAAAACTGCACTTAAGAATAAATGAATCGAGGCAAAATAACCACAGAAGATGATCACGTCATGTTACATAAACTGGAAATGAAAAACTGTAACATACAAAAATCTTTTCAGCACATGAGAGAACGTACCGTGATAACAAAACAAGAAGCAACATTATGATTTACACACATACACACACACACATATATATATAATTCACATATAAGAAAAGAGCAAACAGTGATGGTAAGTAATTAGCGGCTTAACATCATTTGCTTCAGCACTATAATTCAAACAATATGAAGTTCGTTAACTAAAGTCATTCTACTAGAGGAACCTAGCAGTGCTCTGGTATTTTAACAGCAAATGACCTGCATTTACATATTCATACACGCTCTCGCAAACACTTTAGCGCAAATGGAAGCGAAAGCCAGTGCCATCAGGAACAATGTTCCAGTGTGGCGAGAAGGATGGGGTGAGCAGTAGAGATGGGAGATGGGCTGAGTTAGATCTCCCCGACTGAGACTTTGTGGAAGTGAGACATCCGCTGGAGGAAGCAGCTGGACACAAAGAACAGAGGGAGACCTGCGGAATGAGCTACTGACTGAGTGCCCGGACTACTGATGTTTGGACGGCTCTGACTTCTGCTGTTGGTGTCGACTGAATCATTCAGTATGTAGCTCATATTCAGACCAATACTCTGCCCGTTTCCCTTTGGCAGTGGAATGAGAATCCGATTGGCTCATCTAAGTAACAGAAAGCCGCTCTTTTTGTCCTCCATCTGAAAGCCACCCTTCTACTGGCAGATCCTTAATTGGCTACTCCTACAGAGAACAAGAAGCCATTGGCACCCATATCTACACAGCAGCGGCAGCTTTCAATTGGCTCAACCTTCAATAGCACGATTCTCATTGGCTAAAGAGCAGGGAGAACATTTCAGGCACAACAGTTGGTGTGGTAAGTAGAAGTCAGACAAACTGAGTCAAGTCTGCAGGAAACGATAACCCGCAATTTCCACAAACATGAGAAAGCAGAGCGACGACATAATCTCAGAGCAGTCTCTACTTGAAACTACCAAACCCCACCTTGATTTTTATGCACAAAATTGTGCATAACAGAAGCAGAACATTTACAAATGTACAAAAGAACACTACTCGACATGTCTTCCAGTTTCATGGAGCAAAAACAAAGTAGAATCACTCTGGAATAAAGACCAGAACCAATGCTACAGAAGCTACTGATCTTGTACAGTTCATCATCACGGAACCACATCATGAGTTAAACTGCTCAAAGGAGCATTTCAAATGTGATGAAGAAAGCTATGTCTGTGCCATACAAATAAATATTCTTTACCAAATATTTTCCTTAAAGCACATGGGAGAAGTGGAAGAAACTGTGGTCCCTAAAAGAAACACTGTCTAAAAGTTTGATGCCTCAAGCTTGAATTACTGCTTGCCTGGATCATTTTGCACTCCCAAATTACACTTCCTGGATGAAAGGGAAAACACATATAACACAATAATATAATACTGCTATGTAACCAATATTTCACTGAGTGTTTAAAGTAAACCAAGAATTGTGATTGATGAATTGCCTCTACGTGTCTCAACACCTTTTCTGACAGTGAACTGAAATGCACCTTAATTTGGTCTATTTAAACAAAAACAGTTTCAGCTGCCAACTGACAAAATACTATCCTGAACACAACATGCAATAAGTAGCTTGTTTTTGGCTTGTGCAGCAACATGATCATGCAGTCAATGTTACAATGCTAAGTTATTGCTGTTTATACATACAGTTTCCAAATAGTGTAGCCTTTTATGTGGTTGATATTTGAATTTATGAGTGGAATGACCTGCGAAATAGTTGATAATAAAATAAAATAACTGGTTAACACTCACGCCAGACACTTTTGCTACTCTCATGTCAAACAGAGATGTTTTGGGAAAGTCTCATTTCCATTGTTATCACAGTGATGATGTCATCTAGTCCCGGACTTGAATCAGCCTGATTGACTTCTGTCACTTGTAAACACTAGACAGTTAGCAAAAGAAGCACTACTGTGTTTATATATATCCCATATAATAAAGCAAAAGAATTTTATAGAAAATAAGTTCAGTCCTCTTGCAGACATATGTTGGAGATATAGTACCATGGAATGATACCAGCATTGATTATTAGCTTTCTCAAATTCAAAAATTCTAAATATCCCACCATTACAAAGAATACATGAAATGTTAATAGGAATGCACTCCATCATTGTCCTTTCTGCCAGCGGGGCTTATATACACAATATGTGAGAAAGGTGAATGGAAAGAATATGACTGCTCTTGGATCCAAAAAGAGATTTATGATCAGTGATTCCCACCAAAGTCCTCATTTATGTCAGACAGCTACAATGACGCTTAGCCAGGGCAAAGAGAAGTGAAAGGCATCTGCTAGAATGCCTGTTTTTTGCTGAGAATTGGATCTTCACACCAGAGGGTGACGTGGACTTGTCCCTTCCAAATAGACATCATTGCTGGAGAGCAGGGGTTGAGTGGTGGTGCTGTGACTGCCGACTGAGTTTAGCCGCTGGACATGAGAACTGGACTCCTCACGGGACCCTGGTGCCACAGGCAACCTGGAGCTGAAGTTTAAGTAAATCTGAAAAGGAGAAAGGTAAAAATTATGTTTAAAACATGAATTCTTAGAAAAATACTTTGTATTCAAGTTGGTAATATTGTTTTGAAAATATACATATTATACCAAATTATACCTTTCTTGTTTTGAAATTCAAATTCTTTTTTAGAACAAAAAAAAAAAAAAAACTGAAATTACTTAGAAACATAATTAAATATATTTTTTAAGGTAATTCATTATTAACTCATAATATCTATGGTTTTAGAGAATCACATCACATGACATTTTACAACCTCCTCTACGATATAATTTTTTGTTTATAATGTTTTTATGTATAAATTACTAAGGAATGGCAGTGACCCTTCCATGTTTATATTGATTTGAGAGCTAAAGAACATAAAGGAAGACATACATGTTTGGTGCTGTCTGAGATTTGCTGTTCAATCCTCTCCACTATCTTGTTAAATGAAGGTCTTTTAAAGGGGTCGGCATCCCAGCATGACTGCATGATCTCGTACCTGAAACACAAAAACACAGCAGCGCTTATGATATTAGGAACAGTGTTGTAGGGTGTGTACATGGTAAATTATGCCATTATCTTGACACATTTTTTTTTTCCTGCAGAAAGAAGTTTTTACTAATTACATCTCAGACTTACATTTCACTCGGGGCAAACTCTGGTGACTCCATTCGATATCCTTCCTTGATCATCTTATAGAATTTACAGTCCACAGGCATACCCGGGTAAGGACTACTCCCTACAGAAGCAGAGTGTCAGTATTTATATTAAAACAGTATATCATACCAAGTCAATATAATAGGTAAGATAGGTTTAACTCACCGAGAGAGAAGATCTCCCATAGAAGGATACCATATGACCAGACATCACTCTCAAAGGTGTACACACACTCAAAGATGCTCTCGGGGGACATCCACTTTACTGGGAGACGAGCCTGCACAGAGAAGAGCCTCATTACTTTACTACACAGGCACAGGATGAAAGCACATAGTACAAACAGCACATTTCTTGAACATTCAGTCTTTGGCTAGCATAAAAATTATTTTCATTCAAAACATGCATTTGGAAACCTCCGTCATACAGTTTTGTAGCAATTTTGACATTACCTTACTTGTCAAGTAAATTAAAAAAAATAATATTAACACATTTATTGATTAATGGCAAGAATTGTTTGATCGTGCGTTAACACAGTTTTTCATTATTATCATTATCATTATTATTTTCATTATATTTTCATATATTATAAAGTCTGTTGCTCACTGGCTCTGAATACACAAAGGCCTACAAACAAATCATGGGTAACAGGAGGGGATGCTCCCAATCAAATTATTTAGGCTAAGCATCAACATTCACAAACCACTGTCCACTGTTATTTTTAACAGAAAATAATGCAATGAGCTTGTAATCATGACTTTATAAGTTGGAAGCGCTCTCGCTCAACACGGTGGAGTGAATCATTTCGGTAACTTTGTGGTTTATTATTTTGAGTCGTATGGGACACGGTAACACACGTCCCTCTCACAATATATTGCTTTACAGATCTTTCATTTTTGCTGCTCAGAAATATTCACGCAATAATGCAGCATGTATCAGAAGATCTGCACTCTGGTGTGGTTAGCGCTCACACTCATTGGTCTATACATAACTGTATACATAACTAATCAAGTGTTGTCCTGCGCCACACTCTTCTGCAATGGGTCCCACGAGGCTACAGTAAATATTTTAACTGCTACTATATGTAAAATGAAAACTGCTGTAAAAAGCACTTTGTTTGTTTAAAGTGTTTACAAACCAAATGTTATTACACTTTTGTTCATATAGCAGTAGGTCTAGTTTAAAAAAAAACATGCACAATACACTAATTTTGAATGCATTATTAGGTTTGTGCAAAACAATTAGAATAATTGCGATTAATCGCAGACAATAATGCAATTAATCACGATAAAAAATGTTATCGTTATAAAATCTTTGCCCAGCACTAATAGATATACAAAAAGAATGCTGGCTCAAATACTATCAACACTATAGACCAAGTTTGTCATGACTGTTTGTTGCTTTGGGCTTCTTTTAGATCATTAAGATGGAAATTAAGTATTTGGTTTTTTTGCCATTTTGACCTTTATTGAGATAGGATAGTATAAAACTGATAGGAAGTGAAGTGGGAGAAAGAAAGGGAGGCAGGATCAGGAACTCAGGGTGCAACCACAGTGTCAGAGTGCTGCCCACTCAGCTCTGACTGCTTTATGCAAATTCTTGAAAATAACCTCTTGCCAATGTGTGACATTTGGGTAGTTAATATCTGGTACATGTCTCAACATGGATAAAAGCTCTTGTTTTATAAAGTGATCATTGTCATTTTGTTTTGAATAAACCACATCCAACACACATAGTATGCATTAAAGAAGCATGTCCGCTTGTCTATTTACTTGTAAAACCAAGCGGAAAAAAATCTACAAATAAAATAAATATTGAAGTTGTTTATGTCACATTTAATGACAGTTAATACTTACATTGCCCTTAACAACATAGTTTGAGTCAGTAGTGATGTCCCGGGCTAGTCCAAAATCACAGATCTTGGCCACTCGGCCTTGGGTAAGGAGAATGTTTCTGGCTGCCAGGTCTCTGTGAATACACTGCATAAACACACATGCAGAACTACAGGTCAGCATACATAATACGTAATATGTAATGTATTAAAGCAAACTGGCTATAGGAATGGACTACTTGTTTTTAGCATGGTGTGAGCTAAAGAAGCTCAGACTGTACTGCTGATTTTTTTTTTAAATGTACAGGTGCAATAAATTAGAATGTCATGGAAAAGTTCATTTATTTTAGTAATTCAACTCAAATTGTGAAACTCATGTATTAAATAAATTTAATGCACACAGGCTGAAGTAGTTTAAGTCATTGGTTCTTTTAATTGTGATGATTTTGGCTCACATTTAACAAAAACCCACCAATTCACTATCTCAACAAATTATAATATGGTAACATGCCAAACAGCCAATCAAGTCAAAACACCTGCAAAGGTTTCCTGAGCCTTGAAAATGGTCTTTCAGTTTGGTTCACTAGGCTACACAATCATGGGGAAGACTGCTGATCTGACGGTTGTCCAGAAGATTATTGACATCCTTCACAAGGAGGGTAAGACACAAACATGAATTGCCAAAGAGTTTGGCTGTTCAAAGAGTGCTGTATCTAAGCATGTAAAAAGAATGTTGAGTGGAAGGAAAAAGTGTGGAATAAAAAGATGCACAACCAAACGAGAGAACCGCAGCCTTATGAGGATTTTCAAGCAAAACCGATTCAAGAATTTGAGTGAACTTCACAAGGAATGGACTGAGGCTGGGATCAGGGCATACAGTACAGACGTGTCTAGGAATTTGGCTACAGTTGTCGTTTTCCTCTTGTAATGCCACTTCTGAACCACAGACAACGTTAGAGGCATCCTACCTGGGCTAAGAAAAATAAGAAGAACTTGACTGTTGGCCAGTGGTCCAAAGTCCTTTTTTCAAATGAGAGCAAGTATTGTATTACATTTGGAAATCAAGGTCCTAGCATTTGGAAGAAGGGTGGAGAAGCTGATAGCCCAAGATACTTGAAGTCCAGTGTTAAGTTTCCACAGTCTGTGATGATTTAGGGTGCAATGTCCATTGTGTTTTTAGAAAACCAAAGTCACTGCACCCATTTACCAAGAAATTTTGTAGCACTTCATTCTTCCTTCTGCTGAGCAGCTTTTTCCATTTTCCAGCAGGATTTGGTACCTACCCTCAATGCCAAAAACACCAAAAGTTGGTTAAATGACCATGTTGTTGGTATGCTTGACTGGCTAGCAAACTCACCAGACCTGAACCCCATAGAGAATCTTTGGGGTATTGTCAAGAGGAAAATGAGACACAAGAGACCAAAAAAATGCAGATGAGCTGAAGGCCACTGTTAAAGTCACCTGGGTTTCCATAACACCTGAGCAGTGCCACAAACTGATCACTGAATTTCACAATTTGAGTTGAATTACTGAAATAAACTTTTCCATGACATTCTAATTTATTGAGATGCATCGGTAATTAAATGTAATGATGACAGCTTTTGAGATTTTAGCCTTTCGCAATTCAAGCAGATAGAAGCTGTACTTGTATGCATGTAACCTGCATAGGAATGAGTGGCCTAGAGACATCACCACAATGACCACTGAGTGAACTGACTTGTCTTAAAAGTTTTGCTTAAAATTGCTCTTATGTGTCAGGACCGTCAAAACTCTCAGATATTTACAATAACCGTGCCAATATTCCAAACCTCATTAGCAAAGAAGTGTCATAAATTAGCATAGAGGTGTTAAAATGAATTCACTGACAGAAAACTAATCTAGTGTCCTTTCCCTAAACTGAATACTGGACCTGCTGACCGTGTGGGGAAATGTGATATTTCTCAGCATGATCCTCAATGAATGAGTGTACATGTGCTTGACAACATGTATGCGTTTGTGTGTGACCTTGTGTAACTCGATCTTTGACTAGACAGAGGTAATGAAATGTGAGCCTGTGGCATCGTAGAGGAAGAGTGAGTAGGTCTGCAGTATGGGATTACTGCAAACACTCGGAATATAAAACTCAGTATCCGTCAGAGAGACAGAACGCAAACACTTACGTTCTTGGAGGCCAAGAAATCCATCCCTTTGGCTACTTGGTAGGAGAAGCTAAGAAGATCCTCAGTGTCCAGAGTCATGCCATCTTCATGCAGAATCTCACTAACGGCATCCGAATCACTGTATGAATCACCTAAAGGGTTGACAAATTCATTTAGACAAGACAAAATGAGACAAAAAGCCAGCAGACAAGGAGAGACAACAAAAGAAAAGGGAAGGAGAATAGACGATACAACAGACAAGAAGGGACAAGGCAAGATGAGAAAGGAGAAGACAAAAAGAGATGAGGTGAGACAGAAGAGACAAGGTGAGAAGATAAGATAAGGAAAGAGAAGGCATGACAAGAGATGTGACAAGGTGAGAAGAGATGAGAACAGGAAAGACAATGGCAGACAAGACTAGAAGAGAAGACAAAACCAGAAGAGATGAAATGAGAAGAGATGAGCCGAGACAAGTTGATATGAGAAGACAACAGACAAGAAAAGAGAAAGGAAGGAGACAAGAAGAGACAAGACAATATGAGACAAAAAGAGGTATACAAAGATGGAATAGAACAGATGAGAAGATAAAGAGAAGACAAAAAGAAATGAAAAAGAAAGACAAAATGAGACAAAAAGAAACAAGATGAGACAGAAGAAGCCAGTTGAGAAGGTAAAAGATAAGGCATGAGAAGAAATGAGACAAGGTGAGATAAGAAGAGAAGACAAGAACAGGAAGAAATAAGGGCAGCCAAGACTAGAAGAGAAGACACAAAACAAAACAAAAAGACTTTGGGTAACACAAGATGACATGATAAGTAGTGACAAGAGAACAGACAGAAAAAGAGACAAGACACTGATCCAACCTTTATTAAGAGATCTTCGGTTTTCTGAGGACAGAATTCCCATTACAGAGGGCTTCATGGTCATGTATCCATTCCTGGTCTCACTGTAAGCAAATATAAACTTGTTTTAGTGAACCAGCAAGCACACTATCAAACTTCACCAGCTACATTGATTATACTTACTTTGGTTCTTGCTGCAGCATGACATTTCTATAGTAAGAGTCTTCTCCCAGTGTAGTGTAGTAGAAGGATTCTCTCCTTCTGCGCAGGAAGTTCAACAGGTCACCAAAACAGCAGTACTCCGTTATAACTAGAGTTGGACCTGTGCAACAGACCAGTCCAGCAATGAAGAAAACACAATACACACAGAAAAACCTAGAAAAACTATATTTAGCTTTAGCCTCTTACCTCCAATAGTGCAGGCCCCTAGCAGGTTGACAATGTTAATATGGTTGCCAAGATAACTAAGCACCTTCAGCTCTGACATCAGAGCCTCTTTCTCAGTGGCATGGGCACTTGCTGTGGGGCAAAACACCACAACAAATAAAAGCATAAATAAAAGTCTTGTTCTCCTAATGTTTAGTGTAGGTCCCCCTTTGGTTATTGCTTTGGAATTTTTTTTAAACATTATACAGATGTTTTGGTTTGATTCTCATAATGTTTTGGGAACCAAAAATTGTGGGTTACTGGAAATGTTTAACCTCCTTTCTTCTCATCACACAGGTTTGTGTACCTTCTGGTGTGTCTTTACGCAATGCCTTATTTGCTTAAATAAACATGCTAGTTAAACATGCAGTGGTGTTACTATGATACTCATATTTCACGAGATTATGAACATGTTTTCTGTTGCTTTTCACTCACGTTTGAGCATCTTCACAGCTACGGTCATCACAGTGTCTGCTTTGGACATCCCATATGCAGTGGCCTCCACCACCTTCCCAAACGCTCCAGATCCAAGAGTTTTTCCTTGGAATGCAGGGAAGCAAAAGGGATTTAGAAAATTGACACAGCATCGATTTCACTTTTCCCTCATACAGTTGTTAACAGTCAAAGAGCCTGGAAACTATTCCAAAACCAGCTTTTAGCTTGAACATTGACTTGTTTTTGAATCAAGGAGGTGTGGCTTGTGGGAAAGCGGGATATGCAAGATCCTGTTAGATCCTGTTTGTTGACGGATATGGCTGCTCCTTTATGGGGAAGATATGATTTTATGTCACAAGGCACCAGCTATCAAGTGTCACAAAATGTGTAACTACCAATGAAAAGAAGCAAGCTTTGTAAAATTCAAAAGGCATTTATGCTTTCTGGCACATTAAACCTTGTAAACCTTTCCAAACCTATTGCGCAAACATAAGAAATGTGAAAAAAAATGGCAAGTCAAAGCAGACAGGTTCAGGAACTTAACTCACCAAAACGCAGCTTATCTCTGGGAAACTCCCACTGGTGGTCGTATGGAAGTTGGGTGGGGTCAATATACACATAGCTATTTCCATGGATACCTTCTATGACTTTCCACTGTATTTGGTATTTAGGTTTCTGTAGGAGACAGAAATAAGCAATGAGCGAAGTTTCCAGACAAACAAAACAATCTTTTACATTAGATCCAGTTACTGCAAGTGTAAGTGCTCTCATAGACAAAAGTAAACAGAGTCCACTAATCAAATATCATGTAAACATTGTTGTTATTCAATCAACAATGTGAACAGTAATTTTATGTGTGTGCGTGTATATATCACTGATCGCTCCCGTGTCCAACAGTGCAAAATTGGATGGTGAAACATCAGGTCTTATGGCATGTTAAGTAAATAATTTCCTTGAGTGTGTTTTGTTCCAAAGTTCCCCTGAAGTGTGGGAGGGATTCCAGGTGTGACAGGTAAATTGCATTGAGTATCACGTTTAATATCAAATAACCAAAAACAGGATGTACAAGAATTACTATACGTTACAATATTTTATTGCTGTAATAGGGTGAGGAGTTAAACAGTTCAATTTTGTATATTTACTGAATTCGTTCAACGAGTCAGCATGCACTTTCTGTGCAGGAAGACAAGCTATGAAATGAATGACACTTTACCTGCATGTACTTGTAGGACAGCACAATCAGGATGAGAACAAGGATAACAGCCGCAGCAACAAAACCGATGAGCAACGGAGTGAAAAGTTCATGAGGAACAGTGTTCTCTGTAAAGATTAAATTAGCATACAGCTGTCATCAGAAACATGCAGAACATGACATATGTACTCTATCAACAGCAAACAAGATATGTGTTCCTTCTGATCTAGGCATACTTCGATATTAAGGGGTCATATGATGCGATTTCAATTTTTCCTTTCTCTTTGGAGTGTGACAAGCTCTTGGTTCATAAAGAAGATCTGTAATAAAGATAAAAGTTAAGACTTGTCCACGCCCCCTAAAACGGCTCATTTTAACATGCCCCCACGTCTACGTCATTGTGTGGGAAGATTTGCATAACACCACCCAAATATTCATGCAAAGAAAGAAGGCGTATCTTTTAAATCTTGCCGTGGCCGCCCAGAGGCAGATTTTTTTCTATGATCGTCAGGTCAGATAAGGGTCTACCGTTAGTCTAGCTCTTTGTGTGGGTTTAAACTACTGCTATCACAAAATTGCCATGCATCCACTTTCCCAGCATCTATGACTATCCAATTTAGAAAAATTGTCAACATGCCAAATTAAACTGAGATATCTAAGCGGTGTCAAAAGCTGGTGATGCACAAGCACTGCACGTTTGACTCACATGGACTGCAGTGTAGAGAACAAAACACATTCAATGAAAACCGTAGCATTTTAAATTACGAGTAATGTCCATGGCCCCCCTCCTGAAACCTCATGCCACCCCAGGATAAATCTCTAGATCCACCACTGTTGCTGCCGCCGCCATGTTGTTGCGATGCTGTGTGTTTCGTTGTCAAAGCGAAACTACTTCATTTGGCCTCCCAATAGAGGACGATATCCACTTCGTCATGCCTAGAGCTGATCTGTGCTAGTCACTGAGGAAAACCATCAACTTTGTACTGTGGCTTTCACCATGGATAAAGCAGAGTACAGCCCGGGGTCATCAGATATGGTTGCTGCAATTTTACGCAATTGCATTTTATGGAGGACTGTTTCCTGAACCTGCAGACTAGCCTACAAGTAGCCTGTAAGTAAATTTTTTTAAACAATTTGCCACTGATCATTCAAACACAAGTTTTGAGCAGTGTAGAGTAGGGCTTGTTGTTTGTCGTTTCTCCGATCACAAATGCAGACATGGTATACGCAGCACGATACACGACGTAATGTGTAAAAACACAGTATAAGTCATTATAATCAGTAATTATGTCCCCCACTGGATGCAACAAATGCCTCGTTTGTAGGTGTGTAATGATTCACTTGTTTTCTCGATGCATCGATTACAAACCCTGACGATTCATATGCATCGATCTTGAAACATGATTTTTGAATCGTGAATCACCGATGTTGGACAGTAATCGATTCAAAATGCTAAGAATCGAATGAATCGCGATTTCTATAGCGATTCAATGCTTTCAAAATGTATACTCATTAAATTACTACATGCACGAATTAATGGAGACCTTGAAGAGTGTTCGTGAATCGTGCCTCTTATCTGTCCTTCACGCGCTCCACTGTTTACCGACTGAGACTGTCATAGGATTGCGCTCGCGCTCCGTTCGTCTCTGACGCAGCTGACGTGTGATCTATAGAACTCATGGACCGTAATACTAAAGTGAAGTAGTTTTACTTTTCTGTAGTTTGTCAATGGCTCTCTGCATCTTACCGATGGAGTTACCGGAGCCGTCGACAGCTGTATTTATTGCATGGACGGAGCAGAAATGTAAGTGTCTAAATCATACGCACAGATCCATTGAATGATAAATGTTTTTAAACAATGCGGATGAACCGAATATACGAAGGAAACTTTTAAAATGAACCACAGCATTAACAAAAACCTTGAAATAAGAGCGCAAGATTTATCTGATAATCAGATGCATGAAAGTAGCGTTTGTTTCATTAGCAAACAGACATCTGGCACGTTTTCTCTCAGAATCATTCGCTGATGGAGAGGAAAAGTTAAATAGAGATGAAGACGTTTTCACACTGAAAGAGAAGCGATCTCGCTCTCATAGACGTGCCAGGCTATATCTGCAGCTAAACTGAATAAAAGCAGAATGAACTGATGAAACAAAAAAAAAAATCCCACAAACAATTTATGAATGATGCAGTGCTAATTGACATTTATTACAGTACAGAAACTATAAAGTATATTTTCTACCTTATTCTGTGCAGAAATTTTAAATAATTGCTAATTAAATGTAGCCTAGTATATAAAACAATCATAAAATTGCCATTAGGAAAAAAATATCGATTACAAATGATTGATTATTGTCCAGCAGTGTATTTGATTTATTACAGCTAATTAAAAGTAATTAAAAAGAAGACAATTCCTTGTAAAAAAATAAAATAATAATAACAATAATAATAATAATTATTATTATTATATAGGCTACATACATAAAATGATTGTATTTGACATTTCTGTCACTTCTGAAATTATGGCTATGCCCCTGGTGTGACAAAATGTTAGCTTATACATAATACTCTTTAAGCTCTTTTTTAAAAACTTGGCTTACATACATTTTTACGTATGCCATGTCGCATCATTAAACTAGCATTTAACAATGGACAAAAGGTTTTTTTTTTTTAACCTATGGTTCTCTAACCATAAATGCTACTGTAATTTGCCCCCTGACTAAGCATTTAAAGAATTTAGTAGAAGCATTTAAATAATCCCGTGAATGCACTTAAAGAATGCAGAATCGAATTGTTATAATCGAATCGAATCGAATTTAATTGTGAATCGAATCGAATTGAATCGTTCTAAATTTGCAAAAATCGTTCTTGAATCGAATCGAAAACCAATGAATCGTAATCGAATCGAATCGAATCGCTGCCTTGCCAAAGATTCACAGCCCTACTCGTTTGTAATGGGTTTTTTTCTGTTTGTGCCGGGAGAAGTCATCACAGTATGGTGAGAGGCGTAACATTTCCGTCACATGCTTGAGGTATTCAGCCAATCTCAATGCACTGGATAGCTGGCCAATCAGAGCACACCTTGCTTTTTAGACTGATGAGCTTTGTAAAAATCATCACGTTTCAGAAAGGCTAGAGGAGAAGCAATAATGTACAGTATATAGAATTTTTATTTTTTAGCTTAAACCACATAAACACATTGCATTACACCAAATACACAAAATAATGTTCTATTTAGCAACATCATATGACCCCTTTCAAATTCTGTCCGATATGATTATTTTTCATGTCATGACCATTAAATAATAAATTCCAGACAATATAAATTAATAATGTTTTGCTACGAGCAATGCAAAACAAAACAAAAAAATAAATTCTATCACACAAAAAAAAAATGAAAAAAAAAATGCTGAAAACTACAATTGTCAATATATTGTGAATCTCTGTTTTTAAATCATAATGGATATAATTTAGCATTATCATTAATTGTATTATTATTATAAATATTATAACAATTATAATAATATTATTAATAGTATGGCTAAAAGATATCCATTATGAGTTTAAAAAAGGGAATGCACAATATATTAATTACTGATATTATGACATTTATAATTTACTTTACCAATATGTTCCCAATATATTGTGCATTCTTTTAATTCACAGTGTATATCATTTAATGTTACCATTAATATTTTTATTACAATTAACACAACTACATTAATAAATATTACATTTCATTATATATATATAATTATGCATTATTAATGTTTATTTTATTATTATGAATGATTATTGATTTTGATTACAGTAAAACCCCGAGATTGATTTAATTTAAACATTTATTGATTCTGGTTGAAAATCACTGCTATTTACAGTGTGCTTGTGTGAACAAGGTAATCAGCTACAGGCATCGATGGATAATCGATAGACATGGCTCATCCCTCAGGATCAATTCTGTTAACATAGAAAACCACAGCAGATCTGATAATAGTCTTGGGACTTAAGCCAGAGTGCCAACTGAAATAAAAATGATTACTGCACTCCATATAGATGTCGAAGCGAAACCAGTGTTTACACTGGTAGAATGTAATAATAAATAAGTGCCTCACAGTGGGGTTATGTCACAATTGCTTGTATTTCATGATCTTTGTAACTCGCTCTATTCACATTTTCAAATTTTAGTGTTGTTTTAGTAAGGTGTGTGTATGTGTTCATGCATGGTGTGTTATTGTTTTTCTGCGTTGTTCTGAGCGGTGTAGTAAGCTCTTAAGCTATAAGAAGCTTTCTCTCCATTTCAAATCAAAGAATGCAGACTCTGCAGGAAGTAATCCCTTATAAATCTGCCACTGGCTTTCACAGTCCTCTTCTGTTCCCTCCCTCTGTCTCCCTCTCTCTCTTGCCCTCCATCCTTCCTCGTCCATCCATCTATCATCGCACTGCATCCAAGCATACCATCAAGTCGCTCACAAATCAACATCAACATCTTAACAACTGACATTTTTTTGCATCTCGCTCAGCTGAGGAAAAACAGCTTTAACAATCTAGCCTAAGGCTCATGGTCCCACTGGTTTTCCTGGACCTACTGGAGTCAACCTTGAGAGTCTAAACAAGTTCCCACCTAACAGGCTTTCCTGAGGCAGCAGATTCAATCCACACTCTCAAAAACTACAGTCTAACTCCTGATGGACTCTACAAAAAGGTCAACGTGCAGCTAGAGTTTCTTTTACTTAAGGCTAATTTAGTTGAGAAAATGCAGGAAAACAGGCAATGTAGCCAACAACTTGCACCAAAACCCAATGAAGATAAAAATGAATGTACCAGAAACAAACTAAACTGGATGTGGATGACCTTTTGTTAACCATTCTGTCCTTAAAAATAATACCAGTACTAACTGGGATATGTTTGCAGCAAACCAAATGGAACCCCCCCCTAAACCAAGGAGATAATCCTCAACAGTTGGTAATGTTAGGTTTACAAAAGAAACAAGATTAGGGCTTAAACTCAGCACCTCTGTTTATATAATAGTCTGCTGCTATCTCGTCTTATCCAAAAAGTCTGAGCTGAAGCAGGACTGGGGACCTGCGAGTTGGCAGCTGGTTTAGATTTCCTCAAAAAGATGCAGCCAGTAGAAAAAACACAGTTGGATTGAATGTGAGGAGATGTGATTCCTCTTGTTTGGTTGTTTAACTATTCCTGGGAAACTAGAAGCACCTGGGTCGAGGTCTCTTCTGGGTTTTCTAGGATGTGCATAAGATGAACCGACAGATTTTGACTCAAGGTCAAAATTCTTCATCTTCGTTGTAGCTGTACAGTGCCAAGTATCTTTTTTTATTTTTTTGGTCTTACCAAGGCAGCACTAATTGTACAAAATATAGTAAAAGCAACAAAACTGTACAATTTCATTATAATTTGAAAATAACTTTGTTTGTTTTAATATATTTTATATGAAGTTTATTCCTGTGATGCAAAGCTAAATCATTACTCCAGTCTTCAGTGTCACATGATCCTTCAGAAATCCTACTGACCCTATACTTTTAAATGGTATTCTACATATATAATGGAAGATATTATTGCATTTGTTCTAATACATTAAATTAAATGCCTATGCCTAATGTAAATATTAGCATGTCACTGCAAAACTCAGTGCTAAACTGTTGCTCCGCTTTGATTAGAAATAAAAAACATATTTTAAAAACAGAAAAATAGGACTGTGAAGCAGTTTGTAGTTATGGGAAGAAGGAGGTGGGAATCGGCGAACATTCGTACATAAAACTTTAATTATCAAATAAATGAACAAAACGGAAAGTAAAGGTGGCAGCCCCTCATGGACGACTGCCACACAAACATACAAAAAGTCCAGGCCCTGTCCTCTCTCTTCCTTCACTGTCGTCAATCCTTCTATTATCCTTCCTGAGCTCCTCTGTGGGACTGGAGACCAATGTGGTGCACAGGTGATGCTCATTATTACGCGCTCCACCGGTCCACTCCATTCCCACGGCTCTCGGCCCTGCCTCACTCTACACAATAACTTTTTATTTATTACTTTGAGCATTGAAGAACATTTCCAGTAAGTGCATATATTAAGCAGCTGAAGTTATTTGATTTTATAATGTTTTCTGTGAGTGTTTCAGTGCACAGCTACAATTTTGACATCCCTAGAAATGGCTGATTCTCTGGCCAATGCACTGACTACTTGAACTAGGGAGCGGATTGAGACACACCTTCAAGAGTCAACAATGGAAGAAAAAAAACAAAGACATACAGGCCAACAAAATTAACATAATATTTTACTATTAGCCAGGACAAATGAACTAAGATACACAACCAGACCTGTGACAAATGAGCACAGCCTGGACACTGGGTCAGTATTGATTTGATGGCCATATGTATGCAAATGGACAACGAAGAAACAGTGTCCGAATTCATAAACCTGTCAACTAAACCAAATCTCATACATATTCAAGTAAAAAACACCTGCTTGACCTTACTTTCAGAAGTTGCATAAAGTCAGCCAATCAAACACTTTTAAAAAATCCAGACCTCTCCAACTCAAATGTTTCTATTGACTGATCACATCTAAATTTTTCTATTGGCCTAACTGAATTTGTGTGAATTAGTGATCACATCTAAATGTTTCAATTGGCCAAATTAAATTAGTGTGAATTTAATTTTATAAATTCAATCAGACCAATTGAAAAAATGTTAATGTAACCAGTCAGTAGGTTTTTAGGTTTTACCCAGTGTATTATAGCCTCCAGAGTGCTTTCCAGTTTTGTGAGAAATATAGATCACAGGGTCAGCAAACAGACTGTTGGCAGTTTGTGGGCAGAGTTTTCTGAGGCTGAGACTTAATAATTACTAACTTAAGTCTTCAGTCATTGTCTGAAGGGGTGTGTATGTGTGTGTGTGTGATTTGGGAGGTTATTTGCTCACCGCTGATAGAGAAGAGAGTGTACACGATTTCTCCATTGGCAGATGCCACGCATTCAAGGGTGGAGTAACTGTTCTTGGTGATGTTTATACGACTTTCTACTGTGCCTTTCCCAAAGGGAGGATTTGTCATGGTTACAGTGACAACATCCTCCTCCTCCTGAGTAGCATTCAGCAAATTGGAGCACCTGAGGAGGCATGCAACAAACTCATAATTTCTGAGTCTCGCACTTCTCATGAACATATACGTTGAACCATTCTAACACTTCATAAAAGGAATTATGTAAAAACTTTATAAATAAATAAAAAAAAAAAATAGAACAATGTGCAAGACAAAGGCAAAGTATATATATAATTCATAGCCATAAAAGCAGTGTTATTTTCATATTATTTATATAGTATTAACATTTTTATTATATTATACATTACCTTTTATCTCCTATAATCCATTTTACATTACAGGAACTGCTGGTTACTACATTTTGATGAAAGATTATGAAGCCTAACATTTTTTCTTTGGAATAAAATGCACCAATTAGCTGATAAGGCTGGAATGTGTGAGGATATTTTTGATTTTCATTTAGATCAAATGTAAAGGGACAGTGCAAATCAAGACATATAATACGATAAGGAGGTGATAAGCATCTCTCACTGCATTGAGTGGCTATGGCAGGTTTTTACTGTGTGAAAATAGCTTATTGCTTAAGAAAGCAAAATAACAGGCAGCAAAGTGACAGACCACAAGGGCTCTTTTATTTAAAACATCAGAGTGGAATGTACTGCCATCAAGTGCTTTGATTTATTTGTTTCTCCAATATTTTTTTCTCTCTCTCTTCGCTTAAAATTAAGTATGAGTGCAACTGAGTTAAAAGTTAGTTTTGGATATAAAGCCAGAACAAATAATCTCAACTGGTTTACATTCCTTGTTCCGTCTCATTGTTACTGAGCTTTATTGTTAATGACATTATTTAGCATGGTTAAAACTTCTCAACAGTTTCTCAACAAAGGAATGTCTGTTCGGTGAGAAAACCATCAAACTGATGACAGACACCAAGGCACAAACAAGATAAAAAAAACACATTGCACTACATGTTTATGCGCTCTAATTGAAGCAGGGCATGCTATCCTGATCGGATTTGATCATCATGAAGAATTGATTGGATAAGCTTGTGACTAAGACCATGCTAAGGTGTCCTGTCAACACTGCTATTCAAGAATAAACAGCCCCATGGAAGCCACTTATTCCCTTTTATTGGGTGCTGTCACATGACTGATAGCAGCCAATCGCTTATGTGATGTCACAGTCATGACAGAGTCAAATTGCTTATCCCTATCAATAATAGGCTAAAGCCTTGTTGTCCAATCATCAAACATCAAGTTAGCGGTTAGTGGCTAATCCACGCTATGTCACAACTTATCCTCAGAGAGGCTAATTCATTAACACTGCTGAAGAGAGGTGCCGCTCATTTTTGAAAGCAACTTTTAGAGCCCATTGTATGTACCAGCGGGTGTATTTAAAAATTACAAAACTGCAGAAAGACAGTACACGTACCTTGAATGGGGTTGGTCACAGTAATACCACTTGATCTGAGGAGTGGGGTAACCTTCAGCCACACAGCGCACCTGTCCATCAATCGGCCCTTCATGGGACACAATCTGTGGTTTACCTAACAGGCAAAGATCGGTTCAGGGTCAGTTTTACAATCTTGGTTAGCGGGATGGATGCTTGTACAGATGTCTTATTTGGGATTACTTTGCATAGTTATTATGCAAATGTATGTTACTTATTCAATAAGAGTATACTTATTATGTCATTATTTTAAAATATGGCTTAAGTGGCATTGAATAGCCATAAAGCAATACAATTTTGGCCGTTTAAAAAGTGGGCAGAAAATAAAACTTGTTTGAGGGATACATCTGTTTATAATTGTTGATCAATAAATCTCACAGACAAGAAAATGGCTTGACAAATGTCTTATTTTCAGTCTTTTCTTATGTTTTAACACAGCCTCTACTATTGTTAGTGGACTTTAAGCCAGGGTCTTACATAGACAATCAAGTTCTTTCATCCAGCACAATGCTCAAGAAATATGACTGATCACTTCTGAACCAGAATACACACAAAACTCATAGATCACATAGATTATATACTCTTTTCTGGAGAGTGGAAAATCCAAATATTTTCCATTTGCATTAAATATTTCACTCACTTATGACATGGACTTCGAATGTTTGATGAACTGTTGCATCTCGGTTTGAGCATGAAAAGGTGTAAACGCCGCTTTCTAACACCTTGAGACGCACTAGCCTCAGCTCGCTGGTGTACCTGTTGAAAGAAGAGAAAGGAACATTTCAGCTCAGTAAATAAATGGAGATGGCACTGATATTAAATTTCTAAAAAAAACGAAAACCCTATAGTAGTTTCTCTAAAAAAATAAATAAAAAAATGCTACAATTTAAATGCCACAAATTAAATTTACGCTTCAAAACATTATTTTTTTAATAATGTATAGTATTAAAAAAACATATTGAGAGATTTGCTAAAGATTCCATTTAACAATGCTTTTAAATTATTAGTGTTTTTAAATATTAACTTTAAGTGAGCATTACATGACAGTAAAGGTAGTCTTAAAAGGTAAAGGTAGTGCAATAAATATAAGCAATAACCAATATTATACCAAAATATTGTGCATTCCTAGCAATTAATATGCAGAAAAAAATCAAGAAATGTTTGTAATCAGAATGTAACAAAATCATACCTATTCCCATGTGAGTGCCTGGTAATGACATGATCAGTAGTGTTTGTAAGTTTTACACCACTGTAGCTCCAGGAAAATGCATGAGGTTTCGGGTAAGCATCCATTGCCACATGCAGGGACAGACTTTCTCCAGCAGGCACTCTCTTAGTGCTGTTATTCACACTTGTAAGGTTAATGAAGCCTTTCTCTACACACACAAACACATAAAATTTTTTTTTCGTTTTTTGAAACGGCATAGCCATTGAAACTTATTAATAAACAGTCATATAATTATTTTTTCAATTATAAATGTTTTTTTGAAACAATAGAGACCTACCATAGATTTCAACCCAGACGGTCTTTGCACTGGTCCCCCTTTCGTTCCTGGCCTCACAGTTGTAACTCCCTGCATCCTGCATGGTCACAGACCCCAGGTTCAGGGTGGTGTTCCTCAGGTAAGAACTGGGCTTGGTCAGGATGCTTGAGAACTGCTGCACTGACGGTTGCTTGGCACATGCAAAAGGAAAACAGACAAGAAGCTGATTGGGCAACTATGAAGAGATGAAGCGTAGACACAGTCTTGGGTAAGGTGCTTGTGGTTGTGTGTATGTGTAAGTGAGGCTGTTTTTATCTTTATATAAAACGAAGTGTGTCGATCATCTCTCAAATAACAGTAAAATAACTTTGAAGCCAGTGGAGTCTTGATACAATCCTGAAGATCTGTTTACGTATGTTGTGTTCTCACAGCACACATTTGACATTAATACAGTTGTGAGTGCTGAAAATTTAAGGGAGTAAGTTTAGTTCTAAGATTTGGTTCACGTTAAAATGAACCGTGTTTGAACACAACCATATATAGCGCTCTAAAACAGAGATGACAATCAATATTGATATAAATACAGGATAGAAGAATTGCGAGTAAAACAAAAAAATAAACTGAAACTGAATTGTAATAACAGGAAGTTCAAAAAATATAACAAATGTAATGCATTTACGGGAATTTATTATCTACCTACAGTAGTTATCTAGTGTAGCTAGCTAGCTGTCTAGCCATCTATCTAGCAATCCATCTGTCTATATGACTATCTATTTGACTCTCTATCTGTCTTTCTATATATCTGTCTTTTTCCATCTCTTTCCATCTGTCTGTCCGTATCTACCCATCCATCCATATCCCTTTCCATCTGTATGTCTGATTCTCTAGCTTTCTGTTTCTTTCTTTCTTAAATTACTGTTGAATTGTAATTTATTTTTATTATATTTTAAATGAAATATACAACTATACTTACTTTGCATTTCTGCATCGTATTTGCTTCCAAAACTTTAAGCTTAATTCAAAATTCAAAACTTGAACTGGAATTTAAAAGGCATTCTCAATTCAAATCCGAATGACAAACAACCCTGCTGACAACCGTATTATTCTGCTGTGTAAATATATGATCATATAGAATTTGAGCACCTTAAACCACACAAGATCCAATTTGCCTCTGGGCCTAATATCAAGTTCAAACAACATTTAAATTCTCAGTCTCAGTCTACAAACACTAAATTGATCATGGTACACATTATCACATAAAGTAGGCTAACTGAGATGTGCACTAACTCTATAGTCTGCTTTTGTAAACATTGGTTTTACTCGATTGAAACTGTTGTAGTGTTTAATAAAGTCTGCAGTTTGAACATTATATATGTTTGTGTTGTGGTCAGGAAGAGTGTCATGCAGTACCACAGATGTGCTCAGGTAAACAGGTGAGATCTGGTTAGGTTGTGAGAGTGTTCTTACCACTCCTTGTGGAGCCTTCCACCTGATTGTGATGTCACTGTTGACATTAGAGGTGTTGCAGGATAGAGAGAGTTTTTCCCCCACGATGAGCAGCACTTTCGGAGGCTGACCCAGTGTGATCACAGGAGGCACATCTGGAACTAAAAGCAAAGAAGCATGATGCATTATATCAACACAGCTGGAAAGTTTAGGGAAAGAAAGAGCAAACTACAGTGGAGTAACATGCACATGCCTGTGCCTAGAGTCTGTCTGTGTCCTTTAGCTTTATTTAGGGGTGGCAACTGATGATATTTTTTAATCAAATTAAATGACATGATATGGTGATTATTTAATCGGTTTTATCTCAATGAATTGCATAGTACTAAAACTGTTACTATTACTAAAAGTGGCTTTAGAAGTCTACACACTACCATACAAAAATTTGGGAATGGTAAAATTGCTCACAAAGATTGCATTTATTTGATCAAAAATACAGTAAAAAGAATAATATTATAAAATATTATTGCAATTTAAAATAACTGTTTTCTATTTACCCTCAAGCCATCCTAAGTGTACATGACTTTCCTCTTTCAGGCGAATCCAATCGGAGTTTTAAAAAAATGTCCTGGCTCTTCCAAGCTTTATAATGGCAGTGAATAGATGTTATTTTTCAATGGTCCAAAAGACGTCAAATAAAGTGCATCCATCCATCATAAAAAGTAATCTCTAGCTTCCTCTAACTGTTGTACATCTGTACAATGCTGTTCTTGAGGATGACATAGGATGCAGTGTAAGGTCCGGTGAGAAGTGATGAATGTGGAAGCGCAGCAGAGAGAGCAAAACAAAACACTGTTTACAAATTAAAAGTACAAAATGAAGATTTGTAAAGAAAAATCAGTTTGATGTAACCCAAGAGGAGACTGTTTTTTTTTTGCTAAAGTAAGGAAACATTGGTTCCTTTGCACCTGTAAACAAACGCTGGTTCTCACGAGACTAGCATATTCTCACCTGAACTTTCATTACGCCTACATCATCCACCAGAACAGTATTCTATTGTGAATGCACGTTCAACAGTTATAGAAGCTATATATAACTGTTTATAAAGTTTAAAATATGGATATTTTATGTAACAAAAATGCATTGATTTGCTTCAGGAGGCATTTATTCAGCCCCCGGAGCCGTGTGGGACACTTTTTTTTTTATAATGGATGGGTGCGCTTTATTGGACTTCTTTTGGACTACTGAAAAATAACACCCACTCACTGCCATTACAAAGCTTTGAAGAGTCAGGTCATTTTTTAAATATAACTTTGATTGGATTTGTCTGAAAGAAGAAAGTCACATACACCTAGGATGGCTTGAGGGTAAGTAAATCATGGGGTAATTTTCATTTTTGGGAGAACTTTCTCTTTAATATATTTTAAAATGTAATTTAATTATTTGATGGCAAAGCTGAATTTTTTAGCAATCCTTACTCCAGTCTTCAGTGTCACATGATCCTTCAGAAATCATTCTAATATGCAGATTTGCTGCTCAAGAAACACTTTGTATTATTATCAATATTGAAAACAGTTGTATTGCTTTTTTTTAAGTTGACAGCCCTAATATTCATGTCTCTCCTTTGCTTTCTCACCGAGGCGAACATTGAGTTGATATTGTCCAGATTTAACTGTGTTTCCTTCCAGAGTTCCGACGCAGACGTAACATCCCTCAAAGTCCTTCCTGACATCTTCCAGTGTAATGCCTGTCTCAATACTGGATGAATATCGTAGGCTCTTGGGCAGGGACTGTCCGTCACATTTCTGCAGGTGCAAGTCTGTCATATGTGGGTCTGTGGCCAAGCATGGGATCGTGGTTGTTTCTCCTTCTCCCGCAACAAAGTCAAACATTATGTTCCTCCTGAAGGGATTTTCAGGATCT
Organism: Carassius carassius; assembly: GCF_963082965.1. Classification (NCBI taxonomy): domain Eukaryota; kingdom Metazoa; phylum Chordata; class Actinopteri; order Cypriniformes; family Cyprinidae; genus Carassius; species Carassius carassius. Next base: position 16,126,046 of record NC_081772.1, on the reverse strand, counting down.
GCTGAGAGGAATGCTAAATCAAAAACCAATGAAACACAACCAAGGGGGCTTAGATCATGACATTAAAGCTCAGAGAAAGAGAGTGAGTGTCATAAAAAGGTTGAAAGTGAAAAACTACCCTCCATCATACCTAATAAACAAATACAAATAACCCCCACTTACAGTGTTCAAATTAGTAAAATTAGTGTCAACTGCCAAAAATGCCAAGGATCAATTTAATTAATTTATTATTTGGGATTACAATCAAGTATAAATAAAGGTCATGCAGGTGACTAGTGAATATAGAGAGATTTAGGGCATCTGTTGGCAAAAAAAGGAAACCACACAGGAAGATGAGAGATGCTGGAGATTGTGTTCAAAGAGAGAGGGAGCGCGTGAGAGAAAGACATAAACAAAGCATGAAAAGTGTTAGAAAGTGCACATGTAATGGTGCAAACATACTTTCTATCTGGTAATTCTACTACTATTATACTGTTGGTTGCTACTGAGCTTGTACAAAACTAGCACATATATAATATACTTAAGCTGCACTCACATGCATACAAGATAAACACTAAGACACAAAGGAGGGTTAAAGATTTTTTAAATACTGCCCTACAGACATATAATTCAACCCAGACAATTTATTACATGCATTTAAAATCCTGACTCACGAATGCAAAAGGCTCACTTACCTTTTACATACACATAGATGGAGCTCTTTTCACCAGATGCCTCTTCACGGCATGAATATTTGCCCATGTGTTGTGGGCCTGCTTTGTTCACTTTAAGAACTGTCACTTGACCCTGTCTTTGTTCCTTAAGGATCCGTGTGGGACGGTCTTCTCGCAACCAGCGCACTGAACTGTCACTCTGGCAATGCAAGCTGAAGTCGCTGTTCAGTGGTACTGTGAGCTGGGGTCCTTCTGGGGTGATAGCGGGCCTGGACCTGGCTGAGAGGAAACAAGTAAGTGAACATGGTGCACAAGTGGAAGATAAAAATTTTTAACATTTGATAAGCATACAAGAGAAAAGATTATTAAGGGTAAATGTGACCTATTTTATATAAAATGTAAATGTGAGAGTCAATGTAAAGATGGTACTGTACATCTGCAGTCTGCACTGCATTTTGTCAAATGCATTTGACTTGATATACAGAATATATCAAGCATATGCATATTTTTAAACACACACACAAACATATCAAAGCCCTCTCAGGTTGCACAAATGACAGTTAAGACTGTGAAATAGTTTCACAACTCAACAAATCCCCAAAAAATAAGTCTTCCAAGTTCCTCTAATATCAGTTTTTCTAGAAATGGCAAAAGCGCAGACAAAGCTCTTAAGATTTATTGACCCTTCTCAGTTGTGTAAGATTCTAGATTTAATTATATCATCATTCTCCATGCAAAGTTCTGCATTGCCTTATACAGCTACAACCCTTAAAGGCAACAGATGGGAGTTTTAATCTAACAAAAGAACATTCATTGTCCCCCTCCCCACATGACTGGAAGAATGGTGAAAATAAGAAATAAAAAGTGAAAAATTATCCAACTGACAAAATGTATGTAGCATGATGCTAAAACTTCAGCTAATGATATAAATTATTTTATCTACAATTTATAGACAATTATACAATTTATTTATGTGTGTGTTAATTCTAGATATTATATTTTAAAATATTAAAAATAAAAGGAGGGAGAGCAAACAGTGAGCAAAGGGCAAAAGGACAAGTAAACACCTGATTGGCAGGTAAAGAATTGCATGGATATTTAAAGATTATGTAGTAGCAATCATGTCCACTCCTGGTTTCTAGTGACTGGTAAATACAGTTTTTAGATGTCATTGCTTTCTGCAGCTGGTTTTGATGGATTGAGGCAATCATGGCCCTTAAAGTGCCCCTATTATGGGTTATGGAAAGTTCATATTTTGGCTTTGGTAATCCCCAACAACAGGCTGACATGCATGCAAGTTTAAAAAACACTTTCATCGTCTTATAATATACATTTATTTTTTTACCTTATTTGCTTAACGACTCCCAAGCAATTCGTTTAATGATTAATTTTTCCAAACCCCTCCTTTGCATTACGCTAATCTGCCGTAATTGGTCCGATTAGTATCATTTTAATTTCAACATGCTTGTAATGCCTGATAAAAAGCAGTGTTAGTGAGCGCAGTGCTGCTTTGTGTACAGCGGTTACTGGGGAAACAGCTGTTTTTACCACTTCAAAAGCGGCACCTAGTGGCAAAGAATGAATTTGCATTTTCATTCAGACCATCGCGAAAAAAATACACGTAAAAATGACTCTTTCAATGATTCAGGACTCTTTTTTTGAGAGACAATAGCTTTATACACAGTGCACTCTCAAATGTAAAACTTTTCAATATGTTTTCATTCACTTACAGCTGTGTTACACACTGCATGAAAGGTAATTTTCAAAAATCCATAATAGGGGCATTTTAAGTTAACACTGAGAGTTGGGAACAACTTAAATGTAAAGGAAAATCTTTTAAAAAGGGATAATTTGTGAATGGTAATGTCTTCAAAATGTGTTCAATAAAACAAATATGACATTTTCTTCTATTACTACTGAGATTAGAAGATTAGAAGGTTTATTTTTATTTTTATTTATTTTTTTTAGTTTCTGAGAATGTGATAGACAGCGGTTGGGGGCACTGGCTTCTATTCCACCTCATGGTTTCTCTTGTAAATATTTAAACCACATAGAGGGAGCTTTTATCTAAATTGCACCATTACGACAACATTATGAGTTGTTGAACAGAGGTGATGTAAGTGCTCACTATAAGCAAATGATAAGATGATAGGACGCAGCCTGTTTTCCCCAAATTACTTTTTCTCCAGTTTAGATAGATAGATAGATAGATAGATAGATAGATAGATAGATAGATAGATAGATAGATAGATAGATAGATACTCTCATACACCAACAGAAAACTGACTTCTGGGCATAATTACGATAATTCTGACTGTGCATATCAAAGCTCTTGAATATTAACTATGTAAACGAATTTCTCACGGCTGTTATTTGAAAGCCCGAAGCATTATGTGTTAGAAGGAACCCGATGCAAAATAGTCACTCGAGCACTGAAGCCCTCTGGCGTTGCAAAGTCAGATTCACGCCGAAAACACCAAAGCTGCATGTGTTCAGGATTGCCCACGCTAAGCCTTAACCTGATCTTTGAAAAGTTTCTACAAAAGTCCTGGGTTATCAAGTTTCTTCAGGCTAACCCCATATTCCCCAAACACAATGACATGCGTGGAATTTAAATGATGGAAGACAACAGATTTTTCCCCCAAAAAGGGAAAGCTATGATCCTTTTGGGAAACTTACATTTACCATATAATAAACATCTTTATTTTGGCAAATGAAACTATAAGACAAGTGATATCTTTGTTTCCAAGGACGAGTTACAAAAGGATAAATATCTGAGCACATGGTAATGGTTAGTTAACAGATGCAGTCCAGCTAATGACTCGCCCCGCATCTTTCAGAACATCCATAATCTGAGCACTGCAAAAGACCATTTGATAGGCTACGTCCATGAGGTGCCAACAAGCGCAGAAAAAAAAAAATCCCCACCAAGGTCAGGTTACAGCATGCAAACCAACTTCCCTGGCTTTTAGGAAATTACATGGAATTGCCGATCGTTTACATAAACCCTAACTGTCTATGCTGATAGGATAATTATAATAATAAAAAAACTGCCTGTTCCAACAAAGTTTAACCTTACAGATAATCTCAATACACTTATATCTCTGAGAAATTTTATAGGATGTTCCATGGAGCTCAATTTGTTTAGCGCGCAAAACCCACAGACTTCCAAAACATTTTCGTAGCTAATATAGGCTATGCGTGACGTGCTTAATCTAGCCCAGCACTCAAGCTCCTCAATGAACGCGCTGCGGCTGAAAATGTGATAGCTACTTTTCTGGATACTTAAACAAGTTGCTTTAGCAGTAATATGCGCAGCTAAACATGTTGAGTATCCTATATTCCGTATGACACGAAAAAAATTTTTCGAAACATTTTGGGGGGAGGTTCAAACGGAGGGGTCGACCCCCAACTCCCCATTATATCCGAACAGTAGCCTATAAAGTTAATCAGCGTGTTTATTAACCATCCACCTTCACGTCTCTTACTAAAAATAGCTATAGCTAAAAAAAAGCAGGCTTCCTCCTATTCCTACACTTGTTGCCGAGACAGGTACGCGCGTTCCCGAGTGATAAATAATTGAGTGCAGCGCGCGAGGATCGGCTTTACTTCACATTCTCACCTGCAGCTCTCCGAATCGATATCTTGTTTCAATGATCGGTTCCTGTAACCCCTTAAATTGCCGGTGTGGGTCTCCACAGTGTAAGTGAAGAGGATATGATTCACTGGGACTATCAGTGGAAATGTTGGTGCATTAGGATGCTTAATTTTCAGAAACTCGTGGAGTTCTGAACTGACAGAACGCGCCCCGAGGTGCTAAAGCTCCTTATGGAGGGCTTCATTATGTGGAAGAATAAGAGAACACGCATGGAGCAGTCCAGTGTTACCAGGCAAAATCATGCTTCTATAAAGAGCCTACATGAATCTAGATTAGTTAAAAGTAAGAAGCAACAGGTAGCCTACATTATTCTCTGAAGGCAATCCGTCTTGTTTTTAGTAGCCTAATAAATAATAATTAAACAGCCACACTACTTATCTATCTATAGCCTACTTATTTATCTATAGAGCAAGTGCAGTACCTACATCCCTACTCCTTAATGAACAACTTTCTTTCTTCTAAGCAAAGTGAGACCATAAAATGACCCATGATAATAATCGCCCTACCTGGTTGGACGATTAACTGCAACAGAACAGTAAACAGAACGCAATGATATTCCATTGTTATAATTCCATCTAGCTCATGTGTGTTGGTAGTCTTGGAGGTCTAATACCGCGGAACGTTCGCCAGCGGAGCGATCACTCCTGTCTTAAAGGGCCAGTGTTGTTTTCTACCTTGTACTCTGCGCGCGGGTCATGCGGAAAGATGGGCGGGGACAGGGAGGCAACATCAACAGTGATAGCGCTAGTCATACCTGAGACGCACAAAGGAGGTTAAGGGTGCCACAGGGTGACACGTGGCTTGTCAGAAGAAACTATATTATGATAAATATGGCTATATGGAAAGCGGTTATCTAACCGATTTATCAGTGGCCTTCAAATTCAATAAAAGCTGCTTCTTACAAGGCTGATCTGGCAATGGTAAATCCCTAACAAAAACATTTCAGTTTTCACAGCCTTGCATGTAATGTTATTAGAGCCAAAAAATCCCAGTTGTGTTTTCCAGCTGGATAGAAAAAGAGATTCTAACAAGCAATTTACAAAAAAAAAAAAAAAAAAAAAAATTAAGCATTATCTTATCTGAGAAAAGCAGTAATGTTTATAGCATGAGGTGATGACTCAGTTAGAGAGGCTTGCATGTCTTTTAATTTCTTTTCCTAAAACACATTGATTTATTTAACTGTTATCATACACGTGACAAACATATTGTGGTGTTTATTAGTTTTGGAAGCAGCAAGATGAGTCTCATCTGTGCGGTCTTACTACTTTGCCTGAGAACGAAAGAAAGGAGACACAACTGAACAAGTGGATATGATCATTCTTTTATGCATTTGTTTGTCATTAATATCCGTGAGATGCTTTATATCTCTACTAATCTGTTCTCCTGATAGGAGATCCTTCATTGTGAACAATATTTGTATTGGCTTTCTAAAAAAACAGAATTGTTCTTGTATGCTTTCATTATTGCTCATCTTGTCTTAGATGCTTTAATAAAGCCAACATGAGCTTTCTTGTCTTTCTAACATATGACCCAAGACTTAATGATCGCTGTGACATATCTGACCCCCTTTTCACCCATCATTTCATCCTATTTCTCAATGATCTAGTTATCTTTTCTGTATTCCCATTTGTTCTTATCATCTTGTGATTTGTCATCATTCCAGGCTCGGAGATGAACACATTCATTGTTTTCTTTGAAATTCAATACTGAATTGTCAAATTTGAAATAAAACTGCTGAACAAGTTCAATAAGGCCAGTAAAAGTGTTAGGTAAGTAAAATATATTGACTTTGAATTATTCTCAAAAGAGGATTGCACCAATAACAGAAGAAAAAAATATAAAAACAGGTCATATGACAAAATCTTTTAAACTAAGGATTGACAGGAAATATGCTAAACATTGAAATCAATAAATTATATGACACAAACAAACAGATTAAATGGCAAAATGGACAGAATAAAGTTAAAAGAAGTTTGTTTCAGCTGTAATGCAAGAACAAATGTGCAATCAAAAATATTGCACTTTGATAGCGATATATTATATAATACTTTATAAAGTTCAGAGGTCTTGTGTAGGACATACTGGAAAAAGGCCAGACTTTGTGAGAAAAAAAAAATACACTAACTATTTACTAGCAATAAGGAAATAACCTAGTAACCAGAATCCTTACACATTCTGTGACTACAAAGACCCAATAAAACTTGCTAATAACACAACTTAAATCCCATTATAATTTAAAATATTTCCATAGTTGGTCGACTAAATCCCTTTACATTTAAATTTGGTTGACCGTTGGAATAGATACCACAACACTATGTTCTCTAACATTTTCATTATGAACAACCCAAGTTAAGGTAACAACCCCAGGCTGTTTGCACATGGGTATAGTTACTCCATACTAAACTACAGCCACCCAGCTTTATTGAAACCATAATATTTACCTTTCTTCCTCTTATAGAAAAACCACATGAATCTAAGGCCATGTGCAAAGCTAAATAAATGTTTCCTTGAACTCCCTTTGCCTTTCCCTACATTTGTTTATTTATCTTTTATTAAACTGCTAATCACTTTACTCTTTTATTAGTCATTTAAAATCAACTTTAACACGTGGTAGAGTAGAAAAGTTAAAGCTCTGGACTGTAAAATGAACCAACAATATCTCGCTAAAGTTTCTTCATGTTCATCCTTCATGAACATGAAGGATGAATAATGGCAGTTCAAATTAAGGTGTATTGTGCTGTGTCAAACAAAGCAAGCATTAAGCAAAGCAATTATTTTGGAGAATTCACATGGTCATTCCCAGGTTGCAGTTACTTGTTTTAAAGTTTTGACTGAATACACAATGAAGAAAGTGGGTTAGATGCTGCAGGCATTCTTAATACAACATATCTTTCAGGATCTTCTGGCATCCAAGAGGCCCTTGGCTTGTGCCTGGTCATGGTTGTCAAACCTCATGAGATGACTTTAAGCTCCTGGGCTCCCTGATTAATATACTTCCCATGAACACAGTGACTGTATTTGCTTGTTGAACGACTGCTGTGTTGAACTTTAAGACAAATGACAGGAAAACCATCCTGGGGCTTGAGGGGTAAAGGTAAACATGATGGGAGAATGAATTTGCCTGTGTCCATAATGTTATCATATTTTGTGAAATGCTTTGCATTTGAACAGATGTCTGCTATAGTAGCTATAAGAAATACAAAATGAGATATTTAATTAAATAAAAAAAGCTCTTTTCTATATGAAAGAAAACAGCAAGACAAAAAAGCATCATAAAGATTTCAAAAGTGAACCATACAACTTGTATACTACATTTCAAGTCATACAAGTATTTTGTGTGAAGAACAGACTAAAAGTTAAGTTATTATTTTCTGAAAATTGACAGCAGTGGTCACCAAACACTTACGGAATAGAGTGGCATTCATTATTAAGTCTTGCACATTTTGAAGCACGAGGGGGAATATGTGATAACAGAGTGTCTGGATTAAATATCCCCTTGAAATTTTTCAGTAACACTTTTTTTTTTGTTTTTTTTTGTTCTAATTGTTTGCCAATACCACTTTTATCAAAGCAGTAAACTTTTTTTTTTCTAATAAAAGAAATAGTTCTAGGAAGTTCTTCAAATCATTGCCTCAAAGGCAATTGATCAGCTTCATCTCAGATGTGAAAAAAATAATCTGAACCTCAGTCGATGATCTGCAGCTTTGCTTTCTCTGGCTGTTTTTGGAAAACTCCAAAAATTTTAGTCAAGAGAACACTTCTGTTTGAAGGGAACTAACATAGCCTACAGCAAGGTTAAAGAGCACCTTTTTCAAAAGTCAGATCAGTATCTGTATTTGTTGCAAAAACAGTTCTTTTTGACCTGCAAGATGTATTATGTGAAAAGTCTGCAGAGAGGTGCACTTAAAAAGTGAATACAGTATTTATCTTCCTCTCCATCTCTCTCAGCAATTTCAAGGGTCTTAATAGCTCTACAAGTATGCTTTCAATGTCAAAGCAACCTTAATTGATTATCAACATTATTAGACAAATATTATGCACATCAAAATACAAATTGATAGTTGAATAAAATTCTATGGTGCCCATAAAGAGATATCTGCAGAAAAATAACACCTATGATTTGCGGGTTGGCACAGATAGGCAGGCACAAGCAATTGAATAAGAATATTTTAGTATTAATAAAATAAATAAAGCTTTGCATACTTGCAAGAAAATTCCTATGTGAGCACAAGAAACAAAAAAACGAGCTGGATGTATGACAAGTATTTCTGTGTGGGATGGACAACCGCAGCGCGCTTCCTATCCACCTTTTTCTTGCCATAAAAATTAGGCCATTTGTAAATTCTATGGGTCTAGCTTCTGGTCTCAACCATGTCCAGCTATTTTTAGATGTACAAAACAGTTAATTTTCCTGCTTCATATTGAAAACTGGAGTGTCTTACCATATTATTTTAATGTATTATCTTAATTATGAACACACCGCTGCCATTTTGAAGTGCGTTCCATTTCGCAAAGTGGACGAGAGAAGTTTATATGGACAGAACCTCGACTTCTCGATTTTGACAGAGGCAACGAGTCAGCTTCATATGCACACTTCAGGCAGCTGCATAGACCACAATGCAACATGATTATGACGTCATTGCAGATCTCTTTCATTTATCCCCACTCTAAACAGGTTTATATATATATATTATTATTATTATTTGTATGTTCAATCATGCATTTTGTGCATGTCTTTCCTGTAATTGTCCTGCTATGCAAAATTCCAAGTGGACGAGCCGTGTCCAAAACCAGTGTAAAACCAGTAGGCTACTTGAGATCTTAGTCAGGGTAGAGCCATATTTAATTTTTGACCGGAATGATAACAAGGCTGTGAAGTGCAATGGATTGTACTGTTTGTTCAGCTGATGAAATGTCTTTACAAATAATTTCATAGGCAAAAACTCAATAAAACAGTTTTGTCAAAATTAGCGTGCCATTTAAAATACACAGTCTTTAAGATAATTTAAATATGGCAACTAACCTGACTATAAGGTCTGTACTTTACTTGGCAGAAGCATATTTACTAATAAATTAACTTCATAATATGAACATTGGTTCGTTTAATTATGGTGTTGTTGCCACAGTTGTATAAAAGAAGCCACTCTTGTCTGTTATTTTTCCTTTTAATCAATGTATTATTGCTGCATTAACACACTAACTGATCAGAATGTTACATTCTCTATAGCTTTCTAAAGATTTTTTTGTTTTCATAATATTTATTCCAGTTGTATGTAGGCATATTATTAACCATATTTAATTAATTAAAGGATAACCACCTCTAATAGTTCCAACAGCGCAGGTCTCACTTCATGTCTCTCTCTCACACGCATAGCCAATAAATGGGGTCAGTTGGTTAGCCTCAAATGGAACATGATCTCCATCTAAATTAAATCAGATCACTTCAAACTATTAACCTCCCCAGAAAGTCCCATAAACATTCACTCATATCACCATCTTTCATTGATCCACCACCCAAACTCTCCTCAAATTACTTACAATAATCACACTCAGTACAACATGTACAACCCAGGGGAAGTATTTCTTCTGTATAGGTAACAGTGATCTATCATATCAATATTAGGCCTTCAGGTGCACTTGCATACATTGCAGATAATGTTTCATGATATACGGCGCCATCCTTTAAGATCCATTTAACACAACATTTAAGTGGCATAACAAGTGAGTGCAATAAAACATTTAATATACAGCTTCTTTGTCCAATGTGACCAAATTTAAAATTGAGGTTGTTCAGCTCCCTGTAAGCGACAATTCGCCTCATACATTCACACACCAGCAGTCTCAGACAGAGGCCCCTCTGTATGTGTTTACGGAGCCACCCCACACCATGCTTGTCCGCAGGCAAAGTACAGAAAGAAAACTATTTTTATATTAGCTAATAGCTCCCTATCAAATGACGCATGACTAAGAAGCAGATGTGTTTGTGAACTCAAGAAGAGTGTGTGTGTGTGTGTTGTCTCTTTGTGCTATCTTTCCAGTTGATGGAATGCTGTAAGATCTTTGGTAGACTGTCACATTCACATACAGTATCTCTCATACCGTATAGAAATAGAATCCATCACATACTCTGTGCTTTAACAAACAGTTTTTAAAGGACAGGGAAGAAAGATTAGGAAGAGATAAAGATATCATGACAACCCCATATATAAGCTCAATATTTTGTTTGAATGCTATCACCATTTCCAAGCCAGTCCAAAATGAAGGACCAGACTTCCAGAGCTTCTTTAGGGTTCAGCCCGGCACATGTGATATAGTGAAGATTTTCCTCGGGGCAAGCCTCCTGCCTGCTCCTGTCCACAAGGCAGAAGGCATGAAGACTCCTCATTGTTCACACCCTCTGCCCAAATATGGGTGTTAAGATATTTGTGCTTCCCTCTCTTTTCTCATCATACAAAATAAATGGCAAATAAGAAAAGAAAGTCAAACAGGGTAAGCCAGGGGTGGTGCTGACATGTATTTTTAGTTGCTGTTACTTACATAGAAGAATTTTGTGTGACATTTTCAAAATTTTCTTTGAGAAAAAAAAGGCTTGCTGTGGTTTACACATCTATTTAAACAAGCTTAAGATTTAGCAGACTACTGTACAGAAAAACTAACAAGATTTTAATGATTATAACCAACAAAACAAAATGTGAATTTCTACACATTTCATTTTCAACTTAACTCAATAACTCTATGCTTCTCTTTCTGTAACCATGAAATGCATTTCACTGTCATGCATGTAGGTTAAAGATTACACACCATATTACAAAATTCAAGATTCAAGATTTTTTATTCATCACATACACATTTATATAGAGCATGTACAGTATAACCAGCAATGAAATGTGAGTCGGGTCCGCTCCATGGACAGTGCTATTATTAAAGAATACAACACAGATGAAAATATACATAAATATAGCTATGAAAGAATGAAATGAAAGTAAACAATAAAAATATAAGAATAAAATATAAAAAAATATGTGTACTGTAGAATTAAATATAGAATAGAAAATAATGTGCATGAAAGTACACTCTAGTCTTAAATATTAAGATACACAGGAATGTACAAGAGGCAAACGTGCAAACAGGTTGACACTGTCAGTATGTCAATGTGAGGTAGAGAATGATGAATATCTTACTGATTAAGTGAATATTAAGTGGAGACATGTAGATGTTAAGAGGCTGGTTTTAAGTTTAGGAGCCTGATGGCCTGGCTGAAGAAACTCCTCCTAAGTCTCTCGGTTTTTGCCATCAGGCTACAGAAGCGCTTACCAGATGACAGCAAAGTAAAAAGAAGGTTACTGGGGTGGATGGAGTCCTTGATGATTTTAACAGCTCTGCTTTTGCAGCGTTTGAGGTAGATGTCCTTTGCAGTTTTGACTGGAGCTGTTCCCATACCACACTGAGATAGGCTGAGTCAATACACTTTCTATGGCCCCTGAATATAAAGTTTTCAGGATTGCTGGTAAGACCCTGAATTTCCTCAGCTGTCGCAGATGGTACAATCTTTGCCTGGCTTTATTAACATGTGTTTGAATGTGGGTAGTCCAAGTCAGTCCTCTGAGATGTTTACACCAAGGTACTTGAAGCTGGTCACCCTCTCCACAGGGGTCCTGCTAATCATAAGAGGAGAGTAAGGCTGCCGTTGTCTTTTTCTGAAGTCAACAATCAGCTCTTTAGTTTTGCTCACATTCAGAGAGAGACAATTGTCCTGACACCATGATGTTAGTTTCTCTACCTCATCCAAGTATGCGGTCTCATTTTTGTTGTGAATGAGGCCCAGAACCACAGTATCATCAGCAAATTTGATTATAGATGTGGAGCTGTGGGAAGACACGCAGTCATGTGTGTAGAGAGAGTAGAGCAGGGGACTCAGGACACAGTCCTGTGGGGCTCCTACATTCAGGGTGATGGAGTTGGAGGTGTACTGGCCTACTTTCCCCACTTGAGGTCTGCCAGTGAGGAAGTCTTGAATCCAGTTGCAGAGTGAAGAATTCAAGCTTTATGTGGACTATAGAATTGAAAGCTGAGCTATAGTCGATAAATAGCAGCCTTACATAATTCCTGTTATTGCTGTCAATGTGCGTGAGAGAAGAGTGCATGATGTGAGAGATAGCATCCTCGGTGGATCTATTGGGGCGATAAGCAAACTGAGGAGGGTCCAAAGTATCCGGGATGGAGGAGCAAATGTAGTTTTTAACCAGTCCTTCAAAGACCAAAAATGTAATTTATAAAAAAAATATTATATAATTTAGTATAATTTTGCACATGACAACCCATAAGTGTCATAACCGAACGTTTGTTGGTATTTGAAAATCAATTACTGCAAAAGTGATTTTCTTACTCAGTATTTATTTGTCGTTTTCCAGTACAAACATTTAAGCGTTCTTAAATCAAGAAACATTTACCTGAAAAGCAAAATGTCATAATATAGGTTATATAGTTTGGGGTAAGAAAAATAAACATATTACATTTCTTTTTTCTGACTTTAAGGTCAACACTTCTCTGTGCACAGCACGACAGAAACTTTACAGAGTTTTCACTTACTGTTTTTATAATCTAATATGAAATTGGCAATTGTTTACTGTAAGAATATTATACAGTACCTGTATGCAAGTGGTTTATTCAAAAGTTTATATTAGATGAGGAACCACAACAATAACAGAGACATCTGTTTCCAAGAATGCTCACTGGTAATGTGAAGCATAATTTGTTTGGAGCTTGCACTTCCTTCAATTTTATATCTTTTGCTAGCCTGTACGATACACTTTTGTGTTTATTTTGGTGATTGTAAAGCTGTCACCATGTCCCTGATGAGGGCAGTTAACATGTCAGGCCTGCCGTTAGAGAGAGGAAGTTTAGTTTCACATGCACATACCTCTGTATTGGAAAAGGTGTCAATAGCATTCACTAAAGTCCCATTATTAGGTCACTTGTGTTGAGATCAAACTTCACAACCTTTAAGTGTGAACACAGAATGCTGTTTGGTCAAATATCAATAAAGAACAAGAAATCTTACTAAGAAATCAGTCTATTATTATTTTCTTTTTCAGAGGTGTGACAAGCTGCTGCAGATATTATATAAAATTTTAACACCTTTCTTGAGTAGCGTTTGATAGGGAACCTGCCTTTAAATAAAGTCAACATAGAATAGTTTTTTCAGAGCTATTCTTTAGGTTCAGAATCTTGTTCTTCCTCTGAAACTTTTTCCACAGACCTATGAACATTATATTAGTTTATGCATTCCCTGGGTTTCAAACCCACTACCAAAGCAACATGCACTAACAATAAATCTACAGAAACACTACTGAGCTATTGTTAACCAGTAGCCAAACTTCAACTTTTATATATGTATTTTATTTTATTTTTTTAGCAAACTTACATTCAGGCTCCATTCTGGAATGTAATGCCCACTTTACCCACAGACCCTTCTCACTTTTCATGATCCAATAAAATCCCAATGGAAAAATCAATACCCTCCCTATATTCTCAAGCTTAATATTATGTTTCGCTCTAAAATATGTTTAATTATTTAAGTAAAATAGGTTGCTTATATAATCCATATGATATTTCATTTCATTTATTTTAAGTCGGTAACACTTTACATTGAAGTTTAATTTGCAGTTAATTCATTAGGTAATCTAGGTTATTCAAAATGGTTCGTTGATAGTGTATATTTGTTCAATTTAATTTAATAAAACTTGTTAAAAATACATATTACCAATCATTTATTATTATTTAATAATGCCTAATGCAATCAACTAATCAATGCTAATAAACTGAATTGTGTTGCAGCCTAAAAGAAAAGAAAATTTCCCTTTTTTGTAGTCTGCAGATGAACAGAATCTAACTTCTACAGTGTTTTGAAGGCTACAAAGACGACCAGATCTGAATTTAATGCAGTGATATGGTGGTTTTATCACAAGCCCAACTTTGATGAATAATGCCATTATACGTCTCAAACAATAAGGGAGTCTAAATGTGAAAAGAGCTGCTGGGGGTCAATCGGTTAAGAGCTTCTAGCTCATCAGTGCATCGATTTACCATCCTCTCTCACAGTCGTATTTAAATGAATATCAGCAGGGGTGTTGATGACAGTCTTTCATGATTACTTGTGCATCATATCATGATGACAGAACAGCGAGTGCTGTATCTTCTACCCCCCCACCCCCACATTAGCTTTGTATCTTTCAGTCACCAAAGAACTTTTGAAAGAGCTTTGTTTTATACACAGGAAGAAATGCAAAGAAGGATGATACTTAGGAACAATTAATCAGGTTGGAGAGATAGTTGTTCAATTATTCAACCTTTTTAATTCTGTTTACCTCACCTCATACTTTTTTCTTTTTCTTCCTCCTTCTCTCGGCCTCTCTCTCTCTCTGTCTCTCTCTCTTTCACACACACACACACACACACACACACGCACGCACGCACGCACGCACGCACACACACACACACACACACACACACACACACACACACACACACACACACACACACACACACACACACAGTAGACAAAATGCAAAAGAGGAAGTACTCTATTTCAAATCTACCACTTTATTAGGGTTAAACATTTACTCAAACCCCATACACATGCATGGCCACATAAGATATAATAGGACCTTTTGAAAGTCAAAGTCTCACCAAATGGAAAACAAAAATAATGATTGTTTTTTTAATTATTATTCCATGGCAGAAACAAAACAAAACATAACAACAAATCGAGCTATAAACTGAATTGTGAGAATGCAAGAAAGAATTCTGAATATATAACTTGAAATTCTGAGTTTATATCTCTGATATATATATATATATATAGTTTTTTTTTTATTCCATGGTGGAAATGGGCTTCCAAAACAAACAGATTTTTGTTATTTTTTTGTAGGTATTTAAACTTTTTTTAAATTTATTTATTCATTTATATATTTTTGCCTACTGTTTTAGGAATACTGTGTATTTTGATATACTACTTATTTGCCATATATTTTACACACATAAAGTTGGGAAGCAAAGATAATAGCATGCAAGGAAAGTGCCACCCCAAACTCACACCATAGATTGAGCTATAATGCTGCTGTGTCAGGCTAGTCGGGATGCTAAAAACTAAATGAATAATGTGCTGAAAAAGCCTCATTGTAAGCCTTTTCAGGCTACTTTTCAACCTACTAATGGCTTACTTATGGCAGTATTTGAATATTGAGCCATGATAGTAGAAAGTAATTTATCATAAAAAAAACTGCACAGTTTAATTTTATTGAAGTTAAAGCTTTAATTTATGCATAACAAAAATATTGAGACTTCTGTGGTACTCCACTTTCAGATTACCACGGGAACAGATGGACAGAGCTCATGTTTATTCAATAAATTAAAGAGAAGAAAATGGATTTTCTTTCAAATCCAGAGATTCAGTCTTGCTGTCACAGCAGTTCTACAGATTTAGCATGGTTTTCAGTGAGGATTATGGTTAAAACACACTGAAAACAATGGAAAAACTGTTATTCAGATAATCATGAATAAAAACCAAAGCCAATATGTGAGCTGTGCATCAATTACTTTTTCACACACATTCTGGCTGATGAGCCCAATAATTTTCAACACGCTCAGTGATTCATGAATTTAGCAAAACTAGCTCAACATGGTCCAGCACAGATTTAAACATGATTATCTGATAGCACAATTCTTGCTTCCTTTGATTGTGTTTCTTTTCCAATGTGACTAAACTCTGCTATTTTCACAATCGTCATTCCCGTCAGTTCCCATATGTGGGGGTGCAGAAAACAATTTCTCTGTTGTAAAACTGTCATGGTGATCTTTATGAGAAATGGCGTTCTCTCAACACCATGCTGAGTTTCTTTATCTGGCTTCAGTCAGACAGGGATGTCATTTCAAAACATGTCTGCAAGCTACATATGCACAAGATGTTTAAATCTCACGTTTCCTCATTACAAAACGTCTATGCCAAATGTTTTGACATTGAACTGGCCAATGCTAAAATGAATTAGCAAATCAGATTTCCTCCTTATTTAATTATGGATATGAAAAGACTATAAAAACACTCTCCTTCATAAAGCATAAGAAATATTGTTTGGCAGGGCCGAGATTCTTTCTGCAACTGCAGAAGTGACCAATTTTGAGCATATCTGGCTAGTGAAGGCAGGCATGTTTAATAAAGCCAGACTGGAAATTGGAATATGAAGCGAAGCAGTTTTCTTAAGAAAACAACATCTCAAAGAAGTTGAAATATCTCTGCATATTTTACAAAGCAGTTAAAGGGCCTCAAAAAGAGGTAAAAATTAAAGTGCTCCTATTATGGATTTTTGAAAAATTACCTTTCATGCAGTGTGTAACAAGTGAATGAAAGTGTGTGTAAGAGAATGAAAACATACTGCAAAGTTTTAAATCTGAAAGTGCACCGTGTATAAAGTTATTGTATCTAAAAAAAAAAAGAGTCAACTCTGAATCATTGAAATAAGTCATTTTTAAAATAAATCCAATGCCATTTCATGTTGACGTCAACATGAAACATTAGCATATTGCCTGTCCACTTGTGAGTCTTTTTGCGTTGATCTGAATAAAAATGCAAATTCATTCTTTGCCACTAGGTGCTCTTTTTGAAGCAGTAAAAATAGCGGTTTCCCCGGTAACCGCTGTACACAAAGCAGCACCGCTCACAAACACTGCTTTTTATCAGGCAATACAGGCATGATGAAATGAAATGAGACTAATCGGACCAATCACCGCACATTAGCGTCAGACAAAGGAGGGGTCTGGAAAAATGTATCTTTAAACAAAGTCGTTCCGAGTCCTTGAGCAAATAAGGTAAAAATTAATGCATATTATAAGACAGTGAAAGTGTTTTTTGACCTTGCATGCATGTCAATCTGTTTTTGGGGACTCCCAAAGCCAAAATATTAACCTTTAATAACCCATTATAGGGGCACTTTAAAGAGGTTCACCTGATTAGATCCCAGTTTTCTTGGAAAGACTGAACGGATGATGATCTCACAGTAAGAACTTTGTTTCTTGTCTGAGATGGATGAGAGAAAAGAGGTAGTGAAGGATCAGAGGGAACCTCAGAGCCAAACTGCAAACTCATCTCAGCATTGGCAGATGCTAAAGCACTAGCATTGCATAAAAACATAAAAAGTAACAACGTTTTAGATGCCACTCTGCCTGTCTAATGCTAAGCAGTTTAAACAACTGCAACTCTAGCATGCAGAATCATTTGTTTCTATTTGTAGTGAATATGAGCAACTTCCACCAGAGAATTTTAAGCTTGCTCTCAAAAGGACATTAACAGTTTTGATCCATTTGTTCATAAAATTTTGCTGAAATGCATATAATGTTCAAGACTGTGCATCGAATTATTAGGGTAAAAAAAAGCCTTAGATTTAGAGAACATATTCAGACATTTTAGATGCTTTTGGGATATGATAGTGAAGGAGAGACCATAAATAACAAGAAAGGAGAGATGGGATCAGAAAAGGACCTTGAGCTAGGAATCCAACACTATACGCAGCAGCAAAATAAACATATATAGCAAACCTCTACTGCTTGTTTATTTTTTGTTACATATTTTTTTTTTCAGTGTAGTATAGCTCTCAATATAAAGTGGTATATATAGGTAAATCCAACTTTATCATGCATCCAGTATACACTCACATAAAGCGATATATAGTATAACAAATTTCAACAGTATATAGCAAATATCAACTGTTTGAAAAGTATATTATTGTCCAGCTCTAATCTGCTGAATCTAACTATAATTCATAAAGAAATTAAAATGATTCTTGATCAGGTCACCCTTACTGCTACCATACCACACGATTCACTATCAAATGAGAACTGAAGATTCACTGACTTTTTAAAATGGCTAATATATTGAAGAAATGCAGATTTCAGACCACAAAAGACTTTAAAGTGGCTGATGAACAACACACACACACACACACACCACAGCATACACACGCACATGCATACAAACAGTCCTACAGAATAGTCCCCACTGCCTTCAGCTTTAGTCTGTGAGAACTCACATGATATTCATGCACACATACGCACACATAAAACCAGAATGGGAGGATCCTCAGGTCAATGTCCCAGAATGCAACAATAAGGAGCAGTGTTTGAGCAGTTACTGTACAGCAGGGCTTGTGAAGCCACAGGCCTGACTTCAGTGGTGTACTGAGAATACTTGCAAGCTCTCAGAATTAAACGCCTTCCTCCTTTCCCTGAAAACACACAAATGAGACTTGCATGTGAAAGGATTATTTGTTATTGTTTTCTATGATTACTATATTATGTTTAATGAATACAGTGTTAATCGACTCCAGAGGGTTAAAAGCCACTTGTGCTCGTACCATGGTGGAATTTGCAAGAGCGAAGACTGAACGCTTCCCCAGAGAGGAATGAGTAAATAAGGAATGTGTAATAAGCAGAGTGTACGTGCATTGTTCATCCTTCTATAGACGCGTATTACTAACGCGCCCTTTAAAAAAAAAAAATTATTATGCAGTTGGGCCCTATCAAACACCCGCAATGTGGCACCAGGTGTGACGCAAGTGTTTCTCGCTAGTTCAGCCCGACACTGTTATCATTTTCATGTCCTGCGCACTTTCATATTTTGAATGAAAACCGGGAGGCTTGTGACTGTCCTATAGACTGCCTAGTAACTTACACTGTCAAGGTCCAGAAAAGAATGAAAGACATCGTCAGAATAGTCCATCTGCCATCAGTGGTTCAACCATAATGTTATGAAGCGACAAGAATACTTTTTGTATGCAAAGAAAACAAAAATAATTATTTATTCAACGATTAGTCTTCTCTGAGTCTCTCCGCATCACCGTAGCGCCATTTTGGAGAATCTGCTGAAAGCAAAATGCGTCCCTAAAGAATCATATCAAAATGGATATCTGATGGCCCCTTTAAAATTATTTTACCCCTAAAGAAATCCAAAATAGTTTGAAGTAAATATGTTTAAACCAATTATACTCCCTTTAGGAAAAAATAGTGTAGTCATATCAGAAGTTTAATAATATTTGGTCTTTTATTAAAAAAAAAAAAAAAAAAACTTTTTTATGACACTGATAATTATGTGATAAAACTTTTTCTTTTTAACTCTTCTATTACAGTTTTTCACATTTGCTAAAACACCAAATCCAACTCTCTGAACCAAATTCTCAATAGCCTTAACCAATTTGTCAAATAAATCACTCTTTCTGCAAAACCTTAAATAAGTTCATGCAGTCTAGACATTGTTTGCAGATCTCATGCACTTTTTCTGCAAAACTGAAGTCTAAACACCTTCTGACTCACTAAAATGCAATTTATGAACTGTGATAAACTTGTGATGCAAAACCATAAACACAAGAAAGCAAAAGTTAAGTACAACTGCAACATGGTTGTCTATTCTTAATTGCTTAAACACATTTCTTGAAACTATGCCTCACATTCTCAAAACAGTAAACACAAATCTCACCCAATTCCCCAAACATCCTATTTTCATGTCAAAATGAAGCTCTTAACCACTCACTCTTGATGTAAAACCAAACTTTGCCCTCAGACATCACACAAGCCCTCAAACACACACACACACACACTGCAACATTGTCTTACACAATGGTGTGAAAATTCAAAACAATACAAAAACCAAAACCAAAAACCAGTCATAAGTTGTGTTGCTTGTGGTTCTCCCCCTCAAGGAACTTTTCACATGATGAACACGTGTATACATTTGCACATTTTCTATTCCTTGATGTACTGTACAGTACAATACACCAAACAACATCAAAAAAATACATCTTTGGTCTGGGACAGACCAGAGAATCTGGTCAACGTCACAGGCTATACTGACCCTAGCCAGGCAGCGGGGGTAAAATCCTCTTGCATGACTGATCCACCCTGGTAACACATCAACTGTAATGTCTAGTCAGGCTTCTTCCATTCCATCGTTTCTGTGTTCTACAAAAATAGAAGTACTGATTACTATACTGTAACAAATGCTTTTTACAAAATGGAAGCAGACAGAAACTCTATTTGTATGTAAGGCAATTTGATGCATGTGTTGTAAAAGAGTACATCTCTCAGGTTACAGTAGAGTACACTGAGGTACACCTACCTGTTTTCATCCCTGAAGGTTCTTATGGTCGAGGCCACTGTGAAGCAACTTAAGTTCGGCTGAATTCATTGCTTAACCTCCCTCATAGTCATACCAAGGACAAGGACATGGTCAACTAGTGGCACGAATTTCATCTGAGACTCCTTGTCTCCTTGTCTCGTTGCCCCTCATCCTCATCCTCTTCCCCCTCCTCTCTCGACCTTTTCAATCACATCTTTCTGGATCCATTGTTCCAAAACTGAAAGAACTCACTGGGGCTCTTTTATCTATCTACTGAAGGTTCTTATTGGTGTGAGATAAATTTTGACTCTTAGTGTTTCCATGTGGGTAACTGTGTGCTAACTGAGCTCAAGCTATGCTGACTTGAGTGAACAATATTGAATACAAGTGCTTTCTAAATGACAACATGGTGTAGGCAATGAGAAATGAAGGGATTTGTATGTAGAGTTTTGCAGTGACAGTTCAACAAATATGATTCATGTGTCGAAAAGGGGAATAGTGTTTATAATTTAGGGAAATGGGTGTGCTTTTAATAAACGGTGTTATGGTCTTGAAATTTTAGTTCAAAAGCCTCGTTATAGTGTTTAAGCAGTCAAGAAAAACTGTAATTCAAAACTGTTCACACTTGTTTCTAAATATGTGAATGTTCAAAATACAAGCCAGTTCAAAGTGCACAGATGACACGGGCGTTCCCATCAGTCTCTGAGGTATGGAAGAGTGTATAGGAGGTGGAGGACGAGGAGAACTAGGAAGAACAAGACCAAGAACAGTCATTTCAGATGAAAGCAGAGCTACTGTGATAGATCATGTTCTTGTGTGTGGAATGACAGAGGCAGGACAAAGAGTTCAACCTAATTTGAGCAGATTCTCTGTGGCCACTGTCACTTCTTGGAAAGTTCAAAAGAAGAGCAATAGAAGAGTCGAAGAGAATCTTGTGTAGAATTGCAAGACTCCCACTTATAGGGTGGAAGAACTGGCCTGTGGTAACATAAACGTGCTGTCTTGTCAAGGCTGGATCCGCCACACCAGAGGTTTTTTTTCCCGTTGCCTGCCTGTGACATAGATGAAGTTCTCTGATTAATATTTTTGTATGTATGCATGTATTCATGCATGTGTATATATATATATATACACACACACACACACACATACATATACATAGTGTGTGTGTTTTCGTTTTGAGAGTAATTTGTGAGGTTTGGATATTCTCTAATATATATATTTACCAAACTTAGGTGTGATTTCTTGTGTGTGTGTGTAATACAGTAGTTTTGTAACAACATGCACTGGACACTGTGTTTTCCATTTATTTATGTAGTGTCTCAGTAATGTTATGTAGTGTGTATATTATTGACTAATATTGTTTGTGATTTAGAAAGTTTTGTATGAATTTGAGTATGGGTGAAATGGTTTTGAAGTAATTGTTTGATTTTGCCAGAAGAGTCAGGGGTTCCGTAATTTTAGTTTGAAGGTTTGGATTTGTGTTTGAGGTTTTGAGAAAATGAGTGATGAAATGTGTTTTAGCAATACAGAAAAACTATATTATATAAAACAATAATAATAATGATAATAAATATTTAGTGATCAAATCCAAAGGAAAAACGACCTGAGTGAATTTGACTGTTTACTGCTGTCAAACTGTAACATGGCCAAATGTTGTCATATTTTTGGCTGTCAGAGTGTCCTGTCTCACTGAATATTAATTAAAAATACCTTTGTAAGTTTCTAAGTTTCAAAAGTGAATTATTGTACTGTCTCCATGCATGTATATCTGTGTGTGAAAGAGAAAGAGGGTTTGTTTCTCAGCTTATGCTTTGCCTGTAGCACATATTCACATGATAGAGAAAAGCTTGATCTTAGATCATAAGACCCAATAGTCCCTTTATTAGTCTCTCTACCTACTTTTTAGCTAAATTACAGCACAAAAAGAGAAAACACCATTGTATTTGTGTGTGGATAAATGTTTTGTACTCATTGCATGTGTACATAATGCCTGCCTCCCAGTTGTTTTACTTGTACTTAAGGCATTTGATTTGTTCACTTACAGTTTTTTTCCAATTGCTAACATCCCTTTGTCAAATCTGTAGTCACTCTTTTAAAAATCGATACACAATTAGAACAATATCAGTCTGTTGTGACCATACCATTAACACAATTTATGTAGTTTTCACACAATATTCAGTCAATTAACCCGTTTCTAAAATGCTTACATTATCTTTTCACACCAGCTTACCCCATACCAAAATCATGGATCTTTCGTATTTTTTATTTTACTTTTATTTATTTATTTTTTGGAAGAATAGGCATCAGCTACCATGCTATGATTGAATATATGTTCCTATTGGATAGAAAAGTAGTGCTAATATTTTGACCGGATTACTCGATTTTGAATCGGGTTTGCTGTGTTTTGATAAGAGTTATTACAGAAAAAGCTATTCATCATTTTGAAATGTAGTGTTTGTATTTATTTAACAAACTGTGGTTTTGGCCAGAAAGTAACTTTTTGTCTTAATTGTGTAATGTTAGTGTGTTGCTGTGTTAAGAGTTTAGAAAAAGTACTTTAAGTATAGGTAAACACTTTTTAGCAAATGAAAACACTGTAACCAGTGTGTCTAAAGCTATACACCAGGTGACAACCTGCTGAAAACTGGCCAAACATTTCTTACCTGTCAACATGTTGTATTGT
The DNA here is from genome assembly GCF_963082965.1 of Carassius carassius. Taxonomy (NCBI): domain Eukaryota; kingdom Metazoa; phylum Chordata; class Actinopteri; order Cypriniformes; family Cyprinidae; genus Carassius; species Carassius carassius. Next base: position 16,102,887 of record NC_081772.1, on the reverse strand, counting down.
GACTGGATTAGTGTAGAAAAAAGGGGTTAATAATGTTTACTGAGCAATTATGGATTAATAGTATCAAGTATCCGTAAGAAATGCCGTGAAAACAAGTCATCTATATAGTTAAAACAAAATTTTGACTGACAAATAATGGCTCATTTGAGCCATTTGCTGGCACGTACGTCCAATTATAGAGTATAAATATAATAATGTATTCTTACTGGAAAATATGATAAAATATATGCACTGTAAAAAATTAACCTTTTAAAAAGTTCTCCTAACAAATGTAAAAAAGTAGTTTAAAAAAAAAAAAATATATATATATATATATATATATATAATAAAATGTATACATATATATATATATATATATATATATATATATATAAATATATATATATATATAAAAAAAAAAAATATATATATATATATATATATATATATATAATACATATATATATATATATATAATACAATATATATATATATATATATATATATATATATATATATATATATATAACTGACTCCTATATTAGTAGGAGTCAGTTTATTATTGTCACGGTTGGTAAACCGTGATCTCAGGGTTTTTGTGTATTACGCGTTAGCACTAATTGGTTTTGTGGGCTTCTCCGCTAATTGTCATCAGCAACAGCTGTCACTCATTACTCATCCCGATATATTGGCCTGTCTAGCGTCTTGTGTTTGTGAGAGTGTTGTTTCATGTACTTCGTCTGATGGTTGCTTTCTTGTGTGTTTCTGCACTGGATGTCCGTGTCTCCCCGGAACCCCGTCCACTCTACACACATCACCAACAGAATCATCACTTACCTCCGGCTCGCTTCCCAGCAGTTCCTGTGTCACCCTCTCCTGCTGCCAACTCATCTACGCCATTCGGATCCTTCACTCACCTGCATCTTCCTGGACTGTGTATTCCCTTCAGCATCATCTGTGTTCCTCTTTATGCACTATATCATTCATTTTCATTAAATATTATTAACTTGCACTTGCTTCCTGGCACTCCTTTCACCCAGTCGTTACAATTATTTTGTTTCAAATGGACAAAAATACTCTAAACATGTTGTAAGCAATGATGTTTTGTTTACCTTGGATTCTCACATGTCCAAATGTTCTCTCAACTTTCCATACTTAGTCATCTGAACAAACAATTTTATGTTGAACAATATTGTGCAATTTCCCATAATTGTAACTTGAAAACATTTTGTGGTAGTTATTATTTTAAAAAAAGGATCATTGTTTTACATTTTACTGTCTTAATTATTTTTTTTTATTAATTTTAATTTATGCTGTTGTCAGTGTCAGATTGCTGTCATATAGATCAGAATTCATTTTTTTTTTACTGAATTACCATTTGTTGATCATCACCATCTGAAGTGTGTGAGGTATATGTGCATTTTATTGTAATTTCTGAATATTTATCTATCAACATAAATGTTTGCTTTTAATATAAAAAAGCATATATTGCCTATATCATTTAGTGGCCTTTGAAAAAGAGAGGTGTAGCTCCATGCATTACTAAATGCTAAATAATCTTAAATTCATGTGACAAATTATTAGGTCAGTTGTTTATTTATTTTTTACATTGTGCAAATTACTAATGACACTGTAATTTGTGAGTGCAAATGTAAAAATGTACCATATGTTCAATAAAAATATTTTTACAGAAGGAACAACACTAACACACAATTAATAACTTTTTTCTTTTCTTTTTTTTTTGAGGGAATTGTATCCAACTATGGTATTATAAGTTACCATATTTAAATTCTTAAACTTACAGCTTATTTTCTTAAGCTTCAGATAAGACAGCGCTGAGGAAAGAGCTGTTTTACTGTGTACCTTTGGTCAATTTGTATTTTGTTGCGGCTGTTATTGTCTGAGTGATAAATCAATCAAAGTATCACTTACAGAAATGGCGTTTTAATCTAGATGCGATACCCAGTTCAAAAAAACAAGAGCGGTCTGAGCACCGAGCCATGGAGACGGGCTGGTAACGAGAGACAGGCTCCTGGGAGGTTGCAGGGTCCAAAGACGAATAACACTGCACAAAAGCCCATCTGAAACCTCACTGAGCGATATTCTCTTGACCGAGCTAAGTGATGAGAGGTGAGGAGAGAGCAGCACTATTAAAGTAAGGATTCAGTTACACCTGAAAGACTGAGAGATTACTAATGTGATTATCCTTCTCATGCATCTGCAGCCAAATACATCATAAATTCAATTCTACCCCACAGCTTTCACATAAAGCACAACAAACCAATATCTTATTTCACTTCATTGCTCTCCACGGATTGAGTTAAATTGTGTGCTCTTTCATATGTGTTACACTTGCGAGAAAGCACCAGACATTGGCCCACAGTATTTGAATCGATAGGTCCAAATGTTCTTGCTGAGATTATTTTCTTTTGTAGGTTTTAATCTTCACACGACTGAACATGCAAATGTCTCATTAATAAATGACTGCTGAGCGCAATCCTCACAAGTACTGCTGGCAGGTAAACACATATGGTAAAGTCATGTTTACAAGACCTGTTGAACTTACTTGTTCACCCACTCATACTGTGTTTAGCTATACAAGTAGCAAAATGCTAAGTGAACTTGCTTCTGCTTTATTTTCAGTGATGATGTCATCCTTAGGCAGATCTGGGCCGGGAAGGCAGGATGACAGTCGAACGATGGAACAACAAGGTGGAAGTATAACGGTCATCAAGAAGATAAGGTAAAAGATGTTTAAGATTACTATAGTTGAATTTCATCCCCATTTTAATGAGACAAACACATAGGTGTGTCTAATATGATTATTTTTGGGTGCAGCTGTGATATTTGTTGATGTATTTTGGGTAAGTTTTGAAATATAGCAGTTTAAGGATGAAAACTACAGTAGATTGACTGGGCTCCATATAAGTCTTTAGTTTCTAGATCTAAAGAAAAAAAAGATATACAGTATTTAACATGTATGGTATATATGAAAAGGACTATATTTAAGTTCTTTTCCGCCACATAAGGAAAACAAAGTCAAATTATGAGATAAAATGTTGAAATGATGAGATTCTACTTTTATTTCATAATTATGATTATGATTTAGCATTAAAAAAAAATCAACTTTATTTATTTATGATTTAGTATCTCATGTTGACATTTTAATTTGATCTCAATTTATGTCATAATTGTTTTTGTCATATTTTCAGCTTTTTGTGTAATAATTTCAACTTTTATTATAATTATGACTTTATATCTCATAATTATCATGTCATAATGTTTTTACTTTTTATTAATTATGATTTACCAAAGTTGTGGATGGGCTTCCATAGAAAAACTCTATTTGAAAACATATCTCCATCTCTTTCTTGTTGATTCCCATACTCTCTCTCACACACACACACACACTTCTTCCACACTGTTTACATGATCTTTCACCGGCTTCTATTTTGCATAGAACTGTCAAGTGATACTATGCAGCTTTGCAGTTTGCATATGTACATACGCACACACGCACAGGTTTGCCGGAAGGACCTCCCATTCCCTGGAAGGCAAAAACAGAATTTTCTTTTCATATTACACCATATTACAGTTTTTTACAATCGCTATGACAGTTTTTTCAATACATTTAAAAAGTTTCCTAAACTCTTAACGCACCAACACACCTAAAACACAAACGGTTAATTTCATGCTCAAAATCACCCATTATAAACTAAACCCCAGAACTAATGTTCAAAATACAATAATAAACTAACACAATACACTATGTCTAACAAAACACTGCAAACATGTTTCAAAATCAAATAATTATTCAAAACACTAACACATGTCCTCTTCCAACAGGAACATTTAGTCAATCATAACACAATGACAAAAAACAAAATATAAAAAAACACTATCATCAACAGAAATTACAGAAACTGCATTATTTTATGTGTCAGGTCTGCCCTTATACAATAGACAGTATATTGTATTGATCATAGATTGTGTTTTGCACTGTAGTTTCTTTTGAAGCCTCTCTACATTTTTGTTTTGTTGGGTTTAGTAAATGCATGCATTTTGTTTCTTTTGTTGCAGAAATTCAATACAAAAAATTAATGACCATCTCAAGAGTAGTTTTATCAAATGTACAGTTTATGTAAAACAAATACAGACACAGAATTGCTGCAGTAAATACTTTATTTGCAACAGGACATTAGGAAAGAAAGGAAAGAAAACAAAAATAAAAGAAAAAATGCAATATAGTTGTCATTTATTTATTCTTTATGTCATTATGTGAAAATACAGTAGAATAAAAAGTAAATAAATAAATGTGATCTAATCTGCCCAAACGTCTACGTTTGTAAGTTAGTTGTAAGTTAGTCTTGGCACGATGTTATCTGTTCTGACATACATTGTGAAAGCATTTGTAAATTTGACTGTAAAAATGCATTGTTTTGGTCTGGTTGAGCTTTAGTGTATAAGAAGTTCAAGCATTTTAAATCGGTGTGTTAAGAGTTTAGGAAACTTGTTAAAGGTATTGAAAAAACTGTCATAGCAATTATAAAAAACTGTAAACAAATATGCTGGTTGGATTTTGATGTGGGAGGACGACGATGTGACGAGGTGATGGACTTTATCACTGGAGGAAGCAGTCTCTCTACTGACGGCACCCATTCACTGCAGAGAATCCATTTGTGAGCAAGTTTTGCAATGCTGAATTTTTCCAAATCTTTTCTGATGAAGAAACAAACATTACTCTACATCTTTTATGACCTGAGGGTGAGTACATTTTCAGTAGTTTTTATTTTTGGTCTTAAGTATTCCTTTAAGATTTCCACTCAGTCCAACATATGTTTGTAACAATGGTTCAATAGTAACATAACACTATAATGCAAAAAAAGCAATGCAGCTTGATAATGAAAATTAAGCTTATATTATACACCTCATTTTATATTATACAAGCTAGGGTGATGAAAATATTATGACCGTGTGGTTGCAGTATCCTTTTCAGTGATGAACCAAGTAACAATGCAAAAAAGCAATTAAGGCTGAAATCAAAATGTGGTTTTTGAACACTTACAGAGGGCCCTTTAAAAACAAGTATCATCATAAGCATCACTTATAGCACATTCCTATCTAAAATGTGTGCAAGAACTTGCTGCAAAGGGCCCTTCACAATGACCTTTACACAAGTGCAGCCACTGGACACTTTCCACTAGGCCTTGATAGACTTCCATAATTCTCCACACAGGCTATATACACTTGAAATAAAATCTGTTTTAAAAATAAAAAATAAAACACTTTTTACATAATAAAAACATAAATTGTCTCAGGTCCTCTGCATCTCGTTTGCACATCCCTACCTCCGGTGCAACTTATAAATAAAGAAATATACTTCAAATGTTTTTTTTCTCCAAGTAGGCCTAGGGATGACTATTTCAAAACCTGAACCTTTAAATAAACACCGTTTCCCAGTACCCATATCGCATCTATCATACACCCTCTCTCCTGCTCTATCCTAATCCACACATTTGCATATCCTGTTGTTGTAAAACCAGAAACTCACTCAATGTTTAACTTTACTAAGGTAAGACGAAGGCGGCGCCACTAGAAGTCCAGCTGCAACAATATTTAAACAAACCAGGCAAAAGACAGAGAAAAGTGAGCGCTCACACTCACACGCGCACGTACGCAAACACACACTAACAGGTGATGTCACTGCGCACTCTAGTGGTCACATGGTCACACTACATCATGCTTTAATAGAACACTTGCAATTTGATGATATTTAACTAATTTGCATCATATGTAGGTGAGATTGGGATTAGCTGCCACACTTTTTACTACAGTGAATATACAGTGGATTTATTTTATTGATAGTCAATTTCTGTGAAATAAATCGTAACCTTTGAATTATAAGGTTCTAGCTGCCATTTTTGTCAAAATTTAGTTATTCACATATTCTTATTCTGTGACAATTTATTTACATAATTTGGGACTGGGGACTGATGTATGAAAGAGACTTGTACCCCAAAAAACAAGCAAACAAACACAAAACAAACTACATAGTCAATTAAATCTCATTTATTGAAATATAAATCTTTTCAATGTACATGGACATTATGCATATTATATCAAATGAATAACATCTGTTTAAGGGAACAACTACCTAGAATTACACATATTGTACCATAGAATATGCTTCACAACTCTCCTCCATTTCCCCTCTTCCTGCACAACAAGAACATTCTCTTTAGAAATTCTTTACCTTCCGTTTTAAACACAGACAAATTTCGAAAGTCTGCAAACACACACACACACACACATAAGAAAAGCAGAATAAAGAAATACTAAAATAACATTTTTAAAAAGAACAGTTTTTTTTTAAAAAGTGCAACAGTTAATATATATCTCTTCTCGACATGCCCGTGAAACAGACCACAGTAGAGGGTGAAGATTGGGGGCAGGCAGTGATATGCTGAAGTCCTGATATACAATGATACACATTTACAATGAACAGTGATGTATAACATCAAAGTAAAAAAAAAAAAATCTAAACGATGTGTCACTAAGATGCTTCGAGACTACAGGAATTGGCTATGTGTAAATCTACACCGTGATTTTCAATTGCTTTGTTTTAGGGAGGTCACATGAATCTTCACAAGCAGCAAACTACCACATATGTCAGGGCATGATTATCTCCATTATCTTATTTGGTTTAATGCTCACATATAAAATCCAGCAAACAGGAAGCAGAAACTGAGGAAACAGAAAAAGGTACCTACTTTCAAACATGAACAAGTAATTTCACTGAATAGTAAAGTCTTTCTTCATTACTACACTGGAGTACATTCTTCAAAAACTATGATGTGTGAAACTTCATGAAATAAGCCATTTCGTTTGAATCCTCTATTACAAAAGCATAGCTTTGAAAATCAGTAATGGCTCAGACTTATACAAATAGATATAAAATCAGAAAGTTCGGTAAAAACTTTGGCCAGACATAAAAAATGTTTTAAATAGTGTCATATCAGCATCTTATAAAGGTTGAAGTCACAAAAATACATGTGTCTCACAGGTCAAAACACAGTTGCCATTTTTCTTTTTCATTTAGGACTACATAATTTCTCCCTACCCAACCCAGTATTCACAAATAATATATCCATACTATCAAAAAAAAAACAAAAACTATCTAGTACAAAAATAAAATTCAACCTGCCACACTGGAGACATTGACGATATATGAACGGTTACATTAAACCTATATGTGCTGTTAAGTTGGTGGACTAGATCCTGTAAAATTGTGGGAGTGAGGGGGAAAAGCAGGCCTGATCCAAAACAGAGGCCATTTTGACTCAATTGTGCTGGTTTTAAAATGTCTGTAGTGGTTTTTTGTAGTTCAGATGGATTCATTTGAAATGTAGCAGTTGTGAAAACACTTAGGCCATTGATATGATTGTAAATGACATGCTTATATTGCTGTTCGGAATGCCCATCAAAAATAAAGTTCATACAATCCACTCAAACAATACACAAACACAATACAAACATACAGAAATGATATACAAAACAAATATGTCATCCACTTCGCCTCCTCATTGATCTTAGCTCCATTAGAGTCACTTAAACACTCACTGAGACTCATCAAGAGCTCTCATGGAGTCCTTTGGTGCACTGCTCATTCCTCCAGACCGGTAGAGGGCGACGTCTAATCCAAAAATATCAATGACATTCATGCATCAATGTTTTTTTGTTTTTGTTTTTTTCTGAAGTCTCCAGGAAAGTGAAGTGAGGAAAATATGGCAAAAGGATGCGACAGAGAGAGAGAGAGAGAGAGAGAGAGAGAGAGAGATCTATGAACTTGGAATGAATCAGAGGAATGTTTGTCTTTCTCTCTCTCGATCTTTGCATCTATCGCTCACAGGAAACTATACTCCACCAATTCTCCTGAGTCTAAGTACATCTCATCCAGCAAGGTGATGTCCTCCAGGGTCTCTCCCTCACGCTTCGTCATGGAGCTGCTAGACCCTGTCTCTATTGCGCTTTCCTCCGATGTCTGAGAGCTACAGAGAAAAAGAGAAGACAATTCAACAATTGAAAGAATCCATGGGCAAGACTTTGTTGAAAATGCAAATGAATGATAAAAATGCAAATTTTAACAAAAAGAGCAAACACTAATATATAAAAATACATATATTTTTCTGAATACATTTTGTTTGAGAATATATTTTAAAATGCAATGTATTCATGTGATGGTAAAGCTAAAGTTTTAGCAGTCTTCAGTATCACATGATCCTAATATTTTCTTATTATTCCCAATGTTGAGAACTTAATATTTTTTGTGGAAAGCACCTAGCTGTCACCTAGCTGAATAAAAGTAATTATTTTCTTAAGAAAAACAAAAACTTATTGACTCTAGACTTTTATGGATAGTGTATATGTCCAAAATCCTTATGAATTGTCTTCCTATTTAGAAGGAGAATGGGATGTTAACTGGTGGGCTACCTGTGGCGGTTCCTTTTGCTGTAGTCTTTATTTGACATTGGGTCGAGGTCCGGCAGAGGAATGATGTAACCACTGTCAGAGCTGAGTCTCTGTTCATCAAAGCCACTCTCGCGGTTCTTTAGTTTGCCCTGGTTCTTGTAGAGCACACCCATGTACGCCTCATCATTGTCAGTGCACTGCACCCGAGTCACAGCGGGGTGATCGCTCTTCAGGAAGTCATGATTCACACGCTCGTAGCACTGCACACCAAGAGATATAATTACAATATAAAAAGTTAGAAATAAATAATATTAAAGTATGCACTAAATCATTTAAATTAATAATTTGATATTTAATAAATTTTTATATATATATAATAAAAAAAAATAAAAGTTAAACTGAGTATTACAGCACGTGCGCTCACAATATAACAAACCAAAAATAGATTTTGAATAGGCTTTACGTAACAAAGATTGTACTGAAGGAAATGAGGGAGAAATTTAATAATTTCTGGTAGTTGTAAATAGCACTTCAACACTACCGTAAACACTACTCAATGCCAAAATTCTGCCCCATTTCTGCAAACGTTCTGTGGTTACTTGAGGTCTTACTGGCCCATTTAAGAATCGCATTTCCAACCACACCCCTGCCCAAGGTGCTATAACAGGAGCTAGTTATTCCCTGGGCCATGTAACTCTGGGAAGCAGAGTTTTGAAGTAGTATGTGTGGTGTGTGTTTAATAGCGCAATTATGGCTAGCTGGCAGATGCTAACTGTATGCTTCTGGTCATTAGCTCTGCTGGGTTTTGCTTTGCTGGGGCGTTAACCAGCTGGAGTACTGCTGTGCTAATCTCTGTTAGCGGTCTGGCAGTGTTGGCAATGATGACATGCACTCAGACCCCAGACTGACACACTGTATTAAAACTACAGGAAGTGGGAAGCCATTTCCACCATACTTTAATCTGGGCCATTTATTGGGGCATGGCGGGATATTTTATTTAAAATTTTATTATTATAGTTTTCAGTTTCAGTTTAGTTTCAAATAGTTTTAATTTAGTGTAAGTTGCATTTATTTCATTTTGTTCATTTCTGAAAATGACTACTCAAAGTTTAAATTAGATCTTAGTATAGTTTTATATTTAAAATGTATTTGCACCTAAATTTCACATAATAAAGCTATGTTTTAAAATTTTTTATTTATTTGTTTATTTTTTAAATATCAGACAGATCCTGTATATCCTGGAAGAAATAAATTACTACATTACGAGTTCACTCTTACATCTAATCTGAAAGCGAATAGTAAGCATATTTTGGCGTGCTGTCCTGGGGGAGGGGTCCGGGCCCAGAGCATAGCCCGAACCCAAAGAACTCCCCCTATCCCTAATTTGGGATAAAACAGATTAGAAGTGAGGAGTTGGGGTGGAGGAGGAATGCCGAAAAACTGTCGTAGGACAGGAGGTAGGAAGGCTGGATATATATATACACTTTTTGTGCTAGTTAAGATGGTTAGCTAAACGAGATGCACCTGTGCCAAATTGGATGATTATCTTATCGTGCTCCTCCCGAACTTTGTTAATAAAACCCCATTAATATTTTTTTGTGCAAAAAGTTCGCAATATTTATAGTTTTTTATTTTTTTATTTTTTTAACCATTGTTTTTTTGTTAAGACAATATTTTTATATAAAATAAAAATATATCAAAATACTTTTAAATTAATTTATAATTACAGCACAAATATTTTAGTAAGAGAAATATAAATAGTTTGAATAAATGATTGCAATTTTATTAATTATTGTGGTGCTGTCTATTAAAGATTTATTTGCCCCTTAACATCTCATACAGAAAGCTGGTTTTTTTTGTATATATCAGTCAGATAACTCCTTCATGAGGTGTTTCTTTTTGCCAAAATGCATGAATCAGATGTTTTTGTGGAACTGATAAATTACAAAAAAAAAATTGTTGTTGTATTAGTTCATATTGCAATGCATATTCTTAGTTACAGATTTTATTTACTTTTGTGCCAATTTCTGATTTTGTTTTCAAAAATCATTATTTATAAAAAATATATTTTATATAAAATAAACATTTAAACATTCAAATACTTTTAATTATATTATAATTATAGCACGAACATTTTATTAAGAGAAATTTAAATGGTTTAGTACTTTTCTCCTGAAAAATAATTTTATCCTAAAGAAACCTGAAAGCATTTGAGAGTGATAAACAGAGAGAGAAAAAACAGAGAAACTTGAACTTGTGTTTATGTTGCATGCTTACTCTCTTATATCCTGAGGGCAGCAGAGAGGCCACCATATCACTCAGGTTGTGGAAAGATGGTCTCTTCTCTGGTTCACTGTTCCAACACTTCATCATAAGCTCATAGCTGCACATAGACAAACAACAACACATTGTTTAGACACCTGCTCCAACTGAAGCCTAGCACAGCAAAACAGTCATGCAAACTTTGTACTGGAACGTACACATCGCTGGAAGCATGCTCGGGTTTCGCCATTCGGTATCCACTCTTGATCTTGTTGTAGAAGCTGGAATCCACAACCATACCTGGATAAGGAGTCCCTCCTACAGAGACACATTGCATAATGTATTAAAAAAAATGGAATAAATAAATAAAACACATTTGTAAAGTTTAGAAATAAATGCTGAAAAAATCATACCAAGTGAGAAGATCTCCCATATTAAGATGCCATAAGACCAGACGTCACTGAGTGTAGTGTACAAGTTATCAAAAATACTCTCTGGGGCCATCCATTTTACTGGAAGGAAAGTCTATGTGTGTGAGAGAAAAAGACTACAAGTATTAGAAGACGATTGTTCCAGTTCTTTTTTTCCAAAGAAGGTAATGTAAAAACACAGAAAAATTCCATAATCTAAGATGAACAATCAAGAACACCACATTAAGACTAAGACAACAACTCACACTTCCTTTGGAGACGTAGTTGTTATCGTGCATGATGTCTCTGGCCAGTCCAAAGTCACAGATCTTCACAATCTTGCCTTGAGACAGCAGGACATTACGTGCAGCCAAGTCTCTGTGTACACACTGTGAGAAACAGAGAAAAAAAGAGACAGAGAGAACTAAACGAGTGAGCGTGTGTTACAGAGACATTCTATTCCTTATTTAGTGGGACGTATTATATAGAAAGATTATTTATTTGAGATATCTCTAGCTATTTGAAGTGGTAAAACATATTTATTTATCTTTTCTATTTCTCTCCACCCCATATAGTCTAACCCAGTCTTATCAAGCTTTTTTTTTTTTTTTTCATGTAACCTTATAGCCCCATTCAAAAGCTGAAATATTCCATAATCCATTGTCGGTGGGGGGAGTGAATATCCAGCACTATCTTCCTCTCTTAATACCACAACTGAGGTGAGATCCTTAGCTTGGCTTCTGTCCTGAGAGGTCTTATTTAACCAAGGAAGTTCCGCAAACCCTCAATCCTATGAATGTTAACCATACAGCCATAGCACATACAGTCAAACATTTTCTCAAATATAGTAACCTGCTATCAGATCAACTCCTCCACTAAAACTTTCGAATGAGATCAAAAGTGTTTTGGAGCAAATGTTTACAGACAAAAGTGGCAGTTATCCCATACAAACAGGATTTAACTTACATTCTTAGAGGCCAAGAACTCCATCCCTCGAGCTACTTGATAGGTGAAACTGAGGAGGTCCACTGTTGTCAGGCCTTCATTGGTGTCATCTGAGAGAAGGTTCTCAACTTCACTCTCTGTTGTTTACACAGATACATTCTGAATTAGCACTGCATGCTGAAAATTACCTTTTGAGTGTGTGTGTGTGTAAAGTCTGAGGAATGGCAGGCAGATGTATGCATTAAGACGTCTGTGCTACAATTACCCTCTGTAATTGTAGGGTGCATAGACTACAGTGACCTGGGTGGACCTCTGCTATCACTAGCTAAACATCGGAGTGTGTCCTTTACCCACCAGCCAAGCCAAACCAGACCATAGCATGCCAAACCAACCTGAGTATGTGCAGTAAGTGAGGGACAGACCAAAAAGTAAAGAGCCGAAGGGAAAAAATATATAGTTCACCCCAAAATAACAAATTCTGTCATAATTTCTTCACCTTCATTTCATTCCAAACCCGTTTGGCTTTCTTTTTCCATTAGCCATGAGGATATTTTAGTTTTTCATGCTCTTTTCAGTGCAATTACAATAAACTGGAGCTTTCGAATGTCAAATCTTGACAAATGCTTCAGCTCTGCTTGACAAAAGTTCATGATTTGAGAATGAATGATTTCTTTAGAATCAGACCTTTTCAGTGAATCACTTGATCCGACTAATCCTGTACAGTCTGTCCCTTGTACAAAGCTGTCGGATGGTTTCAGAAGTCATACAGCACACAAGTCAGTCTTAATTTGCATTCATTTAAAAGCTTGAAAACTGCAGTGCTTCACTGTACATTCTTTCGAAATATCAGCTTTTGTGTTCCACAGAACAATGAAAGTCGTGCTGGTTTGGAATTACATGATGAAGAGTAAATGATGACTGAATTTTCATTTTTGGGTAATTGTATATTTACGAGAGTTCTCTCACCGTTGATTTGACTCTGAGATGGCGGATGGTCGTAGTCTGATCTCTGGAGGGGGGAGTATTTTGAGGTCTCACTAATTTCTAGCATGGGGACGTATTGCATGGTGTCTGCTTGCTTCATGTCCATATAATCACCTTTCCCCTCAAAAGACAGGATGACGTAGCTGCACACACACACATAAAAATAGAAATGATAAGTCAGGGGAGAACATCATGCTGTATAAGGTTACTCCAGCCAAATAAAATTCTAATGAAGGATTAGATCATTTTATAGTAGGTCATCAGAAATATCTGATGTGTAGATCACTGGTCTTCTCACTGTGGCTTACAACACATGGTCAGATACCTCCTAAGTATTCTCTGAAAAGTGTTAAAACTATTACTTTCGCTTTGGTTTTTAACAACTTTACTATGTTGCTTTCTAAGATACTTAATTTGGGGCAAATTCTAAGGCAGCACGGCATATATTCTCCTCAGAGCAGTATTGTTATTGTTAACTAAAACAAAAGCTATTATTAATAGTTCTAATTAATTGAAAAAAAGGACGTCTTTAAAGAGACCTGTCTTTGTAGGCAGTAAAGACAATCTATGTAGGTAACTCATTCTCTCTCTACCTCTTTACTTGTCTATTGTTTCTCTCCTCTTATAAAGGACTTCTCAAACCTAATTAGACTGAAATCCTCACAATACCAGTCTTCAATCAGATTAAAGAGCAAGATCAAAATTCCATAACATCATGTTTTGACCTGAATTTACAAATAATTTTTTGATTCACTCATTTGAATGAATTCAGATCTTTTGTGTGGGTGTGGGTGTTGGCTGACCTCCTGCTGTTCTCATCGGCTGGGTTGATGCCAAAGATGTCTAGACCTTTCTTGCCCTTTTCTGTGTGGCGGCTGAGAAACCCATCTCTGTTCTTATGCAGGTAATTCACCAGGTCTCCATAGAAGCAATACTCTGTGATAATGTAGATTGGTCCTGAGATACAAAAAGAGAAAGAGCGAGAACAGTGTTAATAAAAACTGATAAAAAGGCTAAAAACAGAAGGTTAAAGTTCTACATTACACTTAACTCTGCCTGTTAAAATGCTATACTGCAAACACCCATGAACCAAGAAGACACCACCCTAGAGACCAAGTGTTAGTGTTTGTTATCTGTGTGTTTGTGCATGTTCACCTGATTTGGTGCACGCTCCCAGAAGGTTGACGATGTTTAGGTGAGGGCCCAGGTGGGTCATAATTTTCAGCTCTGACATCAGAGCCTGCTTCTCACTGGAGCGTGCTGTTGCTGAGGAAGCAATTATATTAACCAGTTAAATACACTCTTAAAAATAAAGCTTCCAAAATGGGGATTTTTGCAAATAATAGGGTTCCTTTTCACAGAGATTTTGGGTTCCTCAAAAAACCTTTCACAGAACAGTTCTTGAACCAGTTCTTAGTATGAAAAACATTTGAATCGTTTAAAGAAACTTTTGTGAAATGTACAGGTTCCATGGACGTATTCTAACACATGAACCATCCAACAAATATGTGTTTTAATGTCCTTAATCATCATAAACATTTATTGATGAGATTGTGATTATTATCTTGTTAGTAAAGAAATTGTATGCATATTGTATCTGCAACTACTAGTTAAACTTCAGTTAACTCACGTTTAAGCATTTTCACAGCCACTTTCATCACAGGTTGAGAACGACTGAGTCTGTAAGCAGTGCCTTCCACCACTTTCCCAAATGCTCCTGAGCCCAGGACACGACCTGCAACACACACACAAACATAGACACAAACTTGAACTCATTTGCATAGCCAGAGGATGCCACTGAAACATGATCTAATCTAAAAAAAAACATGCAAACTCATATTGCTTTCTGTAACTTTCAGTATCACCACAGTGTTTTTCTATTAGAAAAAATAACATTTTTGATGTTTGAGTCAAAAACTTCAATCAGTCTGTACAGTCACCACACAAAGCTCCTAAATAGGATCTGCTTAGTAGATTATGATTATCTCATATTAGGGTGACCAAAATCCTATCAAGTACATGACCACAACAAAGTGTCACTTAAAGATGGTTGAACCACACCGAATCCACAGGACAGTATTACAGTATTATGGTTGACTGATTCACTACAACAGTGACTCACCCAGTACAAGTGAATCCCGAGGGAACTCCCAGCGGGAGTCATATGGAAGCTGCATGGGATCGACATAGATGTACTCATGTCCGTCCGGACTGACCGATTCGATCACACGCCATCTGATCTCATAACGTGGTTTCTGTAAAGAGATGCACAAGGAGAGAGTAATTCTCATGTGGTCAGTAACAGAGCTTTCAGATACTGGAGGACGGTCAGGCTGATCCACACTTTGAGAGGGGAGAAGTGTCATGCACACACAAGCAGGTGTTCAAATAATCTCACTTCAGCCCTCACAGAAGCTAACATGAATGTGATGGGGCATTATGTCTATTCATGCCTCAAATGTGTATGATTGACAAAAAGACTGAATGTGAGAGAGTGAATTTGGTGATTTGTAAATGTGTGAGTGAATACTTCAATAGGTAAGAGAGTAGGTGAGTGAGTGAGTGAGTGAGTAAATAAATTGGTGAGTAACTGAGTCAACGAATGAGTGAAAGGGTGAAGTCAATGAGTAAATCTGACATCATTCATTAGTTTGGTAAGATTTGTAAAGTTTTTAAAATAAGTTTCTTATGCTCACCAAGGCTGTATTTATTTGATCAAAAATACTATAAAAACTGTAATATTGTGAAATATTACAATCTAAAATAACCATTTTCTTTTTTAATATATTTCAAAATGTATTTTATTTCTATGATGGCAAGCAGCCATCAGCAGCCATTGTTCCGGTCTTCAGTGTCGCATGATCCTTCAGAATCCATTTGGTGCTCAAGAAACACTTCTTATTATCATCAAAGTTGAAAACAGTTGTGCTGCTTCATAGTTGTCGTTGTGTTTTTTTTTTTTTAGAATTTCTTTTCTTACTTTTTTTTAAATTCAGGATTCTTTGAGGAAAATACCATTTATTTGGAATAGAAATGTTGTCACAGTATAAATGTCTTCACTGTCACTTTGGATCAATTTAATGAGTCCTTGCTGAATAAAAGTATTCAGTTCTTTGAAAGAAATCGAACTGACCCAAAACTGTTGATAAGTATGGGTAAATTAACAAGCGTTTAATTGGGTGAGCAGGTTAGTGAGTAAATGGCTAAATGAGCAAATGGCTGATTGAGTGTGTGAATGAGTAAATGGGAATGAGTGAGTGAAAGAATGATTAAGTCAATGATTTAGTGTGAATAAATGAGTGAGCGAGAGAATGAGTGAATTGCTAAATAAATGAGTGAATGAATGAATGAATGAATGAATGAGTCAACATAAATGATTGAGTGACTGAGAGTAACTGAGTCAATGTATATGAGTGAATGAGGGAATGAATGAGTGAGTACCTGTTTCCAGATAATGAGCAGCACAATGAGTGAGATGATGACAATGACCAGCAGCACCAGAACAGCAGCAGCCACAGTGAGCTCCGAGTGTGGACCTGAAGCAATGAGGAAGAGGAGGGAGGAGATATGGAAGGATATGATGCAAAACTAAACTCCGAAAAATTGCCAGAACCAAACTTGTCTTAATGCGCTACATCTTAACTTTCATACCTAATAATGTCATCATAATAGTATCAATATTTTGAACTGTATCTATGCTGTATTAATCAAGGTGTCCAGTGTGAGCAATTTATTTAAACTGTAACATAGTGAAGCAAAAATCCTGCCAACAGAAGCTACTGTAAACACATATGGATTTGTTTCTAAAGACCACGGATGGTCCACCTGAGGAATCTATCTCAGGAAAAAGACACGGGGAGCCTGACAAGACAGGCATGGCTTACAAAATGAGGCTAACAGATGTACTAAAATAGCATTTGTTCAATTTAAAGATTAACAGATCTAATCACACATAAAATACAGAGATGTTTCTTTACAGTGATTGAAACCTCAACAAACAAAACCTAACCTCAGTGCAGATCCACTGCTGGCAATGCATCTCTAAGAAAAACTGCACACCTGTGATTCAAATTAGTTTCAAATCTGCATGTAACTTTGTTTAGATCGTCTACCCATAACAAACACTAAAGAAACTCAGAGCACTTTAAGGAATGCACTGGTCAATAAAATCAACTTAATTGCTCTTAAAATAAAAAAATGGCATCTCTTAAAGTGACAAAAAGAGGCCTCTCACCATTTGACACAAGTTTAACCTCTCGTGAAACAGCTCCCATGTCATTCCTGGCCAGACAGCGCACCGCAATTGTGCTCTCAAGATGGTGGAAAATGACATGACTCTCAATGTTGTTGTCTTCATCCATTTGCAGTTCCACAGTGATGTCCGTAGAGTTGATCGGAAGTGGCATCCACTGGGAGGAATCGTTGGCACAGCTGGTAGAAGAAAGAAAAACGAGCTCAGCATGATGTCATTGTGGTGACTTGACTTTAATCATAGGGATGAGAACGTGTCATCTGCTTTGTACTGCTTTTATAGAAGGAAAGAGTGGGAAATGAGGATTTAATAAAGGATGACAGTAATATAGAAACAATACCTGTAGGGTAGCAGAGTAAATCAAGAAAGAAGACTGCTTACTGTTTAATGTTTTTGCAGATATACCAGTCCACGTCAGGGGTGGGGGAGCCGCTAGCAGCACACACCACTTCCTGACCTGCAGCAGAGCCATGGTGGATATCCATCAGGTCCACAATCACAGGGGGAACTGTAAAAAGTGAACAGAATTTTACTATCTTGCCAAACTTTTTCACTGGCCCCTACCATTTTTTTTTTCTTTTGTATTCAAGGATGCATTACATTGATCTAAAGTGACAGTAAAGACATTTATAATGTTTCAACATATATGTATGTATGTATATATATATATATATATATATATTTTTTTTTTTTTTCCTTCTTCAAATTAATGTTATGATCTTTTGAACTTTCAATGAATCAAAGAATCCCCCCAAAAACTGCATCATAGCTTCCACAAAAATATTACGGAGCACAACTGTTTTCAACTAAGATCATCATAAGAAACACTTCTTGCATTTTAAAAATAAATTTGATTATAAAATAGTAATTTTACATTTTAATAATATTTCACAGTGGCTCACTGTATTTTGATTAAAGAAATGCAGCCTTAATGAGATTTTTTCATCTAAAAAAAAAAAAAACATTTAACTGACCCCAAACGTTTTGAACAGTAGTTTATTTTATATGCATCAGAAAGATATTTCCAAAATATTTGAAATATATTTTTTATATTTTTCATTAATGTTTTCTTTACTATATATATATATATATATATATATATATATATATATATATATATATATATATATATATGTATATATATAATATACCACAAATAATTTATTAGTATTTTTTCATTTGAAAACAACAAAGTGCAACACATACAAATATATGGAAAACTGACTTCATACGCACACTTTTTTTAATGATGCAAAACATTATTGATGTGTTTGATACTTTATAAACAGGTTTTATGACAGAACATTTAATGTTCCAATCTATCTAATATATCCTATAGCCTTTACTTTTGAGCCTTTAATTGTGATTTAAAAGGTTTCCTGCAAACAAGTTTTGATATTACCAGTCAAATTATTTTTTTCATAGTTAAGTACTATTAAATGTAAAAACGTGAGTACCATTTTGAAACAGTATGCCTTAACTTAGTATAATTATTTTCTGTATTTTCTACACTTATACCGTAAGTACATGTAGTTACACATTGCTGGACAAAGGTCCTCCAGTTGACAATAAGAAAAACTTAAACAAATGTATGTAAAGTCTGGTTAAGAAAGATATAGAGGTGCAATGAGATAAACAAACATGAAGCAGAGGCAAAAGCAAACACATGCAAATGTAGGTAAACAAATGTTTGACAAAAACAACCTGCAGGTACAGAAAAAAGAAAAGGTCCCACCTTTAACCTGAAGGTAGAAACTGTTGCTGGTAGTCTGACTGCCTGTTTCTACCCTGATGGTGTAGTTCCCACTGTCCTCTGCTTTAGCCCTGATCAGGGTCAACACACCCTCGTAACTGAACAAACAACGCAACACATTTAAAAGGGATGTTTACATTTTTTTAAACACAAAAAATGCAATCTGATATTTGAAAAATGCTGAATATGTTAAGATAGACCTGTTTTAGTCACCTTATCTCGTCGATTTTTAGGAGGTTGGTGGTGATCTCTGCAGCAACATTTCCAAGGACCAAGCCGTCCTTTAACCATATGACTTTAGGGGCGGGGAAAGACTGTATGTCCACTTTGAACTCTCGCACCTCATCCAGCCTAGCAGTCTCCACTGGACCAGTTTCTGGATTTATGTGCACAAACTCATGATCTGGACATGAAAGCCATAAAGGCAGGTTAGGACTGCAAATGAATCACTGTCAATTGTTAATCATGTTTGAATTTGACATACGCTTTGAAAATCATTTTATATTGTGTGTCTGTGCAAGTGTATGTGATCTCTGTACCATAGACTGTAATGGTGAGCTGTTTGGTTTGGCTCTCATTGCTCATAATATCAGTAATGGAGCAGGCGTAGACACCGCTGTCTTTCGGTGAGGCATTAGTCACTGTCAGAGTATAATGGATCTCAAGATCTCGCTTATTCTCCTTTACGGTCTTTTCTCCTCGATCCGCCTTAGAGAGAACAACAGAGGGAGAATATCAATCAATTTAAAATATATAATTAGTTTAATATGACTGTATTTACACACAATTTGTTTCTCTCTCACCAGTTTCCCAGGGTATTTCCAGTGGTCCTCCAGCATCTCACTGCCTCTGGCCACACAGTCAACAGTGATGGTCTCACCCACCAGCAGAGCTTTCTTCTCTGCTCGCAGCTCGACTCGCAAATCAGACCCTCCTGAGAGACAATTTAATGAAAGTTGGTTAAGTTGGTTGGTTATGCATAGCAGGGGAAGAAATAATAGTCATTGTTTTCTGAAACATATGAAGAACATTACAACATAACAATAAAAAAGTTGGTTTTAAGCTTAAAAAAAAACAAGTAGATACATTTTTTCAGTCTTTCTATCATGTTTATCCCAGTAAAAAAAATTATATATACAGTAACACACATATAACACACACACAAACACACACACACACACACACACACACACACACACACACACACACACACACACACACACACACACACACACACACACACACACACACATTTAGGGTTTTTCTTATATATTAAACATGATAATTACAAAAGATAAATTTATATTTGTACAAATTTATATATTTCTTGAATTAAGTTTATATTGAATTAAGTTTAATTTTCTTTCTCAATAGCAAATTATTTTGATGTTGTTTTTTTTTGCTTAAAATAGAAAAATAAAATGTATTTTTTTTATTTCATAAAATTTAGCTTCTCAAGTAAACCAATTTTGTTTTAAGCATATTTAGATCAAGCTTATGTTTATTTAATTGTAAAACAAAACAAAAGTAGTGGTTAACCCAATGATTTCTGCATTAAACAATATCACCTGCCATTCACACAATCAAACTCAATCTCACCTGTCCAGCCATGAACGATGTACTGTAAGCTGTCATGTTCCTGTCCATTAATGAGGGCCCTGCAGACATACGTCCCAGCACCAAAGAGACCAATGAATCCTCTCTTGCTGTCATAGACACTGGACAGAACCTGATTGGTCTCAATGTGAATCAGAGAGACACTGGCACTTGGGTCTGTCACACGGCAGGGAATCTCCATTTCATCATGACTCGTCAGCACATGGTTTTCAAAAAGCGCCATAGATGGCACAAATGGTGTTTCTGGATCTGCATGTTTTGTCGGAAAGAAATTCAATATTACTTTGCTATGTACAAAGGGCTTCATACTAACTATATAGTATACTATTCTTTAAAACAATGTTACTGTGTCAATCCGACTTGTGCAAATAGAAAAAGAGTTCCTACTGTACCTGGCACATAAATGTAGATGGAAGTCTCCTCAGTGTTGTTGCTGGAGTCATAGTAGCAGATGTACTCTCCTGTATGGGCAGCTGTTGCATTCCCAACAGTCACAGTGGAGATGAAGAGTCCTTTCTTTGCAGTGTCGATCTTATTGTGGAGATAAAAAGGGCTGTGCCAGGAGAGCTCGGCCTCACCTCGACATGTGAGTCTGAAAGTGGAGTGGAGAGACACCTCCATGCTGTCCCTCTGGGGCCACATCACTGGAGCCAGCACTGACTGTGGCAGCTCTGGGTACATGGCTGATCACAACATGAACAAGTTTTTAAATCTCTCATCCACAACTCATACTGTATATACCGAAGCTTTATAAATTGTATACTGGACACCTACATAAATTGTTTTGCTGTTTGATATAATTATACCTTCAACAAGCAGTTTGAATGCAAAGCTTGAAGTTCTGGAACCAGTGGATGCAACAATCTCATAGACACCACTGTCCTCCTCTATGGGGTGGCGGAGAAGCAGAATATTCTCATACCTTTGTAAGAAAAGGTCAGTGATTATAATCATTCTAGTGGTACTATGAAACTGGTGACACTTATAATAAGGTTGAGTTTGTTAAAAATCTGTTAATGCATTAGCTAGCATTATCTAACAATACTTAGTTCAAGATAGCTCTACTTTATGACCACAATACAACAATATTTTTTAAAGCATTTATGGGTCAATGTTAATTTCCACATATAATAAATATAATATATATACATATATATATTTTTTTAAGTTGAATGAATATTTAAAAATGTATAAAAACCTAAATAAATATTTTTTGAATTCATTTACAGTATTTATTTAGGTTAATGTTCATTTTTAAATAATTTAGTTTTTATAGAATTATTTATTTTATTGTTAATTGTTTTTTGTTTAAAAAAGTAAAAATACATATACATTTTTTTAAAGTATTTATCTATTTATGTTAATGTTAAGTATAAAAAAATGCTTATTTATTTAATATACTTAATTTGGGTATTCGTTCAAGTAAAACATTAACATTAAACATTTGTGATCTTATTGAAGAAATATATCAATACAATACGATACACTGTATCTTACAGAAATAGTAAAAGTTATTAAGATTATGAGATAAAACAAAAAATTTTAACAGAAAGAAAAGTGAGTGAAAATATGAAGTTTCTATGTCTTTTTTTAATGAATAATTTTGTTAAATTCTACCTGAGGCCTGTCAGATGAGTGGTCTTGGTGGAGATGTAGCTGTCGTCCAGCTGAAGGCCATCTTTAAACCAACTGACCTTTGGCTCAGGGTCAGCATCAATGTAAATAGTGAACTCTTTTTCCTCCAGAAGCGATACAACCTCCACTGGCCCAATTCCATTAGATATTACTTCTACAAAAGATCTCTCTAAAGGCCAGAAGAAAAAAAGAAAGAAAGAACACTGATTGATTGTCTAATGCACATCTGTTCAGCCCATCTCCATTTACTGGTTTTAATGGTAAAAGCAGAGGTGAGTCCAAGTGAGAAAGAGAAGTACACACCATAGACTGTGATTCCCAGGATGAGAGACTCGGTTTGTCCAGTTAATTGGTTGGTTACAGCACACTCATATCGTCCAGTGTCTGCAGCAGAGGCTTCTGGGATGTTTAGGATGTACTGAAGCTTGTCTGGGAAAGTTAACTTAATTGGAACAGCCCCTCTGGCCTGGATAGCATAATAATGAGGAGAGAAACATACAGAGCAGTATTACACACATTTTGTTTATTATGGATACACATGTGGAATGATGACAGCATGACAGCGATCAAATGCAATTGTTCTTTTTCTTACTTTTCTTTACTTTTTTACATTCTATTTCATCAACTCCACTTTTCTTTGCAAAGATGTACTTTAGTGTCTGTAACACATGTCTATGTCCATATTTCAGTGCAGTCTGCTGGATATAAATCAGCTGTACACGAGTCTTTTAAAGGGTTGTACTCATCACAAATAACCCCAGCAGAACGGCTCCGGTCCAGACAAGGACTTGGAGTGTATCGTCTCTAGGTTACGTATGTAACCCTAGTTCCTCGAGGGAACGAGACGCTGCGTTGAAGCGCTTTGGGGAACGCGTTCAGCGTACGCGACTCTGAATATCGTGTGTAATCAGTCCAATGGAAGGGCGTGACGTCACCGACGTGGTGATGTAAGCGACCAGGAAGCTATAAAAGCACGTGCCACGCAGCTGGCGTCAGCTTCGAGTACCAGCAAGCGCCGGCAGGGGTGCCGGGGGTATGGCTCTGAGACGCAGCGTCTCGTTCCCTCGAGGAACTAGGGTTACATTCGTAACCTAGAGACGTTCCTCTTCAAGAACTCGAGCTGCGTCGAAGCGCTTTGGGGAACGAGTCCTAACGCCGCCAGACTACCAAACCCCTGCCTGGTGTGTATCCGAAGAGCACAGCTCAGGACAGGAGGACAGAAGCGCCTGGAGTGACTGGCATATCTAGGCCATAGAACCTAACAAATGTAGAGGGCGTGGACCACCCCGCAGCGTTGCAGATGTCCAGCATGGATACACCTGCTAAGAAGGCCTTAGAGGCCGCCATACCCCGAGTAGAGTGAGCCTTGGCTCCCGACAGCGGGGGACGACCAGAGGACTCATAGGTGACGTTGATAGCCTCGACTATCCAACGACTAATAGTCTGCTTAGAAGCAGGAGAACCCCTCTTGGGGGGACCGTAGCACACAAGCAATTGGTCAGTTTTTCTCCACAGGGCAGCTCTGTGGACGTATGCGTCCAGTGCTCGAACCGGACACATACAGTTTAGCTTCGCCTGGTCGGGCTCCCGAAAGGGAGGAGGACAGAAGGCCTGCAGCACTACAGGTCGTGGTGTAACAGAGGGAACCTTGGGAACATATCCCGCTCGAGGGTATATGAACGCTTTAGTCATGCCTGGTGCAAACTCAAGATAAGAAGGGGCCATTGAGAGGGCCTGAAGATCTCCTACTCTCCGCAGAGAGGTAATAGCCAACAGAAAGAGGTTTTAAGTGTGAGATGTCTGTCTGAGATATCTTGAATAGGTTCAAACGGGGGTTTGCACATAGCCTCTAACACCACAACCAAGTCCCACGGGGGAATTCCGGATCGTACTGGAGGTCTCAGCTCAGGAAACGTGTAACTAGGGGGTGTCTTCCCAAAGACTGACCGTCGAGAAGGGTGTGGTAGGCCGCAATGGCCGCCACGTAGACCTTCAGAGTAGAGTGGGTCAACCCTGCAGAGAGCCTAGCCTGTAGAAACTCCAGAACTGTACCAACTGGGCAGTTTGCTGGGTCTAGCTGGTGGTCTCTGCACCATGAAGTGAAAAGCTTCCACTTCAGGGCGTACAGTTTCCTCGTAGAGGGAGCTCTGGATTGGAGTAGGGTCTCCACAACCTCAGTTGAGAGACCAGCTGCTACCAGTTGTGCCCCCTCAGGGGGCACACCCACAGCTTCCACAACTCCGGGCGAGGGTGAATTATTGTGCCCTGCGCCTGTGAGAGTAGGTCTGTCCTGATCGGTATCTCCCACGGAGAGCCGTAGAGGAGCGAGACTAGATCTGAGAACCATACTCGGCCCGGCCAGAACGGGGCTACTAATAACAGACGGACCCCGTCCCGGCGTACTCTCGCCAGAACTCCCGGAAGCAGAGCGATAGGGGGAAAGGCGTACAGACGAAGCCTCGGCCAGGTCTGTACCATAGCGTCCAGTCCCAGAGGAGCTGGATGAACTAGAGAGAACCAGAGGGGACATTGTGACGTCTCCTGAGTCGCAAAAAGGTCTACTTGAGCCCTGCCAAACACTCTCCATATCTGATCTACCACCCGTGGGTGAAGTCTCCATTCCCCGGGTCTCGGCCCCTGCCTCGACAGTATGTCTGCTCCCATATTTAACTTCCCAGGAATATATACTGCTCTTAATGAGAGGAGTTTGTTCTGGGACCACACCAGGATCTGGTGCGCCAGCTTGTACAAAGGGCGCGAACGCAGACCGCCCTGGTGGTTGATGTAAGAGACCACTGATGTGTTGTCGGTGCGCACCAACACATGGTGACCTCTCAGGTCTGGGAGGAAGTGCTTCAGTGCACGATAAACTGCTAGCATTTCTAGACAATTGATATGCCACGTTAGATGGCGATCGCTCCACAGACCACGGGCAGGGTGGCCACTCATGACCGCACCCCAGCCGGTGAGGGACGCGTCCGTCGCTAGTGTCACACGGCGACAAGGAGCTCCCAGCACCGGGCCCTGATTCAAGAACCAATGTTTCTTCCACATGTCTAAGGCACGGAGGCAGCGCCGCGTGACCTTGATAGTGCGAAGCGGATTGCCCCTCGGGGAAAATCCCTTGGTCTTGAGCCACCACTGTAGGGGTCTCATGTACAGCAGGCCAAGAGGTATCACGTTGGACGCAGCTGCCATCAGACCCAACAATCTCTGAAATTGTTTGACAGTGAGTGACTGGCCTTCTCTGACTCTCTTGACTGAGATGAGGATCGACTCGATACAAGCAGGGGACAATCGTGCCTGCATCGCGGTCGAATCCCATACTACGCCTAGATAGGTGGTTCTCTGAGCCGGAGAAAGTACACTCTTCTTGGCGTTCAGTCTCAAACCCAGCTCCCCCATATGTGCGAGAACGACATCTCGATGTCGAACCGCAATCTGCTCTGACTGAGCTAAAATCAACCAATCGTTGATATAATTGAGAATGCGGATGCCCTGCGTGCGCAGGGGGGCCAGAGCCGCATCTACACACTTTGTGAACGTGCGGGGTGAGAGTGCGAGGCCAAAGGGAAGTACTCGATATTGGTAGGCTTCGCCCCCGAAAGCGAACCTCAGAAACTTCCTGTGTTGAGGAAGGATGGAGATATGAAAATATGCGTCTTTGAGATCTATCGTGACAAACCAGTCCTCGGACCTGATCTGAGCTACAACATGCTTGATTGTGAGCATTCTGAACTTCAGTCTCATAACTGAACGATTTAAGACCCTCAAGTCTATAATCGGACGCAGCCTCCCATCCTTCTTTGGAACTATGAAATACCGGCTGTAAAATCCGGACTCCCTGTCCTGAGGAGGGACCACCTCGATGGCCCCCTTCTCTAATAGGGTTTCCACTTCCTGTTCCATAACCAGACCCTGCCCGGGGCCCACTATCGTGTGAACGACCCCGTTGAATATAGGCGGCACGGAGCCGAACTGAATGCGGTAGCCTTTTTCTACTATATGCAGGACCCAACGAGATACATTTGGCAGTAGTTTCCACGCTGCTAAATAATCTACTAAGGGAATCAGTCTCTCGAGACTGACCTCTGGTGTAAGAGACCCCCGCAGGGGCGGCGAGCGTCCCAGCCCCGCTACGCGCACGGGCGGAGGATACTGAGAACGATGCTCGCCCGGGGCCGCTGCGCCCTGGAGCACTGGCAGGGTTGGCAGAACGACCCCTAGAGGGCACTGAGGTGGGACGGGCACCGTACACTGCGGTGTGTACCGTTCTACCCCAGCGGAGGCTGCCCTCTGAAACCCCGGGCCGTTGGCGTCAGGGTTTCTTGGCCGAGGACTTCTTAGCTTCGATAACCGCCCTTAAATCTAACTTGGGCTTAGAAGACCTCGGCCTAGAGCGTCGCTGAGACTCTCGTTCCCGACGCGGAGGAGCACGAGAGGCGACGCTCTGTTTCTGGGCCTCGCGGTGTGAGGAGCTAGGGTGCGGCTGGGGCATCTCCTTCCCAGATGCCCCGAGGGAGCGACGAGGGAGGAACTTATGGAACGCCGCCGCCTGTTTGCGGGCCTCCTGGAACCTGTCGACGACAGAATTAACTGCGTCGTCGAACAGGCCAGTTGGCTGGATCGGGGCGTCCATGAGGCAGACCCTGTCCCGTTCTTTCATATCGGACAGGGTCAACCATAAGTGCCTCTCCGCGGCCACCATAGCTGCCATGGACCGCTCGGGCGGTCTCCTTGGTGGCGCGGAGGGAGAGATCAGCGGTCCTTCTTAATTCAGAAATATCATGGGACTTGATCTCCTCTCCCTCATCTAGCTCCTTGAGCAGGTCGGCCTGGTACGCCTGTAACACCGCCATGGTGTGCAGACACGCACCAGCCTGACCTGCAGCGGCATACCCTTTGCCCACCAAAGCCGAAGTTGTTCTTAGTGGCTTTGAGGGCAATGCCGGGGCCTTCAGAGACGATGCCGCGCCAGGGGACAGATAGCTCGCAAGCGTCTGTTCCACCCGGGGCATCGCTCTATAACCGAGAATGGACGTTTCCACGACCTGGCGATCTCATCATGCAGGTCGGGAAAAAATGGAAGGCCCCGGCTGGGAGGTGGCTGACTCGCGCGCAGGAAGCGTTCATCCAGCTTGCTTCTCTGCGGTTCGGTAGACTTTTCGGCGGGCCAATCGATACTTAATTTGGCCACCGCGCGAGTAACCACCTCTAAGAGCTCCTCATACTGTAGCGAGTGGGGTGGCGAATCCCTATCGAGCGACTCCACATCGACCTCCTCGGAGGAAGAGAGGCGGAGCGTCGATCCCTCACCCTGAGTGGAAGGAACCGCTGTGCGTGCTTCCGACTCTAGGGATTGGGTGCCGGATCTGGCAGAAGTGGAAGGAGATAGGGACTGGCCGGTCTCCATTCCCTCTACCAGATCGACTTGCGAACCCCACGAGTGCAGCCGCCGTTCTGCCTCGACAGAAGCGGGACCAGCACTGCGGGGAACGCTGGCGAAGGCCCCCTCCTCGAAGAGGGCCCTCCGGGAACGAAGCAGCCGCACCGACATTCGCTCACAGTGCGGGCAGTCGGCCCCCTCGAGAGCCGACTCAGCGTGCTTCGAACCCAGGCAAACCACGCACAGGTTGTGTGTATCCCCACCCGTTATATATCTCGGGCAGGGAGGAACACACAGCCTATAACGCGATTTGGAATCGCCATCTGAGTGCTTAACTTTCGCCTTGCTTTTTGGCATGTCTAGGAGCTCTTTTAACTGGACAGACAACAGTAAATAAGACTCACAAGACGGACAAATGACATTCACACACAGAGCGCTTGCTGAAAGACGCGAAGCTGACGCCAGCTGCGTGGCACGTGCTTTTATAGCTTCCTGGTCGCTTACGTCACCACGTCGGTGACGTCACGCCCTTCCATTGGACTGATTACACACGATATTCAGAGTCGCGTACGCTGAACGCGTTCCCCAAAGCGCTTCGACGCAGCTCGAGTTCCTGAAGAGGAACTACACATATCCACGCTGCTTTTAAAAACCAAGGACTCTTATTTTTAAAGATAATGCTTCTTACAGACTGATTTAAATTGATGATGAGCTACATGATACATTCAAATTTACTGAAATATAAGTAAATCATTCCAGCAAACAAACACACTAACTATAACTAACTAATTAACTAGCATGTTTTCTTCCCACAACCAAAAAAATAATAATAATAATAATAATAATAAAAATACACACAGAAATGTTCAACTAAAACTAACCAACCAACTTACAAAATAACTAACTAGCATCTTTCAATTTGGAATTCATATTAAAAAGTGCAAAACAAAACAACTGACTTACTAACATCTTTTAATTTGAAGCTCACATTGTTCATCAACCATACAAAAACTATATCAGCTAACTATCTGCCTAGTTGTCTACATAACTTATACAACCATTATATCAACTAAAACTACTTAACTAACTTACAAACTATTCTACTAGTAACTACTAGTATTTTTTGATTTGGAATTTACATCAATCATCAAACACGCAAAAATATTAACTAAAACTATCTGCCAGGCATCTTTATTTTGGAAAAACCTTTCATTAAACTTGTTAATACACACAGACCTCTATGATATTGTGAATCGCACACACATGTGGATGCACAAAACCATGGGGCTCACAGAGGTGAGAAACACACATCAGTCTTGTACACTCACAGGACATGAGGGTCATAGGTCAAAGTACATACTAAATTAGTGTCACTTTTGAGGTTTCTACCTTGACTTTTGTACATTTTTGCATTTCCCTTCAACCATTAAATAAAGAACGAGAGAATACTGCCCCAGAATATGCTTCTGCATCACACCAAAAGTCTTAAGGAGTTCATTTAAGTTTTTTATGTTAGTTAAGTACAAAACTGAGAGGGAAAGAGAGAAACAGAAAAGAAATTAAGGTCTTGCCTGTTTTTGGGAATGCAGCCACTGCTGGCGGAAAGCCTCCCCAGGAGGGGTCTCGCAGGTCAAATTGACAGCATCCCCCTCTTTCACGTCCTCCATACTGGCTCTCAGCTGTATGCTGAAGCTCTTCTCTTTATAATGTTCAGTACAATACAAATCATTCAAAACATGTACAATGCTACAATAAATTCATTTTATTTACCAGTCCTTTAAATAATAATAAAAACATATGTGAAATCAAGGCCATTTAGCTCTTACTCAAATTCAGAAACACCTAATCACTCTTTTTCCCTTCCTTAATGGCTATAAATGTTCTTCTCATGAGTAACTTGAAGTGTATGATGATTCAAAATGAAACAAGTATACATAAGCATCTCACACCTGCTGTCCACCCCAGCTCAAAATGTCATTACTCTTTGATAACAAGAATTTGGCATCTCCCATGGTACTCATGTAATGTCAAAGCTATGACCTAACGTTTCACTTTTTTTAGTCAAATTTTTTTATAAAAACTAAAAAAATCAATTAGATATGTAAAAAAAAAAACTCTAAATGTTGAATTATTTTGGGTGCATTACTTACCCTTATCATTTGTCACATTATAAACGATGCTGTGCACTGCTTTGCCATTCACGGTCATCTCGCAAACATAGTGACCCGGTGTTAATACACCGTAAAAGCCGATTTTGGGGTTGTAAAGCACAGGAACCT
This sequence comes from Carassius carassius, assembly GCF_963082965.1. NCBI lineage: Eukaryota > Metazoa > Chordata > Actinopteri > Cypriniformes > Cyprinidae > Carassius > Carassius carassius. The sequence goes on along the minus strand of NC_081772.1, from coordinate 16,072,916 downwards.
CATCCTCACTCAGCAAGTTTCTTAGAATCACTTGAGAATGTGGGTTTGTAGCACGGCAGGGGATAATTGTGCCCACAGTCTGATCCGTCTCAACAGCAGGATCAGACACGAATGGAACCTCAGGATCTGAGGAAAAAGAGACGGGAGTCCATTTTTACAAATGCAAAGCGTAGTAATTATTTTAGATATATATTTAGTTGTTCTGAACAATAATGTACCTAGAACAAAAACATAGATCTCAGAGTCTTTTTCAGGTTGATCCTCATACAAACAGGTGTAGTATCCTGTGTTTGAGGCCACAATATCAGTGATCACCAAAGTACTGTGATTAAATCCAGACTGCACTTCACTGTTGGACGGTAACGGGCCGAGCCATGTCACTCTCCTCTCTCCGGAGCAAGTGATGGTGAACTCAGAATGAGGTGTCAGAATAAATTCATTTTTATCTGAATTAATAACAGGCCAAGGTTTTGAAACATCTGCAGGGAAATATTTAATGTATTTGATTAATTATAGCTTATGCCTTTGGTATATATTAGTGAAATAAATATGTATATTTAAAACATTACTCAAAATAACTACTAATAAAAATGTATAAAAAATTATAAACAAACAACTATATATGTTTTTTTTCCACATTAATGTTTTCCTAGATTTTTAACATCCATACCTGACAATACCCCTAGCAAGACGATCCCAAAAACGAGATGTGTCTCCAGGAACCCCATGGTCACTTGGATTGTGCTCAGCTGAAAGGGGAGAAAAGATGAAATCCCATTTTATGCAATAGACAGAAAAAGAAATCCATAAAGAAAAAAATCCAAACATGTAAAACACAGCCAATGTCTTTGTGAGTTCTTGGTTGTCGTGTATTGATCTCTTGTGGTTAAGCCAATATAAAAGATTAACCTCTGTTCAGTAATAGCTCAGGTAGCCTAGGGAGGCCACTGAATAATCGGCAGCAGAAAGTTTGGGAAAGGTTCAGTGCCAAAGACATAAAAGAGTCTGGACGCGGTTCACTCAAGTAAACTTTGTCGGTGGAAAGCTTGGATTGCGCGGTTCAACTTTGTTTGACCACGAGGTGGAGACACAGTACACATTTTCCCGAAGACATGGTGTTTTCTCACTACATTCGCACAGCTGTAACTTTTTAAATCCTAAAACATACGTATACAGTAAAAAATATTTCTAACATATAACCGCTCACATGGACACATATATCATTATTGTAGGCTACTTAATATATCTATGTGCGGAAATTATGTGGGATTAACTGCTTACTTTATTTTAAAACTAAATTTAGTCATCTGAATTTAAATTGGTATTCAAACTTTTTTCTGAACGCTGAGACTAGCTACAGTGCGTAAACAGATTTTAGGCCTGCAGTACACTTTGCTGCATTGTCTTTGCCCCGTCACTGGTTTAAGCGCTTGTTTTGCCAAATTTCTAATCAGACATTCCGCGCTCGCGTGTTTTATCTCTGTCTGTCTGATCCCCAGACCCCTGGGTTCCATCAGCGCTTCAGCAGACAGTCAAAGCCACACAATCTGAAGTGGTCGGCTCTGTTAAAACCCAGTTATCCCGAAGAAACAACAATTATTTAATTAAGTCCTTTTAAAATAACTAATTAATAATAATAACAATAATAGCTAATAATAAAATTAATAAAATCAATGTAAATAATTGATGAAATCATGTCCCGTTATTTTGAAAGATACGTGGTACCGCAAGATCTACTTCAAAGTGAAGGAAAAAAACAAACTCGTTTTACAGCCCAGAGACGACAGAAGCACAGCCGTTTGCTCTTCTCAGCCCTCTCAAGCTTATTATCCTTGGTGAATCCGGGGTGTTGAGTAAGAATGTAATTAGTCGACCCCTTTCTGTGCCGCAATTTGGGAATCTACTGGATTGCCGTGGGAATCAATTGCGGAATGGCAACCGCATACGGGTGCGCTTCTGGTACCGCTCATCTGTCCAGCGGTTACTGGAGAGCAAACCCCGGCCCGCACTTTTCTCCGCGCGCCCCCCATCGCCAGGCGCCCACACACAGATGCGCAACTGGCTGCCAAACACAACCGATCCGCTGCGCTTGACACTTTCGGACAACAGCTTAGCGAGGGGTACCCTCCAACACCCAGTTACTTCACGCGTAAAAGCGATTTCCATGGGAATAAAAGAAAGCGGTCTAAAGATAGTCTGTTGAGGTAAAGTTACTGAGTACAGTTGTAATCGCTGCAGAGTAATAGAAAAAAATCCCTTCATTTCATCCAGTTTAAGCCTTATTTTAGTCAAGGCAAAGTAACCAGGTCTTCTTGATCCTTGGTAAATAGTATCTAAATTGCATTAAGTTAATCCAGATGTGGGAGAAGTTCCCCATTCATGCAGATTTATCATCGACTCGGACTTCAGCGCAGAAGGCGACAAAGAAGTTTTCTAAACTCCTCCATCGCTAATAAACAAATATCCATTCTGTAATCCAATCCAACGAAAGGTATTCCAGCATGGTTTTAGGCATCCCGTTTGAATGTTGATGGGTAAACAAGTCTCCAAATCTAGTCCGAAATGTGTTTGCCATTAGATGCCAGTGCTGCGCCTCTCCACGGGTTGAGACACCCCCAGCTGCGCGCCTGTGGCTCCAACTGAGATCCAGCACAACCAGGCTTTGACTTCACGGACGATAATGAGATTCCTTGTGGGGAAAAAGTCTATAATCCTGCTCGATGCAAACGTGTCCAGAATCAAAGTTGAAAAATCCGTCTCTTTTTTTCTGAGATGAAAACGAATGATTGACTTATCCATTGTCAGCGTTGATGAAAAAAATAATAAAATCCCCGTGTCATTTCAAAGTAAAACAATTTAGCGAGTTGATATAGGGCTAAAGTGAATTTTCTTTTTACTCGTCTCAGAAATTGAGAAAACGAATAAAAAAACACAATTGTTAAAAAAGAAATAAAAGAAAAGCTTTAATTAATCTAATCCTGAATAAGTGCAATTATGCTCAAACATTCCCTTCATCTGAGGGAAACTTAGCATGAAAGAAAATACAAAAGAAACGAATTAAACTAATTTAAACATACAATACCTTTTTAATCCCTTTTGGTTGCTCCCTTTGATAAAAAAAACAGCCAAAATGAATGGTAAAGCTCTTTAAAATACTCTAATCAGCCCAAGGGTCCTCAGTTAAAGCAGTAAACCCTCTCCCTTGTGCTGCGCTCCTCCGTCCTGCTCCACGGCCACTCACACAAATGCGCCTCTGCAACAGCAACCTGTAATTGATTCAGTGTTACAGTCCATCCTTCCCAGAGAACTAATCATCTGGCTCAATGTAAAAAGCTCTCAGGAAACGGCCCCTCCTCCCTCTGCCCCAGGCATCTTTTCAAAATAAGAGTCTGTATTTTTTTTTACACTACAGCTCCGCAGAGGAGTCAGATTTCTCCTTGCTCTGCAGTTCTGAAGGAGGTGCATGAAAAGAGGTTGAGCGGGGAAGAACAGGACCATATGTTTTTTGTAAGTCCAAGAAAAGCCCTTTTGGAGTAAAGGGATCTTTTTGAGGGGACAATGAAGGCAAGTGACCCATTAAAAGTGTTTTTATACAGGCTTAGGTATTAAAGCAATCAAAGAATTGGGAATTATTCAATTCCTCGATTAACATTGTGATCACGCTGCATTCTTCACGTTCAGCTTTTAATTGATTTCGCTTTTCAGATGTGTTTGTTGCTGTTGCGGCAGCTATTTGCACTTTCTTTTATGCATATTCATTTAAGATGACTATAATGTGGTTCTCGTACCATTTCTGAAACGACGTTCAATATTTAAGTTTATTCAGCCTTCATTTCAAATAAACAAAATGTGATTAATGCCTGGGATTCTTAGATAATAACCTTTTTATTTTTATTTATTTATTTATTTTATTTTATTTATTTATTTTGTGGAGAGTGCAGGGGGGTTGTGAAATGGTTCATTCAGTAGAGAAATCCGGAGTCCATCAAAAGCACATGCTGACGCATGCAAGGGGGCGCTCTAACATAAGAAACAAATTCAGTCGTTCTCAGTCTATCCCTGTACATACTTTATTATATAGCCTACTTTTAAATAAACATTTAAATAGCCATCTAAGACATTACCACTCGTTAAACGTTATGGCTATTGGATATGTGAAATTTGTGGAAAACACCCTCAAAGATACAATTGCCAATATAGCCTACCTCTGCAGATAATGGATCTTTATGAATTAGTACTCTATGTGTCCCAGCACACGGCGAGTGAAGCCCCGGGGCAGGCTTGGCCCCCTCTAGACCTTTCAGTTCTTCCTGCAGTCGGTCCAGAGGAGCCCGCCTTGCAGCTCACCCTCACAGAGAAACATCTCCAGTTGCTCAGCACAATTATTTCCACATGTTCGTGCCGCTCGGCCGAGCAAAAGAACAGAGTCCCTTGTTCTGGAAACAAAAGACTCTAATCTCTGAGACTAAAACCGAAGCCTTCAGAAACAGCGCAGATACCTTGATCTGTGCTTTAGTTTACAACCATTTAAATGCCTTGAAGTGAGCAAAATATTGGCAACCAATCACTCAATTATGAGATTCTAAAAGCTTTCTGCATTAAAGGTATTTCAATTTAAGAAGCAGACCTGTCAAATATATACCAAACAGACGTAGCCTGTTTGAAAAAGAGAATATTTTAAATGACAGCATATGATCAGCTCAGCTGCCTAAAAAAAGTTTCCTAAAAAGTTGCTGAAAAGTTTAAAACCAAGCACTTTTCAACAACCGTGAAAACTCTCAAAATTCGACAAATTTTCTGATTGTGCTGTAATTTAGTAAAATACGTATTAAATGCAAACTGTATTTATTTATTTATATATATTTTTGCACATAAAATGAGTTCTTAAACTACAAAACAAACAATACATGAATCTGTACTAAAAGAAAAAAAAAATTAAGATAACGTTAAATATTCCGCATTCAGCGGCATGTTTGTGACTGTTTATTCGGAAATCATTTTATTTCAGTTTTAAAGACTGTCCAGTATTTGACGAATGCGCGAGCAGGAGGGAGAATCTGTCTCAGCTACAGGACCACAGCACTTTAGTAGCCTATACATCTTCTCGGTAGCCTAGTCTGACGACAAGATGAATACATAGTTTTCTCAGGAACATCCAGTGAGCGTATGACTGATGTTGCGGCCGCAAAATGCAAAGCATTCCAACTCCAAAATAAAAAGCTTTGTCTGCTATCTGTGTATGGTCACACACGCGCTGTCCAGCGTTCTGAAGCTCGCCCTTTGTCTATATCAGCTATATATTTGTGGGCGTGGGGCCGGGCTGAAGCGCTACTGCTCTGCGCGGAGGAAAACTTTATAATGAATGATGGTTAACCTTGAACGCAAACACCGAGTCAGCATAGGAGATTTGCACATGAGGGTGTAAATTGTTAAATTAAACATTTAGGACATTATTTTTAGTGGGCTTTGATTGCCTAGAGATCTGAAATGTCAAAGCAAGTCCAGATTGTCATGTAGGTAAAATAATTGCAAACGCGGGGTAAGAGTTGTGGAAGACTGTAAGCGTAAATTAAATTTGCATGCACAAGAGAAGTTTTGTAAAAGTGTAAATCGCGTTTCAAGCGTAAGAAAAAAATGATTTGCAGCATTTCACTGTTATTTTTAAGTGTAATACAAGTATTGTGAAACTGCAGCTTCGTGCTAACGCAAAATAAACATGTAAATAAAATAAATAAATATACACTTTTGGCACGTTGTTTTCGCTAAAATACGGTCAAAAGTATACCGCAAGCATGTGAACAGTGATTTGCAAGTGAAAACAACAGTTTAAAGAACTGCAAAACGGATTGACTGCATATAACCAATCTGTAAGTGTTAAAAAACAAACTGTTGCAAAACTGTTGTCTAAATTACTTGTTGTGCAAAAGTTCCCCAAATAAACCAATATGTACAGCTCCCTCTTTCTTTTCCCTGCATTTATAATTTTGGCTTGATTCTCTCACCGAGTTTTGCAAGCATGAGGGGGAGGACTGGTCCAGCACCTTCTTGTAGCCAATCAAATGAGGCCCTTACTGACTCTCCATTTACTCTTATCCGATTGGTTCAATAAACACATTACATGCCGAAACATTAATCTTCATTTAGTTCAGGATTGTGAACTGCCAGAATGGTACTTTTACACATACATTTAAAATAAATAAATATATAACAACTTAATTAAAACATGATACTTTATATGTTGTGTACATCTACTCTTACCCTGCGTTTGCAAATCTTTTAGTCTTTATTTTACCTTCATAGTCATGGCCATACAATATTTTCCACCCTAAAATTGTGGGGTAGAGCTCCAGATCCTCTTACATCATGAAAGTGAGTATGTATTGACTTATTGTATTGTACTGACTAATTACAAACAATTCATTTATGGAGGCCTAACTAAGTGGCAAATATATGCAAAAAGATATTCTTCATGTCTCTATGATTTTTAGTATGAAATTCAGGCTGAATTGAAAGTCATAATTTGGTCTTGTTCCTGATTTACCAAGTCTCTACACTCGAAGTCAGTAAAAATAGGGCACAATTAATTAATCATTAAATAATTTTCCATGTTAATTTTTCACACATGGTATCAGTATGTTGAATTATTATGCAATGTTTAAAAAATATTGTTCATTCAGGTTTAGTGTTATGGCCTGTTAGTACCTCAAAGAGAAATGTACTTGTTAAAAATAAACTCATTTTCCAGTTCCAGAAGCTGAGGACTGCTGCTTATGCAGTTTGGCTTCTCTTGTGTTTGTCCATGACCAAAGACTTAAACTACTTCAGTCTGTGTGCATTTAATTTATTTAATACATGAGTTTCACAATTTGTGTTGAATTTCTGAAATAAATGAACTTTTCCTCGACATTCTAATTTACTGAGAAGCACCTGTGTCTAAGACTTTAAAATGTTTCATTGGTAAAGTCTATACAAGGCCACTTATACTAGACCATGATTCTCCTTATTTCCACCTGAATGAGCTGGTCAAAGTAATGAATAATATTCTGTCTTCTAACATTGTGTGATGGATATAATATAATCATATATTATCTCATTCAAAGCTGACCTCTTTTTACAACGGCTATACATTCTAATCCAGCAAAGCCACTAAGCACACTTGATAATATAGTGGGCACGCTCAGGAAAGCAACAATGGGACACCTTAAAAAGGAGCTGACACGTCTCAGAAAGGGCCCATTCTAGAGAGCCCGACAAAAGCGCTCGGGACATATTGTTTGATGACCGAGTTCCCACTAAATTAAGTCACCATGGACAGCACTGATTGGACACGTGTCCAGAATTCCCAGTTCCATCATCTTTTAAAACAATCTTTTTGGACTGAAAGCCCAAATGATGTTCTCTGGCTCAAGAGTTCACGTTAGCTGCGTTTTTCAGCATTTCACTTTGCAGTGTAAACTATTAAAAAGACGGTTTCAAAACAGATTTCCGAGGCATTCGTTGCCCGAGTGTCCCACTTCTCTCAAGGCGAAAGCAGCTGCAAGTGCTTAAAAGGGGCTTCTATTAATTGATCTTTGTCATGCGTAATTGTCCATTTTGCGACAGTGAATAATCTTTTAAAATCTGAGCTGTACACTGTTTCCATTCTTTTTTAAAGCATTGGATTATCTACTATATCTTGTACTCAATGCTCCACCCATTCAAGTCATATTACCATGCACATGCCATAACACCAACAGAAAGCTTGCATTACCTTGGCTCACATCCTAAATGTGAAGCTTAATAAAAAATGTATACAGTCTGAACAAAGGAACTGCCTACCTAAATTATATATATATATATATATATATATATATATATATATATATATATATGTAAAAGGACTGTAAAAGGACTTAGTTTTTTCTTTTTAGGTTTGTTAAAGTGCCATTTCAAAGTTTTCAAGTTCAAAACACAAAAATGATATTAATAAAGTGACAAGTTACAGCCTATGGGGTCAAACGTGTCATGTCTGACAAACGGGAGTCCTGAAACGGTTGAAAACTCTTTTGTCAGAAGGTCTTTCTCTCTCACACCTGCGAGCGGTGAAGTCTAATTCGATTAATAAGAAATTCAATATATATTCATTAGGTGGCTTCCCTCGATAATATATGATCGTGAAGCGAAACGTGAAAGGAGGCCATTTATTCCCTCTCTGAAAGGACCTGCGTGGGACCAAAATTTCACCTGCTTCCCCTCTCAATTAGGAATGTATCTCAAACTCTGACGGAACACGAGTTAAATTAAGCGTTCGCTAATTTCCTATCACCCCTCCTACGTGATCCCTCAATTTTCAGCATGCTCCCTCAATTTGGCCCAAGTTGAAAGGTTCAAATAGTGCCTATTGAAACAGTGACTAAATCGTTTTCTCGCGCGCGGAGGAACCCTGTAGACGTCCCGTGAAAGGCCTTGAGCTCGCCGCTGTCGGGGGTCCGCCAGCTAAATGCGAGTTCCTGGCAGGACAATCTAACCTGTCAAAGCCTTTGGCGTAGCTTTTTTTCTGCGCTCGTATTGAAGGAATTGCTACATAAGCAACCAACGTGGGACAAAAACTGCAATTAAACTGCTTTCGGATTAACTTAACAGGGGGGCAACTTTCTCTTGAAAAGCGCACACAGAATAGGGTCGACGTATAATTGACTATCACCTGGCTCGTGAGATACAAATTCTCTGCTAAGCCTTTTGTGGCCTATGCAGTAGGGAATATATGGCTAAATAATACGTTGCAAAAATAGCGTTACACTTCAGGAGACTTTTAAAGGAGTTTATCGTGTTTTCTTTGAAAAGTAAGTGCTTTCTTATTGCTTTTGGCGCATTTAAAACTATTTGTCACGTGTCACCTTTATAGCGCTTTAAACAAAATACATTGCGTCAAAGCAACTGAACAACATTCATTAGGAAAACAGTGTCAATAATGCAAAAATGATAGTTAAAGGCAGTTCATCATTGGATTCAGTTATGTCATCTCTGTTCAGTTAAATAGTGTCTGTGCATTTATTTGCAATCAAGTCAACGATATCGCTGTAGATGAAGTGTCCCCAACTAAGCAAGCACGTGTTAATAATATAACAAATGCAGAACTTAAGTTTGTCTCCCAAAGTTCTATGTAACAAACAAACATAAATAAATAAATAAAAGTTGAACTGGAGTGTATTTCATACTTCAGTAGGCTACATGGTTGCCTCAAATTCTCCATCCTAATGGCCGCATGAATTTTTAAGTATGTTTGTTTTCATTTTTGTAATATTCAAATAGGTGCCTTGTTCCAGTAGGATAATTAATACATTTCATAACTCATGAGTGTAGTTACAGAAGTAATTTTATTTAAATAAATACAAATATACACATTTTCTTTAATAAAATTCAGGTGAAAAAAAAAATCAGTTTCTCAGTAGTCTAGGACAGGTTGGATTAACAGTCTGTATATTTACAATATCACACAGGGAATGTTTTATCTTTTCTATATATCCAAATGTATTTTTCAAAGAACAGGGATGACAGCATGGATTATCCGTGGTCGTTTCAAAAACGTTTGAACTTAAACTGTAAAAACGTTATTTATTTGCATCACTGAACTATTATTTCACATTTTGTTGTACAGATAAGACAAATAACTGACTTGAGTGTCAGGGTGAAACAATATTTGAGAGGAAAGAGGGAGGAATTAACCCTTCGGGTTATGGAAATATGGAAGACGGTCTCCAATAAATTCAGTCGTTTTAACGGATCCGTAAGTTTAAATGTACCATGCAGGTTACCAAACTTAAGTCTATGATGTTCCAGGCGCCCCTAGATAGGTGAAGTCTCCTTCTCCTCTGTTGCTGACACAGGTGACAGAGATTCTTCGTCTTCTGAGCGCGGATAATGTGAGTGGCTCCCTGAGCATTTGCATCCTGCTTGCGCGCTCCTTTGCGTACCTTTGCCTTCTTTTTTGTGTTTAACTCGGCGGTTTTGGAACCATATTTTCACCTGTTTCTCTGATAGATTTAAATAAGTGGCTATTTCTATCCTGCGTAAGCGGGAGAGGTACATGTTAGATGAGAATTCGCGCTCCAATTCAAGCAGCTGAGTGCTGGTGAAGGCAGTGCGCATCCGTTTGCCGTTCTGTATGTGGCTGTTGTCAGATGCACCTATAGGAGAAAAGAAACTCTTAAAATTATGCCAATTACAATCAATTTTGCAAAATAATTCAACGAATGCATAACAAATCATTCTATGTATTTGAGATGTAAATGTGCAATATATGGTCAACACGGTTCATTAAAAGTTAGTACAAAATAAAACATAAGGGTAAAATGCGTAAAGACCTTGGAATTCTATTTATTGTTTCCCTGTCAAATAGTCAAGCGTCTCATGATAAGGAGTAACAGGTGTATAGCATGCGCGCGCACTCACTCACCTATAGACAGACAGTGATACCTCCGAGGGTCAGTGACGCTGTAGCTTGTGGGCGTGCAGACAGGCGCGTGTCCGTGTCCCGGGTGCGCTAACGCGGGGCTCTGTTGGTGTGCTACCCTGTGACAGAAAGCCGCGTCACTGGCGGAGAAGCCCTGTCCCTTCAGCAGTGGGATTCCGCCGCGGGGAGAGTGGATATGCGAGGTTACGCACAGCGGACAGACACAGAAGGTCCCGGTCTTCCGGGACGGGCAAACGGTCGCAGTGATGCTCATCACTCCAGGAGAGTGCATGCCAATGGGGATGAGAAAGTCTTGTCCCGTGTGCTCGCTTAGAGCCGGGCGAGCGGGATCCTTGATAATCAAAGAGTCTACGTAGAAAGACCTCGACATGATTGCTTCTGTCTGCGATGCTGATTGTGTCAGTGATACCACACTGGTGGCGATGCTCCAAGGACTTGCGCAGCGCACAGTGGTCTTAACACTGTTCCTAAAGCCCTCGGGAGCTGGCTTATGTTTGATAGTTCAACAAAAGGGACCCCGGAGAGGGCCGGCCCTAACGTCACCCACGTGCGCTCACGGCCTAGGGGCTTTAGAACCTCTGGTGTCCCGAGACACGTGATGCCCACGAGAGCCTCCAATCAAATCTTTGCCCACACAGTGTTGTAAGCTCGCGGGTATACGCTCCTCGACAGGCAAAGTGGCACAACAGCTCTGGCAATTGCGCCTACTGCGATATCAAAAATTATCTCTTTAATCCTGGTCTAATATACTGCATTATTATTTAGATTTTCAGATGATGTTGAAGAAAGGCAGGCCTATATTTCTCACATAAACTGAGCTTACATTGTCTTTGTGTCGACATTAAATTAACTTTCTCTATATGACATGGCAAATTACACCTCGGTATACAAATAACTCGAGATCATTGGCCAAAAGCCATGTTCGTCCGTCATGGTTCTCTTATGTGTATACTATATTATTATGTGTATACTAATAGTATTCTTACTGACCTAACCTTTAATTTAATAGTTTACCAAAACAACATGATGCATAAAAATTTCCCCCATCTATTTAACTTTATTTATTTGAGAAATTATAGACCGTTTAACAAAAGAAAACACTGCATACCAATGATGAATTATAATGAACATCTAGGATATACACTTAAAATATGATTCTATAAACAAACTTTTTGCAAATATCGTTTATGATAAAAAACATTTTCTTCAAAAACTAAAAGCAACTGAATCTCAGTATACTCAGCCGCATGTTATATAATCTTGGTTCGCTTCTGTTTGGAAAGATCCAGGGTCGGCAATTAAAGAATTATGAATCTCAGCGGCGTCTGGGCAATTGCAGTTTGATAGAGATTAGGATTCAATTAGAAAGTGTTTATTGTGGAGGTTTGGAGTGGATAAACAGCCAGATATTTCAGAAATGCGTTAATCCCCCACCTTGTGATAATAATTAGCTGGTTTGATCTCTCGGCGGGTCAGCAGCGGGCTGAGCTTCAACTTTCATCTGCGCGCGAACGCCTCTTGCCTCCAGACACTGCGCGAGGAGGCCTGTGGCGCGAGCGAGCGAGCTTTGACGAGGTTAAGTCTCCCCAAAACGGCAGGTCTGGCATTATTCTACCCCTTCTCTGTCGGGAGAGACTTAACCTCGTCAAGTCTTGTCTGAAGGTTACAGTGAAAGTAATCCAGTCTATAAGAGCTATATTGCCTGTGGGTGCTGGCTGCAATTATCTCAGCTCACACAATTACAGGCCTGACACCTGAGCTCTTGCAAAACATAGTAAAATGACCTCTCATTAGGGGCAGCTTTTATGGAGGTTAAGAAAAAAATAAAAGTCTACTAATGATGACTGAGGGCAAAGTTCAAGTGCCGTAATGACGATTTCATATCAGCATTTAGAGCTAATATCACCAAGAGAAGATGCTACCGGGTGCTTTGATTTCATATGCATTTAATTGATGAAATCAACAGCAAGTTTCATTCTTAAACGAGGTAGAATATGACTTTAAAGTGGGCTGAATAGGGGAGGCGAAAAAACAAACACATCTGTCATTGTGGCTGTAATTGTTGTAATGGAGGAAACACGGCGTATGAGACATGAGAGAAGAGTGTGTGAGAGAGAGAGAGAGAGAGATATAAATGACAACCCATGCGGAATGATTCGCGGCGCGCGCCCATCCGTCCAGTCTCCAATATTATTTTTTTCCATCCATAATTCTTCACGATAAAATTTCATTGTCTATTAAGTAATCCCACAAATGACAGCCTTTATGAGTCTGTAATGAGCTCTAATTGCCACGAATAGCCGGGCCACGTGGAAGGATTTAAGTCTTAAGCCGTCGGGTACTGTGCACAGAGTGTTACCTAGCCATTACTTTCATAATTCAAGGGGAAAATTAGCCCATTTAAGAAAGAAAAAAAATCCTTTGATTTCTTTCATTCTGCTCCGGATGATAGGAATACATCTTTGTCTGCTTGGCTTAAGACGAAGAGTCTAACAAACGCGTATAGCAAAGTGCCTATTTCCAAGAGAAGCGATTGTGATTGAATAACGCAAATATAGCAGATAAAATGTTGTAAAGACTCTTATCGATATTTTGACCCCTTTCAGTTGTAATTTATAGTGTTGGCCAGTCAGGCCCTGAATGAAGCCTGGGCATAACTAAGTTTACATTGCAGTTCATTACAGTTTACTCAAGTTTTAAGTTAAAAATACTGCTCTCCTCAGGTCTTCGTTACGCTATAAATACCGTCTGAAATACCACATCGTGCATGTTTGGTATTGGAACCAAGTCATATAGTCAAGAACATCTAAAGATGTTTTTTTTTCAGTAATAATAAAATATGGTCTTCTACCTTTGATTTAACATTCTTATCTGGCTATTTTACTTTTTATTTGCCATATTATTCTCTGTGCTACCGCAAAGGCCACCTGGGGTAAATGGCCCACTGGATGTAATTTTCTGCCAAAGCACTGAAACCTAAAACTACACAACTTTCAAAAACACCTATAATACTTCTACAAACTGTTTTGTATAAGCGGTTGTGAATGGATTTGTTGTGACGGTTGTGCAAAGACTGGGTTGCACAGTGGAGTGCTCAGCACGAGTTCTGTATGAATAAAATGTGTATAAAATATGTGAGATAACATGGCAAAAATTAAATAAACCCGGAAAATATTACAGCGTCTGCTGACATGTCCCAAAATTCTAAAATATTTTTTATATGGTTCTTAAACGTTTAGACCCGTTAGATTCTAATCAAAAGTTCATGCATTTTTAATTGATTTAAATTCAAGCATCACAGGTGGGTGCAGCTTCATAGTTAGTTTATAAGTCAACTACAGGGAGAAACTATTTCCACACACACATGCGTGCGCGTTATTATTAGCTAACTATTAATTAATTATATTTACATCAAACAGGCTACGTGAGTAGTATTTCTAATGTGGTCTGTTAAAAATGAACACAGTTGTCAACATGGTGGCAAAAGCTCTCACCTTCAGTCCCGTGCAATAATGCACTATAAGCGGTCCATAACTGCCGTATTGCATAAGTGTCATTAATTTGTGTCAACGCCTCCTCACAAAAGTTGCATTGTGGCACAAGGGGCCAGCCTGCGGCCCATCCCGACTGATACAGTGGGTGATTCCCCCCATTCCCAGTAACTAAGCAACACACGGTGAATACTGAAAACTGAAAAGAAACACTCGGGTTTTCAATATAGTCTTCAATAGCAATGGGAAAATGAACAATGATCCCGCAGACAACATAATGCGGCGCAGTGACTTTTCATTGCCAATTATCTCCTTCATCTGAATAGCAGCTGCAGGGCCTGCTCTTCATTTCATCGTCTTGGTGGCTGAGTGGGGGGCTTAAATTCAATTGCCTGTGTGTGTGTCAAAATCTAATTTATGTCTTAATGACGGATACGATTTTTATGAAAGGGAGTCGGAGCCACACACATATAGGAATTTCTACAGCAAACTGCAACTGGTGCTTATTCTCAACGTTTTTCTTCGCGAATAAATGACAAGATATATTTATTAAGATTTTTTCCATAAACATAGGCTACAAAGAATGGGTGAGACTAAGATAAGCCACATAAACAGCGCGCAATTAGGAGAGGCAAGAAAACAAGACAAATACCGACAGATTCGGTGATGCTGAACTCAGTGTTACCCATAGAACCTCATTAAAAATCCTCTCTCTCATCACCTTATTAGAGCACACAACTCTTCTAATAGCCAACAGTTCCTTCCGAACGACTAGACAAACATTCATGACTAAACCACAACAGGCGAGACGCAGGACCAAATAGCCATTAGGCCGATTGCGTTTCGCTTGACATGATGAAATAAAATGTAGAAAATATGTAAAGGTCTTAATCAAAGGGCCATAGAGAGCTGCAGATTTACATCCAAACCACTCTTTTAAAATATATATACTTTGGGGGTCCGGTGCTGTAAATTAGCCACAATGGACATTTACTGGTCCGAGATAAATAAGACCATATTATAACAATCAAATGTATTCCATATTTTTTTTTCCAATTTAATTTCCATTTTGTATAAATAATTGCAGTCTAAATAAATTTTAAACTTTAACAGTTACAATTAACAGTTTTGTACAAGTATAAATTGTAATCAGTTGTTGAAATCTTTTTTTATTATCTTAATCAAGATACCAAAAATCCATTAGAATCAATTGTTAAATTAATGTATCAAATTTGGTTCCTTTTTGTCAGTAAAATGCACCTGAAAAAAAAGTTTTATGAATTATATGAAAATTAATAAATAATCATTAATATTATCAGAATATTACTAGACATCTAGTTTGTAACATAAGATTGTATTTAAAGGTTATAAAAGATGCATGCACCATTTTAATAAATAAAATGACCAATTTAGCATAGATCTTAATAAAGGCAGTTTAACTCCATTAGCAAATTTATTTATTTTTGTTTGGTCTTTTCACTGTCACGTGAAGAAGTAAAATATAATTGGTTTAGATTTAGTTTTAATTAATTTTATACATAAAAAAATGGTGAAAATAACAAAACAAAAGTAAGCTGAAAAGGTGTCCCATATAACAAATGGAAAGAACAGTCCTGTTATTTTTGTCAGAAATAAATTATACTTCCTATTGTCAGGAATTAAATACTACAAAGTTATCAGAGCACAGTTTCCGCAGACACAGAAGCTCATTTGTGTTTCATTATTCTGATGAGGGGATTCTCTGTTCACTCTCTTGTGAGCAGATGCACACTCTATTGATTGACTCTATCATGACTGGAGTGTGAGTGTGGTGTTTTTCTGTCAATTACAGTAATGTTTATCATGGCTCATTACCGCACGTCATTGTTATGCGCACACACACACACACACACACACACACACACACACACACACACACACACACACACACACACACACACACACACACACACACACACACACACACACACACACACACACCACTCTCCCCAGATTGCCCTCTTACTAGGAAGCACTAGTTGACTTTAATGACTGCCATCTACCCTTCCCTCTCTCACACTCTCTTTCTCCCCATCACTTCCTTTCTGGATGAACAGGGCACACGTTATAAATGAGTGTATGCTGCCATTATCTGCTGTGGTCTCTTACTGTGTTAGTTATGAGGATGATTTTCAGAGATCATTTTGAGAGTAGAGGTCATCAGTGTCAAGATATTGCTATAAATTGGGATAAGGCCATCCAGAGCCCATTTGGCAAACATGTTAGGATCATGATTTTGTTTTGTCAGTCTCTGAATGTCAGTACTTTCTTTATGTTTATTTCTGATACTGTTATAAAATTGTGCCCTCTATGTATTGCTAGCATCACTGAAACCCTTAATCCTCTTAACAAACGCCTAGGAAAACATACCTCAGTTGCACGGACATTCTTGGAATGTACAGGCAAAGCAAATCCTTGAGAGTTTTTAATATTTAAAACCACTGTTAAATGTAATCTTGAACAAATCTCAAAATAAATATAACTATTTCATAATGTACATAGTATAGTGATGATTAAATATACTTGCAGCATTAAAATGACTGATTTCATTTTTTTTCTTTACACCTACACTTTTTTTTGCTTCAGATATCTTTTCTAATAAACACTCTCTCTTATATATCCTCAAGTTCATGATGAAAACACATATTTTTGCAGCAGTGTGGTGCTTAACAAACAGAGTTCTGTTTAATCCAGTTCCCAAGGTTAGCCTGGCCTATCGTGCATCAGTGGGTCAAACTGCTTATTGAGTCATTTTAGGTTCTCTGTGTTAACATCAGCCTACACTAGTAAGCTGTGTGTTCTATAGGCGTCGCTTTGAAGCCAGGATAAGTATTTCTGGAATGATCTGAACTGTGCAGGATAATAAGTCAAATCTAGGGTAAGTTACTCAAGTGTTTGTGTTTTCATCAAGGTGTGCTCAATACAGTAATAATTACTCTAGAGCTGCACTCAGACATCTTAATGCCACCTAGATTACAGATCTTATCCTCAAAGCTATTGGTTTATCCATTTGATGCATTCCTGTTCCCAATTTTCCAAAACACATGGTTGCATAAATTTAAAAATAGGAGTGGATGCATATGTAGGAGATTGTTAGATACCAAAGCAACAGTTATAACTCTAATGGAGCTTATTAAACAAAAGAGGCATAACTGGATGAAACACCTGACTTAACCTGATACTATCAAAGAAAACAAAGTTTGGGTAGGACTTTTCCTTCTTCTAAAATAGGTTTAATATTAAAGAAACATTGCAGTTGAGGTCAGTTGAAAGCATTTGCTAATAATAGTATAAATAAATGAATAAATAAATGAGTAAATGAATGAATGAATACATAAATTAATTAATTAACTTGTCCCTTGTTTTCTTAAAAAAATAAGCAAATGTTTGGGATGCAGTCAGGCACATTTACTGTTTCCCTTTTGGTAGGATAGCCATAAAACAGTTTATTGACATTTGTGTGTGTGTGTGTGTGTTTGCGTAATGTAATATATCATTTCACAACTTTGTTGCCATGACAATATAGTGACATAAACCCTAAACTGACCATGAAAATTATGAGAATAGCTTTAGAACTATATATAATATAGAGCTGATCTTAAATTAACCCATTATATTTATTTTTAACTGTTTATTTTCTAAATTCATGTTTCAGTTTTTCACGTTTCATTTTTTTAAATCAAAATATCATACATTTATATTCCCCTGAAATGACAGACTTACCTCTGGTCACATATGCAGGACTTTTCCTTATTTTCTCCAATCATTTATTCTGTTTAAGCCCCGCCTCTTTCTCTGCAAGCTCATGTTTATCTGCCTTCATCGGATCAACAACTGATTAATTAATAAAACCAAGTTTTTCTTTTTGGACAAACCATTTCACCTGAATGTATATCACAATATGGAAGAAAAAATTGTCACCATTGCATCAAAACTTTAAAGGATTCAATGTACAGGATTTGCATCTGACCGTAACTTGATCGGATGTTCTTCATTCCAGTGTTAAATGGTTTATTTTTGAACTTCCCTATAAGGCTGAAACAACCAAAAATCTTTTGATCAGTGTGTAAACTGTTAGCCAACATGCACATATCGCCAAAAGACTAAAATTTAGAAAACACTTTCATCTCCCACTCTGTGCTTTTCCAATGCAAAATTCACCCACACTACCCCTCAAGACATATCCACCATAATTTTCTACAAGTCTCCTTTCAAGCCATGCTAAAATGCACTAAAACAATCTGAATACTCTTATAAAAGTTGTGATTGTTTGATGATTGCCGGTCCAATTAATTTGTGTGGGGAAAAGCACTCTATAGTCTGGGGTGCACTTCATGTAGCTGGATGAAAAAAGGACTAATTTAATTAGGAAGCCTTTTAATTCTGTTTGGAAAGCTTCCAGCAGTGTTTCAGCCACCTCAGGATAAGGTGTTTTCCCTGTGTTTCTTTAATTGTTGCAGTTTTGTGCCTCCTTGTGTCATAGATATACAAGAGGACCTTAATGTTGTGCATGTACAGAGAGGAGTAGGTAGATCTGAAAGGACTGTGCTGTGCCCCTCTCTCTCGCACTCTGTCCTGTTTAACGAGAGCTGAAGAGACTTTCAAGTGTGGCTGCGTCTTTGTGTTGCCTTAGTGCATTTGTGTCTGTGTGTGTGTGTGAGTGTTTTGGGGGGTAGGGGACTGAAATTTGTATGCAAGCAAGCGAGATGAAGTCCCACTCTTTCCCACTAGAATCTGTATCCCCTCACCTGCTCATTGCAGCAACTCTAGTTCAAGTCAAGCGGACTAATGTGGATGCACGTGTGAGGGCTTCGCAGCACCTGCTTGAGTCTCCTCCATCCCTATCCCTTCCTCACGGTCTCTTTCATTTGCTCTCTCTAAGGTCACTTGCTGATTCCACTGGCTCCATATGCACAGTTTCATCCTATGTGAGAGTGGAGTTTGTATTAGGTTATGCATGACCAAATCATTATTGTTGGAAAGAATTAGTTACTTTAACAGTTAGTAAATACATTTTACCTGTGTGTGTATCATTTATTTTAATGTATAATGTAATTTATTGAAGATATAAAGTCCTAGAAAGAAAGAAAGAAAGAAAGAAAGAAAGAAAGAAAGAAAGAAAGAAAGAAAGAAAGAAAAAGAAATGTTAAAATACAAGAAATGTACTACATGCAACGTTTACATTTTAGGAGATGAACAAAAAAAGCAAAATTAAGAATAATGATATCATTAATAAAAATAATAATACAATAAGATAAAACTTTATACTGCTGTTACTATTAAACGAACAAACAAATTAAATAATAAATTAGAAAGTGCAACAAACTTAATCCACACAACCCTTGTCTGTCTTTTTTCTGTCTTGAATATTTCAGAAATTTTCAGGAGACAGAAACAAAATGGAAATAATAATAATAATAGCAATAACATTTTTCTATTTATCTATCCTTAAAACTGGCTATTTATTTCTGTTATTTATTATAAGCATGTGTATTTTGTGGAGAGACTTGAATAACATATCTGCTTTGACTTGGGGCATGAAAAATTATTTACTTCTTACTTTTTGTCTCTACTATAACCATGTGTGAAGTATTCATGGGGAAAAAAAGTTAAATAAAATAGAAATTCAGAAAAAGAGAGCCTCATTACCACCTTGACCTTTGACCTTTGGCTTCTGACTTATGGCCTTCAGTGTTGTGTTAAATATCCTGATGACGGGAGCGTCTTAAAAGCAGAGGGAACTTTTTATTTATCCTGAGAGAGAGAGTCACCTAGTGAGGAGATATTTTTCACCCAATGACAAGTGGATGGAAGGACGGGAGTGAACTATGGATAAATGATGTCACTGACCAGGAGGCAGGGAGAGAGAGAGTGACAATGAAATGGGGATATAAAATCTGAGAGACCGACACACAGAAAAGACTACAAATACTGAGACGGGACAGAGGAGGAGAATGCAAGAAGACAAACTTTCAGAGTCAGTGAGCCCAGTTAAAGCCAACGAGTGTCTATCCGGCCAAATACACAGGCATTCAATGGGGTCAACCCCATTGAGCCTCTAAAATACTGTCATGATAATCCATGGTAAAGATCTCAGCCAGTCTTTTAAACAACCATGGAATCTTTTACGCTTGCACCCTTTTCTTTCAACCCGTTTTTTTTCTTCCTCCCACCCCACGTCCATCCTCAAATCTCTCTACCCCAGTATTCACAAAGTCATTAATGAGACATTCAAGGCTTTTTGAATCGGCCAGAGACATTGTGTGTCAAAGAGCGAGAGACAGAGTGAGAGAGCACATCAAAGAAAGGAAAAGGGGAGTAGAGAGGGAGAGCAAATAGTGGAGAGGGCCCGAATGTACTCCCAGCTGAAAGCAGTTAGATCATGTTCTTTTCATGGTCCGATTAGAATCAAATCGATCCCTCAGCACCACCACCCCCTCCAACCACACAAACACACTTTATAAGCAACTCTAAAGAGCTCTTCCAACAAGTACACGCTGCAGCCAGACGTCCACCTGAATGGAAATCAAGTTGCCCTGCCGAAATGTGTTTGTAAATGGGACATGGGTTAGAAAGACAGACAGACAGAGAGCAAAACAGTTGGGAAATGGCTCTACTTGATTATTACCAAAATGCCACATTTTACAACCAGTGATCGGATAATGATTGTTAAATTTTTGTTTAGGGACACACAATATATCAAAGCCATTTCAATTATCTGTCAGGTTTTATTTTATTTTATTTTATTTTTAATGTGCATATTTAATATAGGACATTTAATTGTGCTATTTCCACTTTTTTATATTTAGATTACCTTTGCTGTCATCTAATGCTAACTTAAAAAAAAAAAAAAAAAAATTCCAACTATTTAATAACACTTTGAGATGTAATCTTTAGAAAATCTCAAAATGAATATCCATTTTGATAATGTACATTATAATGCTAATGATTATATTCACTTTCACTTTATATTCACTTTATTTAGCATTTAAAAGGATCATGTTCAAGTTTTTTTTACTTTTTTATTGTTTATTTTATGTTAAGTACAGCAATAACATAATTTTAGACATCGAAGAATTATACATTGCCTGAAAATTTAATAATAATAATAATAATAATAAATCAAATAACAATAAAAAGTACAGCAATTTTTTTTAAGAAAATATGAAAATAAATATGAATTAAAAATAAAATTATGCAAAAGAAAAAAAAACAAGTAGATTACATGAGCAGTTATATTTTTACATTTTGTTAATATTGGTAATTTATTGGTCATCGGTTACGACATGAAAATAATTAACTGGCTCATTCATTGTTTTTAATAAATATTAGTGCACCTTTATTTTTATCGTAATGACTTGTTCAGTACATATTTTTTAAACATATAGTTCATCCAAAACATCTAACTTTACCTTACCTCAACAAATGGCTTTATTTTGGAAAAAAAAAACGAGTTAAATGTTGGCACAGACACAATGGATGGATGGAGCCTAGAGATCTAAGATCATGAAGTTGTATTGTTTGGCTGGTATTGCCTACAGGGTGATTTAATCGAGTGGGGATTTTAAAAATTCATTGGAAAGATTTTGTGCACAAGTGTTTTTGTTTCATGGAAATTTCATGTGTAAGTGGCATTGTGGCAGATATATTTAGTGGGGTAGTAACGTGCCTAGGGTCTTTTTAATGAATGAGGTAGAATTGTGTGAGGAGTATTTAGTGTCATAGTACCAAGTGCTATTAGACTCACTCAACCAATAGATGACACTAACATTCTCTTAGCAGCTGCAGACACTTCAGCGAAAGCATCTAGAGAGGGAGCATTCACAGAGGTACATGGGCCGTTGATGAAGTTTGTATGGGCGTAAGAGGACAGGGCACTGCTGATTCATGACGGTAGGGTTTTTTCTGCAAAGCATCGTTGGTACACGGGGAGGGTTCATGAGGATAGTGTGTAGTGCAGATGTCTCTAACATCGACACTTCCAGCTGGGACAACATGAGCACCCCTGCGCTTTCATTCATGTTTAATGAAATATTTAAAGTTCAATAGAAGCTAAGCTCTAGCAACAGTTATTATATAGTAATAACTTAGTTATTATATAGTTAATGGTGTGAATCGTCCTTTGAACAAAGTAATTAATGTGGTTTTATTATTTAATTATTAATGATTAATTATTATAAATTCATTTGGTTAACTATATAAATAATTATAAATAATTAATTATAAAAAATATTGTATAATTATAAGCTTCAAATTGTTTTATTTAAAATCCTCCAAAAATTGGCCCCACTCACTATCATTGTAAGCCCCTCACCGAAACCTCTATTTTTGTTATTCTCAAAAGAACACTAGAGATGAGTGATTTTTGGATGCATACAAAAAATAAATAAATAAACAAACAAACAAAAAGCTGTCATTTGAGCTTACCTTGTTTCAAAAAGTTTTTTAATTTTTTTTATCTTAAAAGATAAAAAGTAACAAATATCGCCAGCCAATTGATCTTTCTGGTTACTGTTTAACTGCTGTGCAGCTGCTCTGTAAGTGAGTGGGTGGGACCACCCTGTGGTCTGTTACACTGACACCTCTCTCTCTGTCTCTCCAGTCTTCCCCTTTTCACCTTACACTCGCATTCATTCACTCTGCAGCTGCAACACCCGACCACTTTCTCTCAGCCGAACTCTCACTCTTTCTGTCTGTGTTTGTCTCATCCAGTCCAGAAGATGGATGGAAGAGGCTCTAAAACAGGCCAACAATAGTCGCTAGCGCAAGGTGAGCTCTTGCAGCTGTGCTAACTGGCTAGCATGAACGTCACAGTATGGCAACAGTATGCTTTTGTTCTGGCTCCCAGCCTGAAAAGGGCCATGGGGGGGTTTGCATGGCACACTGGCGCTGGGTCATTTTTCTCTCGGTGTGCCAGTGCTACCCTTCTGCCCCTGCCTCACTCCCTCCACAGCTGTGTGTGTGTGCTAGTGTTAGTGGGAGGAAATGCGAGGGCATGGGGATGATGGAATACGTGCGTGCGGCGGGCGGTTGGGGCCTGTTTTGGGCGCGTTTTCCCCGCCGCCCTATTAGAGGCTTGTTTATTGGCCTTGTGATGCCATTGTCCTGCGTGTTCAGGGGCGGCCACACTGCGTAATTGGCCGATTGGCCACGCTCTGCAGCGGCGGAGGTGATTTATAATGTGGCCTGAATGGGGCTGACTTCATAACGTCACAGACTAACGCTGAATAAACGCCAGAGAAACGTTAATGAAAGGATGAAACGTCCACCGAGCCCTTTGTTTCGGTGTGAAATCGGCGATTGGGACAAAGAGAGTCGCTGGAGTCCCTTCTTTCTCTCGGAGTTTCAATTTTTCTCCAGTTCTGCCTCTTTATTAATCTCTTTTTCCTCTGCCTTTTCTTCACTGTTTATCTACATCAGTCGTTCTCTTTTACCCCTTTTTTACGCCTTGTCTCTCTCTCGCTGTTTTTCCATCTCTCTCTGTCTTAGCTAACCTCTGGCCCTTTTCTCTCTCCCTTTTTCTCTCCGTCTTCTTTGTACTGTCTTTGTTAATGCCTCTGTAAATGAAGTTGTCGGTTCTCACTTATTCTCTCCTTCTCATTCAATCTCCCTTGTTTTATCTTAATCTTTCAGTCCTTAAATGGGCCCTCTTAGTGCCAGATTCCCATTTGGTGAGAGCCAGGAAATCTTCACCTGAACGCCTTCACTTTTCCCATTAACCCAAAATTTAATTGCCCAACTTTTATCTTTTTCTCTACAAACATGCACATAAAGGTTTTAAAGCTTCTTATGCTAAACATGCACATTTATTCTTTATTTTTATCCTACTTCAGCTTGGCAGAGAGCATGGGAACACATTTTGTTACAGTAATTTAATGCAGCCTAGAAAATAATGGGCCGAACGCTCCAGAGACACTCAGCTGGAAAATATGTGTTTTTCCCTTTTAAAAATATGATTCTAGTTTGACATTTCAGTTCACATGATTCCACTTCATCAATCAATGACATGTTACTTCATCATTTAACAACATGATTCAAGCAACTGAAGTGAAATAATACCATCAAATTAATTTTCACTTATTGGTATTAGATCTCGAATCTGATCTGTGGAGACGCAGTGAAACGGAAAGGATCCAACACGTTTCTTGATGAAGTTGCCTGAACTGGTTCACTACAGCCGTGGGTCAGCTGTGAGTATGTATGTGTGGGCAGTTATAAAGCTAATGGCTTGCAGGGGGCAGGTTTTAATGACCTCCTAATTAAGTCTAACCCTCCCACCATTGACCAGATCATATAGTAGAGGTTAAAGGTCATTTACATAGAGACTGGTAACCAGTGTCCACCACCAAACTAATTGAATTGGGAATACCTACATTTGCGGAATACATCCTTCCTTTTCTTTCCACAGAGTATAGCATTTTTATCAGTCACCAATCAAAATAATAGATCTGCCTTCTGTCTTTCACTCTCTGCCTTGTCCATTAGGAAGCTACATGGTTAAATACAATTTTGTTGGACATTTGCTGAACTGAACAGAGTTTAAATTTCCTTCCTGATTTACAATGACTTAATTTGGTATTAATTGAAACAGAATGATTTATTTAATTCCAAGCATTCATAACTCAAGGTAGACTGAATTGAGACAAGAAATTAAAATAACAAAACAGTGAAAAAAAGAAAACAATTATTTTTTTGTTATGTTTATTGTGAGTTCAATATGTACACACACACACACACACACACACACACACATATATATATATATATATATATATATATATTCAATACATGGAGTTAAAGGCACAGTAATAATTTTGTTAGAATATTACTTTTTATTTTATTTTTTTCATTTTGTTGTTGCAATTTCTCGATCTGTCTAAAATCATTACCTTTATCATTATTTTATAAATTATAAGTTATCAGAAAAAAAAACACAATCAGTTATTGCTGACTTTCTGTGTTCCCTTGGGAGAATATTTTTAGGGGTCTATCCTGTCTTCCCAGCCTCCACTCATCCCCCCTACCCCCTAATGGGAGGGTGTTAATATAGTCGCTTTTCCCCTGGTGTTAAATAGGAACAGTTTCTCTTGTGTTAATTCTCCATTTTGTCGCTGTCTGTGTGCAAGACCTCTCAGTGTTCAGTCTCTTATTCTGCACTAAATGCTCAGCTACCCCCTCCCCTTTCTCTTTCTCCCCTTTCCCCTTTCTTTTCACTCTCCTCTCTCCTTCAGTGAGGCCATCTAGATTATGTTGCTAAGGAGATTTTTTTCGTTCTCTCTCTTTTTGCTTTTTTCCCTCTGTTTTCCATTGATTTGGTGTTAATGCATTTTCAATGCCCCTTGGTGTGTGCTGGGGGAGTGGGGGGCACAGCGAGTGCAGTCTTCACACTCACTAGAGGAATTTTACTCTGAAGGGGTCGAGGAGGGGGGGACTGCCCAAAGAGAGCCACTCAAGTGAAAAATTAGGTGATTTTTACCAAGCATGGGAGCTGGCTCACTGAGACGCACACACACGCTCACCCACACACACCGAGTAGCACGGTGACCACCCACTCCTCTTGTATTTTCTATCCTCTTTTCAAAAAACACTCACAGGTGGATTTGCGATTGCTGCCATTCTCCTCGCTCGTGCCTATAACACTGTATGTGGAAATAGCCATTCTTCAGGTGACCTGTCAGCTCCACTTGCAGGCCTGAAAATGGAAAGAAAGAAATAACACACTAAAATAATAACAAAGATCATTAACACTTGATTCCAGGGGTTCCACTCCCTTTTTTTTTTTTTTGGTGAGCACCAGTGACAATTTTCACAATGATTGAAAGGCACCGGTGGCAATTTTCATTATGATTAAAAGGCATAATTGCTTAGTGGTGTTATTGTCATATATTATGCAAGTATAATGCTGATATTTAAATTATAATAAATATCTAACACTTGTTGGTAATCTTGTATTGACAAATACTTTATAAAATGTGCATAAAAACTGCATGTATGATACAAATGACACAGTTTGGATTCAAAGTGGAACACTTCATGACAAATTTGCAGCACCAATTGTTTTTCCGACAACAAATATGTAACTTCTTGAAGGTAAAATTATTATTTTTTTGTTATTATTTATTTATTTGTAAAAATCTGAAAATCCACTTAAAGTGCAGTCTGCTCTGATTGGCCAACTGACCCAGTGCATTGTGATTGGTCGAACACCGCAAGCACTCTCGGAAATGTAACGCCTCTTTCCATAATCGTGAGCTTCATCTTTTATAATAAATGTAAAGACAATAAATAATGTTCTTAGTTTTACCGTCAGTTCAAGCCCGAAAAGGGGAACAGAGCCGTGTGACAGACACAGTGATGAAGCTCATATGTTTTTGCAGTACACAAGCCACGGACTGTTAAAACAGCTGACTGCACTGTGACCGTCTCTCTCTCTCTCTCTCTCTCATAGACGCATGCATACATGCGATGCACAAAACTCCACATCTGAACCTTCAATAGCAAATACTTAAACTAATAACAAAACATACTTACAGTAGCTGATTCAGAAGTGCCAGATTGTCATAGCAAAGTCAGAATGACCTCCTTTCCTAGGTTCACAAAACGGTCGTCCATAAAATGCATTGCTGTTCTGTTGAAAGTAATCTTAAAGATTCCTAAATGCATCTACTTTCATAAGGCCAAATAAAGTGCTTTTGCTTTCACCTAGATACACACAGCATCTCCCTGACACGACTGCTTCAACACTAACTGCGGTTACTGGAACCACATCTTCTTTCTTTGAGTGAACATTTGGGTGGCATTATGCAAATATTGCCACATAATGACGTAGACATGTGGGGCGTGTTTGAATGAGCCACTTAGAAATGTCCTGCTCCAGTCCTGCTTGCAAATCAGCCTCATGTCAATCAGCCAGTTCAACCTTTTCATCATCAGACTCTGGCTCAAAATGGTAAGGTACAATCGATACCATCATTTTTATGGATTGATACGTTTCCAGTGATGTCATTCTGTCATGGCAATGGGCGTTTAGATTCCGACACGTGGTGTACACAGTAGACCAATTACAAAATTACAAAAGACTGCGCCATCTAACCAATCACAGTAGTGAGGGCTGAAGGAGAGGAGGGGCTTAGAGACTGATTCTTTGAACTGCATCGCATGAATCATTTACGAATCATTTAGAAATGAGGTAAAATTAAATCTATTTTTTGAGAAAACAAATGTGTTTTTTGACCTTGCATGCATGTCAACCTCTTTTAGGAGACTCATAAAACAATATTAGCAACCTTAAAAAGGGCATAATGGGGCACTTTGAAAAATATCCATTAATTTATTTGGTAAGCTGTCATGTAATAAATTGGATAATGTACAGTCATTGTCACAATATAAACCCTTCAAAGTGTTCTAATGCCCTGTCAGGGAAAGTACATTATCCCTTAATATGCACCTGGATGTAAAATCATCCCTTTATGCAATTGAATTAGGTCACTAAATTAGCCTCTATGGGATTAGCTGACAATAAACCGTTCACAAATTACATTTGCATGAAGAAAGTGCAATAACTTAAAAAGGTTGCATGATAATTGCATGAAATGTTCCAGGCATGTTTTCTACACAGGTATCTGCTGTCATTGTTTTTTCCCCTCCATTGTCAGTCACTCTGTAATGTTTGGTTGCAGTTATGGTGTAAATGAATTCCTTAGTGTCACATATGAATTATGAACAATTCTTCTGTTTTTTTCCCCCATATACATTACTGTCTCTCTCTTCTTTCCTGTCTCCCACAAACACTGCAATGTTCTTCTCTGCCCAAATGCAGAAGATACTCATCTATCTACCACTCTGTGGACTATTCAGCTTAATCAGAGAGCAGCTAAATCAGGATTTGGAAGGCACTATAGCTGATGATGCCCACTCCAGCTGCAACCACCCAAAAGTCAGAGGTCATGACATGAATCTGATTTTATATGTATGATGAGTTTCTTCATGTGTTCGTCCATTGTACCTGAAGAATGTATTTTTCTGTTCATGCTCCATCTTCCTCTTTTCACCTCCTCAGTCTCTTTCAGTTGTTCAGTTTATACTCATCCAGAATGTCTGAATGCAAAACATAAAAAAGAAATGGAAAAAAGATGAGAAAATCTGCACATTTAGAATGTAAGAGGGAAGATTCCGATCATCTTGTTTGTGTCCAAGAACTTGGTAACTACTGCGTCATGAAGAACTGCAGGGGTCCTCTCTAGTATGTATGAATGAATTATTTTTTTATGTTTTTGTGAATAAATGAATAGATATGACAAAAATTAAATTACTTATCCATATACCCTCACTTCAAAAGGTATTCAAAAAATGTTTAACAAACTTGAAGTGAACTCTGGAATTTAGTTTTTCCACTCATTTCTCACTGTTTCTTTGTAAATAGTGTTTGAATACTAATGTTTGGTACATTTAAATATCATTAAGCTTTGTTGTTTACATTGCTGAGTTAGAGTAAACATATTTCAGTCTGACTCTTTCTCCTCCTCTCTTTTAACACCATGACTGCATGTACGAGTCTGTTCATGTACTCTACTCCGACACATTTCTGATTCAGTCTTTTATGTTTATAATGAGAGTGTGTTAGAAAAATAAATAAGAGAGAGGCCCAGAGGAGCTGACAAGGAGAGCATAAATTATGCAGCTTTCGGAGAGTTTGTTTACTCATATGATTATGGATAATAACATTGTGAGAATGAGCCAGGAGAAAATGGTAAACACCATAGTAGCCGACATGCGCAACTCAACCCAAGAGATTCTGCACAAATGCACTCACAATGGATTTTATGATTAATTGTGTTTTACAAATGCTGTCGAATCTGTGCAAGCCGCCTTAGGGCAGAAGCTGTGTCACTGTGGGAAATTGATGGAAGAGCCATTAGTGTTATTGACACACATAAAGACTGTCAGACTCACACCTGTTTATTGTGAATATATGCTGGCAATCACATACAGACACACATGTTGTCACTAATACCACCTGTTTGTTGCACAGCTCTGAAATGCTGATGGCTGTGAGAACAAGCTCCTTCCTTTGATGGACAGAAAAAGATACTCACAGACACTAGTATTCATCATCTATTTGATCCCTTGTGGAAAAACCTCAAGTCTCTGACAGGGACAGGACAACAACAACAACAACAACAACAAAGCAGTAAAACTGAGCTAATTTTTCTTTTTGTCCTTCATAGGATGGGGCATTCTTTATTCTCCCTGGCTGGTACAAATTGGTCAACTGTGGACCTTTTCTTTTCAGAGCGAGGTGTAGGATGCGGCGAGGCCGGGATCTCAATCAGGCGTTGATGTGATCAAAGTTAATCCCTCATTGGTGCCGATGTGACCCGAAAAAAATCGGCTTAAAATGGCTCCATTAAACTGGACACAGTTTTGCCATTCAAAGGCTGCACCATTCCCCTTCTCTTTCCTTTCGTCTACCCTCTCCCTCCTCTCTGCCACCCACACACATCAGCAGTAGAGGAGCATTAAGACAAATACATTCATAACCCTGTTTTATTAAAGACTTGGGGCCCCTGGGTGTTGTGTAGGGGCCCTGGGGGGCCGGTGCAACAGCGGGGCGATTAGGATAAGACTTCCCATGAGGAACACGAACACGGCACAGCAGCAACCGGGCCCTAAGATGTCCGTTCCCCTCCCACCTCGAAACCTGATCCTCTATTTCATGCACATTAGTGCTGAGTAAACGCTCCCCCAGGCTGCCTTTACAGTGAGCCTCACTTTAGAAGAGCGATGCGCTACTAAAGACGCTGAGAAGCAGTAATTTCTATCTTGTTACACTTAAAAGATGGTGTCCAATTATGCATAGCAAAATTATAATGTAGAGTATGAAGAAGAGATATTAATTTTGATATTTCATATTGATTATATTTAACAATGTTAGTAAATTGTTAGTGTTTAAAAGATGAAATTTCAGTAAGTGTTAGATTACAGCAAATGTAATCAACCTGTAAAAATAACTGTGTGTAATTAAATATCAGGTAATAACCATATGCATCCCTAGTGTGCATTCATGTAATAATGTTTTTAAAGATAAACTCAACAAATGTAATGTAAGTGTAAAAACAGGGGAAATTGGAATGCAAAATTAAATAATCAACATTGACTGAAATGGTAGAGATATATTGTGCATCTCTAAAGATTGCTCAAAAATATATATAATAAAATCTTACATTGTGAAATCTATGGAGGTTCATAATACTTCTCGTTCTCACTTTTTACTTTAACTGTCTTGTGGTTAAATTCTTTAATGCTGAATAACATTAAAGGTATGCAGAAGGAGTATGAGGGTATTTTTGATTCAAAACGACTGAACACCAGTGACAGTGCGATTTGTAGTTGTAGAGAAAAGCCACACATGTGTATCAGTAAATTTAAAGTCACAGAGAGAAATGTTTTAAGAGTTGCAAACCTGTAGACTGTTTTTTTCTCTCCCACAAACACAACACAACAGTTACACCTTCTCAAATTCTTCATTGCAGGTGCACAAATCCTATTCTACAAATCACAAATTAAGAAACTCGTACGCTCACATTTTTGAAACAATTTCTGCAGTGAATATGGTGCAAAACGTATTTACACACCCGCATCAAGAAATGTAAAGTCGTGGAGAAATTTTGCACATCCACAAATCAGTATGTGAATTCATCCAATGAGAGTTGCACACTTATAGAATATTTTCTCAGAAATGTCTTGTATATTTTTCTAACACGAACACAAGTACATTACAACACTGTTTTTCACTTTCAAGTGACAAGTTTCGCGCTATCCCATTTGCACCAAGATTTTTGGTTCAAAAGTGATTTGTGCATCTGTAGAGGTAGTGAGCGGGACTGTTGAATTTGAGAATGAAGAATTTGAGAAGGTGTAACTGTTGTGATGTGTTTGTGGGAGAGAAAAAAAAGTCTACAGGTTTGCAACTCTTAAAACATTTCTCTCTGTGACTTTAAATTTACTGATACACATGTGTGGCTTTTCTCTACAACTACAAATCGCACTGTCACAGGTGTTCAGTCATTTTAAATCAAAAATACCTTCATAAAGGAGGCCTGATCTCGGTTTTATTTGTGTCCATGCCTCTATATGTCTGTGTAAGAAAGGCCTGTTTCTGATCAGTGTGCGTGAAAGTAATGTGTGGGCTTGTGTGATGTGTCATTAACAGTTCTGGCACATGTGCGTTAGGAGTCTGTCACTCTATAGTAAGCAGTGAGTGTGTGACTCTCAATGTATATGTCAGCATTTAAGTTTTAAATATATGCGTGTGCACTTACTGCTGTTTTGTTGTGGTCTGGAGATGCTCTTGAAGTTCAGGCTTTTGTGTTGTTGCTTTTTTTTGTGTGAACTGTTGGAATCACTTGGCTGACACAAAAGGAAAACCCTCCTTTAAAGCCACGTCAGAGGTGTAAAAAACAAGAACCCCTGTAAAAAGAAAAAAGTCTCAGTCCACAATTTACTCAGATTAATGCGTGAGAAGAAACAGTGATGATCAGCACTTTGTGGTATCAGCAGCAAAACCAGTGTACAGTATATACACACATACAGTACACACACACATTCAGAAAAAGGTAAAAAACTGTCACAGGGCAGTAACATTTCAAAAGTGCGTACACTTTAGGTACTAATACTTATAGAAAGTAAGTATGTACCTTTTAAATATTATTTAAACTTGAAAATGTAAATGAAAATCCACAAATGGACATGAATGAAAGTATCTGCATTACAAAACTAATCTGCACAAAAAAATAAGACAAAAATGTTATTAACAGTTAAAATTGTAAATTAAAGTGCACAAAAAGTAAATTATATATATATATATATATATATATATATATATATATATATATATATATATATATATATATATATATATATATATATATATATACATATATATATATATATATATAAATCAAGATTTACTTTCTCTATTGGTATCACTGTAATCTGGGCAAAGAATAGTTAATTTTACAACTAAAACTAAAAGTCTTGAATTACTTTTAAAAATGCATTTCTTTGATTTAAAATTATTTACAATTGAAAATGTTAATAAAAATCTACACTTGAAAATGTATGAATGTCACTGCTTTAGAAAAAAAAATAACAACTGAGTGGAATGAATTAATGAATTAATACGATATATTATATATTTACTTTTTAATCAAAACCTTTTTATCAAATGTTTAGCAAATACTTTTGGAGCCACTGTATACCACAACATTTTTAAAACAAAACCGCTTTTATCAATATGAGTGCAGCCACTATTACTATGCCCACAGAATTCTCATCTTGAATTCATTCACTCTGTTCAGCAGAACTGACAGTGAACTGATGCCTGGCAAACTTTCATCTGTATGTGTGTAGCAGCAACAGAAGTATGAGAGATCAGAGAGAAAGTGAATGTGAGAGTGTTCAGTCTAAGGCAGTGTGCCATAAAGTGAGATTAGCGGTCATAATCTGCTGAAGCATGTGTGTGTGTGTGTGTGTGCTACTGTCTCTGCGTTGTGTGGCGGAGAGGTGAGTCCTATGGCCTCTGCTTGCTCACCCAGACAAATGTCAAATCTCCATTTACCCTACACCAAAAAACTTGCCAGTAGACCACATTCAAAAGCAACATGTGAGGCTCATTGTCTGAACTGTTTTATCCCATGGCTCAGTTTCCTTTTTTTTTCCATGTGCTGTGAAATAAATCATACTCAAAATCCAAATATGAATTTAGTGGCAATACCATGAACCAAAGGACTCATTCTCATATCAGAGACACACCAGATGCTTTGATGTGTTTCATTACTGATTGATAACTTGAGAAGTAATGAATGCTGTGTGGGCTTTCTTCAGTCAGAGCTTCTATTATATTAAAATTAGAGGCCTGTTTATCTAATTACAACAGTACTTTACTGTAAATAGTTCACGTCCCATTTATCTCTCCGTTCTCACACTCAAAGAGACAATAATGTGCACGAGACACATGAATATAAAAAGAAAGGAGGGATCATTCTGGAAAAGAGAATAAGATTGCAAACGCATGCGGTCTTCCCAGACAAAATGTAGACAGTTTTGTCTCAGACATACTTTGAGACAGTTCACATCATTAGATTTCTTTAGAGTGGGTGGGGACTTGCAAAAAACACTATAATGATGAACAGATTAGAAGGTGAAGAGAGAAAGAGAAAGGGAGAGACTCTTGACCCTGAAGTGGGGGTGTTAGGAGGGTAATTAAACAGAAAGAAAAGAAAAAGAGATACTCGGAAAAGCATTAAAGAAAGACAGGCCTGCAATTAAAGAACATTAATTATTGCCTCAAGAAGTTTTTCTCCTCCACAAAACAATTAAATGCAATGAATGGGTTCTTAAATATACTTCTCTATCCCTAAGATACAATATATTTTTATTCATCTGTACACTATTCACTAAAGGACGATCGATCTTTAAAGACAGATGACAGTGAGGGGGAATCGGTTTAGTGTGTGGTTTCATCAGCTTCCCACTGGAGCAAGTTCATTGTGTGGCACATACTGCCCCCTATCGGTATATGTGAGGAATGAACTTTGATAATAAAATAAGGAATATGTGGTAACTGGAGAAGCGTCAGTTGAAGTTCCTCACACAAGCTAATTGAGATATTTTTATTTTCGCTTTATTCTTTCCTTCTCCCACTTAAAGACACATATGCTGAATTGATTTGATAGTATTTGTTTTTATACAGTCCAGCTTTACAAAACAGATCTCTCTGTTTGATTTTTCTCAAATCTTTTTTCAAATCTTTAACAGTTACACATTTCGTACAATTTAAATTATTAAACCTTTATAATAGGATACTGAAAATCAAGTATGCTAATGACAGTGATAAAAAATTATAAAATAAGTGATCAAATTTTCACCTGAGTAATAATTAACACATCACATGAATTGGATGTGAAGCTGCATTGTGAGGTTTTTGTTTGATATAGGCCTAGTTTGGGAAAGATGAGCCATGGAGGATGTGACCTATAGAGTGGACCTGCTGCCATCACATAATGCAGCTTTTGTCGCCACAAACAACAATCACATTGTATATAATACAGCCTACCTTTGTTTTCACGCACCTTGAGTGAACTTTCTCCAAAAATAGGATACTGTTGAATTAGGCAGTTTCAGAGCAGCACATTTTGGGTTAAAATTACATAGCATAATGTAAAATGCATGAGTGAAAAAAACAAAAAACAAAAACAAACAAACAAACAAACAAACAAACAAACAAACAAACAAACAAACAAACAAAAAAACCTTGAAACTTGAAAAACTTATGTTTGGGTCTACTTACAATATTTTTGTGGGAGCTGCTGAATGTACTCTGATGTTGAATGAAGTAACAGAGTAATGTCTGTTTATTGTGCTGTCAAGTAGGCCTATGGAAGCCCATTTTTTGCTTCAGAATAACAAGGTAGGCTAACTGCAAATTTATCTTACAACATGACTATGTCTGCGTCTTAATATGCAATTCCCTACATAGTAGGTGACAGTATGTGAAAGTATGTGAAAAGAGTAGTCCAGATTCACAGCATTCACAAAACAATAGGTGGATGACCTGTTATGTCTGCGGAGATTCCAGAGTGTGCATCTGATGAACATTATGAGTCTACGAGAGAGGAGTTGTGAATGGCGAAGAAGTGATGCAATGAAGCTGGTAGGACAGATTACATTTATACTACCGTAAACACATTCATACTATATAGAACATGGCTTTTAAAGGATGTAAAGTATTTACTTATTCAAAAGAAAAAAGACAGCGTGCAATTTTGGATGCAACTCCCAACTGATTTGTCAAAACTTTATATCTCACATTGTGATTATTATTATTTATTATTATTATTATTATTTTTTTTTATCTTAAAATTACACTTCTTTTTTTACTCGGAGGAAGAAACAACTTTGTTGAAGTATTGCTGCCCTTGACTTTACTGTATTTACTTAACTCTGTTTTATTGATCTTTTTATGATTATTTTTGAGAGCAGTTTTTCTATCCGTTTCCTGCTCAGAATTCCTAATAAATATCAGCATTTTTCATCAGATTTTTCCAAATTAAATGGGCTTTGGTATATCCACATAATTTACAGCTCTCTAAAAGTACATCAATTATCTCATCTGTGTCTAATTTAATTTCTTCTGAAGTATTTTAGAAGAAATATCAGATACAAAGTTTATATTAAATGAAGCATCACTGAAAACTCTTCTGAGAAGTCTCATGAGTTACAAAAGGGAAACATTTTTTTTACAATAAACCTTCCATGTTGTAAATGCATGCACAACAACATTGATGACCCTTATCTTCTTGACCAGAGAATCCCTTAGGGATTCCAACCCCTCATTCTTTCTTTTTTCTCATTACAGAGATAAGTCCATACTGCCCCACTATCCCATGATGGCCATGCCTCTCTGGTGTCTGTCTCCTTTAGATACATTTCTGCATGCCATTTAAAACTTTATCTTTGAACAATCCCTCGTGTCTCGCCTGTCACATCTGACAGGTCACTCACAGGATAGCAGCACTATTCATTAGATAAAAGACAGTTCATTGCAGTCCCTCCATCTAGTGGCCTCACAGCTGTCTGTTCGCTGTGGAGACGAGGAGACAGTGAGAAATGGTCTGGTCTGAAGTGCCAGGGATGGGTTACGTACAACAGCTACAAACAACAAACCCAAGTGAGAAGATAAGAGAAGACTGCTCATTAACTTGCTCTCGCTCACACACACATATAGACATACTGGCACATTCAAAGCATGGTGATAATGACCAAACATGCCCATTGCTCATTAGCATTATTATGCAAATTATTAATTTATACATGCACAGAAATGTAAACAACATTTTCAAAGTTCCTAATGAAAATGCATGAAAAAATATCAAAATTTCCATGACCTCTTTTTTTTTTTTTATCTGGTAACCTAACAATTCTTTGCAAGTCCTTCTGCTGCAGATTCATATCTCTGATCTGATTGAATCGTTTCGGCCATATGAGGTTCTCTTGTATTCTTTCCTTATTACTCTCTCTTTCTCAGTGCTGTTGAGATGAAATGTGCACTGCGTCTGATCCCCTTGCTGGGGGGTCGGAGTCGCTGGCTGGCCTGGACTAGAGCAACTGACTCCAGTCTGTGATATCCCACTGATTTATGATCAGTGCTTCCTGCTCTGAGAGTAACCTGCAACATTATAACCAAACAAGCAAATATGTTGCCAGAACACCTTTTGCATATGCACAAATGATTGAGTATTCTCTAAATAGTTAATAAAGGATAATACCTGTCCTCAATAACAAAACTTTATCCAATTTGAATTTGGTCATTCACTTTGCAAAATGTTACAGATTTCTTAAGAAAATTCTCAGCTACCAGAGCAGTTTATCAGCAGTTGCTCATTATTTTACTGTTATAATTTTACATGCTGTTGTAATATCGCACTGATATTGCATTTATATTTATATAATACATAATATAATATTTCCAAAAATAAATATTTACATAATACATTTTGGGGCCAGTATTTATTTTATTTTTTTGTCACAACATTTTAAATAAATGCTGTCTAATGTGTAAGATTTATAACAAAGTAACTTTCATAGCAGTGTATTTGTTAACTACAAAAAATTAAGATTAAATTGAAGTACTAATATTAATAAAAACTAAATCATAAATAAAACAAAAATAGCTAAAGATAAATATAAATAATAATAATAAAATATTCAAACTCTTAATTAAACTGAACATATAAAAAGAAAATAAATAAAATATATTATAAAGATAAAAATGCAATTTATATTTCATTAAAACCTTTATTTATTATGTATTTTTTTCTTTTCTCCTCCGTACACAATCTAATTTACATATATATTTAGTTACTAGAGATATATATATATACACACACACACGCACGCACGCACGCACAGACACACACACACACACACACACACACACACACACACACACACACACACACACACACACACACACACACACACACACACACACACAACACAACCTCACACACAAACCTCATAAAACACTTTTGATGTTGTTCTGTATTTCCCTTCTATATTTTGTCCTATTATGTCTTGACATGTCCTATGTACAAAAAAGTATAGTATATGAAAAATGCTAAAACACTGTTTCATATTCCAGAATAATATGGGACATTTTTTATGTAGGACTGCATAATGGATCTGTTATTTGTTTTCCTGCAGATTTCTAATAATGTTGCTTTTCATTATTTTCTTAATGTTCCCACAATATTGTTCATTTCAGATTGCAGACACCTTCATTTACTTACCTAAGTCATCCTCATTTATGCAACCTCCCTTTATCTCTCTCTTTTCTAGTTGGTCTATCTGTTGTCTCTGACAGTATTGAGTCTCAAGGTCAGCATTTATCGTGATACTTCATAAACTAAACTTACTTTTACTAAACTTGACCCTATAGGGTCAGAGGTCAAGACAGCATAAACACAGAGACAGGCCGACTGGCCCATCAGTCATAAGACATCCCTTGACAGCTGAGCTGGAACACCCATCACTCCACATTCTAACTGCATATCACACACTTGAGGGAAGCATCTCTATTCCCCAAAGCCTCTAAAGAATCTAGAAGTGGTGGAACCGCCCAGCATGATTGGAAAAATCTGAGTTAACGGCCATATTCGTATCCCTCAGAGAGATGCGTAAGCTCTGTGATTCATTTGGAAGCAGCCATTTCCGTGTTCAGCATTCCAAACACAGCGTCCTTATGAATGTGCTGGCAGTCCAATGTCTTGGCTCGGAGACAGACGGGCTGGAGAGTCTGCAAAAGTCATTGTTTATAACTGACAAACACTGAGATGTTTTATCATTACACAGGAGAAACATGAGGAGAAAGTAAAGCTAAACCCTAATACTATGACCGCCCTACCCCAGACAGAGGCCGTAAACCTACAGTGACTCTCACGACTACCTGCTGATATCAGTAGATTTAAAACAATACATTATTCAACATTACAACCAATATAAAGGTATATTTTAAATGATTCAAACTGAAATTTCATTACAAAAGTGTGATTACAAATATATTTAAATACATTACATTTCATTTAAAGATTTAATTAAGTACTGGTTGGGTGGACCAAAAAAGGCAATTTCTGAGTTTCAGCTAATTGGTTTGATAAACATTTAAGCTATTATGCTTTGAGTTTTAATGATTAACATGTAATTAAATATAGTTAAGTGTAAAGTACCATGGCAATTCAAATGTGAATGTAAGGAAGCGGAATTAAATATACATTTAACCTGTACACTGTAACCATTGAAGCAACATTTGCAAAGACAAACTTTGATTGTAGGCTTGACAAAGACTGTATATATTTTCAAGAGGTTTTAATTTAGCTAACATCTTTTCAGCAAATTTCTCTAAAAGAAAACAAGGTGATAAAACATATTCCTTGTATACACAAGTTACCTGTCACAGTTGGAGACTGAAACTAATTCATGAAGGTCCATAAATGTATTAACACATAAGATCAGCCAAAACTGTGGCTATATGTGAGTGTGTGCACAAACATACACTTCTCAAATATAAATGGTCATAAAGCCCAGTGACAAACGTTTAGTATCTTATAATCAGGTACAAATGCTGGCCATTTCACCCATAAATTGCCTGCTTGTCTCTGCAATTTACTTCCAATTATGCTCATAGTATTTAGAAGTGAACTCTTATCGCCTTGCTCTAGATGTTCTCAGGCTCTAATTGGCTAATAGGTATTTTACCCAGAGTTCAACTCTCTTCCTGCAGGCTGATGTTCAATTACACCCATGTGGGACAACTCGGCAACAGCCCAGAGAGGTCATGGGGGTCATTACCCTGACAACCCAAGATTAATGGGGTGTTTACCTCAGTTGGTGAATGACCAGTGTGCAGACCTGTCACCACAGAATCATACATACACAACCCTCACTCTCTCTGTATCTCACTCACACTGATACTGAACACTTTAACAGAGGTGTCAGCTTGATAGTATTCCTCTGGAACAACCAGATATGGGAAATCCTTGAGCAATGATGACATATGAACTAACACAAGGATGCACACAAGATGTATATATGCATCTTATCACATTCATAGGTTTACACTTACACAGTCCCTAAAAATAGTATATTTTAAGATGCAAATAAGTATTTTGGTTTTGCCTTCCAGTAAAAATAACAGTTTACTTAAAGCTGTTATGTGTAATGTATTGTAATGATATTCATAATGTACGTTGTAATGCATTACATGTATATCTTTTCATAAATAAGTGTAACTGAAGTTAAAATGCATTATAATATTTGAAAGTTTGTCATGTTTTAATGCATTATACAAAAGTGTAAGAATGAATAGATCATTTTTATAACTGCTGTTTAATTCATGAGATAATACAATGCATTATAAGGTGCATTACATGACATAATTAATGCATTATCAAGGCTTTAAGTGACGTGTTACCAAAATATCTAAACATCCCTACAGCTAGATAAATGTACTTCAGAAGCAAAACCGCATGAAATTTTAAGATTTTCTTTTTAGAGAATATCTTGAATTAGATTTAATTTTTATCTAACTGACAAAACCTAAACCCTATCATTTTTGTCTAACTGTTTGCATAACATTTAAAAAAACTTAATAAACTGTTTGCCTAATATTTAATTTAAATTAAATACTCTTTTTATAATTATTTTAAATAATTCAAATGTATTGAATGAAAATTATTGAAATTAAAACAGAAATTAAAAATGTACTTTAAAGAAATAAATATATATTTTGTGCATTTATTTTGCAAGAATGTTCCAATATTTTTACTGAAAAAAAAAAATATATATATATATATTAAACTTTTTGTAATAAACACATGGGCAAAAATGTATTTGCTTATCTGATGCTTGTTTACTGTTGATGTGATCTGTTTGTATAGGTGCTGTTACGTCTCCTTTCTCTGTCTGTAACAACGTTGACCCCTCACCCTGTGTGATGACTTTATGTGACACCCCTCCGTCACTCTTACTCTTTGCCACTGTGACCTACTGTAACTTAGTTCAGCAGTGCTAAAATTAAGTCACAATTGTGTGAATGGTTACAGATCACTATGAAACTAAAGCCAACATCTACACATAGATATCCAACATGTGTGGTTTTGAAATCACCTGTGAAGTGTAATACTTTAAGCACAACGGCAGCTCATAGACCGGTCTTTAGGTATCCCATATGTTGGTCACTGTCCATTCCAGAGATCTGAGGCATGAGCCTTTACTCCACATCTGGACCATGCTGTGGACCATGTGGTCAGGAACTGCTTCCAACATAGAGAAACAACTAGAAGTGTTTGAACCAGAGGAAAGAGGGGGAACCATTGTCATGACATTGTTTTTAAATTCGGCCCCAGGGAATGTGCTCAGCACTTCCAGTTTTTATTAAGTATTTCACCATAAGACTCTCTTCTGAAGCTCTCAGAAGCAATTTATTACTTCATACTCCAGTTTCCAATATTAAACTTTAACATTCTCAGAGTAATGGCCATTTATCCTGTAATATCAGATTTATGGTGTCATAATAGTGCTAATTTAAGGTAAACTAACCAGTTACAACCAGTCTGGCTCTATGGGGTTGGGTCTGGAAGCTTTAAGGGATATTTCATGGTTGGTTTGTGAAAAGGAAAATATGCAGATAAGTTCAGTTAAGCACTGAATGCTTATTTGATTAATCATGTGTGCAATGTCTCTGTAAATGCAGGTTATGGCTAAATGTCAATTTTTCATAGTAAAGGTTCACTTATTATATCTGATAAGACAATCGCCATTTGAGGTAATGCTTTATTAAACTTGCACATACTATTAAAACAGTGCCTTTTTAGTCAGTGTTGGATGTCTTTGATTCCATCAACTCTGCACACATTTCCACTATTGCTTTCTTGCAGCCATTTTTTGGCCATTTCGTTTGGATAATGGATGCTGGAGAATGTTTATACATGTGGTCCTGCTGAAACACACAGAATGAGGGGCCGACAGGCTGAAAGGCAAACAGCAGACGGACATGTAAAGACAGCATGGGACGGCGTAAAAGAGAGAAATGAGAGAGGTTGGAGCGAGGTGAAGTGGTCGACCGATGGGAAGAGAAAGTTGGAGTGTGTTTTAACAGGCTCCAGATGGTGAGGTCTAGGCAGTTCAGTGTTGTGAATGATGGTTCTCCAGTGACAGAAATGACCAGCGCCTGAGTCATAACCCATATCAGGGGCCCAATGAGACTCAATGTCGACAAAACACACACTTACACATGGTGATAAATGTAACCATATCATTTTCAACACACTGTTAAACAGTATTCTTCATTTTGATGTGGATATTCAGAATAACAACCCAATGGTGCGCTATTGCTTTTATAAAAAAACAAGGAGTTTAAGGAATAGTTCAGCCAAAAATGAATATTATGTTCAAATGAAATGAAAGTGATACGGACACTAAGGGACTGTTCACCCATTTATTTAGTTTAAATTTTTTTGGATTCCACTGCATGGCTTTTCCATTGTTTTTCTATGTAAACATGCACTTAATTGACATGTTTGATGATTGGACTCATGCCTCGCATCTATTGCAGCATTTTTGTAGCATTAAAAGTTAAAATAAAGTTAAACTTTTAAGAAATATCTGTGTGAAAAGCAACTTTAACAGCTTGATTTCAGTTAGAATATTATTCATACCAGTATGGTTTTTATAAACTCTATCATGTAAGTTTCAAGGCTCAACAGCACCTACCTACATAAATAAATACATATATAGCTCTACTATAGCTGTGCATGTACTGTATACGTATTGATCACAATTGGATCTTGACCAATCAAAAAAGAGGCCAGGAAATGACTTATGTACAATGGGATTTTCTCCTTATGATTATGATTTCTGATTCTTTTTCAATATCTATGTTTCCTTGGGATGAGTCAAAGAAACTTTATCTGTGAAGAAAAAAAAAAAGAAAAATTCCATTCAGTTTTTCTCCATTTACAGCTCTTCCTTCAGCTGTCATTGAAGCATTTGGATGAGAGCAGATTTGTCCTCTCATTAAAGAGGATTACAGCGAAAGTCTGTGTTAGTTTGTGTCTCATTTCAAAGCCTTGAATAAATCTCTGTCTGTACTGAGATAAGGAACCCGCTTTCTCTCACTTTCTCACACATACTATCTCTGTCATGCAAATTAGATTATGCGAGCTTTCCACAAGCACAGATGACACTGCTTAATTCAGACAAATCAGAATTTTATGAATATGTCGGGATGTGTTTGTGTGTGTGGATGCAATCGAGATCAAAGTAACTTGTTGTAAACAATAATTTGGGGAATGCATGGCTGTAGATTACTAATGGCTGACATTTTTTAGGATAACTGCTATTTCTGAATCTAAAAGCCTTATGAAATATAAAAACTGAAAGATAAGCAGAGTAAGAGAAATGCACAGAAACTCTGTTTGAAAAAGCTATAAAAATAAGAATTATAGACTACATTTTTGAGGAAATAACATATGAATGACGTGAGACATGAGTGAGCGAGTCTTAGTTTCTCCCAAAGTTACTTCTTCATCTGTTTAAACATTTTAAAGAGATTTTTCCATTCCAAAGTTGCCTTTATCTTGCTCACTGAGGGCTTTTCCCCCCTTGTAAAGTTGCTTTGGAATAATTTGGAATGCAAAAAAAAAAAAAAAAAAAAAAAGATTATAGAAATTGCATTACATTACACTGAGTGAGTAAGTGAATGAACGGACTTAGTGCTTTTAACCTGTCCTTTTAGGATACACAATCTGCGTCTCCCACAGGACTAATAGCTGTCAACCGTTTACTTCAAGAGATCTTTGTGTAACTATTAGAACAACATGCAGCGCAACAGAGGAGGTTTGAGTCTGTATAATAAGCCTCCAGATGTGTGTGGGGGTGGATACACGTGGTAGAATGACAAATATTAGTTTAACAAAAAAGCATGAGGGTCTTTAGCATTGGGAATTGATAAACATTAACTGGAACTGAGACAGAGAGTAATGAAGGAGGAGAAAAACGAAGGAGAGAAGAAAGAAGAAAGAATTTTGTACAGGTCCTTATTGGCAAAAGGAGTTTTGTTAGTCTCAATGCTATAACACTGCTTCAGAGTTCACAGAATAACTAGACTTTTTCCATACTTGTTCATTCACCATCTCCAGCACTGTAAACACATGCAAACACATTGTTTCATTATTCATAGAAGCAGATTCTGGCCTGCCAAACGTGAATTGTTAGACAAGGGAGCAGGCTGCGACATTACCTGCCTCATTTTCTACATTAGGCTCACAAATTACATTTGTGAATTATTTTTACTGCATACAGTCATCCACAAAACAAAACAGTATCTTAAATATCATAAA
Source organism: Carassius carassius (assembly GCF_963082965.1). NCBI lineage: Eukaryota > Metazoa > Chordata > Actinopteri > Cypriniformes > Cyprinidae > Carassius > Carassius carassius. Next base: position 16,029,474 of record NC_081772.1, on the reverse strand, counting down.
TAGCAAAAAAGGAGATGCACTCTACTTTCTGTGGTTTTCTTTGTGAATTATAAAAGCATATTTCATAGCAGGCAGTGTGTGCATGTTTTGGGAGGAGAAAGTGTCTCTTTATATCACAGAATAAGTCAACATTGTTTATTTGTTCCTCTAAACGTAGACAGAATTGTGTTCAGGAATACAATACAATATAATACAAGAAATAATTATTACTTTTATTAAGCAATGATGCATTAAATTGATCAAAAGTGACAATAAAGTATATATATATATATATATATATATATATACCGGTACACACCGGTACACACACACACACACACACACACACACACAAACACACACACACACACACACACATAAATAAAAGTAAATTAATAAAAGTATGATGTCCATTTCCTCCTGGTTACATTGACTGGAGGGCTATACAGGAGTTATTTATGGTATTATGGAATAGAAAGTGCTCTTCCAAGCTCTTCCATGTGAATGAAGAACATTTTTAGAATCGACTGTATCTGCTGCTGACATGAGCTCTTCTGCCTGAGGCGCCTGATAGTTTCTCCATCTCTCTTGCACTTTTTCTCCTCACCATTACCTTTGTTTCTTATTTTTTCCTTCTCTCTGGAATCTCTTTCATGCCCTCCCTTTACCTCCATAAAGTCTGTTTTTCTTTATTGCGTAGATACTGACAAAACTGAGTGGGAAAAATATTGGCATACATCACTAGACTCGATCCTGCACCTTCACAAGAGACACGGCTCAAATTGTCATTTGCATGTATATGCATCATGTTTACACCTTCCATAGACAAACAGGCTAATGAATGAGGGGAGGAGAAGAGGATCAAGAAGTGGTGACAAAAAAAGATGATCTTTTTTTTTATGAAAACTCTCCTAAAATTGTCATCCATTTTTCAGCTTGGACATCCCCTCGAATATCTCTGGAATCTTGGATAAATAGTTTGGCTTCCTCTCAAATATGTAATAAAACAGTTTATAATGCTTCCCCTGTGTCTCACACAGGAAGGATCTAAAACATTTCAGCTCATGAAAAAAAAAAAAAAAGTTTAAAAAAGGTAATGAATTAAACGGAGACAGAGAGTCAGAGCATAACTTGTGTAAATATTTGACTCTCTGTAAATCCAGCAGAGCCGTTTCTGTCCGCGAGATGATTTAGTGCTTCCTGTGATAAGCTTTCTGCCTCACCTCTTTCTGCTGGCTTGAAGAGACCATACACCTCTATATCCAAACAAGAATAAAATACTGTAATGACCTTTCACCAGTGTCATGCACTGAGGAGCAAAAGCATCATTTAGAATTTGTCTGCTATTTCAAACAGCACTCTACAATACATTTCTCAGTTTCAAAAGTTCAGGATGTCTTTGTTTGTTCTCGAAGCTTTTATTGTTCAGGAACTGTTTAATCTAAAATGTTATTAAAAATGAAACTCTCAGTCGAGACCTTTTCAATTTGGCTCAGAACGAGTCCATTTAAAAAGCGGGAAAGATTAAAGAAAATACTATTAAAGTTAAACTGCCTTAAACTTTTGGTTTTCATTTTCTTTTTTCATTAATAAAATGCTTTCACATGTCCTGTCCTTGAAAAAGCACAAGGAGAAGAAGATATTGCCCTTATGATGAATTGCATTTTATGTTATATCTGATTACAGGTTCACTAAACCTGAATAAAACCTTTTGGACAAATAAATGGAGTACAGTAAAAAAAAAAAAAAAAAAAAAGGACAAGAAACTCTTCAGAATTATAGCCAGTAAATGATGATCATGTCAGAAAATTGTCCATCCACAAGCTCTATTAAATGTCACAGTCAAGTGCACCGAAGCTTTTAGAGTAACTGACCTGTGAGCATTAAGAAATATTGCATTAAGATGAGCATTAAGATGAACGAGACTACAGACAAATAGAGACACAGACGCAAAGAATGGACAGATAGAGACAGAAAGAATTGACAAAACGGTGAACAGGAGGACATCTGGACTGATGAGAGAGAGAGAGCGCTTAAGGCCACCTGCCATCCCTTCATGAGCCCTGCGTCAGAATGTCTCTCTATGACTCACTTGAGAGAGAGAAAGAGAGAGAGAGAGAGAGAGAGAGAGAACCTCAAAGATGTCAAACGTCTCTCATCATGACATACACGTGCCCAAACACATGCATCTATCAGTGTCGGGTGGCTTAGAGAGTCTTATGTAAGCTGCATCAATGAATGAATATTTATGCTTTGTTTTAAGAGCATGGTGTTTATTTATTTATTCATTTGACAGTGGGCTGCGGTTATGGATCTGTACGAAGAGGCGCGTTACATCATGCAGACTAGAGCTCACTTTAGGAAGGAGAATATCTGTTTACGTTTGTGTTCAAGAAAACTTGAAAAAAAAATGTTGTTGTAATATAGAAACTTACAGGCTAAAAAGTGCTAAAATGTATGTCAGAGAGAACCAGCACTATTGTCTTTCACACAAGCAAACACACACACTTAAGATTATGTCACAGCTCATTGATTGCAAGTGACTGATGGTAGCTTGAGAACTCAAGGAGAGATCGCCATGGTTACACAACCTCCCTCTACGGCCGGTGCAGACAGAAAGAGATTTTATTGTTTCACTGCACTGGTTTTCAATCATGCCTCTATGTAAACATGCACTAGACAGACATCTTTCATTGTTTTGCTGCATCTGTCTGTTTTTTTAGAGCCTCACACATTAGCACCACATACTGTATTTAAAATAATGTGTCAAGTTACAAGAAGTTCAGCTTTTAAAACGTTTCTCAAAACCAATTTTATTTTTTTCTCTCTCTTTTGCTGCTCTATATATCCATATGTTAAGTCATGTCCCTGACAACAGTATTTAATGATTCAGAAAATAGATGAATCCCTTTCTGGCAAGCTGAGATTTTGTTATGGAAATAAAGGTTAGGATCATGATGTTTAAGTATTATACTGAAAGAAATTAAGAGCATATTGTCTCATATTGTGATCCTAGTAATATATGTAAACAGTGCTCTTTCCACTTCCTCTGATGAGGTCATGTCTAAAGGATTGAGAAAATCCTTTGTTTATGGATTATGATTTATAAAGTTACGCACATGGACATTTATTACCATAAACCACAATCTCTCCTTTGTGTACTTGTTTTTCATGCGATTGCACAACAATTAGAAAAAAATCAAACCTGCAACCTCCTTTAGAAAGACCATTTAACATGCATTATGTAATCTGTCACAGAGCTTCTCTTCTGATGTAACAGTATTAAGGTATGCATGCATATACATTAAAATGCTATGTATATATTACAGACTTGCATCGAAAAGCAATTTCACAGTATTTTACAGTAAAATGTCATGATTTGTTCTTGTAAATGTAATTGTTTTGGTTTGCATATGGTGAAAATTGTAATCAACTTATTTTGCTGTAGTATTTACATTACTTTTTTCTGTTATCATTACAATTTTTTTTGTCAGTTCATGTTTAATAAATGTAATGAATACTCAAATGTGTGTGAGAGCTTCATAATCGTATGCACGTGCGTGTGTTAGTGCTAATACTAAAATGAGTGAACAGATTTTAGCACCTATGTAAATAACCATGCACTTGGTCATGTTCTCAAGCTGGAGATGGGCTTCAAGTACATGAGTGTGTTTATGTATGATTATGTGGGCAAGGGCGTAGATTTGGTTTGAACATTGGGGGGGTTGAACGTTGTATGCTGCCCGTTATTTTTTTTTTTCAAAAAAATTTTATTGAATAATTTCTTTATCTATCTATCTATCTATCTATCTATCTATCTATCTATCTATCTATCTATCTATCTATCTATCTATCTATCTATCTATCTATCTATCTATCTATCTATCTATCTATCTATCTGGCAACATGCTTTAACTGATTACAAATTCAACATATACAAATATGAAAGAGACAACATTTAGACATTTATTTTAAGATTTTTACATTCCACCTTAATGCATTTTAATTTTTTTTTAAAGGGAAACACATCTTTAAAACATTAAAGTCATTAATGTATAGCCTAATTTTACAAAACTGCTGTTTTTCTATACTGTTTCCTATTTTATTGATTAATCAATGGCATCTTCTTTACCTGATCACCTGCTCCTCCTCTCCCTCTGCTGACTTTTCTACCCTGCAGCTATATTTACATCGAATCTGTTATAAAAACATGTTAAGAGATTATAAACTTCATAACGTTATGAAATTTGTGTATAATCATCATTCATCAAATTCTAACATAGTAGAGATTATCAAAAGAAAGAAATTAAGTATTGAAACCGCCAGTAGGCGGCGGTGTTTCACTGTTTTAATGAGTTAGCCACTTCTATCGTTCATTCATCCAATTCGTTCAAAAGTCAGATTAATTTAGTAAGAAAATAAACACCGATGGGAATACTTTTGTCGTTGATAATTATAGACACTATTGAAAAATATATTAGCAAAACAGGCAGCTGCTTTGGTAACTTATAGTTAGTTATAGCTAAATACATTGCAATGGAGTGGTGTGAACTAACTATTACACAATATTCTCATACCTCATTCTCAGTACATGCTTTATTTATTTAATTTTTTGCATCCCTCTCTGACCAGCAGTTAAATATAGTCCGCTGTGCAGCGCTTCTCTTCATTTTTGGCGTTAACATTAACCGTGTGCTCTCCCATTCAAACCACCACTCGCTTATTTTGGTGAAAGTGCGACTCATTGGTTGGGCGTTACCAATCGGTTCAATGGAGGGGGAGTATTTTTTGTCTGATTTATTATGACATACTCATATTTGATTAGGAGCAAAATTATTTTTACAAAATAAATTAATTCTATTTTTTCATATTATATTTTTCATTTGATCTACTGTGATTTTCATGTTGAAATATTGGGGGGGTTGTAACTGATGGATTTGAATATTGGGGGGGTTACCCCCCCCCCCCCCCACCCCCCATAAACTACGCCCCTGTATGTGGGCATGGCAGAACATGAAAGCATTGTCTTCTTGTGTGTGTGCATGCATGTTTGAGTGCTTGTTGACAGTTTGTCAAGAATGGATCATTAATGAAAGCACAGCTGAGGAGTTACTGGAGGCTTGAGGGAATGCTGGGAATAAACTGCCATCAGTGACGCACTTTCTTACACTTCACCAAGAGACAGGGTTTTTGTGTGTGTGTGTGGGGGGGGGGGGGGGGGGGGGGGGTTAATGAGACAAAGAAGAAAAAGAGATACTGAAGAGAAGAATTGAGAGAAATGTAAAAAAAAAGAGGGATGCGGATAGGAGCGATATAGATAGAGTAGAGAGATGGCCAGAGGTTTCTTTCTCTCCAGGGCATGAGGAACACTCAGATAGGATCAATTATTGACCAGACATCAGGCTGTCAGATTCAGACTATGTACAGTGCACTCTAAGAGAGAGAGAGCAAGGAGAAGAATGTGAGAGAGGGATCTCTTCTTGCGCTGCTTTCTTCCATAAGTGGATATGAGAAATAAACAATTAGACTAATTTCATAGAGTACAGGAAAGGGCGTTATTCTCCACTGACGTCTCCATGACACACAAACAGTTTCCAGTCTAAACAAGTACATGCAGGCTAGATCTTTACTTCTGTGAATATTTCTCAGCTAGGCATATTTTAGAGTCAATTTCTGTACACATACATACCAGAACAACTCTTACCAGAAAAAGTCTAAGCTTTATTTTATATATATATATATATATATATATATATATATATATACATACATACACACACCATATATATATTTCGCATTCGCATGTATATAATACAATATAATTTTTTTTTATAATCCATTGCAAGCTCATGATTTGTTGCTATTTCAGTTGCATCTCAGTTTTTTGTTTCAGTTCAAAATTAATTAATTTCCAGTTAAAAATCAATAAAATTCTCAAATATAAAATATATAAGCAGCTATATATTATTATGTATAAAGTCCTGTGTATACTGAGAAAAACATAATCTGCCTCTCTGGAAAATATACTTTTTACACTGAAAAAAAAAAATTAGCAGTTGTAATTAGCAAAAAAAAAAATATATATATATATATATATATACATATATATATATATAAAGAAAAGAAAAGAAAAAAACTTCAGAAAGTACCTTTCATTTCTTTGTAATTATTTGTGAAAATGGTTTCATAGTAAATCCTAAACCAACTATTTATTAGTGTATTAAGCTGACATTTTACTTTTTTTTTTTTACGAATTTACTGTTATATTACTAAGATATATGCAAATATGTCAATATTTTTATATCACAATGAACTACCATAAGTGACAACTAATGGTTAAGGCTTACAACACATCTTCATTTGACTGGACTGACATCACTAAATGACTCCATATCTCTTAAACAGAGCTTAATAGACTTACCCCGAGTGCCAACAATATCTCTTCCTCTCTATTCTAGTCCTTCCCATTCTTCTCTATTACATTTTAAAGGTCTTTTATAGAATCTAAATAAATCATGTAAACTACTGCTCCATCTGCCCTGAATCAAACACACTTTCTCAACACAGGGCCATTAAAACATATCCGAGACTTCAAATTTTTAATATATAACATCTTTGAAAAGAGACATAAAATCTTCATCCTACAATGCTTGCACTGTCAGAACATCTCAGCTCTAAATCAGGATGAACTGGAGGAAGTTGTCCAGAAAGAGTGTCCCTGAGGGGTAAATAGGAGCCATTTGTGTTCTTCAGCATTTATAACTCCCACAATGCATTGCAACAGCCTGCAATGCTGGTATGGGCAAAACATACAAAAATGTATGCAGCAATTTGAACACACAAAAAAATAAAATCTAAGTATTACATTTCAGACTCTACTTAAACTAAAGATTAATTTACTATTCGCATCTTGTTTAAATAAATAAACACTTATAAAATCACACATGCATAGGTATTATATCAGATATTGCCTGTAATTTATGATGAACATGCATTTCTCATATTTCTACATTTTAATTTTTTAATTGCCATTATCTACCACATTGAAAATGCTAGTGAATTTCACAAATAATTAAACAAAATAATACAATGGCAAGGTAACACATTAAATTAAATATGAAGTAGAAAGATATGTAAAACATACTCCAGTACTCTTTTAATTATTTACAATCTTCAAAAAAAAAAATAATAATAATAATAATAATAAAATAAATACAATTACAGTAAGTTAATCTTAAAAAACACTAATAATTAGAGTTAAATGTTATCTTAAGCTAATTTCTAATTAAATATCCATTTTTATACTGTACATTGAGATGCTTACATTTAGCTATAGCATTTAAAATGATCAATTTTATTATATATTATTGATATTATTATTATTATTATTTAAATAAAAATAGTATAGGAATGTAATTTCTGCCGTTTGTCAGATAAAATAATAATCAGTTATCTGCATCAACCAGAATTGAATATGGGTGTTTATTTATTGATTATATGTTTTGTTTTTGTTTTTGTAGATTTTATGTACCTAAATCTAAAACTTGTTGTGAATCAGCCTCAAGATACAAGTAATGCCAGTCTTTCCAGTATGTTCTATTTATAACACCCCACCCCCCAAAAAATCCTAATTATTGTTACAACAGTCAGTTCAGTTAGGGTATACAATGTTTGGTGGGAAAGCAACTTTGGTATGACAGTAGAATAAGTATAGTGCCAGAGTTGTTCAAGAGTGGAGTCATGATAAGCGGTGCATGTTTGAATTCAGGGGTTGTCTAGAAACAGTTTCCACCTGGACTATTGGGAGATAAGCAGCTGTTTTTCACCAAACAATTGATAGTGATGCTTGACTAGAGCTGACAAATGTTCCAGAACTGCAACATTTCAGCTATTTAGATGTTATAGCACACTTCACCTATCAAATATTACAATACATCTGTCTGAAATGACTGTATACAGACAGGCTGGATTGATTTCTGTTCTTATTCAGAGCATCTTTACAGTGCAGGTCACTTAGTCACTCTTTAATCTCACACGCATCAACTGTGTGCTCTGTGTGCATTGTATCCTGTTATCTTTCCACTGGATTGTTTGCATGTGAGCTCTCACAGCCAGACAGAGGACATAAATCCTGTTGGCTGTCTGGAGTGACTGACCCTTTTTACACATCCTTGCTGTGCCAAAGAGTCTAACTGAGAGGAACACTGCGCCCTTAAAGAGGTTAGAAAACTATCAGTGCATTTATAATAAGCCTGTTTGCTGCATTTCAGAATGTAAGTGCTTCAAAAATTCTCTCTAAAATAATTTATTGCGTATAGTTGTGTATTGCCTCATGACATTCCATTCTTGTCTCAGCGTCCTGCTGGCCAGCACAAATAAACCCCTCTGAGGTCAATGCTGAAGTGCATCGACACACACCCACACATGCACTGAGACAAAAAAAAAATCATTCTGTACCCCATTTCAAATCTCAGTATGACAATGGTGATAAAGATTGTTGCCCACACTCATAATCCAGCAAAGTTATTAATTCCAGTAATATAAAAATGTTTTTTTTTTTAACTTTGACTTTATTTCCCAGGGGTTGATTAAAAAGAGATTTATATACTTTGTATTTTTTTATATATGAAGATCACATCAAAACTTCTGTATAGGTTTTCTTGTTTTATAACCTTTGTACACCTTTAACATCAAAATAAATTCGAATATGGAAACTATAAAACCATGATAATACAATTTTTTTTTTAATTCTTACAGTAATTTAATTGACAAATAATAAATAACAAAGTATTTTAGCAAGACAGCGGAAGCTGCCATTTTATTAGTAAAATTTGAAAAATGATTTCCATCAAATACAGGTATCCTATTAAACATTACAAAATTGTAATTTTGGTGGAAAACTCCACAAGCCCAAAAGTGCCTATATACACCCGTGCATATTGTGCATGTTTATGTACTGTTTCCAGCATAGTGTGTCTAGACTACATGATTGTAATTAGCAGTCTCCTGATGACTGCCTGTGACTTGCATTCAGCGTGTAGCTAATTAAGGCCATCATTATCCAAATAAGACAACTAACACCCACAAGAACCCTTGCTATGCTTAGCGTAGTTCAAATCCTGAATGCCGCACAACCCACTGGACTGAAACAGGAAGCTAGATCCCATGGCAACAAGTGAAATTGCTGTTTGTGTCTGTCTTGTATTAGTTGTAATGCTGACTGCCTGTCATCACTTATCCTAGCTGCATTAACATAGAAAACAGGGCATGAATATAACCCCAAAGAGTCGTTTAACGATACAGGGTTGAGCTGACTGTGGAAAAAGCAACATTATATGTATGCAAGACAAAAAGTTAATGAGGCATGATGCACATACAGGTCATTAGAGAACATTCAAAGATCAGTTACATTTTAGTGTGGTGTATATGAGTTATCCCTGAGGTCAAATCCCATTGCAACACTTTGATTAGAGCATTTTACACAGTGAATGCCAGAGGGGAGATTCCAAGCTCCTTTTCTCATAATGACGGAGGCAGTAGGTCACCGAAATTGTGTCATAGTTTTCTCTCTGTACACAAAGGTGAACTAATGTATGTTATTTTATTTGTGTATGAACAGTATACAGGCCAAATTCACCCTGAGTTGCAGTTTCAGCCCTAAAGTTGTGGAAATAGTACATATTCATATTGAATCATATTGGGATCTATGACCAGGTTTTCCTCAGGGTCCTTCCTGTCACGGTTCGTGTATGCACCGTCTCCAGCTGTAGCCATGTTATGTCATGTTGATTGGTTCATGTGGGTGTTGCCACTGATCGCCTGATCAGCGGCAGGTGCATCTCATCCCAACCGCCTATTTAACGCCCTGTCTTTCGTCTCCTGTTTGTCAGATCGTTGTTTGAGGTCCTCGTGTTGATGTCTGTTCGTGCTCCTGTGTTCCTGTCCTTGCCTTGTTTCCTGTTTCGGTCTCCATTGGATTATCACAGTCACTCACGGATTATCACCGCCGATCACCGATCTACCACCACCGTCATCGATACCAACGCACTCAAATCACCTACTCACCTGTCTGTGCTGCCATCGTGGTTCTTGCGTCACTCGCCAGCATTCATCCATCACACCTCCTGTCAATAAACTATCTTTACTTGCATCTGCCTCCTTTCCTGCATTGTTAGCGTCACAGAACGATCTGACCAACATGGAGGCAGCGAGTAATCAACCTTCCTCCCTCGAAGATTTCCTCAGCGCCAGTGTTCGGAGGATGGACTCCCAGGAGAGGACTCTTAACAACACTGGTCGCGCGGTTCAGGCTTTAGTGATGCAGGTGTCCGAGCTCACCCAACAGTTCCAGCTATTACGAGCTCCCACTGCGCCACTCACACCGCCTGTTCCACCAGCACCATCTGAGGGGGCCTCCCAGCCGGAACCACGCCTCCCGATTCCGGAGGCGTACTCGGGTGAGCCCGACTATTGTAGAGCTTTCCTTAACCGTTGTGATATGCACTTTGCCCTCCAGCCTAGAACTTTTGCCAGTGAGAGGGCCAAGGTGGCCTTTGTTCTGACCCTGCTTTCTGGGAGGGCGGCATTGTGGGGAACAGCGGTGTGGGAGAACCAGGACCCATGCTGCGCCTCGTTCCAGGCGCTCTCCCCCGAGATGAGACGGGTCTTTGATCGGGCCGCCGCAGGACGAGAGGCGGACAGGAAGCTGGCGGAGTTACGCCAGCACGAGAGATCCGTCTCGGACTATTCCATCGAGTTCCGGACCCTGGCGGTGGAGTGCCATTGGAACGAGGAGGCGCAGTGGGACATGTTCCTGCATGGGCTGGCTGACTGCGTCCAGAGGGAGATCTACGCCCTGGACCTTTCCCCGTCACTCAATGGACTTATTGAGCTGGCCCTTTGGGTCGAAGCACGTCTGTCACGGATGGAGAGGAGGGGGCTACTCAACACCCCATCCAGGGGACCGGCAGACGTGCGGTTCAGCGGTGGGGACGTGGCCAGCCCCATCTACGATCACGAGCCCATGCAGGTAGGGCGAGCTTGGCTTTCCCGGGAGGAGAAGGAGAGGCGGAGGTCCCTGGGCCTATGCCTTTACTGTGGGGGAGCAGGACATCAAGCCCATGCCTGTCCGGTAAAAGGCCAGGCCCGGTAGTACGTATGAGGCTACTATCGGGTGGGATCTTCGCCGAGAAGACCTCATCATCATCATCATTACCATCATCTTCTACGCTCCTCCCGGTATGGCTGCGGTGGTCAGCACAGACACATCACTGTCAGGCACTACTCGACTCTGGGGCAGAAGGTAACTTCATGGACAGCACATTAGCCCACAAGCTCCACATTACCTCAGACCCCTTCCGCACCACATCACGGTTCACGCCCTCACTGGTCAGCAACTTCCCACCATATCATACATTACTGAAGACATCACACTCATCACCTCTGGCAATCACTCCGAGACCATCTCTTTTCACATCCTTGACTCTCCCCTGGCACCCATTGTCCTCGGACACCCTTGGCTCCTCCTCCACAACCCTAGCATTGACTGGCTCTCTAACTCCGTTTTGTCTTGGTGTAAAAAGTGTCATGAGTCTTGTCTAGTGTCTGCCTGTCCGTCTGTGTCTGTGTCTGTGTTGCAGGAGGAGGCGGTGGATTTGTCTAACGTGCCCGCTGAGTACCTCCATCTGAAGGAAGTGTTCAGTAAGTCTCGGGCTGCTTCTCTTCCTCCGCATCGTCCTTACGACTGTGCCATAGATTTACTATCAGGTAAGTCTCCGCCTAAGGGCAAACTCTATTCACTTTCTGTTCCAGAGAGGGAGGCTATGGAGAAATATATTTCTGATTCTCTAGCTTCTAAATTCATCCGCCCTTCCTCTTCTCCTGCGGGGGCGGGGTTCTTTTTTGTGGGAAAGAAGGACGGATCACTGCGACCTTGCATTGATTACCGGGGACTGAACAACATCACGGTAAAGAATACTTATCCTTTGCCGTTGATGTCTTCGGCCTTCGAGAGGTTGCAGGGAGCGTCAATTTTCACAAAACTGGACTTACGCAATGCATATCATTTGGTTCGGATCAGGGAGGGGGATGAATGGAAGACCGCTTTTAACACCCCCAGAGGGCACTTTGAATATTTGGTTATGCCCTTCGGGCTCTCCAACTCCCCAGCGGTCTTCCAGGCACTCGTCAACGACGTGCTGCAAAATATGATCGATCAGTTCATTTATGTCTACCTGGATGACATATTGATTTTTTCTTCTTCTCTCCAGGAACATGTGCAGCACGTCCAACGAGTGCTTCAGAGGTTGCTAGAGAATGGGCTTTTGTCAAGGCGGAGAAATGCAAATTTCATGCACAGTCAATTCCATTTTTGGGGTATATCGTGTCGACTGAGGGAATACGCATGGATCCCGAGAAAGTTAAGGCTGTGGTAGAATGGCCAAGCCCAGATTCCCGTAAGGCCGTACGGAGGTTTCTGGGGTTCGCTAACTTCTACCGGCGTTTCATTCGCAACTTCAGCCAACTAGCCGCACCTCTGACCGCCTTGACCTCCGCCAAGACTGCGTTCAGGTGGTCAGACACAGCTGAGGCTGTGTTTGCCAAACTGAAGAGCCGTTTCATTTCAGCCCCTATTCTGATTACCCCTGAACCTACACGTCAGTTCGTGGTGGAGGTCGACGCATCAGAGGTGGGGGTAGGAGCGGTGTTATCTCAACGTTCTCCCTTAGACGACAAGTTCCACCCTTGCGCGTATTTTTCATATTGTTTATCTCCGGCAGAACGAAATTACGATATTGGTAACCGAGAATTGTTGGCAGTTAAGATGGCATTGGAGGAATGGCGACACTGGTTAGAGGGATCGGGGGTTCCTTTTATAGTATGGAGTGACCACAAGAATTTAGAGTACATTAGCACCGCCAAGAGGTTGAACTCCAGGCAGGCTCGGTGGGCACTTTTTTTCGGACGTTTTGACTTTACCATCTCGTACCGCCCGGGTTCCAAAAATATCAAACCCGATTCTTTGTCGCGTATTTTTGACCATTCCGAACGCCCGTCCACTCCTGAGTGTATTTTTCCTGAGACATTAGTGGTCTCCACTCTCACATGGGAGATCGAATCGAAGGTCAGAACGGCCTTAGAAGGGGTAACGCCTCCGCCCGGGTGCCCACCGAACCGTTTATTTGTGCCGGAGGGATTAAGGTCCAACGTCATCCAGTGGGGACATTGCTCAAATGTAGCTTGCCATCCAGGGGTTAACGTACTAGATTTTTAGTCAAGCAACGATTCTGGTGGCCACTTATGGCTCGCGACATTCACAGTTTTGTTTTGGCTTGCTCGGTTTGTGCCACTGGTAAGACTTCCAATCTGCCCCCTGATGGGTTACTCCAACCGCTGCCGGTCCCTTCGAGACCCTGGTCCCACATCGCTCTAGATTTTATTACCGCCCTCCCGCCCTCCCAGGGCAACACGGTAGTTTTAACCGTGGTGGACCGGTTCTCGAAGGCGGCCCACTTTATTCCCTTGCCCAAATTACCCTCAGCCAAGGAGACAGCGTAGACCGTCGTAGACCACGTCTTTCGTTTACATGGCCTCCCGATAGACGTGGTTTCCGACAGGGGACCCCAATTTGTGGCTAAATTTTGGCGAGAATTCTGTAGACTACTGGGAGCGACTGTAAGTCTGTCCTCAGGGTTTCACCCCCAGAGCAATGGTCAAACCGAGAGAGCCAACCAAGATTTGGAAAGGGTGTTGCGATGTTTGGTCTCCAAGAATCCTTCCTCCTGGAGTCAACAATTGTCTATGGTGGAGTACGCCCACAATACCTTACCAGTATCAGCTACGGGCCTATCTCCTTTTGAGTGTAGTGTAGGTTACCAGCCACCTATTTTTCCCCGTATGGAATCCGAAGTTGCGGTCCCCTCTGCTCACGCCTTCGTCCAATAAACTATCTTTACTTGCATCTGGCTCCTGTCCTCCATTGTTAGCGTCACACTTCCTTGCTCAAGGGCACCTCAGTCATGGTATTGCCGTCCCGAGACTCGAACCCACAAACGTAGGGTTAGGAGTCAAACTTTCTAACCATTAGGCCACGGCTTCCCCATATTTGATGTTCTCTCTCTCAAAAAAAAAACAAAAAAAAACCTTGTGTGCCAATGTCAAAATGATTGAGATGGTCAATCAAATTAAAGAAGGTGGACATTACTATTCACAGAGTAAACATCAAATATTTGCATTTGCTTTATAATAAAAATATTAAATGACTTGCAGTTGTATACATTGGATAGTTTTTTTTTTTGGAATGATGACAAGCCGGAATGAAAACAAGCTGAAAGGAAATAGCAGTAACGAACCTATTTTTAAAATGTAAGGAGTAGAAAGTACAGATACTTGCGTGAAAATGTAAGGAGTAGAAGTAAAAAGTCGCCTGAAAAATAATTACTCAAATAAAGTATAGATACCCAAAATTTATACTTAAGTAATGTAACGAAGTATTTGTACTTCGTTACTTGACACCTCAAAACAAAAAGGACAGTTACAGCAAGGTTACGGCCTACTTTAATATCTACAATATAGAAATTTAAAAGAAATATGCAAGTTACATATTTATATTTTAATTTATACATTAATTTAAGATGGAGAAACTAGTCAATGGTGAAACTAGATTTATTATGATAAACTAACCCTAGTTTAGTTTAATATATTAAAAAAGCTATTACAGCATTACCAAAAGAATTATAAATAAATAATAATAATAATACAAAATACGAGAAGGCCATCCCAGAATGCACTGGTATTTTCATGCTAACTATTTTCCCAAATATGTGTATTTTTATGCTTGATGTTGTACTGTTAGCATGCTGTTATCAAAATGAATTGCAAGTCTGAGCCGTGCACTTGACGTGTGTTTTGTGTAGTCACCATCTATGAACAGTGTTCCATGTAGTTCTGTGACAGTTATAAATATAGCAGTAGATGCCAAAAAAGATCACTTGGCTTTAGGACAGAGCTATTATGTCAGATGATTTAAACTTGTAGACATTTCACACACTTTGAAACACTCTCCCTTTTCTCTCTCTCACACACACAGAGTATTTGATATTCTCATGCAGCACAAGACAAATGCCATTTTAATCTGACATTTCAATCATTGATCAGTGCCATTCCCTTGATGACAGAAGAGATCTGTAATTGTCTGCACAATGTCTTATTTTCTAAATAAATGCTAAGGATTTGGCAACATGTAATCTGATCTTTTCACTTTTGAACCCCTCCAGGGAAAAAAACATGCTCCACATCCTCTTGTGTACAGTCCTGGCCATGAATGTGTTGCATGGGGACTGATGACATGATGTTCCCTAGAGACTCATCACTGCTGTCAGCAGAGAGCAACAGGAAATGCTCTGGCTTCAAGCCTGGCAGTGGGGCCTTTCAGAGAAAACAGACCCAGACTGTTGGTAAAGAAGACAGAAAATGATTCATGCATGGATCTCACACACACAAACATTAAGTCTTTACATAAACCACCTTGCATGTATTTGACAGCTTAACGAGGCTAAATTTATAAGTATAATATAGGTTTTGAAGTAAATGGGCTCACATATTTCATCAAGTTTCCAAGGCCCAATCAGGGCAGCTCTGAACAATCTGGTCTGATATTAGTAAAATCTTCAAGCACTTAACAAAAGGCTATGGAAAAGAATATTGATATTTTATTCAGGATTATTATCCCTGGAAAGCTCCCTTCAATGTCTAAGCCAACTACAGCTAACTCATCTAACTCTAACTACAAACAAATGCCTCTCTAGTTTCACTGTGAAAGCTAACTACAGGAAAGCCCTTTTGTTACAAAGTGCAGATTTTCCCAGTTATGAATCTTGAATTAGAAGAGAGTATTGCTTATGTGGATGCTAATAATCCATTTTTAATCAGACTAGTTGCCTATTTGGAATAAAAAACCTCTTAGCAACATCAGTTGGAATGAATTGACCAAATCTGATTTCAGTTTCATTAAAAGTACTGGTGTAAACCTAGCTGTTTGACATGAACAACATTAGCCATGTAAACAAGATTACTATAGTATCCGCAGTTAAGAATTGTGTATGTGTATTATCAACACAAGACTTGAGTCATGATGTTTCATGCAATGAACTACCCAAAACTGAGGCTTCTGCTCAAGAAACATGTTATTCATCATGTGCGCCTGAGTCATCACCTCCACATTAAACCCTCTTTCAGGCTCTCTAGTTATTAATGAAGAGCACTGGTCAGATGTTAAATTCCACTGTAGACAGGGAATGATATGAGTAAAACATTTAGCATTTTAAACACTGGTATGCATAAAAGCCAGACACATAGTTAATAAAAAAGGTAAACAATGCAAACTTTTGATTTAGTTGATTTGATATTCAAAACAAAAGGCTACACTCGCACATATGGTCAATTCTTTGTTATAAAAGGCTTGGCTTGCTGACAAGAGAAGAATAAGTACCAGATGATGCCATTCAAAGGTGCGACAATACACACAATCTTCTATGTCTCCTGTTCTTCCATCCTGCACCCACCTCTCCAGCTCTTTGAAGAAGACAAAAGAAAATCGCTCTGAGAAGCAGCCATTGATAGCCTGTGGGGAAACGTATAATAGTGGAGTAATCACATCTCTGAGCATCCTCCACTGACAACCCTTATAGATCCACACCCCTTTGATATTACACTGAAATTGACTGAAGTTGACAGCAAAATGGACACAGAGAGCGAAGGTGGAGGACTTGTAGATAAAACATACATTATAGGAATGAAAATGTAGGACACTACAAGAGTTCAAATAAATACTATATTTTCTCACAAAATTAATGTCATTAAAATTGTCATTATTCACTCACTTTTCTTGTACTGGCCACCCATTTCTATTTAATTAGATCCCACACGTAAAACATACATTTATTTACAAATCAGGCAATGCTACTTCCCGTGGATGTCCCAAGAACAGCCGAGATGGAATACTTTCATTATACTTACATTTTTTTAAGCTTAAAAGTCTCACTACGGTCCAAAAATAAATAGATTTTACATATTTATTTTTTGAATGTTTTTGAAAGAAGTTTCTCATATTCACCGAGGCATGCTTGCTTTATTTATTTATTTAAACACATTAAAAACAGTCATATAATAAAATATTATACAAATTAAAAATGATGCATGATCCTTCAGAAATCATTTATATATGGTGATTTGGTGTTCATAAAGTATCTCTTCTTATTATCAGTGAATAAATGTGCTACATAATATTTATCTGGGAACACTGAATTTTCTGGTCATCAAAGAATCCTGAAAAAAAAAAAAGAGAAGAGAACTTTGCAGAGAACTGAATGCATTTCATGGAGTGGTCTATGTTAGTTGCCTTAGTCACAGCGATTTTTTGAAATCACCATGAACTTAAATGCCCCCCGCCTAACCTCAGAAATGGCTGATTTCACCAATTAGAATGACTCATGCAGACACATAAAAGCTAAAGCCTTGGCACCAAACCTTTGCTCACAACCATTTAGTAGTGAATCAAGTAAAACTGCGGCACACTCTAGGGTCTTTAGAATGGCCCTGAAGGAGAGGGGGCAGGACGTAAACACTTATGAAGAGGATGACGAGCTCTGAAATCACTCAGCCTTGCCACTTGTGATTAGTGGCTAATTAGCAATAATAGAATCCAGAACGATGAGCTACTCTAAGAGGAGAACAGATTCTGAGTAACGAATCCTCTTGCGCCATGTGTTTATTTAATCTACATCAATAATGGAGTTATAAAACCCTGCAAGACAAAAGTTTAAGAGTGTCAAGGATTTCTTCAAATCATATAAACTGAATAAAATGTACTGCAGAAAGTGTACACGAAACTGAAAAATACAGTGAGTTCCTGAAATGTTCATCTCAGGGGGATGTAAAAAAAAAAAAAAGAGTAAAGACAATTCATTAGGAATCTAAATTAATCTATATCCTTCTCTTAGATCGAGTTTAACCTTTGTAGCTGTGCATTCTGTTTGTAACTTTGCATCTGCTGATCCTGCCACCAAAGTTAATGACGTGAATGAGACACAAGGTAATGAAGGTCAGAGGTCATGAGCATGTTGACGAGGTGACAGTAAGCAGAAACACACACACTGCCGGCGATGTGGGAAAGCCTCTGAACTCTGACCCTGACTTTGCAGCACACTGTGGTTGACTGGCCTGATGTCTCAGCATGTTGTCTCTACACTGTTCAACGTGTGCATGCAAACGTACCAAGTACAGACTTTTTTTTTTTTTTTTTCAGTGTACATACATATATAAAAAGTTTTATACATACTATACACACTACCACATAAAAGATTGGATATTTTTGTTTAAATTGTTTCTTATTCCCTCCAGGGCTGAATATAGTTTTAGTACCATTGAAAGTTTTATTAATACTTTGAATTTAACTGTATTTTATTCTCTGTTTTTATTTACATTTTTAAGCTTTTTTGAATTTTGTTGTGTTTTTATCATTTTCATTTTTAAACTGTTTTTACTAATAATACATATATTTTAACTATTTCAAAATGTCTGTACTGTCTCTTTTGATCAATTCAATGTGTTCTTGCTAAAACAAAGTCTTGCTGACCCCGAACTTTTGAACAGTGTTGTGTATATTTGTGTAAAAACTTATACAGTTTATCTATATAAATAAGCTAATGTATGAAGAAATATCTTGAGACACTCAGAAAAAATACATTTGAGGACTTACAAGAATGCTAGATATGCAAATTAACATTTCATTTAGTCTAGAAAAATATATGAAAAATGCCTTTTCAAATGATAAAATTGTATATTATTCATAATTCATCTCTATTTGCATTTTGATTTCTGTGTATCTGTGACTTTTCTTTCCAAATCCTCTACACCAAGGGGAATGTGTGAATGCCAACGGGGGAGTCTTGATCCAAATCCCTGGATTTAAAAAAAAACCATTGCTTAGCAACAAGACAGAGGTAAAAGTGAGCAACAATGGCCAGGTTAGATGACTCATTACGGCTGGCGGTCTGGATGTATATGCTCTCTGGGTATTAATGTGTGTGTGTGTGTGTGTGTGTGTGTGCGTGTGTCTGGCTGTGCTACTGCATGTATTCATGTGCATCTGCCGGTTTCAAAATTGAAATCTTATGTAGATTAATTCACTGATAACTTTCATTTCAACACTGTCATACGTGTTTATCTGTAAGGAGATGCAATGGAGATCATTTAATGAACTCAAATCTAACGAATGTCTACTAATAAACTCAAATAAGCGAACTTCAATATAAAGGGGAGTTTAGATGGTTGAAAAAAACTAAATAGATTCCATGATCTCACTTTCATTATTCCATTATACTACAATTGTTCTGTAAAGTAAAGCATTGCCACATTTTCACAAAATGCGTTACGTCTGTTCTTTGGAGCTGAAATGCAATGCGTGGAACGTGGATGCACATATGCCAGTGTGCTAATGGAACATCACATTTTCAGATGCACACTGCAAGATTTATATTTTGTGAAAATTAATTTGGTGTCATGGGATTGCAAAAGATTAGCTCACAATATATGGGCTTATACACACAAAGATCAGTTTCAACAACATTAACTATATGATACGAGCCCACTCACATTCCCTTCTTCTCAATTGCAATTCCCTCAAACTTCTAGAATGTTAAAGTATGTCAAAAAGTGTACTGAAAACAACACAGGTGCAAAATATGCTAAGAATAAATCTGTTGCAACTTTTTCCTCATTATCCATATCTAATCTGCATCTTTGACATCACAGTTCTCAATTTTCAAAGTAAGTTTTGCTAAAAACGCACTTAAACGCAAACACACAGACACACACAATTCTGCACTGTTACATAGCCTTTATATGAAAGGTTGCAACATCAAGGCACACAATAAGCCCTTGATCAGCAGGAGAATGCTTGAAGATCTCTCAATGGGAGTGCAGATAATCAGGGAGAGGAAGCTGAGAGCCCAAAGTAGGTGGTTTAGCATATTAAGAAGGCGGCTCTTTTTATGAGCTGTCTGGATTCACTCCTATCAGATTAAAAAGTTAGCTGTGCGTGCATAGATCAAGATTCTTGATTAAATAGTAAGGGGGCAAATGTCAAATGTGCCATGTCTTCCCGGCGCTAAATAAACCACCATCTGTTCAGCGACCTCGAAATTTGCTATTCAAAACCAGTAGCCATGGCATAATCATTTACCTCTCTCATCAATGAGTGTCATAAGAAAACTATAAGCTAGAAAAAACAACAAAGGTTTCATTGCAATTCCCTGATGTTTTTCTTTGCATTGAGGGAGAAATAGAAAAATAAATCAGACTCTCAATCAACTCATACAGTAACTAACTCAGAACATTAATAAATATTTAATTATTTAAAGATAATTAGTTAGAAAAATAGTTAATATGTTAACATATTACAGTATTGCAGAAATGTCACAAAAATTAAGAGAAGGAACGAACCATAAATGTGACTTTTTATTGTCATTGATAATTTACAGATAAAAATAAATAAATAAATAAATAAATAATAATAATAATTGACAGACAGACAGACAGACATAGATAGATAGATAGATAGATAGATAGATAGATAGATAGATAGATAGATAGATAGATAGATAGATAGATAGATAGATAGATAGATAGATAGATAGATAGATAGATAGATAGATAGATAGACAAACCTCACTACAACATTCTCATTCCAGAGCATCATCACACAGTTAGAAATTTGACATAGATATGAACCTGACTAGATACTCATGAGGCACTGGCGAGTGCGTCATAAGGACGAGAGCTGATGGTTTAATTTCTGGATATGGCATTTTTGGAAGGAGATTGCAAGAAGCCAGGAGATGATTCAGCCAATAAGAGGTTAGAACAGACCCCACATGGGACAGAGAGAGATGTTTGTTCACTAGATGGGAAAAAGCTTTTAGCAGACCTACCAGACCTCCCTTAATAGGTTTCCTGTTTTGTGGTTGTGTTTTATTAAAAAATCTGATAAGAGTCTCTCTCAGTGTCACATACGCGGTCTTGTTGTTTCTATTATATTACTAGATAAAAGAGATTTAGATTTATGATTAATGCATGATGTTCTGGGTTCAAATTATTGCTCCTCAACATTTGCGCTAAATTAATATATTCTGAAGTCAAAAATATTAATTCTGAAATATGCGAGTCTTTGATGTACTGTAGCTTTGGAGATTCGAAGGAAAAGAGGGGACATCTGGAATGAAAAGTTAATTAAGAGCTCTGGTTCTTGAACAAAGACAACAACTAACCAATAGGAAAAATTTGTTTAGTTTATCAAACCCAATGAGACTTAATATAGAGCAATGAAGATCTTTCCTTAAGCCCTGTGGGTCTCATATGAAGTTTCAGAGATCTCAACAATGTCTCACAATAAAGTCTCCAATCAAAAGTCATATATTCCAGTAGAAATTCACACATTTCACATCAAATTCTTTGAGACATATGATTTGAGACAGGAACACCTTTTTTGACTTTTCCAAACACACATCTCTGAGCGGCTCATGAGGTGGAGGTCAGTGTCGAAGGCCACATATAGAGACTGACCCTGTTCTCTGACAGCTTTGAAGAGCCTTCATGCATCAACGGGAATCCCTCAAGTCAAACCAAGGCCTTCTTGCACACAAGTCACATCTTTTAAGTGTGTATCTGTGTGTGCACACTTATAAACATAACTTACACATCTCATTAACCTCAAAATACTATACATTAATAATATCTTCTACATACATAAACCAATTTGATAGCAATCCATTTAATAGACATTGTAACTGTGAATTTTTGTAATTTTGTAACTTTTGCACTATGCAAGATCTCTAAGTACAATAGCAATCATTTTGAAGTAAAATAAACGAATGAATAAATGAGTACAAACAAATTCTTTAGCTCAGAAAGAAGACATATAGCACTATAGCAATGCCAAAATCATAGTTATGATTACCAGGGAATACATGAAGGGATCTTTTTTATGCAGTTAGTTTGATACACACAAACACAAACAAACACACTGTGCCCTTTTAATGAATGGTCTTTTGAATTGTGCTTCCAAACATTTTTTTTTTTTTTTGAGAAGTATGTAATTAACACACCAGTACATCCAGATGGTGTATTACATCACTGATCTCCATCTTGGTTGGTGAGAGGTTTGATGCATAACAAATTAATATTTTTGTCCAAACAAAACTTATCTTGGAGTCAGTATTCTAATCTACCATTCACAGATTCACATTTTCAGAAACAATTAAAATGTCCATGTATGCAAGGCTAGAGCATGAGAAGCAACTGTATACCTACTATTTACTAATGACATTTTAATAGAAGAGAATAGAAAAGGGGAGAAGTTGAATTGTTTCAACAATTCAGAGAAGGTAAGCATATGCTTAAATGCCCTTATGTTGTGATGAGCAGGATTCCAAACATCACCACCTAAACTTTCATTTAGAACTCAAATTAATAATCAAATCGTCATCAATATCATGCTAAAATCCAATGAAAAGTAACTGAAAAGCACTGAATCTATACACTGAAACAAAATTGTAAGTCTCAGGTGGAGGGAAAAAAGTCAGCCATCAGATAAGTCACCATTTCTCCGTTTATTCTGTTATTCTTTTTTCTACCTATATTCCTGACAAGTTTCCTCTATATCTATTAGCCTTATTCTCTTACTTAACTTTGTTTCTTTTTCATATATTACTTCTTCCCTACCTTCCTTTACCTTATTTCAACTGTTGCTGAAAAGAAGAAACTTGTTGTGTGTTTTTGACGCGTAATGTTGCTGAGTGAACATGTTCCTGTTCGTCAGAGTTCTCTCGTGGGACACATCCAAAATGTCACTTGCTCCCCCTCACTGTTCCTTTCAATGTCTCTTCAGTATCCATCAGTCCTTGACATTTACACTACATTTACCACACCTCACATGGGACACACACTGAAAAAGAGGGAGCTGGTGAGGACTGAGAGATAAAATCAGGTAAAAGAAAGCAAGAAGCAGGTAAACATTAGAGAATAACAAATCTTGGAAAGAAACAGGCCAAGACGAGAGGACACATACATACAAGCCTCACATACATACAGTCCAGTGCCAAGCAGTGCACCAGCACATCAACATGGTATTATAAAAATATACCTAGTGTTTGAAATAGCTATGAGCCATTAACACAATTCCCTGTGCCAGAAGTCATGCACAATTAAACAGCACTAGCACAAATACCATATTAAAAATGTAAAAAAACAACAACTAACTTTTAAAAAGTTAAAACACCTTGTTTCATTCAAACACACAGCTTTTTCCTTCACAAGATGGTAGTGTGGATTATTTATTTTTTATTTATTTATTTATTTATTTTATTTTTTTCTTTCTGGCGGCACCTATTCACTGTAGAAAATCCCCTGATTAGCAACTGATGTTATGTCAAATTTGTTCTGATGAAAAACCATCTTGGATGGTCTTTTGGTGGATACATTTTCAACAAATTTTCTTTTTTGGGTGAACTATTTGAGAACCATTGATTGAGGAGTTA
This sequence comes from Carassius carassius, assembly GCF_963082965.1. Taxonomy (NCBI): domain Eukaryota; kingdom Metazoa; phylum Chordata; class Actinopteri; order Cypriniformes; family Cyprinidae; genus Carassius; species Carassius carassius. The sequence goes on along the minus strand of NC_081772.1, from coordinate 16,005,901 downwards.
AATGATCACTAAAAATGGGGAAACAATTTGTAAGGTATAAAGCTAATGTAAGCTCCTAAACTCACTGAGAAGTGTGGCCTATGTCCACCTTGCAACAGCTAGCCAAACTGCTAACAGGTGCTACGAGGACCACAGGTATCCCTCCACTTTGCCTGTGTTTCATCACATCACCACCAGTTACATCCTTGAAACATATCTTGCCATCTACGACTAACATTCAAGGCACGTCCGAAATCAATGTCAGCTTCATTTCCTGTCTCCTGAGATGGCTTCATCTGGCCGGTTTTGAAGGCAGCATAGATGTATCCTTTACTGCCTTTGATATCCCACAATCCTGTGCGTTCCATTCTGTGACAGTTAAGCCAAAAAATAAAGATGGCGTCTGAAAGTTGCGGTCGGTGGTCTGTTTGTGTGTAAATGTATGTTTCTGAACAACGTTTTCCACTTTTTATGTAATATCTAGCGAGAAATTAATATTGCCGTAATGAAATATCTGAAATATAACTTGATGAAATTTAATTTACATGGAAAAGACCAAATGTAAATTACCTCAAGCTGTAGCTATAAACTCCGGATTCAGATTTAATGAACACAAAGTGCTGTTTATGTGTCTGTTACTGTGTGGAAAACGCATCAAGCCTGACTGACATTTGTTTCCAAAGAATCAGTGAGTAATATCATTTTCTATTATTTTATGTTTCTTCAGAAAGGCCAATATTGCTAAATATTGTGTAGATCAATATGTTTATAGTGCATTTCACTGTATTTTGATGTTGATTATAGTATGAAATACACATAAAAAATAGACTCATCTCGGACATACTTTTCTCATAAGCAGAACTGCGTTGTTTATGTGAACAGTGTGACCTGTAAGTTAATATGTATTGGGAAATAAATATGTACTGCTCTGACATGTGTTGTGAAACAGACCTCAGTGTGAGCAAAGAAAGGAGTAAAACAGGGAACCAAAGAAAAATGTGAGGGGCAGAGAAAGGAGGGAAGGAAAAACATCCCCTCTCTCCCAGGGACTCACTTACTCCTTCTCTCCCTCCCTCTCTTTGAGTCATTCATCTGACGGAGATAAAAGAGCCTACTATAAACATCAAAACAAACATAGCATAATTTATGCAGCACCAACATCTTAAGGAAAATAAATAATAGAACTAACCAGCACTTCGCTGTAACAGAGCAGACATATGAAGAGTTAAAGGGCCAGAATACTTAAAGAAGCCATATAGATTCTTCACATACCTTGATTTCCTCAGAGACATGCTTACGTAACAGGTCTAAAGAACAGTCACAGTCATTACATCAAAACTTTCTTTGATCAGTTTCACACACACATTTACATATGTGCTGAGCCCTATAAGCTCTCATGATCTATATCTGTGCCTGGTTTAGGGGAAAGTCAAAGCTGCATGATATTCTTATTATTCTGCTTGAATAGTCATCAGCGAAAAAGGCTTTCTTTATTGTTGTACACAGACCCAGGCTGTCCTGTAAGTCCTTCATAAATATATTAGGATATATTAAGGCAAGGCAAGGCGAGGCAAGTTTATTTATAAAAGTGCTTAACATAAAAGAAAGTAAGATAGTCATGAAGAAAAATAATACAAAATAAAAACAAGCATTTTTAAAACTTTGGAAATTATAAAAAAAATTTCATATTTAAAATGAATTTAAAACAGTTAAAAATAGAAAATGATTTTACATAAAATACAGTGAATACGTAAAATATAGTGCAATCAGTTCGGTCATTGCACAGTGCTCATTCAATAAATGCACAGCTAAACAGATGAGTTTTAAGTCTAGATTTAAATGTGACTAGTGTTTTAGCACATCTGATCTCTTCTGGAAGCTGATTCCAACTGCGGGCGGCATATTAACTAAAGGAGGACTCCCCTTGTTTTGTGTGAACCCTTGGTATTTCTAACTGGCTTGATCCTAGTGATCTGAGTGGTTTGTTAGGTTTATATTCAGTGAGCATATCTGCAATATATTTCGGTCCCAGGTCATTGAATGATTTATAGAGTAAAAGTACTTTAAAATCAATCCTAAATGTAACTGGAAGCCAGTGTAAGGACCTGAGGACTGGAGTGATATGCTCAGGTTTTCTGGTTCTAGTCAGAATCCTGGCGTTCTGCAGCATTCTGGATGAGCAGCAGCTGTCTAATTGTCTTTTTGGGAATGCCGGTGAGGAGCCCATTACAATAGTCCACCCTGCTGGTGATAAAGACATGAACAGATTTCTCCAATTAAGATAAATATATTAAGAATTTGAACTGAAGATACATACTTATTTCCTGTAGTTAGCTTTGTAATAAGACACAAGGACTTTTCAGCTCCAGTCCTGGAGGCTCTGTGTCCTACAGAGATTATTAACAATCCCAATGTAGCCAACCCTTCTAATAAGTAATTCTGAACACCTTGACTAGCTAGCTATTTTTTTTTTTATTAATTCTTTATTTGACAGGGACAATGGACAATAAAGTATTACCCCAGAATTAGTTAAAGAGCTAAATTTCATCTGCATATGCATAAGCTATGTCCTCCAGGAATAGAGCTGGGGAGCCCATGTGTAAGTTTTACATTGAGATGAAACAATTTGTGTCTGAGATGAAACAATCTCTCTTACTCTCTTCCTGTGGGCTAAATAGGGGGAAATTAAAATCTCTAAAATTTGTTGGATTAGCTCATAGTGCCTGTATGTTGAGTTTGTGTAGGCCTACTGCATGTGAATGCATCAGCCAACTAATCAAAAAAGTCTCCAAGCATTACTCATCAGGATCGCACCTGTGCAATGACTGTTGTTGATGTAATACTTCCCCTTAGTCAGATAGCTGTCTACATTCATACTTGTCTCAGATGAATACCTGCTCAACACCTGTTCTCATTGTCTATTAGAAGGGCTCACACTTCACCCAGTCATTGCAGACTGCAGAGGTTGATTTAACGAGACTGTAAACAATGAGCCTCAAAGCAACGGGCACTGGACATTCACTGACCTTGATTCCCTCTCTTGCTCTCTCTCTCTCTCACTTCCTTGCCATCTGTACATCTTGCTTGAGTGCATCATGAATAATGTATTTAATCAGCACATTGTCCCCTGTGTGGTGTTGCTCGGGGTTAAATAACAGAATGCTAGTTTGACGATTGTTCCTCTCGATGAAGGTTAAGAGCCTTTTTTTGCGCTAAAGGGTGAGTCGGACACAAGTGTCTCGGCAACCATCAAAAGCCGTTGATCATGTACCAAAAAGGCTGCAGGATCTAATGAGGCTGCCTTGTCTCCAATCATGTTCTGGAGCAATGGTTTCATTTCAAAAAGTTCCTTGCAGAGGATTTTAAACTGAACAGGCCTTACATGTGTCTCTCTCAATGAGGTCTATAATAGCTGGGTATCTGAATGGCTGTCATTTTTGATTAGTTGTGGGCATGGGAGTTTTCTAACTAATCACCTGAGCCATGAACACCAAGTGACTAAAAATTGGTGTAATGATTGGCAGAATTCAATTCCATTTTACAAATTTAGGGGAAAAAAGTTACTAGGTGTGTTCAACTTCATGTGATGCTGCGCAGACCAATCAGTGTCTGACTCGAAGCTGTGTATGTTAGTTAGAAATTTTTGAGACAGCTTTGACGCCACATTACCGTGACAGCCATTTGAAAGCAGCTGGGTCGCTTAATCAGCAAAGCTTAATGACAACAACAGTGATATGCTTTTTATGTTCATTATGACATCGTCAGTTCTTCTATTGCTCACAAATCCATGTTTTTTAACAGTAAAAACTCTGTTGTTGTATGTAATTTTAATGTTTTATTACTGTATGTCATGTTTATCAGACTAAAAACTGAAAAAACACATTTTATTTATAATTGGTATTTAATAATACAGACTTCTATCAAACTTTTATTCTTGTACATACAGATGCTGAATTAAGCCGAACAAAAAGTATGCAATGAAAATATTTCTGATGCTAAACGTCTGTAAACTTTAGTTTAATTGACCAATATTGCATCTAATCCACTTAATCTGCAATAAAGTAAGCAAACACTGTGTGAGCGTCACTAAAGAAAACATAAAGTGTCCAACTTATCTCCATTTTAAACTCCTCAACTAACTGCAAGTGACAAATCTCGCAGATCGGCAAGGCAACCCTTATCAAACAAGTTTATTTTATTAAGTATACTTAAGTAAAGTTCAAGTATATTTTAAGTATACTTTTATGTAATAAGTATACAAAAATGCACTACTTGTAAGTGTAGTATTTCAATACTCCTTGGAAATAAATTGGCCCACTTTCTAGTACAGGTATATAAAAGTATACTTTTATGTTTACTTTTAGTAAAACGGGAGTAAACTTTGAGTACACAAATAGATTACATACTGTATGTTTTAGGTTTTACTGCAACTATATTAAAATTGAACTTATAGTTATACTGAGAGTTTACTAATTAAATATTTGTAGCATTTGTAGTGAATCAGCTCAAATGGGGAATATGAATAATTAGTTATGATTAACTACTATAACTATAACATAACTAGTTATAATTAATTATAAATATTTAGAAGATCCGCTGAAAGTATTTACTTGACATCTCAGTGTCAACTGTCTGTCAATTCTAAGAACGTTTATTTCCTGGTTAAGGAAAATAACTTTCTTACTGTACAATATTACTCAGATCTTGTAGCCAAAATCTGCATGATTAGGGACTCCAGTTATGAGCAACTTCAACTTCAAGTGTGATACAAGTAAGACTTCATTGAATACATAAACACTTAAACTAGTCTAACATAGACATAGTGTACATACACACACACACACACATGCATACAGTGGGCATAGGAAATATGGTTAAAGCTTAAGCAGTAAAGAGAAGATAAATAAAAACATGAAGCTATGGTACAATTTGATCTACAGCCTTAAGGGAAACAGGTGTAAATGGTGCAAATGATACTTAATGTATCAATTAATAAGACTAAGTTTGATACTTGTACGTCTCGCCTGTTTGAAAGAGAGTACTGCTGCACTTTGGGGCTCCGGTAGGTTGGCTGAAGTTAGGTGATGAGAAGGAACCATTCTAAGCCAGAGGATCTTGATGAATGGAAAGTCAAGGCCGAAGGCCTGGCATGAACTTAGGGTGTCCTTAGAAGTGTTCTAGTTAACATCCTCATTTTTTTTCCATCCTTATCCACCGGATCTAATAGAACAGTGTTGGGGCCCACTGGGCATGCCTGCACCAACTCAGGCTCTACACACGGACACAGAAGACTTAGCAGAAGAAGAAGAACAAGAAACAATGGAAGGAACTGTGCATGAGCCTTTTTAAGCCTGAGAGAGTTCACGCCTCTTAGGGTGGGCTTATCCAATGAGAAAGACTGAAATTCCAAGTGGGAGGTTGGAAATACTGAAGGGTTTTACGACCCTTTGTCTGAGAGCAAGGCAGTTTTCAAATGTAACTGGATCAGAAATTGAAATAAAAACTAGAAAAGATTCTTAGAACAATAAAATCTTGCATGGGTATCAACATATAATATACACACTCTTTTAGATCATCAGAAGACTATTTGATAGAGACCAAACATGGTATAAGTGAGGTGATATTAACTAGTTATCTATCATATGCATGCATAAAACAGATAAATTCAACAGACAATTTACAAGTCAAACTCAACAGACAATTTACAAGAACAGCATTAATATACACAATGATCTGAAGGATATGTGTGTTCATTCAAAGAGAGGTTTTTTTACGAACTTATTAGAGAAGAGTCCATCATGTGTCTGTCACGGTTCATGAATTCACTGGTTTCTTCGTGTCCCGTGTATTTGTTGTTCTGTGTATGTGAGTGGGCGTGGCCGCTCGTTCCACTGATCAGCACGCCAGCTGATCTCATTCATCACACCAGCTGCTGCCAATCCACTCACCTATAAGAACTGATCGCACTCTCCTCTCTTTGTCAGACCATCTAGTCCCTGCACCACCAGCCCACCCGAGCTCAAGTACTTCTGTGTTTTGTTCTACTCTTAATAAAGAGTTTACTTGCATTATTGCTTCTGCTTCTTGTATCATGACAGTGTCTTTCCTAAGGGGAAATGAAGTGAGTGTTGCTCTGCCCGCATTCCTTTGGGCAATTAAACTAGTGTTATCAGATTGGTTGCCATGGCACAAGGGGGACTGGAGTCATTCACAGAAATACTGGCACAAATCTAATGAAAATGATTGGTCCAAATGCTACACATTTTTAATACACTCTGAAGTATAGTCTCAGTAAACAACTTGTTTAATAGTTTTATACTGCAAGTATACTTGTAAGTTTACTTTAAGTGAACTTTAAATCATACTTTAAGTATACTACTATGTGTATTTAGGTATTGATTTGTATATATTTTGTTTCATGAATATCTGAATATACAAACATCAAAAGTAAGAACAGTGTATCTGCTCGTAAACAAAACATTTTTATTCTAGCTTCATGAATTCTTTTTTATAAACACTTAAATCTGGGTAAGTTTCATAAATGTAAAAAAAAAAAAGAAGAAGAAATAAACAACATTTTTAACAAAAAGCTGAAAAGACTGAATTCAAGGTTGTACTCAAAACGTTGATGGAATCAATCAACACCCGAAAGCATAACAGTCATTACCTCTTTATGGGTCGACATTTTATTCCATATCGTCACACAGTTTTGATGTTCTTTTATGTCTGATCCTGTTAGATTACATGTGGAAGTATCTGTTGTTTTGGTTTCTTTTTCACTTGTGTTTTGGAAATTCTGTACAGAAGATGTGTAATAGCGCCCCCTACTGTATAACAATGAAAACATGGATTCCCAGAGCACAAGTATACAGCTCAAATATATTTAGACCTTTTCTAAATCAAGTATAAAAAAGTCAGGTATACTTATATGTCATTTAAAGTATATTTGTGAGAAGTACATAAAGCACATTTTTGAGAAGAACATAAAAAAGTAGACTGAAAGTATACTTTCCTATTTTTTATTTTAAAAGAAGTATACTAACAGCACACTTGAATAAACTTCTTTTTCGTAAGGGAAGCCACAGTCAAAGTCAAACTCACTTACTGTTTCTAAAAAGGTTTCCAGGACAGTACCCTCATCTTTGATTGGTAGAAACACATAGCCCACCCCCAAACTCATGCTCATTGGCTAAACAACTGTTGCTATGTCATGGCATTCAAACAAACAGATAAATGTTTTGATAGCTCCACAGAATCAAAAACTTTATACCTGGGGAAAATAAACTACCAATGGCTCTTTTAGCTGTCTTTGTATATAAATTTGTATAAAAATTATTTTGACTGAAAAGCATACACACCTTCAAGTAATGCAGTCATGCAAGGTAAAAATTAGCAGTCAATGGTCGTTGGACAACTCATGTTGATGCTTGCTCAGTGTGGTCAACAGTACCCTTGTTCATGTGAACACACACACACACATACACACACACACACACACACACACACACACACACACACACACACACACACCTTATCAACAGCTTGGACTCAAAACACTAACCTATAATCATAAGCACACAAACAAAATTTGAATTCCTTCGAGTCAGGCACTTAAACACAGAACATGTCCTGTCTGCAGTCTGATCGCAATATACAGCTAATGTTTTTCTTGCTACTTGTGCATTCGTTTATCTTGTTGGTTATGCAAATGCCCTAATCCAAAATCACTTTCTGGACCTCTGCGGTCCATAATGGTATTACTGTGGGCTTCTGGGTGAAGCAGTGTTTCTAAATGAGGAAACTGTAATCTATGATATTCTGGCTGACATGTTGCTGTCAATGTCCACAGAAGGGTGGGTGAGTGTTTGTGTGTTTCTGAATCTGATGGCAACTGGCTCATCCCAAACTGCACGTCTCTTGGTAATGCTGGTAATTACCCAGCATTCCATAGTGCTTAGTGCTTACGCTCTCCAAATTGCTCACTGAAAAGGCCATTCATGTACAACTCACAAAGGATATGCTTCGTATTCATTATGAATGAGCAAGTGTGTGTCTGCATGTGTTTGTTACAGAATATGATTGTCTGAATTACAGCACACTGATGGAAGTTCCTAATTATATGTTCAATGAGTCACTCCAAACAAGTTTAGATTCATCACTAGATTCATGGTTATCAGTTTTTCTGGCAACAACCTTTTTGAAAGTAGATTTACTTAAAGTTAACTAAATTACTTGTTTTAATTAGGCCTATTGTCCTGCTATAAAAATATATATATAAAACGTTTTGTAAAATGTATGTAAAATCTTGTCCTTGCACATTTGTTAAGAGAAGTGCAGTGCAGGGTACATAACCAGCATGCATATAAGGAGAAGGCGGCGGAGAGGAAGAATCCTCACTCAAATCTCATTTGCTCTCGCGTTTTTGTCAATGCAGTATATTTGAATGTGTAAGGTCCAGGATACACTGTGAGATTTTCTTCCAATTTTGAGCTGAAATCTGACTCGTGCTACACCTTTAAATTTTTTTTTTGGAATCAGGCCGAATTTTATCTTTGCCTTTGACGTGCATTGCAAAGGGGGTAACGATAGGTGATTAGCTTCTACCGTTTGGCAATAGGAAGGTCAGATAAATTTTTGACATGCCCCTCACTGCTCCTGCATGAAATCAGAAATGAAACCATGGCAACATGGCATATGATATGAACGGAAGCAATGGAGGCTACACAGTTCCGGGTTGGGCAGTAGCGTGTTCGGGTACCACACAACCCACACAATTGCATAGGGCCCCACAGTCCAGGGGCCTGATGGAGACCCCGCTAAACCAGCAGTCACACCAAAAAAAATAAATAAATAAATAAATACAATAAAAAACGAATGAAAAAACCGCGGTCACACAAGACTGCGTACATAAAACTTCCACAGACACCGAAACAGTCGTAATATTACATCAAGCTCTACAGTTTTTATTTTTTTATTTTTTTTATTATTTTATATATAATACATCCAAGATGTAAAATATGAAATAAATATCTGGTTGATTTAATGTCGCTATGGCAGGATTGTTAAACAAACAGACAGTATTATAGTGTTTGGAGAAATCAACCAATGATTTCACACAGCTGAGAACCAAGTTCGGCTAAATGGTGCTGAATATTGGGATTATAATGAAAGCTGTGAAAACTCCCAATCATAGTTTCCTTTCATAAATCAGTAAAGTTGCAATAAAATTGTAATTTCATAACCATGTTTGTTGCTGTTCTCCTAATGCGTTGAGTTTAACAGTGCAGGGGAGATGTGTTGATATCGCAGGTGATCTTTAGACTGTTGCCACATTCCACTGCTGAAATGGAGCATTTTAACGGAGCCTATTTCACATCTGTCATAGAGTCATTCATCACACATCAGCGGGGAATAACTCTGCAAAGAGATCCCTACTCACGATTTCACTCACTCCTTCCTTCCCCCCTCTCTCTCTCTGATTCTCCCCACCTTTCCCTCTTTCTCTTGTTATAGGCACAAGTTGAAATTGGAATTCAGAAAGTGTTTTATTTGCCATGTCAATAAGCATATTGAACCCATGCCACATTCAATTTCATCCTGAGTAAGAAAACTTTCCCTCTCTTGTATTCACCTGCCTGTGTGTATTCAGTCTTTGCTTTTGTATACCAGATTCCTTAAGTCTTTGTATGAAAAAATAGCTCAAAGAGAGAAAGATGCAGAAAGAGAGAGAGATGCATAAAGAGAGAGGTGCTGAGGAGTGCAAGCTGCTCTGTGTTGTGTTCAGAGAAAGCAGTTACCCCTTTGTCGTCTTTAATTAAAGCTCATTTAGCATGTGGCTAATGAGGAATGGTTTTAATCAGTAACGCTGTGAAAACGACAAAGGGAAATGAATTGAATTTGCTCAACAGATGATTTAAGTTCTCCTGCAGTCTAATTGCTCTTGTGAGTTATGTAGTTTCAAGGCGAGAACAGTCATAAATGGTTCTATGGATATCAAAAGTGTCCTATGACATTCTGCTTACAGTATATATTATACATATAGTGAGGTCCAAAAGTCTTAATTTTTCTTTTTATTTGAATGAAAAAATTATTTATTTTGAATTTATTACAAAATGTTCCATTACAAATTATTTTAGCACTTTTTGAGTGAAAATCTGATCTAAAAAAATGTGCACAAATTAATTATTAAAAACAGTTATTGTTAATGCTAATTTATTATTTGAAGTATTTAAGAATAACTACGTTTTATTTATGTGTTAATTCAGAATGTACTCTGCATAAATATCTTAAAATTACATTCATGTCTGATATACCTTGCATAATTTTGCGAAAGATTGTTTGGTTGATAGTTTAATTGGGAAACAAGACAAATATATGCAACAAGAAAATTAGAATTGTACTTTTTTTTTTCTTTCTGTATGTAGTCCAAAACCAGTATGCACTTCGACCAAATTCTTAGTTTAGTTGTCACACTGTTAATCTCTTGTAAAACTGTTTCATTTATTTGTGTCTTGGGCCTAAGTGCTAGAAAGGCCACATGGTTTTTGACGTCACTACTCTCTCAATCAACTTATTGACCAACTGTTTATTATGTAACAGTGTCACTGTAAAAATAGCTGCTGTCCACGACCCACCACATCTGCTATTCACACTCAGTCAAATCAATACCCCCCGGCCCTTGCTCTAACATGGAGGATTAATCTCCATGCATTAGATTATAAACGCAGTGGCATCTGCACACTATGTATTATAGACTGAGTTTGACACAACAGCACCCAGTGACACTTGACCTTATACAGCTGTTGAATTACACAACATCATGTCAAATAGTTGTTGTGCGTGAGTTTCATTCAATATGGAAATTACAGCTTCCAATACTTGCAATAGTGTAAGAGAATGATGCTTGGAATTGTCCTTATAATGTTTCATTGTATATATTGAAACATTATAAATGTATTAAAAAAATAAATGTTTTCAGTAGTAAATAATATAATCTTACCCCATTGCACCCAGGAAGATGTAGAACATGTTTAGCATAAGGGGTGAGTAAAACTGTATGGTAATTTACTGTATCAGCTCTATTGTTAATCATCCACCTGCAGAATAAATGCTAGCACTGCATAGCACAGTAATTTCTTTGTTGTTGCCATCTGTTTTGATAATCTATGAACTGCAGTGCTAATGTTATCACTGCTATTTTTTTTCTTTAAACATTTTATTAATCATTAGACAGTAAAGTGCCTTTGTTGAATTGTTGAAATATCTTTAATGTCCCCAAGGGGCAATTTGGTTCACAACAAGTAGCCAACACATACACATTCGCACAAAACACATAAAACCATAAGGTAATAGGTAAATAAAAACATAAATACACATGTACCTATAGTTTGTTTAGAAACCCAACAGCTAATGGTACAAATGATTTCAAATATCTGTATACTAGGAAATCGAAGCTATCAAGTTGAATTATCCCATAGGGAACAAAGTTGTGCTTATAATAATACAGTTTGTTTACATTTTTTATTTATTCTCTTCCATATTTTATTTGAGTGTAAAATACAAGGCCCATTAAAACACTGTGGAGATTATTCTTATCTTGAATTCTGACAGAATGCAGTGAAACAAAGAGGTAGTCCTGCTATCTAACTCTGCTCCTGCATTCTTGTCTGTTGTTTTCTCTTTCTCCTGCTGTCTGTTCTATTATGTGGTTGCGCTTGGCTGCGGACTGAGCTTTGATTGTCTCTGTAGGCTGCTGCTAGCAGTGCAAAAGCAGGTATTAGCCAAGTATAGCTGTCAGGGGAAAAGATCAACACACCAGAACAAGAAAAGAATAAAGAATATTTAACATTGCACCCCATAGAGAGTTCAGAGCAGTTGAACTGTTGTTAATATTGCTCTTCTGCTTTTCTAACACCTCAGTACAAGCAGGAAATGGTGTGTAGTCAAAAATTTGTAAAGTTAAACAAAAAATTTAAAGGAAAAAGGTTTTTCAGTGCTGTAGCCTAGAGTACGTATATAAAAATGCTCATAAACCCAATAAAGGTAGTTATTGTGTGAGAAAGTGAGTATGACACTGAGTCATAACCGCAGAAGTGAATGTTTGACGTCTTTAAAGTCAGTGTGAGTCTTTGACTTTGTGTTTATGTGCGCCAGTATCTGTACAAGGGGATTTGAGACATCATTCATGACATTTCTGCTCGAATGACAGTTTCGTTATATCAACACTTTTCCATTGAACTCTTTTGCCCCTCTCTCTCTTTCTCTAGCTACTGTCGTTATTATTAAAGTTATTACAAGCTTAATTACACTTTATTACATTGATTTCTTTTGATTTCCTATTCTGATTTCTCAGAGACTTGGATTTAGCATTTCACATTTGTACATTTTTGTTTGTATTTAGAGTTTAGTCAAATCCATTTCAAAAACTGTGTGTACATCAGTGTAAACAATTGTAACTTTGTGCAGCATTTTGAATGAGAGTGCTTTTTAATATCAAAAGCAACAGTTTTTCATTTTGCATGATTTGTTTAATGTTTAAATTTGCTGTGTGAAATGTTTTTTTGTAGACATGATTTATGGATCATCCAGAGAAATATCAAGAATTTCCTTTTGATTGTGTCTCAAGTTGTATGTTTATCAAGTAAACAACTGTAAACAGCAGGAAACTTTGTCCCGTTATATTGACAGAAAATGATAAAAATGAACATGACTGTTCCCACCATCATTGCACCAGCTGCTCTCTTTTTTCTAATAATATAAGACAGACTAAAAGTCCCTGCAAGAAAGGGCAGAAAAAGTGTCTTGAATATTTATGAATATCGATTAAGTTGCATTATTAAAATCTGGATGGTTGAATATGTGTGCGTTTGCCCACTCTTCTTTGCAGAACTGCTTAAATTCAGTTAAATTTGATAGTGAGTGTTTGTGGACTTCAAGTCATTCCACAGATTTTCAGTGGGGTTTAACCACATCAACTCTGGGGACCCACCGGTGGGTCCAATATTGCATATGCCTAATTCTCAAAAAATCAAAATAACAGCTGAAGTGGTTAAGTCTGGGCTCTGACTAGTCCATGCAAGGACATTCAGATTTTTTTCCTTCAGCCACTGTGTGCTTTGGGTCATTGTCTTGTTGGAAGGTAAACCTTCTTCCCATTGATGACTTTCTGGCAGAGGCCAGCAGATTTTCCTCAATAATTTGATGGTATTTTTCCTTCTGTCCTGATAAATGCTCCAGTCCCTGCTGCAGAGAAACACCCCTAGAACAGGATATTAGCACCTCCAAGCTTTACTGTAGGAATGATGTTATTTGGATGGTGAACTGTATAGGATTTCCGCCAGATATATCGTTTGGTGTTGAGGCCAAATAATTCAGTTCTCATCTGCATCAGAATTTTCTAGGTGTGTTTGGCAAAGTTTAGTTGTCACTGCATATGGTCTTTCTTTAGGAGTGGCAAGAAACGAGCCATATTTGTGAAGAATCTGTGATATTGTTGTCACTCTTTGTCATAAATTCCTGCAGCTGCTTCAGATTTGCTTTAGGCCTCTTGGTCGCCTCTCTGACCAGTTTCTTCCTGATTCTTTCATCCAGTTTAGAGCGACGTTCTGATTCAAGGAAGTCTGTTTTGTACCAAATACCTTCCACTTCCCAATAATAGACTTCAATGTGTTTCTAAGCATTAATAAAGCCTTTGAATATTTTTGTATCCATCTCCTGACTTGTGCCTGTCCACAGCTTTATCCCAGAGATCTTTTGAGGTTTGGACTATTACAGTCAAGTTTTCAAGTTGAAATAGTAAACGTGTAAGAAAAGGGTTATTTTCAGTAAATTCCTTTTTATGTTAAGACTGGTTAATTTATTTTATGAATTTTTAAATAAATAAATTACACCACATAATGAGTGGCCCAATTATTAGAATAGGACTGTCTTAAGACTAACTTAAGCCTGAAGCAGAGAAAAATAAGGATGTGTAGAAGAGAGAGTTAAAGAGTTAGTCACTCATCAGTCTGAATGGGTTTGACAGAGTTTGGGCTTAAAATCTGATGCATATCAGGCTCTAAATCAGTCTGGGTACATATCTAGTTCAGTTTCAGTCTTTCGGCAAGTCCCAGTGTGAGTCTGGAACTTAATTGGCTTTCCAAAGTGTTAGCTGGCGTAGCCCTTAGCTGCCCACCCTCCTTCTTTGTCTCCCTCCACTTTTTCTATTACCAAGTCTGGAACTACTTTCCCACAAGATTCTGACAAAAAAGCCTTACGAAAAATCTCCAAACATGTCAAGAAACACTCCCTCGCCTCTTTCCCCAGTGAATCTGCATGTGAAAGGGCAGCCATTGCGCTCTCTGCTTCATAAGGCATACATATTTCATAGCTGCAATGCTGATGTCACTGTGCATATGAATATGCAAGAAGAAGACTTTAAGAAGAAGGTCAACGAACAGTACATGGTGGTGAGTCATTTAGCCCAAAAATGTGAGCTTGTGTGTAAGTTTGAGACAGTTCTTCTGATGAGATCCAGAGATTTGGAAACTACTCTGCTCTGACTAGGTTATAGAGTAGGTTATGCTTTGCTTGAATTGTCAAATGGGTCTCGCTTTAATCATTTAATCATAATAAGCCCGTTAACTCAGCATAACCCAAAGTCCTGCCATAATCTTTGTCCTGGGAAGTTTCCAGATGAATACAGCCATCTACACAACTGTTTCCGAGTGTCCCCGACCACAATAAATAAAATAAAAATATGGTACATTTTTTTAAATAATTATTTTTAAAAAAATCTATTTTTTCAATTTACATTTATTTTAAATATTAAATAGCATTTATATATATATATATATATATATATATATATATATATATATATATATATATATACAATTCCTGCCGGCCTGAGACTCAAACTCACAACCCTTCAATTGCGAGTCTGACTCTCTAACCATTAGGCCACAACTTCCCCCACTAGTTACATTTTGTGCAGTTTCACCATATGGCACTTTACAACATAAACTAACTTTGCATGCAATAAAAATATCAACTTTTTTATATTTATGAGCAATGATCAAAAATATTTCTAAGAAACAATAATAAAGGATTATTCCAAATTATTTACTTTTTTCTTCAAGAATTGTATTCTTATAATGAAGATTTAATTCATATACCATAATGTTTGACTTTATACCTCTCCAACATATCAACATTTACATTCATTGAGTCATTTCATGTATGAATTACACTTTTATGTATTTTTAAATATATACAGATAAACAATGAACATCATGCCACTTGGCATGCCTCAGGCACAGCCAATCACAGACCATAGCCACTTCCACCTTTACCAATCAGCTTCCAGACATATTAAAAGTTCAGAAATCAGAGGGAGAGAATAGGAGAGTCAGAGCTGTTTATGAAAAGCCCAGTGGAACACAGCACACCGCAATCCATCAGAAGGTGCAAAGTAATTCATTCAGTAATACAGCAGCAGAAGTGCCTTATTGGAATGGAACAGGTATTAATGGGAACTCATCAAATCAATATTTTTCCCTTTTACCACTTTTCCACCAAAATGGTGCTGGTTCGTGTACCTGTAAACATGTATGTATGATGGAATCTTGTCAATGGAAAAGACCATTTTTTTCCTTTCCATTCGCAGTAACCCTGTCACATGTGGGGGCACGCTGATAAGTGAATTTCACACACGTTTGCTGTTGTGCGGAGGTGATAACTGATGTAATCAGGGCAGTGAAGTCTTCCGGTCCCCCTCCCATCATCACAGAGCTGACATCCTCCAACTCACATCAAAAGCCTCAGACTCACATGTAAGATGTATGCAGGCATGTGCTCTCACACATATCTCTCTCACCCACACTCCCAAACATCCAGTCAGCATGCACAGAGTTATTACTAAATTGTGAAGAAGCTATAATTATTCTATTAGTCTGTGAACATTTATCCATGCTTTTTATAGTCTCTTGCTGCTCTAGGCACCAATATATAATGATATTAAGCCTCCACTCTCATTTAGAAGTCTGAAATACTCCCAACAGTTTATATATATTTATTGAATCTATCTATCTATCTATCTATCTATCTATCTATCTATCTATCTATCTATCTATCTATCTATCTATCTATCTATCTATCTATCTATCTATCTATCTATTCTATATATAAATAGATAGGAATGTGAATGTTCATACAATAAAAGTATTATTTAATAAAATTATTTTTCAATCTGGAAAATATACCCAAACCTTTCCAAAATATATAAAAAAATATGTTTCAAATATATTTTGCCCAGGAAAAAAGTATATACACATATAAAAGCACTGTGGACTGCTAAGCATATTGAAGGTTATTTATTCGAACTAGTCTTGACTAAGATAATTATTCAAAGACGTGAGGAGATATTCTCTCCTCTGACTCTCTCTGCCTCTTTTTGAAGGATAAAGACTGATACTATCTTTTTCTTCTTCAACACTGACATTTTGCCCTTGACCCACATGACCTGTTTTTTCATATGTCTTTGACTAGAACTATGAAATGATGGCTTTGCTGCAGCACTAATGTGTTAGAAATCCATGGCTCTCTGTGTTTGAAAATGTGTGTGTGTCTGGAGGTTTAATGAGAAGTGGCATATGAGTCAGACCGGAGGTTCATGGCTCTTTGCTCTCACCTCTTAGAGTAATGGTGTGTGGGCTTCAATCACTCAAACTGAAACTAACACATGAACACACACACACACACGCGTCCGCGTGTGCATTCACAAAGAGGAACACATTCACAGAAAATGCACAACATCTAACCTAGTGCATTTTGGTGATGAAGCATAGAATAATTTTTTACATATATGTTTGTCAATCCAGACATCATCACATTTGATTTAATCTATGACCCCTCAAGCAAGTCTTATGAAAATTATCATTTTGAAGTGAGACGAGTGACGAGACGTAGGGCTATTAGCAATAAACAGTGAAGTTGCTCACAAAAACAGCAATTCAGAATGACAAATAGACCAAAATGTTATTTATTTTCAGCGAAAGCCAGGCAATTTCCAGTGACATCAATCACACAGCCGTTGGCAATGTTGCCAGTGTTGAGTATGTTAAATTCAACTATTCAAATCCCCAGCTGATCATATTTGAAGCAGGATTTTATTAATAAATTATAATGCTAATGATATGGAGTCTTAAATAGCCCATATGGCAAATATACCCTGTGTGTGTTTAATATGATATATTATATAAGGTATATATTGTAATGTATATTTATATTATATAAGGTATTTTATCAGAGAGGAAGACATTGCATTGTTTCATTGCACCCCACAGCTGGGAAACAGTGAGAATATAAAAGGAAACACTAGAACAGGTCCTAGAGGGTGTCTCTGTAAATGAGGACTGAGTCTGCTTTAAAGTCTTGTGTTTCACATCTACTAAGATGATATTTTTGTTGCTGGTAGTCAGAGTCTTGAGTCACAGTGGCACTCCAAACCCTTAGAGACAAAGACAGAGCGAGAGAGAGAGACTGTAAACAGAACAGCTAAAGAGACAGAGCAGAAGAAACAACAAGAGAAAAGAATCAATCTTCATTTTTCAGAAGAAATGAATATGAAGAGCTAATGATGGTATATTCAATAACTCATCAGCTAGAGAGAGAGAAAGTAAAGGTTGAGATTTTCTAAATAGGAGACTAATCAATAGCTTTCCATACTAGACTATTTATTTTTTGTTTTTCTTTTTTTGGGGTGACCCCTCTCCCCTGGGTAGGATGTGCATAGTGAACCTCAACAGCCCCCAGTCCCGCTCTGCTCAGACCAAACTAAAGCCAAATACTGATGTGACTCATACACAATTCTGAGTATGAAAGGATGATTAAAGACACAAATCAAGAAATAGAGGGAGATGGAGGCTGTTGGCACTGTAAAGGAGGAGAGATGGATTTATAGAACTGTAGAGTAAGAGAATAAAGCAAAAGTGGAAAACATAGATAGATAGAAATACTGTATATTGTTTTCCAGATGAATGGGATACTTGAAGACTAGCTGTTACGCTGTCTGGTCTCTGTTTCCCTGGGTGTCCACTAGTGGTCTCATTTCCCCATAGGCACCTCACCGTAGCCACTACAATTCCCACAAAGCCTTGTCCCTTCATCACAGTAATTGCACTCCTGTTAATTGCACTCAGGTGTCATCACTTGTTAGTCATTATCCTGCCTATATTAACCAGTCCTTTTCTGTATGTCTGCATGGAGTCCTTTCTTTCCATCACCCAGTTTCCTCGCCTTCCGAGTTCCTCGTCTTCCGAGTTCCTGTTCCTGTTCCCGTTCCTGTTCCTTCCCTGTTTGTTTCTTTGTTGGATGGATTTATGGTTTTGACCCCGGCTTGTTGATTTCTGATTTGGATTACCCATTAAAACCCTCCGATCGTAACACTAGCTTTTTAATATTAATTACATTATGCAAATAACTCAAACCTTTGTTTAAATAAATAAATTGCTTAATTCAACAATCAATTCTGTTTAAATAAATACATATAAATTCATGGAATGAATGAATGAATGAACAAACAAATATATAGCTTATTTTAATTTTCTATTAGGGAAATATTTAATTAACTAAATAAATGCTTGGCTTACGATTATTTATTAGGTTTATTAGCGCAGGGGATAAGACGCATACCTGTGGTGTGAGAGACCCGGGTTCGAATCCACTGTGAAACGCCAGTGTGTCCTTGAGCAAGACATTTAACCCGTAGTTGCTCCAGAGGTGTGCGACATCTGACATATATGGCAATTGTAAGTCGCTTTGGATAAAAGCATCAGCTAAATATGTAAATGTAAAATGGTTATGCAAAAAAAATGTAACTTAAAATTTTGTAAAAATTAATACAAAATATAAATAACAATAATGCAAAAAATAACAGTCATAAACAAACAACAACAAAAAATAAGACTAAGTAAAAATATCACCAAATAATCACAATGTTCATGTGAATAGTTCCAATATTGATTTCTACAATTCTAAAATCCTCAAAAGAAATAATATTTTACCTGTGATGTTGAGTTTGCAGTCTGTAATTAAAGGTAACCATATAATTGACGGCAGGAAATAATGGCTGATGGGACCAGGGACCACCTTAAATGATGACTGTGTTTGATTGGTTCTCAGATTCAGTGGAGTGTTTCCAAATAGACAAGAATCAATGTGTTACTGCAATGAGCATACAATGAATGAATACATTCACAAATTAATAAAAAGTGATTCAACCCTGCCATATAGTCAACATAAAGCACAAATACCACACACTAATAATATAAATAAAAAAGGTAGAACACACAAGCATATTAAACATGATCACACACAAAGTGTCTCAGCAGAGTAAAACATGTCCCTCTTTTGCCTCCAGCAGCACAAAACACACAATTAGAACAACCTCAGCAAAGACATTCAGCCTTATGGTGAATATTGCACCCTATGGAGCCAACGGTTAACTTTCCCTCCGGCTGAAGTTTTCGACAGGGCAACGCTCCCAATTTGCAAGTCTGTCTGTCACACACTCAGTTCCTCTGGAAACGGCAGTCTGTTTGGGATTTTCTCTGATGGGGTTGCGCTCAGAACAGGTGGCCATCTGAGAGGGCAGTCTCATTATCTGGTCCATCCTCTCAAAAACAGAGCCACCCTGTCAGCCTACGTGTCTGTCAAAGCGCCGTCTCATAACTAACCCACTCAGCCGACATGCCCAGCGGCTCTCCATATATGTCATAATAGTAAAATGTGCTCAATTGAGAAGCTGAAAATACCTGTTACCATTAAAAGCAATGGTTTATATCTAAAGCAACTGACAGCTCTAAAAACACATTGCCTAATGGACCAAGTGTATAAGACAATTGGCTTATTAGGCTATGAAGTGAAACACTTCTAGTAAATATTCAGAATTTGAACTTGTGATCTCTCTCATGATTCAGAGACCAGTTATTGTCTAAATATTCACACCATGACACACAAACACAAATTACCCATTTAATCCTGGGCGGGCATGTAGATGCAAAAGCACCCTCTCACTTGTGCTTTCTGATTCATTTCTACAACATGTCTGAATATATACACCTAGTTAGAGAAATCAGCCCTCCCATCACCAATGATAAAGTTATTAAGAGCATCTCTTCATCTCTTCATGACTTCATGCATAGCAATGATTGAAAGATGTCAAAAGAAAAGATTTATTTGCTGAAAAAAGATTGAAAAACATATACAATTTTAATTAAAAAATGTATTTAAAAATAAGTTGAAAGCAATTGAAATTTAAGAGAAATGAGAATGAAGGGGAAACATGTTTATTTATTTAGCAACCAGTGCCCGCAGTGAGTTTGCTACTGCTCAACAGCAATAATTGATGTTGATATTTGATACTTATATTTTCTGAGAATTACACTTCAGTGTAGAGGTCTTCACAGTGCACCCGAGACCCGTCGAACCCGTACGGGTTCGGGTTTATATTTTAAATGATCAGCCGGGTCTAGGTCGGGTCGGAATCTATTACTTCGGGTCCCGGGTCTGTTTAACATTGTGTGTAATACCCGTGCTATCGGAGTCATCGGACTAGGAGAACACTCGGCCGTGATCAGACACTGTTTGTGTTTTTTGTAACTTGCAACTTGTAAAATTAGGAAAAGAAAAGTGTGAGCCAAAAAAAAAAAAGCGATCTGTCTCTCTCTGCCATTAAAAGCAGAGCGCGCAGACTCAGAGATAATGCAAGTGCACGCATGGTAATAATGGATATAATTGGAATAACGAGAGGAATAACATGGATAACTTTCTTGTCGGAGAATTGTAATGCATCACTGGCAGTCAGGTAGCCTACAAGGAAGAGAGACTACGGCTCCTTAAATTAGGTAAGACAAAAAGTTGTATTTTTCGCAACAGGTTTATTGACTTGTAACAGCAATTTAAAGTGGAATATGTGACAATCTGGTCCAGTCGGTCCGGGTCCGGGTCTAGTTTTTGAAATAATAGACGGGTCCGGGTCGGTTCTGTGTAGTACATTGTGGGTCTCTTTCGGGTTCGGGCACGAAGTTTTGGACCCGTGAAGACCTCTACTTCAGTGTATTTAGCCTACTGTTATGCCTGCTGATACTCATTGTGAAAACCTTGTGAATTAGGGCCTAGGTACAGATCTTAACATGTAGTACATTTCACTTCAAATGACTTCATTTCAAACAGAAGAAAAAAAAACTCTGCAGTTGAGAATTTTGATAGGAAGTATCCAGCAAAAAAGGCAATTGAAAATGTATGGTAGCTAACAGCAATAGTGGTTTCCATCTGTTATTCATGTTAAATATTGGCCAGCTGGTTTAAATCCCACTTGAGTGAGGGGAGTAGAGTGAGGGGAGTAGAACCACAGGGATTGCACTGGTGCCGTGACCCGGATGAGAGTGACGTTTAGAGGAGTGTAACAGAGGCCAACTAGTAAGTGCTGTGCAGGTAAATACACACCCACACACACACACTTAATTTTAACTGTCCTTGAAAACTAAATATTTCTTAGTTTGAATAAAATTTAAATAAATCTTCAATTTATCATCAAATCTTCTGGCTGCAAAATATTATTATTTTTTTCAATTCGCAACTATTGAAATGATCAAGAAAACCAAACATCATCTGTTAAAATTCCCCCGATCTCTATACAATCTTTCTTAATCACACAAGCTTATACAAACATTATGACAATTTTTAGAGAAATTTAAATCTACAGGAAGCATAGACAAATAGTTGGTTTTGTGCAGGTGACCCCCCAACCACACAAATATCCTTACCAAATCATCAGATGTAGTGTGTGAAGTTCTTCTCTGTCTGGTGTCATTGGATGGGTGTGGGCCTCTGGATAGAGAAAAAGTGACTCGGTTACTAGCGTAACCTCGGTTCCCTGAGATGAGGGAACGAGTACTGCGTAAGC
Source organism: Carassius carassius (assembly GCF_963082965.1). Classification (NCBI taxonomy): domain Eukaryota; kingdom Metazoa; phylum Chordata; class Actinopteri; order Cypriniformes; family Cyprinidae; genus Carassius; species Carassius carassius. The sequence goes on along the minus strand of NC_081772.1, from coordinate 15,983,976 downwards.
TAGCTTACGCTATGGGAAAAGGTCCCCTTTTCTCTAGAATATGAAGCCAAAAATTATCCTTAATTTTTAAATAATGTAAAACGCAGTGCTGCAGCACAGCAGACCCAAGCGAAGCGGCTCGCGCGCTTATTGGCTGTGCTGCGGCAACTGCAGCAACCTATGGTGAGGCGGCGGAGAGGAACGAACCAATGGGGGCGCTTCGCGCCTATTGGACGTCAGAGCGCGCCAAAATAGGCGTGGCTGGAACTATATAAGCCACCGCTTCACCATAGGGATCAGGTTTTAAATCGACTGAAGCGATCACCCGGTCCGAGCACATAGCACGGCAGGTTACGCAGTACTCGTTCCCTCATCTCAGGGAACCGAGGTTACGCTAGTAACCGAGTACGTTCCCTTTCGAGAGTACTCTCGTACTGCGTAAGCTAGCTTACGCTATGGGAACACAATGTAAAACGCCGTGCGTGCTCGGGAACTTCGACCTGTCACAGCCCAAGGCGAGAGCCCGGGGCTTTATAGCAGGAGAAATCCCAGTCCCAACAGCCGACCTTAGTGAGCTTTATATAGGGAATGAAAAAAGGGGGACGTGATAAGGCTTAGCACGTCTATATAGAAAGTACCCTGGCCTGCAGGGCAGGGACTTGCAGATTATAGAATCTAATAAATGTGGACGGAGAGGCCCAGCCTGCCGCCGCACAGATATCATCCAGTGGTATCCCGCAGGACCACGCCCATGACGAGGCCATACCTCGGGTGGAATGGGCTCTGATGCCGAACGGGCAGTGAAGGCCTTTAGATTTGTAAGCCAGCGAGATAGTGTCTACTATCCATCGCGATAGGCTTTGCTTCGTGGTGGCGAGACCTCGGGTGCGCCCACCAAAGCATATGAAGAGCTGGTCCGACCTCCTGAATAAGGCGGAGCGCGCAATATAGGTTTTGAGAGCCCTGACGGGGCAGATGAAGCTCGCGTTGCTTTCGTCGCTTTGCGAGGAAAGGGCTGACAGCGAGATGACCTGCGCTCTGAACGGTGTTGAGAGCACCTTGGGGACATAGCCGTGTCTTGGTCTGAGAATGACTCTGGAGTCATTAGGCCCAAACTCGAGACAGTCAGCGCTTACAGATAGCGCATGTAAATCCCCCACTCGCTTGACTGAGGCCAGAGCCAGTAGAAAAGCGGTTTTGAACGAAAGAAGCTTCATATCGACAGACTGAAGCAGTTCAAAAGGGGGGCCCTTTAAGGCCTCTAGGACCGTAGACAGGTCCCAGGAAGGGATTGAAGGGGGTCGGGGAGGGTTCATCCGACGAGCTCCCTTAAGGAAACGAATGACCAGTTCGTTTTTTCCCAGTGATAGGCCGGCCACCGGAGCATGAGAAGCTGCAATGGCTGCCACATACACTTTGAGCGTAGACGGGGATCTGCCCGCATCTAAACGCTCCTGTAGGAAGGAGAGTATCTCCGTCACGTCACATAAGTGAGGGTCTAGGTTCCGTGTCCCGCACCAGGTGGAGAACACTGACCATTTCTGCGCGTACAGGCGCCTGGTTGAGGGCGCTCTGGCTTCCGTAATGGTCTTTAACACTCCCTCAGGGAGGTTCCCGGGTACCCGTTGAGGGGCCATACATGAAGGGCCCAAAGTTCGGGGTGGGGATGCCAGAGCGCGCCCTTCAGCTGCGTGAGGAGATCTTTCCGCAGCGGTATTGGCCATGGGGCTGTACTGGACAGCTGCATCAGCTCGGAGAACCAAGGTTGGGTCGTCCAGAGTGGGGCTACTAGCAGCATAGCACATCTGCTCTTCCTGACCCGATCGATGACCTGCGGTAGCATCGCGACCGGTGGGAAGGCATAAAGCGGGCGTCTGGGCCAATCGAGGGCCAGCGCGTCCCTGCTCTTTGAAAAATATATTGGGCAATGAGCGTTGTCTTCTGAGGCGAAGAGGTCGACCTCTGCCCTGCCGAAGATGCTCGACATCAACTGAACCGTTTGTGGGTGAAGAGACCACTCCCCAGGGGGAACATTCGCCCTGGAAAGCATGTCCGGGCCCCGGTTCAGGATGCCAGGTACATGCGCTGCCTTTAGCGAGCGCAGATTGTAATGTGCCCATGTCAGAAGACGTTCGGTCAGGGTGTGCAAGGTTTCTGACCTGACACCACCCTGGCGATTTATGTAGGCCACCACTGACATGCTGTCTGATCTGACCAGAACATTGTGGCCCTTTAAAAATGGGAGGAAAGCTTTCAGGGATAGTTCGACCGCTATCATCTCCAGACAGTTTATGTGTAACAGTCGCTCCGGGCTCGACCAGAGGCTGGAGGCAGACCTGCCCTCGTACAGGGCGCCCCAACCGAGGTTGGATGCATCTGTCGAGACTACTTTCCATTTCGAGACAGCGCCCGTGCTTACACCTAACTGATACCAGTTGGCTATTTTCCAAGGGGCCAGAGCTGTGATGCAGCCGTGGGTCACCCTGATGCGCGCGCGGCCGGAAATCCAGGCGCGCGCTGGAACACGGTCTCTCAGCCAGCGCTGTAGTGGGCGCATGCGCAGCAGGCCCAGTTTGAGAACCGCAGAGGCTGATGCCATCAGACCTAGCATTTCCTGAAATCGTTTGAGCGGGTAAAGAGACCCGGCTTTGAACGACACGGCTAGATGCTGAATAGTGAGAGCGCGCTGTGACGTCAGACGCGCTGTACATGTCACAGAGTCTATGTCTATCCCCAAAAAGGAAATCCTCTGGCTGGGAGACAGAGCGCTCTTGACAGTGTTGATCGTGAGACCCAGGCATTCTAAATGGCTGAGGATCCAGGATCTGTGTGTCGTCAGTAGTTCCTCGGAATGGGCTAAAACTAGCCAGTCGTTGAGGTAGTTCAATACTCGATGGGGTGCTATTTGAATGTGAAAGTAAGCGTCTTTCAGATCCACTGAGAAAAACCAATCCCTCGGGCGAATTTGCGCGAGTATTTGTTTGGTAGTTAACATTTTGAACGATCGCGTCATAAGCGCTTTGTTCAAACGTCTGAGATCTAGGATGGGTCTGAGACCGCCATCCTTTTTTGGTACGAGGAAGTAGCGGCTGTAAAAGCCTGACTCGCGCTGCGCAGGGGGGACAGTTTCTATCGCCCCTTTTGCAAGAAGGTTTATCAGTTCGGCGCGAAGGACGTGTGTCATTTCGCTTTTCACTTTCGTTTCGACCACGGCGCGAAAGCGCGGCGGTCTGCGAGCGAACTGGAGCGAGTAACCTCGTTTTATTATATTCAAAACCCAATTTGATATGCCGGGGATGGCCTGCCATGCAGCGGCTCGTGCGGCTATGGGTTGAATGTGCTTCGGGCACTGGCCGCCTGTTATGAGGGGACCAGTAGCTCGAGTATGCTGTGCTTGTGACACTGTGGTGACAGCGCTTATTTGTAGGGTTGCGCACTGAGAAGTGGGCACGCGCGCTACATTTAGAGCACCTCCGGCGCGAGCGGGAAGGTGGGCATGAAAGGAGACCCGAGTGTGTCTTTGTGACACTTGGGGGAGTGTGTATACATGTAGGGGTGCGTACTGTGTAGTGGGCACACTGCCTACATAGAAAAAGCTCTTTTTGTGCTTTATTGAGGTCGCCGTGAAAACGGCGTTTGTGTGCAGGCGTGCGTGCATTGTAACAGGCTCGTTTACTGCAGTATAGACATCTCCAACCGCCTTTAGTGAGGGGATTGGAGGAAGCATGTGAGGTTTCTTGTGTGGTGGTCCGGCCGCAGCGGGACTTAACCACGGTCTTTTCAGCCCGAAGGTCAGGAGGGCTTCGGAGGCTCGGGGTTCAGCACAATCCTGGGCCGAGGTCCCCGTCTCTCTGGCGGTTTGCGGCTCGTAGAGCGAGAGCGGTGCTGGGTTTTGGTCTCTGGGCGAGACTGTAAGTCTGGCTGCGATGGCTTCGAGGTCTGAGGGGGCGGCGCATTTCTACGGCGTCCCGCAGCAGAGCTAGAGCGTTTCGGCAGGAAGTGTCTCATTGCCTGTGACGTTTTCTGAGCCTCAGTGAAGCGTTCAGCGAAACCCTTAACCGACTGGCCAAAGAGGCCGGAAGGCGAGATAGGAGAGTCAAGAAAGGCGGATTTGTCGGCGTCTTTCATCTCCGTGAGCGTGAGCCAGAGGTGTCGCTCTAAAACAGCGAGGCTTGCCATGCTTCGGCTGATCGCTTGTGCTCTGGTCTTTGTCGCACGCAGGGCTAGATCAGTAGCGCTGCGGAGATCTTTAAAGTCATAGGTATCTGGGGCAGACTCGTCCAGGTTACGGAGAAGTCTGGCCTGAAAAACCTGCAGCACAGCCATGGTGTGTAGAGCCGAAGCAGCTTGACCAGCAGAGGTGTAAGCTCGGCCAGCGAGAGCTGAGGTGGTGCGGCACGGCTTGGATGGATGCACAGGCTTCGACCGCCATCCTGCGGCTGAGGGCGGGCAGAGGTGTGCAGCAATAGCCTCCTCGAGAGGGGGGAGGCTCTCGTAACCGTGGTCTCGGGCGCCGTCGACAGAGGAGAGCGCTGACGAGACAGAAGTCTTCAAGCGTGCGGAGAATGGGGCTTTCCACGACTTCGTGAGTTCATCGTGAACTTCCGGGAAGAAGGGGGCGTTTCTTTGCGGAGGGGCCGAAGGGCGCCCCTGCAAGAACCATTCGTCCAGCCTGCTTTTAGCGGGCTCGTCTGGAGGAGACCAGTCGAGCTGAAGGTCGCTGACAGCCCTTGTAAGCACGCGAGTAAGCTCCGCGTCGATATCAGCGCGTTGTCCGGTGCAGCTGAGTGCTGTAGAGGGGGGGGGGGTCCGCAATGGAGCCCGACCATTCCTCACTACTGGACGCGGCGAGAGAAAGGCTGTCATGTCTGTCCTCTTCCGCCTCAGGCGCTCCGAAGGAGAAGGGGGCCCTGGTGAGCAGGGACTGGCGCTGCTCGTCCACGAAGAGGACAGGCGAAGGAGAGAGAGTGGGCGAGGCACGCGGGGAGTGTTCCGGCGTGAGCTCGCGTGTAGCAGTGTGCTCAGGCATTCTCTGATCGCGGCGTTTCTTACGCGGCACTTGAGAGAGAAGAGGCGGAGCGGGTGGAGCATCGTGGCTGGTTTGAGCTAATCGAGCCCGCAGGGTCGATATAGCCATGTTGTCGCACTCAGGGCAGCCGCCCTTGGAGAGTGCGCTCTCAGCATGCTCGCGGCCCAGGCAGGAGACACAGATGATGTGGCGGTCCTCGCTGGGCAGATGGCCTCGGCAGGAAGCGCAGGCCCGAGGCATTTGAAACAACGCCTCGAATTCTGGAGAAAAAAGTGTGATGCAGCGGCAAACACACTAGCTTTGTAAAGGATATAGTCACGCCGGATGGCGCAGCAGGAAGCGAGTGCTGAAGGCGGCGTCGAGATGAAGCACGAGCCGGCGTCCTCAGATCTGCGTTGCAGTGCTATCCCGCTGAGAGGCTTTTCGACGGCGTGTAGAGGCTTCTCCGGAGAAGACAGCGAAGTGCAGGTGAGATCGCTGAAGGAGATGAAATCTGATCCCTATGGTGAAGCGGTGGCTTATATAGTTCCAACCACGCCTATTTTGGCACGCTCTGACGTCCAATAGGCGCGAAGCGCCCCCATTGGTTTGTTCCTCTCCGCCGCCTCACCATAGGTTGCTGCAGTTGCCGCAGCACAGCCAATAAGCGCGCGAGCCGCTTCGCTTGGGTCTGCTGTGCTGCAGCACTGCGTTTTACATTATTTAAAAATTAAGGATAATTTTTGGCTTCATATTCTCGAGTAAAAGGGGACCTTTTCCCATAGCGTAAGCTAGCTTACGCAGTACGAGAGTACTCTCGAAAGGGAACAGCTTTAGTGAATTGTTTGGGGTTCTTAAAGCACTTTGTTCAGGGTTATGTACAAGGATTTGCCAGTGGCATGTCACAGCTTGCCACACACCACCAGCATATTTACATTTGGGTTGGTGTGGGTGCACATATACATTTACTTCCTTTAAAAAAAATTATTTGTGTGCTGTTATAGATTCTAGTTTTGGCCATATTTTTTCTTTTTTCTTTATTTCTATGGTTTAATGTTAAGAGACTGCTATCTTCCTTTCAGTTACACCGTGTGTGTGTGTGTGTGTGTGTATATGAAAACCAGTTACTGGCCCTACCAGAGCAGGTTAGGGCAGTTCTCATGTTTAACTGCCTACCATTTTAGCTCTGCCTCTTCTCTCTCACTTCCTGTATCAGGTGCGTGCATGTGTACGTCAGGAGTTGGCGTCCCTGTACATGAAAGGATGGCCAGGGGGCCCTGGATTGAAATACTCACTTGAAGACCACCAGGACTATTTACAAAGCTTACCGGACATCAGGGAAATTTTTAACCTGTGGCCACAGGGACAAAGTCCTCTTATTTTCTCTTTTACTTTTTCTCACTCACTCTCCCCTTCTCATTTTCCCTCTGCCGGAGCGGTTGGATTACCTGTTCAGGTAAGCGGGAGAAATACACGGGTCTGAGTATATTTACTCAGTACATTTTGTCACTAACTTTCACCTGATGTTGATTTTGTTTGATAATCATGTACTTGTTGACTCAGTACAGCTGTGGAGAAACTTTCTTTGTGTATTAAGCAACATGAACCCTTTGAAGTCACAAAGCCCATGACAACTTGTGTGTATTTATACACATAGAGGCATGTGTGTAAGTATGGCACATATGTTGATGTACATATATTTGTAGTGTAAACACCTTTAGCTTAGATTGATCATCGTCATCATTATCCTCTTGTATTAGTGGTTCAGACCACCAGCTGTTTAGCCAGGAAAACCAAGAGCATGTCACCTGCCAGTATGCGTGTGCGTGTGTGTGTGTGTGTGTGTGTGTGTGTGTGTGTGTAGAAATGTCAATTTTGGCCAATTACGGCCTCACTTTTGCTATGTTTTCTGTTATCTTCTTTATTGAGTTTTACTGTATATGCCTTAACTGCTAGGTTTTATCAGTGATAAGACATTAAATGTCATCTATAAAACAAATACTAGTCATTTGTTAGATGGTAGTACATTATAACATTACATGATCATATAATTAACTATTTTTAATTTAATTCAAATATTTTAAGCTTTAAAACAGTATTTTTGAAACACTTGTGACATCAGTGGAACAATAAGATGGCATAGAGAGGGACATATTATATGATTGAGACAAGAGTCTAAAGAAATAGAATGAAAACATGTTGGAATAAAAGTGGGTTGAAGAGGAAGATGGAAGGAGAGAGGTTCGTACAGAAAGACGCAGAAAACTAAAAGGTGGGGGTGAGCTATGTAGATTAACATATGAACACTTATGTAACTCTCCCCAAGCTATGCTAGCATGAAGTTCTGATGTTCCTCTCCTACATACCAGAAACATGTAGCCTCATTTCTCATATGGATTGTGTTGTCCAAAATGTCTCTTTTGAGATATATTTGCATTAGTTGTAATTATTTTCCTCATGCACTCACTCACTCACTCAGAACACCCACTTCTGTCATCTCTCTGTGAGTGTTATTTTTTGTGTGTGGCTATGCTCATTAATATCTATAATTTCCACTGAAAAGTCATTATATGTACATTAATCACTGTATGGATTTATTGCAATATTTATTAGCTATATGACACAACAGTTGAATGTTTAATCAAAAGGGAACCCCAAGGCTCCTTGTTAGGACTTATAACTCAACCATTCAACCCTGTTCAACAAAATTATTACATAATATTGTGTGCGTGCACGCATGTGTGTGTGTATAGATATAGATAGATTTTATAATGTCTATAGATCTAATTTCTATTTTTCATATTTATTGTTGTAACAGCCAAATCACACAAATCAGTATTTAGTTGTTAGAGTTATGTTTAACTCTTCGTTCAAGTTGAAATCATAGCATGCAAAGATTCAGATATGCTGTGGAATGTTCTTCTACAACATGTCTGAACAAAGCATGGTGAAGTCAAAAACAGATCAACAGCAGGACTGAGAGTAAGAGATCCACCTAGCTGCCTCTTTTCTTACAGTGCTGCCTTCATCAAGCATGTCTGTCTATTCTGTTCGAACAGAAGCACAGGTGGCATTGCAAGGCTAAGATGTTTTTTGGGGGCAAGGGACGGTGGGTGGCATCTATAAGCATTTTCACTAGTGGTCTCAGACTTTTAGACCCCACTATATATTTCTGTTTGCGTTTGCATTAATTCCAGTGGTGCATTGTTGTGCACTTTGTTTGATGGATAAAGTTTTGTCTGTGCTGAGTGATATAAAGTGCTGACACACACACGTACAAGACAAGGCTGATTAGGCACAATATTACACCAGGATATAACCATTAATACACACTATGTTCTGTGTAAGTCTGTATATTCCTTTTATCAAGCCATTTATTAAGGATATTTTCAGCATTTTCAGTCACTAAACATTGATCCCACTGGATCTAAGATCAAAATGTGCTGTTTACGCGTGTAAGCTTTCTAGTTGATTGTGCACTTTAATGCCATTAGCACTCTTTATGCTTAGTAAACTAACCACCACTTTCCTTTGGGCTAAAGGTCACTTAAGAAACAATATTATATCCTATATTAGAGAGACAGAGTTTAAGGAAAGAAAGTCCTGTCATACTGTTTGTTTAGGACAATGACTTTTTCACCAGAAGTGCCTTTGCATGCGGGAAGACAAAAGAAAATGGAAAATCGTAATTGAATAAGAGCCGCAGGGTAAAAGCAATTATTTTTGTGTGTTTGTGTGTGTAATGCAACTCAGTCACATACTCAAGCCATATAGTCACTCTGAAGGATCATTAAAGAGAGGATAATTTACAGGGAACGCAGGATTGCCAGGTATAACTATGTCCTTGGGCCCACTCCTTTATGGGTGGGAGTGTGTGTGTGTCCTCTTATATAGTTCTGGTTAAGTTCAGATCAGATTACAGGGAGGAAGACAATAAAGCTATTCTCATGCATTCACCTGCAGTGCCCTGTTGTTCAAGGGTTTCCTCTTTAAATCAACAGTGGATGACTTCACAAAATCTGAGAAATGCACAGAAAGATACTGGGAGAATATGAGGGTGTGTACATGTGTTCAGTGCAGAGAGTGTACTTAGTGAGATACTCCAGACAAAATTTTATGGCTGTAATAATTTTACACTCCCATCGTAACCATGCAAACTCTCACGTGTGAATAAGTTGTCTGTACTACAACAGGTGTGGTTATGCACTCAGTCTTAAGAAAAAACATCCCGACCACAGGATTTCTTTTACAAGTGAAATTTAAACATTTGTCTTTATTTACTCACCCACATGTCATTCCAAACTGGTATGCTGTTGTTTTTACTGTGGAACATTTATTAATTTACTATAAAATGACAGTTTATAGAGACTATACCATTTAATATACCATTAAAAATATCAAAACATTAGTTAACTTTTTTATTTCAAATAAAATAATACTGTTAATAATAAAATTACAAATTCAGAATGACTAGAAAGTGAGTAAATAATTACAAAATATTCACTTAAGGGCGAACTACATTTATTTGTTTAAGCTTGAAGCTTAGTTAAATCTAAGCTAGGAGTTTATGTAAATTTAGCTACAAAGAAACACACACAAACTCAATTCTTTTCACTAGTAAATGACAGGCTCACATGAAGCCAGGTATAATTGCTTTCAGAGTAATGCTAGAAAATAGCTGTCTCTGTGTGACCTTGATAAAAACTTCCACTGTATGGATTTATAACTGGCAGTTATAAAATTACACTTTTCTTTTTCTCCTACTGGGATTTTTAAGAATCTCAGGTGCAGCATTGATATTTCTGTTGCAAGTGGAATATAAAATTAGTTTTGGATAAGTGTGATATTTATCCTACTACCAGCTCAGGGAATTAAAAATAAAGTAAGAGCAGAACAGACAGAAATTAAAAACTAATTTTTGCTGCCCTCGTTTTGCTAAATTGTGTCTTTGGGTGTGTGCGACCTGCTTTTCCAGCAAACACAGCTAACAAGATTATTATGTGGCCACACCTATTTGCTATAAATGATGGTTCCTTTCTTTCTTTCTTTTTATGTACCCCTCCCGTACAGGTGGTGGCTCAAAACGCAACCTGACACAACAAAGCCCTCCAACCACACAAAGATTGAGTAACGCTTCAAACTTCAACACCATTTCTACCATTTCACAATGAGTGATCAGGAAGAGGCAGGCGCTGTGGCAATGCCTGGTTGTGGTGCAACAGGTGTCAGTCCCACCTCCCCTCCCCCTGACCTGTGCCATGTCTGTGGACAACGACACCAACAGGAGGAGAATCATGAATATACTTACAAAGAGGAGGTGGATGATGACCTTATGTGCCACATCTGCCTTCAGCCATTGATCCTGCCCGTAGACACCCCCTGTGGACATACCTATTGCCAGGAGTGTCTGACAAACTTCCTGCTGGAGAGCGACTTCTGCCCAGTGGACCGCACTCCACTGATGCTGCAGACCTGCCGGAAGTCCAGCCTGCTGGTGCACAAGCTGCTGGATAAACTGATGGTGTCCTGCCCCTTTACTGAACACTGCACTGAAGTGATGCCGCGGGGAGAAATGGAAGGACACATCAGGAGCCGGTAAGGAAAACACCCTCACTGCTGTTTTTTATATGATAGTAGTGATCTTAACAAGATTTGAGCTTCTTAATGAAATTTAGCATGGTGGTAGACAGGCTTGGAAGATGACAGTCTGAGACCCAATGTGATATATCCAAGTAGAACATGGATCTGCTAGTTTTGTTGGTCCTGGAGCAATGTTTATTTCATCATCACTTGAATACTACCAGGGGCATAACAAACATTACGACTATTTTTAAGGAATATCATTGTTTTTTTTTACTTTACCTGATGCCAACAGATGCATTGATGCAAACACTAAGCCGCCATTTTCCTATGGCAAATGCCTGTTTACTTCTCAGCAAATCAATTAGGACATTAGGCCTACTGAATATTAATTAGGTAATGTTGCTTTATTAATATTCATGAGTCAAGCTGATACGTTTTATAATTGTGCTTACCTATTTTCACTGCTGCAAATTTCCAGAGAAATGTATTCCCTTTATCTAGGGAAATTGCATCACACAAATTTTCATTGAAATGACTGGATTTCCCCAGTGAAATGATGTCAGTCCATGGTAAATGTAACCACATCTTAATGCTTACAAAAAAATAAAAAAAAATAGTGGTGGGGTGATAAATATGAGGCAATCCCTAATCCTAACACAAAACTAAAACCTAAAATCTTCAATCTTATTGGTCAAAAAGGATGTTGTTCCTGATATTCAGTCAGGTTTGAAGGATGTTTTCAGTAAGGACTCATATTCAGATGTCTATATTTGAAGGTTTGGCAAAGCACACACAGTTTAAGTTATTGTAATGTGCAAGCCCGTTTTAAATTGCTGAATGTGACTGATGCATTGAATTCACAGTTCATCTTCTCATTGGCATTCATGAGCAGCTCTTCATTCATTGTCATTTATAAAAGACTCTTGTCAGTGATTCGCCTCAATAGAAGACATGTGTCGAGCATACCTCCGTCAGCATGCATGCATCTGTTTGTTTATTTTGTTAGAGGTTTATTTTGTTCTCCAATCCTCAGAGGTAGCAACCCCATAGTGACCTCTGTTAAACTGATCTTCCACCTCAAAGCCTTTGGGGACATTATGCTTACTAATGCTTTTTATTGGAACTCTTACTCACTCTCTCCATTTTCAGGATTGTAGAGACTCTGTCGTTCCTTTGGACTGTTTCTGAATCATTACTGCTCCGCAGGCCTGAGGGCCTCTGTTGAAATTAATTGCATTTTGTTACTGGCGTTAATGGAAAGTTTCCCTCTCATTTAAAATTCCCCTTATGGAAACATAATCAACTTGCCCTTTTCTCCAGTCAACCAAAAACCCACACTTGCTTCTTTCCATACTATTGCTCCTCTCCCCTCCCACATCTTTTTACATCTTTTGGGCACTTAGGCTATCAGTTCATCTTTCGTTGTCTTTCTCTTCCTCTCGTTGCTTTCTCCAAAGTGGTATGGTCTCCTGTGGTTTTAGCTGTTCCAGGACTGTAAAGTTGGAAAACATTGAAAATGTGATGGGACTTAAGCAGAACAAGAACTTGTGAGGACCAGCCAGTGACTCTTTCTATGTAAGAATGGCCTTCCATTCACTTCAAGCATTTTTTTTTATGAGAACGTTTGTACAAAGTACAAAGTTCCTCTAGATTCCATGCACGTAAGCTCAATAGCTGAGATGCATTTGTCAGCATCAGCTGCTACAGATTGTGTTTGTGTCCCAGCATTTGTAATCATGGGATGTTAAACCGTGAAGGTTCCTTCACACTGGTGACTCATAACATTGTAGTGAGAAGATCTGATGTATTGAGTCAGTTTCGATTGCTGCTTTGTTGTGTTTTAGTTAGTTTGCATGTGCTTTGGTTTTTTGTATTAAATGTAGAGAGGTTTGTATCTTGTATTGTATGTTGGTCTGTGTCACTTCTTTTGTTTTTGTGTTTGCAGTCAAGCATGTCTAGATGCACTTTGTTTCTCAGTGTGTAAGCATGTGCTTGAGTCTGCATGTATTTGGCGGTTTACAGACTTTCCTGGAATCCTGGATCAGATCAGAGAGGGAATGTACCACTTTAGGCTCTTATGAACATGCAATATTGATAATAGCACATGTTATACTGTCACCAAATCATATGGTTATAGAAACTGTTGTAAAGTTTGGAGATCTATGAACCTATAACCATAGTCTGATTACATGACCTTGTGAGTTATTGTCTGTTTGGAGAATGATTGAAAAATATATTGCTAGATTCACACAGCTGAAGAGACAGAAGAAATTCCATGTCTGTCTGTCTCTTCCATTCATCCATCCATCCTTCACATCTACCTTCAACACACACGTACCCACAAACACACACACACACTCACACACACACACACACACACACACACACACACACACACACATCCCTTCATAGCTGAACGAACCATTGCATTGCAGAGGGGGGTGGTCTTTGCCATATGCTCTACCATTGAGGCATATAGACAATGATAGATGGACCACCCAAGCCTGCAACTCCCCCTCTCTTCTGTGTCAGTTGGTTCGCCCCAGTTCTCTCTCTCTCTCTGTAGAGCATGCTGCAGTATAAGTCAGACACTGTGTTGCCACACTCACACATACTCTCTCTCACTCTCTCTCTCTCACACATTCACAGCAGCATGTGGGCTCGTGAGCGTAAATCCTCTTACTCTTGGATGATGCCCAGGACAGATTAGACTGCAACGCAACCATCGCTCCCGACTGGTGTGCCAGCAAACACTGCTCTCTGCCTCCTCTTCTCCTTCTACCTCACCTTTCTCTTTTCTTCTCCATCTCGGCTTCCATGCACCTGTGCCCATTCCAGATGCCGCTCCTGACTCTTCTCAAGTCTTTCTTCACCCTGCACTCTCTGTTCTCCTCCACTGGCAGCACTCCCAGTCTTTACCTCTCCGTCCACTGCTGCTGATCTCTCTACTGCTGAGATGACCGGGCTAAAAGACTGAGGGAGGTGAGGAAAAAAAGAAAAGTGGAAAGACGGAGAAACCAGAAGAAAAGGAAAAGGAAGAGTAGCTTTTTTAATGAGAGAAAGGCGGGAGGGGGGGTCAGAACTGTAGTAGAGGTGTAGAAGCGAGGGCCAGGGAGGAAGCCGGATAGGAAAGACTGCATTCAGCCTAGAAAGAAAGCAAAAGAAAGAGAGTCTCAAGACAAGAGACCCTGGAGAGAGAGGGTCATGAAAGCTCTGCTGCTGTTGGTTCTGCCCTGGCTCAGTCCAGCAAACTACACTGACAATGTGGGCAACCTGCACATCCTCTACTCAGAACTGTGAGTAACACACACATTGGCTCTCGCCAATGTCCTGTGTACGTGTACTTGATGTGAGTTGTGCCCATAAGTACCATCTCATCTTCTAGACTTAAACAGGACAAGTCGCACTGTGCCCCATCCCATCCAGCACTGCAATGTGTGCATCTGATTGTGTGTATAGGTGTGTGTTTGTGTGTGTGTCCATACATCATTCTCAACGACCTGTATAAATCCCAACTGATCCCGTTTTTTTTTTACCTAAACAATTGCTTGCATACTTGTATGTGTTTGTGCATTGCATGCATATGTGTGTGTTATTGTCATTTGAAGTTTATAGATTCTAGATTCTACTGTGATGTCTAATATTTAATTTAAAAAAAGAAAAAATGCATCATGTTGTGTTTATTTATTGCAGTTGTATGGCAGGGGACAGTGTAGAGGTGATTATGGTTGCATTTTGTGATGAAGCATGTTTTGTTTTGATGCTACCAAGCAGTGAGGGACACTGCAGCATGGCTGAGATGACCTAATATGTGTGTGCGCAGGTGTGTTTTCACACAAATAGTCAGGGGAATTTGGATTTGACATTTTGAGTATGTTTTTATCGTCATATATTATTTATTTCTAAGACATAAAATGAATGTTATCTTTGCACAGTTGCTATGCACACCATTCAGAAAAACATAACACAGGTACTCAAACACCCTCTGCATATCTGACAACAGAACGTCCCAGCACGGAACATAAAACATTCAAGTTGAACTTCTCTGTTGGGTCAGCGTTAAACAGCGTAAGAGCTTCTTCATTGTGCACTGCACTGTCAAAAAGACACTTCTGCATTCAGCATGAGAGTGCTGCGAGTGTGTCTGGGTGAAAGCTGGTTATATTGATCCCGGGTCTTTGGCAGAAACACAATTGTGCCGTGTAAGTGCATGTGAAAGGCTGAGCATAGTACAATAGACTGCATTACAAATCCCCTCTGCTCTTGGAATCTAGACTATACACAACACAAACATGTTGAACTGTGGTGTATAGCATGGAAAATAAAGAAAAAGAGGATTGGATTGGAACAGGACAGTGAGGTGTCTTCAGAGAGATGAATAGTGAGGAGACAGATATGGTAATTTCCTGCACCATCTGTCCATGCGTTTGTTTGGCTTGGATCTCTTAGGATGAGGTCTTTCTGTTTTTCGTCTCTGTGTATGTGGGTCACCATATAAGCCGTGTTTTATGATTTATGTCCCTGTGTATGTGAGTGTCATGGGTAGACATGCCATCTTGCGTGCATACATTGAAAAAGAGACAGAGAGAGAGGCGTTGTGTAGTCCATTTTTGTATGGCTGGTTGATGAGAGCAAGGTCATTCGTTTTCATCAAATATAATGACAGAAAGCTACTATTCTCATCTCTCTCACACACACTGGCCTTCTTTCTTGTATTTCAGCTAATTGTGATTTGCTTTGCCCAGAATGCTTTTCTTAAATTTTTTACATATTGGTATCTTTTCCCTTCTGTCTTTCTTTGTTATTGGATGTTGAACTTCTCACAGAGATCTCTGTAGTGCTGTGGTGGACATTCATTTGAATGATGGCATATCCTATCAGACTGACCCTGATAGGATAGGATCAATTACAAACATGCTAGTATCTTATATTAACATCTGTCTCAGGTGATCCAGTCACAAGTGCTCGGGCGAGACAAATCATGGTGTAGTAACATCTCATGTAACCAATCTGCTCTAAAATAAACTTGTATTTATACTGTATTTTGGAATTGTTTCACATAATCTGTGCTATTAAACAGCAACTTTCCATATGTTTTGCATTCCAAATTTTTCAATGAGACACTTATTTTCTTTAAAAACTGCACTTAACCAGCAAAGAAAACCCTTGTTTGCTCCATATGTCGTCTGAATGTTCGGATCAACACTGTTTTGGACAGTATTTACACTTGTATACAGAACTGACTACTTGTGAAATTAATGTTAATTCCAGGTGTAATTCCAGTGTCTTTCAGAGCTGAAATCCTGAATGTTTGATCTCGGCTGAGGCTTCCCATCTTCCTTTGACTACACATTTCCTTTCTCTCTTATGCTTTGAGATGCTTAATTAGACTTTTGATGAAACATTAATCTTCTCTGTGCACTGTTGCAAATGTTTTTATGCGGATGCTTGATGCGTGTGTTTGTTCTTAGGGGGACAATACCTGATAAACAGCATTACTAATTCTGTGAGCAGTTTATAGGTAATCTGTGTGATTTCTGCACCACTAGTGTCACCAAATGGTATTGCGAAAACAATAGTGGGCAAGCAAGTAGCCATTCCTCAGTCGCATGCCACTGGTTGGACCAATGTTTCAGACTGGTCAGGATGTTTCAATAGTACCATTGTCACAGTCTTAATCATAGTCATTATTTACACTTGTTTTATTAAATTAGTTTGCCAATGGATCACTATAATAGTCTTTGTATATTACAGGCAAAGATGAATGTATTTTAACACACTCAACCTCTCTTCCTATCTGATGTCCAGCTCTATTCATCCCAAACACTTTTGCTTCCCAACGCTTTTATGATGTGTAGGTGCATCTTGTGTAAAGGTATGCCGAGATTTGCCTTTTCATGTTTGTGTGATGTTGGATGTGTCTGCACATGCTGTATCAGGTGGTATTTGAGAAAAACCACTCACACATAATTCTTCTAGACATATAACAAAGCATTATTGAACTATGTGTCCATCCAACATTTGCTCTGTAAAATAAACACTTTCATGTATGAACAAATTTCATGATATGCAAATGTGTATGAATCGTTTGAGGTTCATGGAATGATGAATTCATGTAATGGATAAACTGTTTATTATAGTATTTATAAAAAATTGATTTAATTTTGTTTTGTTAATTTTCAATTGGAATGAAATATGTTCCACACATATTTCTGACAAAGTTTTTCCATAGTTTCCCATAGTTTTCCATAGAGTCCTGCTATCGGATTGTGCTTGAGCATTGATGTCATCAGAAGAAAATGCTGTCAATATCTTGATATTGTACATTTTATGCCAATCTAAATGTAAAAAAGTACATATAAATGTACATATAAATGTTTCGCTTTAAAGCCTATGAATACTAATGACATAATCTTGTCTGTCCACATCTAAAGCACATCTGTCCATGACTTTTTAACTGCTCAGATAGGTGTGAGGAGCTTCTGTTAATGTCACACCCAGGGGCTGGCTATGCTTTAACTAAGCCACACCCCTTCTCAACTTCCACCTCGAGGAGGTCCCCAAACCCGACCCAATGGCCAAACAACACGAGAACAAGTAAGTGATAAAACAATCTTTATTTAAATATCTAAAAATAGCTTGGGGAATAGGGAAAGGGCAATTAAAACTAAACTCTGACTCGGCCCTCCAGATGGGCTATGGCCGGGAAGAGGTCAGGGAGCAAGGGGGCCACGGGGATCCGGGGCGTGGGACTCGGGCCCCGGCCTGAGTCTTAGGTATCCGTAGCGCCCTCCTTCTTCCTCCTCTTCGCTGAATACAGCTCACGGTAAGTACTGGTTCACACAGTTCGTTCTCGAGGTGCTCACTCTCTTTCTCTTCCTCCACAGGCAACGGGCTCTTTCTCTTTCTCCACAGGCAACGGCTGGGACACACAGGCACAGTTAATTCAGCTTGGTTTTGCTCTCACCTCTTCGCTGATTACAGCTCACAGTAAGTACTGGTTCACACAGTTCGTTCCTTGGGTGCTCACTCGCTTTCTCTTTCTCCACAGGCAACGGCTGGGACACACAGGCACAGTTAGTTCAGCTTGGTTCTGCTCTCACCTCTTCGCTGATTACAGCTCACAGTAAGTACTGGTTCACACAGTTCGTTCCTTGGGTGCTCACTCGCTTTCTCTTTCTCCACAGGCAGCGGCGTAAATACAGGTTTCCTCAGTCTCTCCTCGTGTTACCCACTCTCTCTCCTTTTCTCTCCACAGGTATCAACTTGGGCACAATAGCACAGTTAGTTTGCTTTGAATGGCTCTCACCTCTGGGCTGGACACAGCGTACTGTAAGTACAGGGTTCGCTCTATTCCTCCTCGTGTTATTCACTCTCTCTCTCCTTTTCTCTCCACAAGTATCAACTTGGGCACAATAGCACAGTTAGTTTGCTTTGAATGGCTCTCACCTCTGGGCTGGACACAGCGTACTGTAAGTACAGGGTTCGCTCTATTCCTCCTCGTGTTATTCACCTCTCTCTCCTTTTCTCTCCACAGGTATCAACTTGGGCACAATAGCACAGTTAGTTTGCTTTAAATGGCTCTCACCTCTGGGCTGGACACAGCGTACTGTAAGTACAGGGTTCGCTCTATTCCTCCTCGTGTTATTCCCTCTCTCTCCTTTTCTCTCCACAGATATCAACTTGGGCACAATAGCACCGTTAGTTTGCTTTGAATGGCTCTCACCTCTGGGCTGAACACAGCGCACTGTAAGTACCGGTTTCCTCTGTTTCTCCTTGTGTTACTCACTCTCTTTCCTTTCCTCTCCACAGGTATCAACTTGGACACAAAACACAGTTACTCTGCTTTGGATGGCTTTCACCTCTGGGCTGGACACAGCGTACCGTGCTATCTCCGGAGATCTGAAGCACGCTCACAACATATACTGTACTGAACTAGGCTAGGACCAGCAATCTCCTTGTCCTCCCACGCCGAAGTGCGTGAAGGCGGGGGTTTATCTGACAGGACACACGGCAATACACAGCAGCCCACAGCAATATACAGCACCACGTCAAAATTATAGGTTTTCACAGCACGAAGACTCACCCACCACACTCAGTGTACGGAAAGGACACCCGTCTTCCTTCACTTCGCTTGGTTCGGATCTGGCGATGGAATATGCGGCCTAGCTAGTGATGTCGTCGTTGTGACTACTTCAATAAGTATTCCTTCGGCTCTCCCACCACACTATATTAGGGGTAGGGCCGCCCTCCTCCTCCTGGAGAGATCTACACAACGCCAGGTCAATATACAGGGCACTTTCGACTGGCTCTTAGTACTCACATCAATGCCACTTCCAATCCCCTTTTTCACGTCGTCTCAGTTCGCCGTATAATCTGTTCACTTCTCAACCTTTAAGGTTCGCGATGTCTTCACAATCATACAATTCCAGCCTGAGGGAGAGAGAGAGTTAGACAGCTACCAGCAGCGTACCAAGACGGGCACAACCCAGTGCTTCACACACACCAAAAAGAGCTTCCCAGACTGGGAAATAACTTGGCCTTAAGTACTGCCTTGTCCAGCGTATCCTCCAATCACCAACCGCTGTCCCTAACTAGGCACAGGTGCATCGAATTCCCTGATTTTCCTTCTTACGGCGCCACCGGAAGTTCCGGTGTTCTGTTTTTCCGGTCCGGGCGGAACGCTTCCGGGCGGAACCAAACTTCCCAAATTTTGGTTCCGCCCCTAAAGATCGTCACCTTGTGACATCCTCCCCCGCCAATCCGTTCTAGTCCCTAGAACGTCCTCGGGCTGTCCACTCCCCATAGCGGGCAGGGGGTCGGCCTCGGTTCTCTCGCTGGGATCGTCTCACTGGTGAATCGGGCTCAGCTTGTTCAGGGGCTGCTTCTGGTTCTCTCGGGGCGATCGGGGGTGGTGCCACCACGGGTCTCCCTGGTACCACAGCCCAACCTTCAATCCAGGGGGCCGCTGGTACAGGTTCCGTGGGGACTTCTTCCACGGCTTCAGGGTAGTTAGGGCATGGGCGAATCATGTTCCGGTGCACCACACGGTCGGGGCCTGACTTCCCTTCTGGCCGGATGGTATAGACCGGCTGCCCCGGCCTCTGCTGCCGGCAGACTACATAAGGGGTGGCCTCCCAACGGTCACTCAGTTTCCCCTTCCCCTGCCGCCGATTATCTCTCACCAACACCCTCTCTCCTGGCAGTAGAGGGGCTTCTCTAGCAGTCCGATCATACAACCGCTTACTTTTCTCTCCTGCCGTCTGTATCCTTTTCGACACCTGCTCGTAGGCGAAATGCAAGCGCTGGTGATGGCGCCCCACCCACTCCGTTACACTTGCTTCCTCTTGGTCGGCTATCACTCCTAGGACCAGGTCAGTAGGCATTCGTATGTGTCTGCCAAACATCAGGTAAGTGGGAGCGTAACCCGTAGTACCATGTATACTGTTGTTATAGGCCTGTAGGAGGTTTGGCAAGGCACTCACCCAATCGTCCTGCCGTTGTTGGTCCAAGGTCCCCAGCAGCCCCAATAGGGTCTGATTGAATCTCTCACAGCCGCCGTTCCCCTGAGGATGATACGAAGTGGTGTGAGTTTTCGTGCAACCGTACAACTGGCATAGTTCTCTAATTACCCTGGACTCAAAGTTGGCTCCTTGATCGGAGTGCAGAAACTCCGGGCATCCGAACGTCTGGAAGACGGCCCGCCATAAAACTGTAGCGGTGGTGGTTGCAGTCTGGTCGAGGGTGGGGATAGCCCAAGCGTACTTTGTGAACAAATCCGTTATTACCAAGATGTTCTGGTAGCGATCTCGTGGTCGGCCCAGTGTCAAGAAGTCCATAGCCATGATATGAAGGGGGGCCTTCGCATGGATGGGTACCATTGGCGCTCGGACCTCCCGTCTGGACTTAAACAATATGCATCTCGGGCAAGCTTGAATTAGGGCGTGCACCGATGCCTCTAGCCCGGGCCAAAAGAAGAATCTCCTAAGCAGGGACACGGTCCTCTCCTGTCCCTGATGCCCCAACTGGTTGTGGTACGCCGAAACTAAAGCCGTTACCTCATCTGCGGGTACCACGATCTGGCGTACTTCTTCGCCCAACTTCGGGTCACTGACCCTTCTGCACAAAACGCCATCTCTCAGCTCCAGCCTGTCCCATTGCCCCAGCAGCCTCCTCCCAGTATCCGTCTGGGCTAACCTCTCCGCTGGCGTCAGCCGTCGGCCCTGTTCCAGCCATTCTCTTACCAGCCGCACATCTTGATCCCTGGCCTGTCTCTCCCTCCACCGACGGGGATCCCATCCCCAGTTCTCAGGCACGGCCTCTTGTCTGCTGCCTGGTGCCTCTACTGCTCCTACCATATAGCCCTCCTCCGGGCTGGCCCCTCCGGGGCTTTCCGCTTCGGGCAGCCTTGAGAGGACGTCCGCGTTCGTGTGTTCACGCCCTGGTCGGTACTGTAGTTGATAGTCAAAGTTGGCCAGTTGGGCCACCCACCGCTGCTCCACGGCTCCCAGCTTCGCCGTCTGTAAGTGTACTAATGGGTTATTGTCTGTAATGATCGTCACCTTGGCACCCCAGAGGTAGTCTTTAAATTTCTCACTTAGGGCCCACTTCAACGCCAGCAGCTCCAATTTGAAAGAACTATAGTTCGCATCGTTCCTCTCGGCTGGGTGGAGGCTCCGGCTGGCGTACGCGATGACCCTCTCAACTCCGTCCTGCCGTTGAGCCAACACCGCTCCCAGCCCGAGATTGCTGGCATAATTTGCATCCCAGTCTACGTTGGGCGACCCCCGGCCCCGGTTACGACCTCACTGTCCTCGGGGCCTTCCAGTCCTTCACGGCCGATACCTTTCCAGGATCGACGGACACTCCAGCCGCACTGACCACGTGGCCCAGAAAGTTGACTTCTCTCCGTAGTAAGTGACACTTATTGGGCTGTAGCTTCAATCCGTACTTCTCCATGGCCCGAAAGACTTCCTCGAGGTGCCTCAGGTGTGAATCAAAATCTGGGGAGTAGACAATCACATCATCCAGGTAAACTAATACTGACTCCATTAACTGACCTCCCAAGCACCGCTGCATCAGCCGCTGGAAGGTGGCCGGAGCGTTACAGAGCCCGAAAGGCATCCGGTCCCATTCAAATAGTCCAAACGGGGTTGTAAAGGCAGTCTTCTCCCGGTCTGCTTCGGCCACCTGCACCTGCCAGTAGCCACTGGCCAAATCTAGGGTAGAGTACCATGCCGACTGCGTGAGGCTGGCAAGCGAATCTTCGATCCGTGGCAAAGGGAAAGCGTCTTTCTTAGTCACGAGGTTCAGCTTACGGTAGTCCACGCAGAATCTCCAAGCCCCCGTCTTCTTTTGCACCAGCACTATGGGGGCCGCCCACGGGCTGCTGCTTTCCCTAACAACTCCTTGCTTCAGCATGCCTTGCAGGAGTGTACGTACCTCGGTATACAAAGTGGGCGGAATTGGGCGATACCTCTCCCGGCTGGGCCCTGCATCCCCGGTAGGTATATGATGTCGTACCACCTGGGTGCATCCGTAGTCTTCGTCGTGGGTGGCGAACACATGCTGCCATCTCCGAAGGAGGGCCTGTAACTTCTGTGTCTGTGCTTGCTCTAAATCCTCCCCTTGTAACGACTCACCCGCCAGGTGGCTCGGCACACTCCTCTCCATACCACCCCATGGGGTGTCTACTTGTGTCAGGGCCACCTCGATGACAGTGGGGCACACCTGACGAAAACTAATATCCCTCTCTTCCCTTACTTGGTGGGATGTAACCGTTGTCAGACGGGCTAATCGTTGGTGCCGATGTAGTTGCACCGCGTATGGATGTACATTCCGTATCCTCACGGGGACTCTCCCCCGCCGGACCGTCGATAATCCTCGTGCCACTTCCACTTGTGGACAATCCACATGGGGCTCCACCAGCACCCACTCTTCTGGGCCCGCTCTTCGGGGCGGTACTCGCGCCCACACAACAGCCTCACTTTTTGCGGGGACAGACAAAGCAAAACGACACATCACTCTTCCTACCTCTTCCTGTTCCCTGCGGACTTGGCTCATTTGCACCCTTCGACAGTCAGCTACCACACACTCCCACTTGGGCCTCTCTGCAGGTGGTATCTTCGATACGGGCCTAGCCCGAAATAGCTCTTCCCAGCAATCAGCGAGGACATTCATGCCCAACAGGGCTCGATGTGCACCCAGACAATGGTCTTGCACGATAATCACACCTTTCTGGGGGACCATCACTCCGTGAACCTCTAGGTCCGTCAATCGGTAGCCAATATATGGGATGTCGAGGCCGTTTGCGCCCTTCAGAGTAAGCCAGGGGGCCTCCGCCCCTGGTGCCCCTTGTTTCCCAAACACTTCTTCGGATAAACTCTCAGCAAACAACGTCACTTGGGAGCCTGTGTCTACCAGGCATTGAATCTCCTTGCCGCACACTCTCACCTTCGCCACGGGGCTACGCCCAATCATCTGGCTCCTAGAGCCATATCCTCTTCCAGGGTCTTCTCGAGGGGTCCCGGCCACACGACCCACAGTGGCCGGCCGACCTAAAAACCCCCTTCTGACGCCCTGCGGGGCCCACACTGACGGCTATAGTGACCTGGTTTGCCACAGCGGTTACAGATGGGTCGCCCTTGCTCGTCCCATTCGAAACGGGGCCGGTTAAAGTGGTTCGGGCGCCTGAACGGCTCTCGGCCTCCCTCTGAGTACACTCGGTCTCGGGGCGCCGGCCGTGGTTCCTCCCGCGCCCGTCCTTGGCGCAATTCTCCTACGAGGGCTTTAGACAGTTCAGACATCTGATCGCGGACATCTTTCAAAAGTTCAGCCTTCAGTGCTTGCTTCCAGTCAGGGCCTCCGGGTTGTGCTGGTGCTACTTCACTGACAACCGCACACACTGGGGAACCACTCACCTCAGTCTCATCACCTTCCAGGGCCAGTGCCTCTTTCTTCAGATCTTCGAACGTAAGACCCGGGTCCCTTCGAAACTGGATACGTAGGCTCTGTCTCACCGGACCCTCCTTCAACCCCAGAAGAAACTGGTCCCGCAATAGAGTCTCTCCATCTCCCAACCCGTGGTCCCGACGGGTCTGTAGTCGGGCGAATTGCTCTCGCAACCTCAGGGCGAAAGCTCTAATCGGTTGGCGGGGGCCCTGCTTACAATTGAAGAACTGGGAGCGAAGGACAGCTACGGGGGTGTGGTCACCATACTGTTCAGTGAGGAACTGGAACACGGTTTGGGCGTTAGCTCTAACGGCTTCGGGGGCGGCATGCACCTCTCGCCGCGCTTCTCCATCCAGGGAGTTTAACACAAATTGAAGCCGCTGGGCTGCACTAAGGCCCTGTAGGTCGGCCAAGTACTCTAGTTGAGCCTTCCATTCAGACAATCGTACCTCGGATTCTGTCCCCCCATATTTTTGAATCCAGGGGCTCCCCATAAAAACGGGCATGGCACGGGGTTGGGCTGAAAGCCCCGCGTTGTCGGTCATTGGACGACCTTGGTTACTCAACTCGAGGTGGAAACCCTGCCGACTACGCCAAATCTGTCACACCCAGGGGCTGGCTATGCTTTAACTAAGCCACACCCCTTCTCAACTTCCACCTCGAGGAGGTCCCCAAACCCGACCCAATGGCCAAACAACACGAGAACAAGTAAGTGATAAAACAATCTTTATTTAAATATCTAAAAATAGCTTGGGGAATAGGGAAAGGGCAATTAAAACTAAACTCTGACTCGGCCCTCCAGATGGGCTATGGCCGGGAAGAGGTCAGGGAGCAAGGGGGCCACGGGGATCCGGGGCGTGGGACTCGGGCCCCGGCCTGAGTCTTAGGTATCCGTAGCGCCCTCCTTCTTCCTCCTCTTCGCTGAATACAGCTCACGGTAAGTACTGGTTCACACAGTTCGTTCTCGAGGTGCTCACTCTCTTTCTCTTCCTCCACAGGCAACGGGCTCTTTCTCTTTCTCCACAGGCAACGGCTGGGACACACAGGCACAGTTAATTCAGCTTGGTTTTGCTCTCACCTCTTCGCTGATTACAGCTCACAGTAAGTACTGGTTCACACAGTTCGTTCCTTGGGTGCTCACTCGCTTTCTCTTTCTCCACAGGCAACGGCTGGGACACACAGGCACAGTTAGTTCAGCTTGGTTCTGCTCTCACCTCTTCGCTGATTACAGCTCACAGTAAGTACTGGTTCACACAGTTCGTTCCTTGGGTGCTCACTCGCTTTCTCTTTCTCCACAGGCAGCGGCGTAAATACAGGTTTCCTCAGTCTCTCCTCGTGTTACCCACTCTCTCTCCTTTTCTCTCCACAGGTATCAACTTGGGCACAATAGCACAGTTAGTTTGCTTTGAATGGCTCTCACCTCTGGGCTGGACACAGCGTACTGTAAGTACAGGGTTCGCTCTATTCCTCCTCGTGTTATTCACTCTCTCTCTCCTTTTCTCTCCACAAGTATCAACTTGGGCACAATAGCACAGTTAGTTTGCTTTGAATGGCTCTCACCTCTGGGCTGGACACAGCGTACTGTAAGTACAGGGTTCGCTCTATTCCTCCTCGTGTTATTCACCTCTCTCTCCTTTTCTCTCCACAGGTATCAACTTGGGCACAATAGCACAGTTAGTTTGCTTTAAATGGCTCTCACCTCTGGGCTGGACACAGCGTACTGTAAGTACAGGGTTCGCTCTATTCCTCCTCGTGTTATTCCCTCTCTCTCCTTTTCTCTCCACAGATATCAACTTGGGCACAATAGCACCGTTAGTTTGCTTTGAATGGCTCTCACCTCTGGGCTGAACACAGCGCACTGTAAGTACCGGTTTCCTCTGTTTCTCCTTGTGTTACTCACTCTCTTTCCTTTCCTCTCCACAGGTATCAACTTGGACACAAAACACAGTTACTCTGCTTTGGATGGCTTTCACCTCTGGGCTGGACACAGCGTACCGTGCTATCTCCGGAGATCTGAAGCACGCTCACAACATATACTGTACTGAACTAGGCTAGGACCAGCAATCTCCTTGTCCTCCCACGCCGAAGTGCGTGAAGGCGGGGGTTTATCTGACAGGACACACGGCAATACACAGCAGCCCACAGCAATATACAGCACCACGTCAAAATTATAGGTTTTCACAGCACGAAGACTCACCCACCACACTCAGTGTACGGAAAGGACACCCGTCTTCCTTCACTTCGCTTGGTTCGGATCTGGCGATGGAATATGCGGCCTAGCTAGTGATGTCGTCGTTGTGACTACTTCAATAAGTATTCCTTCGGCTCTCCCACCACACTATATTAGGGGTAGGGCCGCCCTCCTCCTCCTGGAGAGATCTACACAACGCCAGGTCAATATACAGGGCACTTTCGACTGGCTCTTAGTACTCACATCAATGCCACTTCCAATCCCCTTTTTCACGTCGTCTCAGTTCGCCGTATAATCTGTTCACTTCTCAACCTTTAAGGTTCGCGATGTCTTCACAATCATACAATTCCAGCCTGAGGGAGAGAGAGAGTTAGACAGCTACCAGCAGCGTACCAAGACGGGCACAACCCAGTGCTTCACACACACCAAAAAGAGCTTCCCAGACTGGGAAATAACTTGGCCTTAAGTACTGCCTTGTCCAGCGTATCCTCCAATCACCAACCGCTGTCCCTAACTAGGCACAGGTGCATCGAATTCCCTGATTTTCCTTCTTACGGCGCCACCGGAAGTTCCGGTGTTCTGTTTTTCCGGTCCGGGCGGAACGCTTCCGGGCGGAACCAAACTTCCCAAATTTTGGTTCCGCCCCTAAAGATCGTCACCTTGTGACATTAACACTGATGCAATGTAAGGTTACCTCAAAAGAAAGTGTTCAAGTGAAAAGATGCACTTTAGAGGTAGGACATCACACTTCTTGAGGGCTGTGCTAACATGTCTAGAGCTTTCATACATTAAAGTGGCACATTTGGGCTGGAATCAGTTCTTGTGAATCAGATATCTGCACGATACAGCTGTGTTTGAAAATGGCTTGGCTGCTCTGACTCATATGAATGTGAATGAGAGCAGCTGGAAGGCTGATCCTGTCAGTATGAGACTCTAGAACAATATGGTTTTGATTTATGTCCTTCTGCTTGGTTTATATATTTTTTCTTTTAGTAGGAATAGATCAGTTATGGATGTGGGGAAGGGTGATTGATTTGGTGTATGTGCATTTGTATATGTCTGCATGCAGTGGATGGCCCTGGTGGTCATGCATGGACAGCAGCATGTCGTCATCTGGGTGACGTGCGTGTAGTGAGAAAACAGGCCGTAGCTGTGGGGCCACATGTTGCCGTGGTGACCTTATTTTCAGGCGTAGTGAGTGGATGACCGCTGAACGTGAGCGGGTTTGTCCTGCGGCATTCGCTGGCTCACTCAGTGACCGCATAACCCATCTACTTATCTGTGCCAGGGCACGTCACACAAACAGTAAACTACACAGAGAAAAGAGAAGAAATGTATGAACCGTGTTCACTGATGTTGACGTTAAACAGATATGTATTATATGAACCATCACTAAACAGACAGAATGTATGTAGAAACATACACTACCAGTGAATTTTTTTTAAATATTTTTGTCTGCAGTTATTTGATCAAAATATAGTTAAAGCAGTAATGTTGTGAAATATTATTACAATTAAAAAAAACTTTTTTATAGTGTATTATATATTTTTTTATATTTTATAAACATGATACTTCAGATTTCATTGTAATATGCTAATTTAGTGCTCAAGAAACCTTTCTTATTATCAATGTTGAAAACTGTTGTGCTGTTACAATTTTTTACATGATTTAATATAATTCAATAATATATATATACAGTACAGACCAAAAGTTTGGACACACCTTCTCATTCAAAGAGTTTTCTTTATTTTCATGACTATGAAAATTGTAGATTCACACTGAAGGCATCAAAACTAGGAATTAACACATGTGGAATTATATATGGAATTATATACGTAACAAAAAAGTGTGGAACAACTGAAAATATGTCATATTCTAGGTTCTTCAAAGTAGCCACCTTTTGCTTTGATTACTGCTTTGCACACTCTTGGCATTCTCTTGATGAGCTTCAAGAGGTAGTCACCTGAAATGGTCTTCCAACAGTCTTGAAGGAGTTCCCCGAGAGATGCTTAGCACTTGTTGGCCCTTTTGCCTTCTGTCTGGGGTCCAGCTCCCCCCTAAACCATCTCGATTGGGTTCAGGTCCGGTGACTGTGGAGGCCAGGTCATCTGGCGCAGCACCCCATCACTCTCCTTCTTGGTCAAATAGCCCTTGATGCCTTCAGTGTGACTCTGCAATTTTCATAGTCATGAAAATAAAGAAAACTCTTTGAATGAGAAGGTGTGTCCAATCTTTTGGTCTGTACTGTATATATATATACACACACACACACACACACACACACACACACAAAATGTCATCATATATTAATTTCCAATACAGCTGAAATACAGTTATGGTTCATTTGTATACAATTTATTTTATTTTATTTTTTGCACAGGTAATTAAGTTAAGTTATATTTTTTATGCAAGTTTTACTTCCAGTAGTTTACTTAACCTTGCGAATGTAATGCTCATTATCATACAATGAAAGATCTCCGATCTCTCTCTTAGCATTATATTTTCCAAAAAAGCTTGATGGTCAAATGGGCATCTACATACCCCCTAAAAAAGCACCTGTTACAATCCCTGTCAGACATTTATCATTTTTAATTATGGCACATCTTACAAAAGATAGAGGCAAAGTCTTGATTTATCCCGAGTATTAATAAGAGATTTCAAAGATAAATGGTTATCTCCAAATAATTACTTCCTGTCAGCTTTCCTTCCTTGTAATTACTCATTAAGATTTAATTTCAGCTTTTCCATGCTCATGCACCTTTAACTGGTGCGAGGCTGCAAAATCAAAGCAGTCTTCAGACAAATGAAAAGGATGACCTACATGTGACTGCCTCGTTCTCCTCTGCAGAGTCAAATACTGCTTCTGAGTGCTTTCCCCAGAGAGCAAGAGTTCAACAGACTGTCTTACGCTCTTGCCTAAGTGTCTGTCCTGCAGTTGTTCTGCATCCCTTGCCTTCCTCGTCAGGTTAATGATGATGAGGAGCAGGAAGTGTAAAAATGTTGTTGCTAATTCAACACTTTAGCCGCATTCGAGACAGAGAGTTGGCAGAGTCCTACTCCCTGCTCAGCACCTGAACTCAGGGCCGGATCTACACCTGGGCTGGGTGCTCAGTCACTGCTGGGAGACAGTAACAGAGTGTAGGAAAGGCACAGGAAGTGGAGGGTGTGTGTTTCTATCCTGACAGCGTGCAAGCAGAAATAGAAAGAAATACTCATCACACAATATATAGACAGCCAAAACACAAATCCTAATACATATTTTAATAAATCAAGTAAAATTGCAACTGAACTTGGGAGTTAGTGATCACCAAGCATTTTGATGTGTATTTCGTTTGTCAAATGAGTTTTGAGCGACATATTGGTGGGTAGATAAGAAAAAGAAATGAAAATACCCATGGAAAGAGTGACTTGATTGGACTGTTCACTTTATATAACATATAGTCACAGAAATAAAGATACAAAAAAAGTAAAGTACTAAGTACAAATATGTACTATGTACCATTTAGGGCTAAATTAGGTACAAAGATGTACCTTTTAGATTTTGTACCTTAGGGTACTGCCCCAATTACAGCTTTGTACCTTTTTCTTTTTTGAAAGTGTAGAACACTTTTTATTGGTTGTGAAGTAAGTTTCTCATCGAATGCAGTAGCTACCCAGTATGTGATTTTGGATGAAACTCATTTCTAAACCAGTTCATATTGAGCCCGAACTGGGACGTGGCATGTCACAGTCAATCACAAAACAAAGCCAATCAGAATATGTCTTTCAGTTTACAGTCTCAATCACACTAGCAGTACACTGCAGCAGAACTTAAAAAAAAAAAACGTATAAAACTTAATACAAACTTTTTCATCATCCACATTTAATGTTTAATATGCAAGATTTTTGGTTCCAAAACCAGTAGCGCAAAACCTCCCCCACTGCCGATTCATTGGTCAATTCAATCATTCCCTCCCCTGTCAGGTGTAATTCATACTTCCCAGATTCAACTCAGATTCAGCTCAGAATAATCATGGATATGAATATGATCGCGACAAACACTTATGCTATCTATCACATATCTATCATATGTGCTACAAATGTTTTACTAAGGTTTAGAACATTGTATTTGTTTCCAAATTGTGTAGGCATTCAGCACTGTGATAGACATAACCAATGAAATCTTTAGAATGGTTTCAATGGGCCTTTGCGTACTAGTGTAAAAGGCAATGCAGGATCTTGTCATCACAGTGGCACACTTGGAGAGGGCCGCATATGTGAAGGTATCTGGAAAACTAGGCCAAGCAGAGCTGCTCAAGTGAAGCTAAAGTGTGAATAAACAGAAGATTACACATATACACGCGAACCAACAATGAGCTCATCTAAAGATGATTTTTTGCTCTTAGGACAGATGGATATTTTAAAGCTTCAGTACACAAGCACACACATGTTCACTGGGGAACATGGCGACTTAAAAACACTTAAAATACACCGTTGGGATGTCAGTTCTGTCCTTCTGAATCCATGCAGAACAACACGCAAATGCAAAATGGATGGCATGGAAAGGGGGTGCTTTCTGTGTGCCATGTGAGCGGGTCAGTTGTATCTACAGCTTCAGATTGTGCACAGGTCTTAATGTTAAGTGCTCAAAGCAAAGATAACACACACTCCAGCACTATCTCCTGCACACATTAGAGAACTGAAGCAGATCACTGTCCCGGTTCTACACTGAGAGGGGGAGAATGTGAGAAATAAAGTCAATGCGGTCGCTCAGCTGGGGGTGGGGAAGGTTGTAGAGGGATGAACATAAATCTGCTGCTGTCTTCATCCTGCTGTTCTCATCACAGAGAAGTAGGGAAACAGAGTAGTGGGAGGGGAGGAAGAAGGTATAGAAAGAAGGTGTGAGAGAGATGGTAAAGGAAAATGGAGGTCTGCATAATTGTCCTTGCATGCTGCCAGTGTGGTTAATGCTGTCAATGTGTGTCGCTGTTCAAAAGAGATAAATGTAAAGTTTTATTTTTGGGACAAAGTGTATATATATATATATATATATATATATATATATATATATACTTTTTTTTTTTTAATTCCAATGCAACTTCAGATGCATTAAGGACCAAGGTTATTCTTGTTAACTAAAACTAGAACTAAAACCATGAAAAAAAGAATCTAAACATTTTTATTTTAAGCACTAAAATAACTAAAACTAAACAAGCTAAAAATAATAAATACAACTTAAACACTATATAGACTCTAAATTAATCTGGAGTAAGAACGACCAGTTTCCTATGTATGTGGATTTTTCAGGTACTTAGTTAACTATATATATTCATTTAATTAATTGTTTATTTATCTGGGGCAATCTGTTTTCCTAACCAATTCCAAGCTCCATTTGGTGTTGCTAGTAGCACAGCTAGAGAGTTCACTAAAGGATAAGGGGGGTAAAAAACCAGGCTGTGAAATTATGAGAAATGTAAATGGATTTTAAAAATGTTCCCCAATGAGTTTTATTTGGCCATTTATCTGTCTCTCCTCTTCTCCGGTCTTAATAGTTCTCTCAGAGCTTTCATGAGTGTGTAATCCTCCAGACAATGAATTGCTGGACGTGAATCCGTCACAAATCCTAAAGTCCCAAAGAAAAAAAAGGATCTGTGTCTCCTCCTCCCTCCTCCTTCCAGTCTTTTTCTCCCCAAGATTATTACTTTCCTTAATCCTTCCTCCTGCTGCACTGAAGCTCTGATCTTCAAACCCATCAGCAGATTAAGTACAGATAAGGAGGAAGTCACTTCCTTTGATAAACTTCACAAAGACTGATTAAAGTGCATTTATATGTGTGCGCATGTCTCCCAAGTCAAACGTCAGAGCAATTAAAGAGATCAGACAGGCCAAGCACAACTTTCCAATGATGCGTTTCTCTTTACAACTGTTAAAACTGAAGAAATGGCAAGACATCTACAGTATATCACTCTATATCAGGAGTCTTAATTGCTATAAACTAGACATAGTTTCATACATTATGATCACTCAGCTGTTAGTAACTCACAAATCAATGTTGATTTTCTGCATTTCTATTTTTGACGTATTGCAGCTTCTTCAAACACTTTATTTAGCTTGTTTGTCTGAAATAAAATCCTTGTATTTACTTTATATAAATTAACTTAAATATTTAATTCAGATTAATTTCATGTAATTTATATTTCTATGCAATTTATATAAATTAACAAATGTACAAAATATTAAATAAATTATACATTTTAAAAGTTTTAAATGTAATTTATATAAATTAATATAAATTAATATGATATAATATAATATAATATAATATAATATAATTTTTTTATAATATAAATCTACATTTAAATAATTATTTGTTATTCTTGTACTGGTCCCCAGGTAGTTCAAGAATATACTGAGCTGGTTGCAGGGACTCAGACACAATATCCTGCAGTGCTCTGAGATTTCAGATGTCAATCGGAACTGAATGTGCTGCAGTTTTGTCAGAAATTGCATTCTGTGCTGGTGTAGTATTGCATTGCAATGTTGTCTGTCGGACAACTACAGTCTCCAGCTCTTTAACTGCTGCAGTGTTTGTGTAAGCGAGTGTGTGTGTGTTTGTGTACACTGGTGTAGCCACTTATAAGAGTGCTGATTGCGTGCAATGATGGCGTGATTTAGTACCTCTCTCTCTTTCTCAGTGGTTCAGCAGTGAGCTATGATGATGACATTTCTGTCCTCTCCTCTCTGTGTGTCAGTCGTACACTGAGCTGTGATTACTGATTATCCTGATGCTTGGGTCTGGATTAGCAGGCTAGCAGTGGAGATTCCAGGGGGAAGGGATGAAATATTTCACATATTTATGATACCTCTGCTCCTCTTAAGATGAAAACACTTGAGTAGGAATGCAGAGGAGGAATTTATAAGGGTATCTGATGCAACGTGCCTTTTAAATACATCCAGAGTGTAACATATAGATAACATTGCATTAAAATGATTATTAATAGTAGTCAATAGTGTACTAGTATTTTTGTAGGTTTTAATGACTCTCAGCCACTCTAAGAACAACCCAACTGTTATCTTTTATTTATCTATGTCTGTATATCTACAGTATGTAATATACAAACATACATAAAATAGGAACAGATAAAAAGAAAGTAAATAGATCAGAAATTTTGTTTTGTCAATTAACCATGTCAAGAAACAGTATATGATGGTTCATACTATAAAAATGTGACAAAAATAAAAAGTATAGAATAGAATAGAATAGAATAAGGAAAACATCATTCATGCTGCATGAAAAAAGAAAGTAAATAGATCAGAAATGAAGATCAGTTTCATGTCAATAAACATTATGAATTTGAATCATGAAAATTCCTGCTAGAAAATGTTGCAATACATTGCATTGCAAAATTTGCAGTCGAGTATATATTTAAAAAATGTTAGCATGTGTGTTTATGTGATAGATAACAAAAATCTAACCTTCACCATGAGAATCATTCAAAAAACATCTAGATCTGCAGTACTAGACTGAAAATATGACTGGCACATGATGTGTTCTCACAAACACACACACAGTCTTTGTAGGTCTGTTTCAGGAATTGAGTCTGGCATCTCGCTCTGATGGAAATATGTTTGTATATGTGTCTAAGACTAGTACATCCCAGTCTTAGAGCTGTATTATTCGGGCAGGTTCAGGATAATCCATTCACTCAAAAGAGGATTGAAATGTTGATCAGGTTTTGATGACTTAGATTCAGACCAGTTTGTATACTGGTGTCTGTAGTGTACTGGAAGACTTAGTGTACTTGATTTAGTGTGTCCCAGCTTTAAGTAGCCAGCGAAATATCCTAGACATTAATTTCATTATTATTAAGAGGAGAGGAGCACATAATTCTCCCTCTTTTTGTCAGGCCATTATGAGGTCTCTCCGGGTTGTGGCCTAAATCTCCACAATCACAATCAAAAATAGGAAAAAATGAAAATGAAGAGCAAAGATAGAGGTTTGATTTTATTTATGTATTTTTATCTGTCTGCTGAATGCATCTCTCTCTCTCTCTCTCTCTCTCTCTCTGAATAAATAAATACAATAATAATAATAATTCAGGTAAACTAAATTCATAACTAAAACTAACTAGTATAGTAAAACTACAAACTAGTATATTAAAACTAAATCCTAAACTTACCCCCAACTAAATTAAACTTAAACAATCCCCAATGAAAAATGTTACTGAAACAGTCTTGTTTTAGTAGCATTGAGATACTATTATATTTTTCAATCAATATTTTAAATTAGTTCTTATTTATAGATGTTCTATTTTAATTTCAATTTAGATAAAATTTTAGTAATTTTGTCGTTTTACGATAATTTTTTTAATCATGTTTTTGTTTTATGTTATAATTTCTAATTATGTCTATCTCGTATTTTTATTTCAGTTTTAGTTTTAGTTATAGATCAAGTTCAACTAAAAGAGTATAAAAATAATGATCATTTTCAGATTGTCTCTTCAAGAAAACTTAAGGCCCATTTAAACTGAAAGAATGCAGGATGGGTGACAGCGAAGCGAAAAGGATGCGTGAGATGAAGTTGTTTAAGGTCGGGGTCCAGGGAAGATTGAGAGATGGAGGGAAGCGAACAAATGACAGAAAGACTGGAGCATGGGGAGAGAGCGATGGAAAAGTGCATAAGAGTTGTTAATCACTCTCTGTTGCTCTGTATCCTGCTGCCCATCCATATGGCTGCATATATGTGTGTGTGAGAGAATGAAAATGAAAGAGAAAATTGGTTACAAGATGACTGACACATGCCATCATTCATATAACGGGATGGTTGGATTAAACGATAACCTCTGGATTGCTGTGATTGTGGCTACATGGTTTATGGCTGAGTCTGTCAGGACAAAGACACGGGTTATGACTTCAGACTGCTACTTTATCTCTAGCAGGAAAGCCTGTTTTAATTAACATCTGCCTAAGCCCATTAACAAAGTAACAGACAAAACCACTGTGTCGCAGACTCTCTTTCTCTCTGCACACAAACACACTACACAGCACTGTGCAATCTTAACTAACATTAATAATATTAAAATTGTTCCTATATTAACACAAATATCATTTTCTACAATGTTCAGAGTTAACTGAGGACTGTTTGGTCAACACTATAAAAAAAGATTTTCTAAATCAGTATTTTTTTTATAGGCATCATATGAAGCTATTTAAATTTTTCCTTTCTATTTGGAGTGTTAAAAGCTCTTCTGTAATCTGTAAAGTTTTAAAGATTAAAGTCCCAAATCACTGTTACATAAAACAGGTCATTCTAACACGCCCCTACATCTACGTCACGATGTGGGAAGATTTGCTTAAACACTGCCCAAATGTTCACGCAAAGAAAGAAGGCGTAAGTTTTATTTTGTCACATAATGCTGTGAGACAACATCACAGTATGTTAAAGGGTTAGTTCACCCAATAATCAAAATTATGTCATTAATAACTCTCATGTCGTTACAAACCCCTAAGACCTCCGTTCATCTTCGGAACACAGCTCAAGATATTTTAGATTTAGTCCGAGAGCTCTCAGTCCCTCCATTGAAACTGTGTGCATAGTATACTGTCCATGTCCAGAAAGGTAAGAAAAACATCATCAAAGTAGTCCATGTGACATCAAAGGGGCAGTTAGAATTTTTTGAAGCATCGAAAATATATTTTGGTCCAAAATAGCAAAAACTACGACTTTATTCAGCATTGTCTTCTCTTCCGGGTCTGTTGTGAGAGAGTTCAAAACACTGCAGTTTAGTGATATCTGGTTCGCGAACGAATCATTCGATGTAACCGGATCTCCTTGAACCAGTTCACCAAATCGAACTGAATCGTTTTAAATGTTTCGCGTCTCCAATAAGCGTTATTCCACAAATGACTTAAGCTGTTAACTTTTTTAACGTGGCTGACACTCCCTCTGAGTTAAAATAAACCAATATCCCCGAGTAATTCATTTACTCAAACAGTACACCGACTGAATTGCTGTGAAGAGAGAACTGAAGATGAACACCGAGCCGAGCCAGATAATGAACGAAAGATTGACTCGTTCTCGAATCATGAACCGGTTGCATCGGTTTTCGGATCACCAGTACTTCTTTCGGACAGTTTGATTCAATAAACCGGTTGAAGAAAACGGTTCACCAGTTCTTTTGCGCTCGGTTCACCAGTTCTTTTGCGCTCGACGTAATGACGTCATTTGCGATGATTGATCTTAATTCAAGCCTTCGGTTTACCCGCGCACATAACATTAGCACAGATTCAGTTCAGAATCAATCACCAAAAAAAAAAACAGTTTGGTTTAGATGCTCTGTGTATCATTCTGCTTCACGCAACACATGCGCAGTATCATCAGCTCCTCGGTTCTCGAATCGGACGCGTCTGACAGAAACGGTTCTTGACTCGAGAATGAGTCAGTCTGTTGTTCATTATCTGGCTCGACTCGGTGTTCATCTTCAGGCAATCACAATGCACTGGATAGCTGGCCAATCAGCGTAGACCTCACTTTTCAGAGCGATGAGCTTTGTAAAAATCTGTGCGTTTCAGAAAGACGGGGCATAGAGGAGCAACAATAATGTACATTATATGGAAAATAATGTTTTTTTAACCTTAAACTGCATAAACACATTGCATTACACCAAATAAACAAAATAATGTTATTTTTATCAATGTTATTTTTTCTTCAGAAAACAAAACTTAATATTTTAAATCATTTTGATACTCAAGTAAATATCTGTTGTATTGTTGGAAAGTCATGGGGAAAAGATCCTGAAGTGAACTGTCCCAACTGGATGACCTCCATTGAGCCTCTTTTTGTTATATTAGGAGATGATGTTTCCTTTCAGGTAATCACACCAATTGCTTTTGATGGCAACAGAAGAGGCAAAGAGTGCCTTTCATTGACTATACAGTTCTTACCAGATAGCTGTAAATGACTTTTTCATCCATCCATCTTTCTATCAGTCTATCTATTGGTCTGTCTGTCAATATCAGGGATATGATATATATTAGAGTAGTAGTTGTCATCACAACAAACTCCTAAGCCACAATTTTTATCCTGACACATTGTTAATCGACCAGCGTGAGGCAGGATTTGAGATCTTTCATCAGTACTGTGACAGAAGCTGACTGAAAGCAGCTGTTGCTCTTTTAGGGTGTTTATTAAGTTTGCACACCTCTGAGGCACTCCAATCAGTGGTCAGTAGTAAGTGAGATATACGGCCAGTGTCAAGCTCTTTGCCACACATACCTTTTCTTTCTTTCTCTCTCTCTTGTGGCATCTATGAGAGTGAAGACAGGCATGAATACTAAGACAAAATGCTTTATTTTAAACCAGGTCCCCAAGGCATGGCATCTGTTCTGGTGCTGTACACATATTTTTGGCTGCATGTGTCCGCCCATTGATTTATCCCTCACAGCCAGCCCTCAGAGAGAGAGCTCTGCTCCAGCAACCACCATAATGGTGCCATCATTCACTTTACAATTGTTTGAGATGATTTTATTGTTTTCTAGTTAATATAGGACCATAACTTTAACCTAACTGTTTAGTATTGATGAAATAACCAAATTACATCAAGTGTGCAACTGTGAAGTCGGCCCCTATTATCTATCTGTCTGTCTACCTCTGGGTAGCCCCGCCCCCACACTGAAACCTTGTTGGTCCAAAATAAAACATAAAATATCTTCTGTCTGGATGTGATTGGGTCACATTGTACAGAAGTTTCTATGTTTTCATTCAGTATGGACGGGCAAATTGCTTATCACTAGACAGAACAGTGTAACGCTCAAATTCAGAATGGAGGAAAACCTGTGACCTTCTATGAGGGTTTACTTGGGTTTACTCATTGTCTGTGTGTGTGTGAACATAATGACATTTGAGGAATGCTCTCAAGTACAGCTGCAGGTCTATTCCTGGATGTGTTCATGTGTAATCTACACTAGTGTCTGACTGTCAGTGTGTATGAGTAAAGTAAGGTTATAAAGAGATGGCTTTAGCACATGATTAGTTTTATAAGGTAAGGAATCTCATTTCAAAGGTGAGGTGTTTTATATTCTAGTCTTTGTGTTTGTTTCCCATGCTTCCTGGGGTGAAATCTCTTTGTTTGTTAGTCTCCTCTGTGACAATGCAGCATAATTTATCAGCTACACAAGAATGTAAACTCACAAAGATCAAGTACACAAGTCCAAATACACCCTCTTGTAACAATGTAATTATTCAGTCTCCTCTGTGTGACTTTGCTTTCCTAATTAGCACATAGATGATGACAACGTTCATTGAAAGGTAATGTATCTTGCTGACCTAGACGTGGTTTTGTGTGTGTGTGTTTTCACAGGTGTAAAGGAGCGTCACACTATGGGCTCTCCGCAGAGAGAAAGCGGCGCTCTCAGGAGGAAGACTGCACAGACAGCACCTCAGAGCTCACTGTGGCAGCACTGCCCAGGGATGGATGCCCCTCCTCTGCTATCGCCCTCCTATCGGACGAGCCCGGCCTGGTTAACCCCGCCTATGAGCCCAGTGTGGAAGATAACAGCCAATCCGGAAGCACCACCAGCCTGGCAGCACGCAGCGGTTCAAGGAAGAGTGAGTGTGAGTGCACACATTGTGCGTGTGTATTTATCTAAATATTATGTTTAATATATATATATACAAACCCGATTCCAAAAAAGTTGGGACACTGAACAAATTGTGAATAAAAACAGAATGCAATAATGTGGAAGTTTCAAATTTCAATATTTTATTCAGAATACAACATAGATGACATATCAAATATTTAAACTGAGAAAATGTATCATCTTAAGGAAAAATAAGTTGATTTTAAATTTCATGGCATCAACACATCTGAAAAAAGTTGGGACAAGGCCATGTTTACCACTGTGTGGCATCCCCTCTTCTTTTTATAACAGTCTGCAAACGTCTGGGGACTGAGGAGACAAGTTGCTCAAGTTTAGGAATAGGAATGTTGTCCCATTCTTGTCTAATACCGGCTTTTAGTTGCTCAACTGTCTTACAGGTAGGTCTTTGTCGCATCTTCCTCTTTATGAAGCGCCAAATGTTTTCTATGGGTGAAAGATCTGGACTGCAGGCTAGCCATTTCAGTACCCTTGAAACGTGAATCCTGGAGAATGGGGACAATAAATGCTGCTGCGCCAGCATGTCTGGCTTCGGGACTGGAAACAGTGTGACAGTTGAACAAGCTGTCTGCTTCCAATCCAGCCAATGCTTCTGTCAGAATTTTGTCCATCAGGACAAAAAGACTGAAAGAATTGAGGAATGAGACAGAAAAAGTGTTTTAACCTTTACAGACTCAGCAAGTGTTGACACAGACTCTCAACTTCTAATAATTCCACAATTATAATAACTTCCTTCAGGAACATTAACTAACTTAACAGATAATTAGTTTGTCAAAAACTCTGTAAGTTTTATATATTTTCTCCACTGATCACCAGTAGGGTGTTAAAAATCTTGGATATATCGAAACATTAAATGCTTGTATATAATGCAGTTTTATTTTTGTCTGAAACTTTCATCTGTGATGACTTAAAGGCAGGGTAGGTAATACATGTATAAACAACTTTCTTCCAAATTTGTTTAAACTTTCTATATATATCAATGCATAATTAAAATGCAAGTACTCTGATAAAAAGAGTATAAAAATCGAGTGACTCTAGACCGTTTAATCTGTATTAAACACAGCTCATTATTTCCATTTCGGGACGAAACATAGGATTGGCTTAGGCGACTGTCACTCTCTCGCAACCATGGCAACCACCCTTTTGCCACACATGACCTGCCCACTTGCGCGTGCACGTTTGATTTGAGAAAACAGCACGTTTGATTCAACAGGCACGGATCCTAGGAATACCAAAACAATGGCAGAGAAACAGCAAGCAAAATTCACAGTACCAGCCTATGCAGTTAGTGAATGCAAACCAGGCAAAAAAAGGAAGACAGTAACAGTACAAGAAAAGGCAATGAACAAAAAGTCTTTGGATAAACAAAGAAATAAATCGCGAGTTAATATCGGCGTGGCTTTCCAGGGATGGCGAGAACTGAGGGAACTCAAGGGGCTGAAAAGTGACTCCTTGATGGCTTTATTTCTGCTGGACAGGTAAATCTTTCTGTTTGTATTTTGATCATACATATTTTTTTCATGAAGCATGTGTCATTAGCACACGTAGCTGCGTAATATAGCTAACATAACATTATTTAGCGAGCCGTAGTAGAGGCTTTGGAAGGAGCCCAGAAGGGAGGGGGTGGAGTGAATGGAAATAATGAGCTGTCTTTAAAACAGTCATGAGAGGTCTACAGTCACTCGATTTTTATACTTTCTTTTTCAGAGTACTTACATTTTAATTATGTATTGATATATAAATAAAGTTTAAACAAATTTGGAAAAAAAAGTTGTTTATACATTTTTTTACCTACCCTGCCTTTAAGTTACACAGACATGTGACAGAAAAATGTGTCCTGCACTTTCTGTGCTGATTGAGGTCTGACCTGTAGAAGTTATAATCTTACTGCAGTGTCCACAATACAGCACCAGCAGGTGTATGCTTGACCTGCAGGTGCAATATATTATGATGCTCAAAAAAGAGAGACAATCTGATTGGCTACTGTGTGACAATTAAATTCTGATAGGCTGGAAGTGGACAGCATAATGTGTGAGGGACAAGTCCAGGCATGTTTAGTTGCAACGTCTCATTCTCCTCCTTTCTTACTCGGTTCCTTCTCACATTCATTTACAGATCGCAACTTTGACAGAACATCAGTGCGTAGTCGCTCTTTTCGCCGCCTGAATCGAGCCTTCAGTGTCCTGAGGAGGACCAAGAGTGGGACAGCCGTGGCCAATGAGACCACAGAGGAGCTAGACAACCTCAGAAACGCCAACATACCACCTGAAGGTGAGTTTGCAAGTATTGTATTTGGGCATTTCCAGTTGGTCAAGTTGGCCAGCTAGACCAGAAGATTACCCAACTGTGTAAGCAGCTAGACAAAATTAAACCAGTTAAGAACAACAAACCAAATAGGTTTTTAGATGCACTGTGTTATAAAATTAGCATGTTTATAAATATGAAAGATTTGCTAACTGTGTAGTGTGACTGTGCTGTTATGAAGCATTATTGCATAGCACCTCATAAAACATGAATTTTCCCATTAATATCATTCAGTACCATGATAAACCAATATCAATGGATAGTAAAAGGAGAAAGGGAGTGTCAGAAGGTGACAGTCTGGTTTGGGTCCGCTCAGCCCCGCAGTAGCATATGGTCCTTTAATAATACAGATGGAGCCCGAGGAGACTTGTCAATGGGAGACAGAAAGGAAATGAAACGGTGTGTCGGGACAGAGGAACTGGACAGAGGAACGGTGAGGGAGATGGTTGCTTTCTGAATGAAAACAAAAGAGAAAAAGAGTGCTTGGGAGATTGAAAATGAGTAAGGAAAATACTGATAAGCATCCGTGTTTGTTATGTAACAGCCTGGCTGCAGTAGTAATGAGCTTCACTTTCTCTCTCCCTGCAAGCAATCAGAGGAGATGAGAGGAAAATATTGACTTTGAAAGTGAGAAACGGCAGATTGTGGAGAACATGAGGATACAAGAGAGGGTGTGTGTAATGGAGAAAGAATGGATTGATAAAGATAAGGAAAGACAAATCACAGAGATTGTTACAGAATCCAGCTGTAGTTTAGAGTCTGTTCAGGCACAGGTAAAGTACGAATCACGCATATTATGAATAAATTTACAGTATGTCCATAGATGGTCAGTTCAGTGGTAAGTGGAGCCTTACTGTCAGCTTCCTTTAACACTGGTTCTTCAGTGATCTTTCTCTTCCTCATGTAGTGATAATTTAAAAGAAAAATGAAAGAAATTTGAAAGAATTTTTAAGTCGTAAGATTATTTTATGTTTTTAAAAATGAGTCTTTTATGCTCATCAAAGCTGCATTTATTTGATCAAAAATCCAGTAATCCAGTATTATCAATGTTGCACTGCTTCATATTTTTGTGGTGATAATTTGTGTTATTTGAAGAATAGAAAGTTCAAAATAATTAAGTTTATTTTAAATATAAATATTTTGTAATAAATGTATTTACTGTCACTTTTAATCAATTTAATGCATCTTTGCTTATTTAAAAAAGTAAAATAAAAAATATAATTTTACTGTCCACAGATTTTTGAATGATAGTATATCAGAGTTAAACAAATAAGTGGATAAATGATTGATATAATTGTTAACATGATTACATTAATCTTTGGGAACATTTTTGGGAAGGCTTGGCCCCCCTTGCTTCCTCTGATGGATCGCTGAAATGATTTTATTTTTGAAGTCATGTTTGGCTCTGCTTTGATATGGACAGATGCTCTGGACAGAAAGTGATGATAATGTTTGAGTTCATGTGTAGGTTGGAGAAGAAAAAGGGAATGCTAAGCTGTACAAAAAAAAAAAAAGTATAAAAAATGATGCGGAATCCCGCTGTCCATTTGCCGTGATGCCCCCTTAAGTGCGGGGCCCGGTGCGACCGCATCAGTTGGACCCCGTTAAGGATGGCCCTGCTCCCACAAGAAGTGATGTGGCAGCAACTTTAAAAACCAGTTTGAACTAGATTGGATTGGCTGTACAGAGTGAGAACCGAAAAGTTTAACTGAATTCAGATTTATGAAAGATTAGGGAAAATAAAAAGTAATTGTCACATGAATTTTGTAAAAAAAAAAAAAAAAAAAATGTGTGTATATATATATATATATATATATATAAATAGTTACAAACTTACTGAAAGAAACTATAAAGATTTGAA
This sequence comes from Carassius carassius, assembly GCF_963082965.1. Lineage (NCBI taxonomy): Eukaryota > Metazoa > Chordata > Actinopteri > Cypriniformes > Cyprinidae > Carassius > Carassius carassius. The sequence continues at coordinate 15,941,463 of NC_081772.1, read as the reverse complement.
AATTACAACAAAACACAGAAGTAACAAATGTTGGAATAAATCTCCATAACACCTGTCTGTTGGGTACACAGATGTTCAATTTGCCAGCAATGAATAGTACATTGTACAATTGTATACAATTGTAGTACAATTGATATGGGTGTATATTTGTTAGACCATGTTTATCTAGATAACAGGTTAGCCTGTGACATCACTGATTACAGATGATCTCTTTTCCTCTCTCTCAGTATTTGCATTGCCCCAGCTGCATCATTTAATCCCTGATGGTGAAATCACCAGTATAAAGATCACCAGGGTAGATCCTTGTGAACCACTGGCTATTAGCACAGTTGGGGGCAATGAGACGCCTTTGGTTCGCATCCTCATTCAGGACATCTACAGAGAGGGCGTCATCGCTCGGGATGGAAGACTGCTACCTGGAGATATGATCCTCAAGGTGCGTACTGTATGTGCACTAGATCTGATGTTACGTCATTGTACAGTAGGAGTGATTCATCCTGGTTTTGATATCAAATGTTGTCATGGGCTTCACCATCTGTTGTTCAGAGGGAAAGTATGTGAGGATTCTGCATGTAGCCAGAGAGAATCAGATTTAATGATTAATTTATTTTAATTTTAGAGGAAATCTGTGGAATGGCTTGCTTTTTAATGTTTTAATTATTATTTTAATGTTTTAGCTACTAACCAATAAATGGCAATATATTAATAGATTCATAATAAACACTAAAACCTGTACATCACAACATGTACAGTATAAAACCTGTTTAACTGTTGTTGATTTTTTTTTGAATAATAACTTTAATTGGAAAACAATGGTAAAACAAATCCAAATGTAAAAATAAAGTAAATGAGCATTAGCACTTAAATAGCCAATGTATATAAAAATAAGATTAACTGAAATGATACAGGTACACTGTGCATCCCTAAAAATGAGAAAGCTGAGAGTACTAATTAATCAAATATTTAAATATTTAAATAGACACACATTTGCAGCACCTCTGTCTATAATAATAATGATATTGTTTTTAAAATCATTCTACATTTAAATGAATACCAGAGTTTACACCACAACTATAATGATAAAGGCACAGAGGAACTATATTATTGGAATCGCTTTCAGAATTATTTTCTTTCCAACTGTTAAACAAAAACACTGACAGCCAATCAGAATCCCTTCTACTTTAAAGAGCTCAAGCATTTAAAGTGGGAGACAACAGTTACCTAATTTAACCCATGACACTGGTATTTCTAGAATCATTCTTTACTGTATGAGCTATTACAACAATATTGCAAACATAAACATTTCTCTTGATTTTGTTGTATAATCTCATGCTGTCCTCCCTTCAGGTGAATGGTATAGATATCAGTAATGTGCCTCACTGTTACGCTGTGACGGCTCTGAAGCAGCCCTGCACACTGCTGCGGTTGACCGTACTGCGAGAGCAGCACCACCGTTACCGTTCCCATCATCACTCTCCCACCGAGGCCTTCCCCACCCACACCCCTACCATCCGAGACGACAGCCTGCATGTGGTCCTCGTTAAGAGGGCTCCAGATGAACAGCTAGGCATCAAGCTGGTGCGCAGGCCTGATGAGCATGGCGTTTTTATCTTCCACCTGCTGGAGGGAGGGCTGGCCGCCCTTGACGGGAGGCTGAGAGTAGACGACCGTGTTCTGGCCATCAATGGCCACGACCTGAGATATGGCGCTCCTGAGCATGCTGCGCTGCTTATTCAGGTGAACAGCATTATGGGAGAGGTCAAAAATAATGTGATGAGTATTTAAGCTTGTGCATAACCATCAGACGAAACAGTGACAATGGCACAAATCAAAAGTGTAAATATTCAAAACAAATGCAATTCAAAGTCAATCCCTGGTAAAAGTGCGCATAAATGAATGAAAATTAACTGCAGTCTGTTCATGCTAAAAAGCTAAATCCAGCCCACTGACAACATGGATTTTGTTTGCTTTGATGCAAAATGCATTCCAACTGACAATACCGATGTTCATGCAGAAACCTTAAATTGCATAACCAAAATTCAGTTAAACCCCCTTTTTATATGGCCTTTAAAGAGATGTGCGATGGTGAGAGAATCAGTTTTGGTCTTTCTTCATCCTCTAAGAAGAGGCGCATTATTCTTTAATTACTTTTGTCTGTACAACTTCACCAACATTTTTTTTCCACAGCAGAATTATACATTCATTTCATGTCTGTGTTCATTCACAGCATCAATATGAAGGTTTTCCAGCAATCCTACAACTTTGCCAAACTCCCAAAACTTATTTCAGGTTTTGTTCACACATGATTTCTACATTAAATGATTCTAAATTTACGGAAAGCCTGTTCAAAAACAAAACAAAACAACAGAGAACCAACAATTAAAAAAACAAAACAAACTCCTTGTGTGTCAAAAAGCAACAGCCAAGAAATGTATTTTTGATGCAGTGCTTCAGTGCTTGACATTTATAAAGCCTAATATTATTTGAAGTCATGCTAAAAAAATTTAGCACTTTTATTATGAAGCCTTTTCAGCATTTCAAAGAATTAATGTTTACAATGCCTACTAATCCTAACCTGTGGCATCTCATTCAGTGAATCATTCATTAATGGTAATGATTAGACTTTAACCCAGGATTAGACTTAGTCCTGAGTCCCAAAAACCAACTATTATGGCTGCAAATAAAATTGGGTGTGTTCCTTGAGTAGTATTGCATAAAATGTAGAGCTTACATAAGATTTGTGGAAGTTTATTTGATTGTGAGAGGTGTGTCAACAATATAAGAGTGTGTAAGAGTGTATAGGGTGTGTGTGATTTTGATATGAATTTCAGTGTGATGGGTCTTTCCGAATGTTGTTATTCAGCTCGCTGCTTCCTGTCTGGCTCAGATTGTTCTCTAAGGAGACAAGATGGCCGCTCACAGCAGGAGTTTCTGACATAGATTAACTGCTGGCAGGAACCTGATTAAATTAGTCCAATTAGGGCGATAACTACCTAAGACCACTAATAACAGAATGGGTGAAAAATAAATCAGAGAAGGAAAAACTAGAGCCTGTGCCCTCCTTCAGCTCACACATACACACAGACTACAGGATGGATCCCAAATCTCCATATATATTAGGTTTTCTTTAATAAGTACACACTTCTGAGATATAATCACACATTCACACTGAGCTGAAGCTGTAGGGCATTGGCTGTCTTCACAACATCTGGTAATTGTGCTTGCTAGATGTCCGGAGAGTAATGAGACATTACGCACACACTCTCTAGGGTATAAACAAACTATTTTAAAATTGAAATTCAGTTTTTGAACTGCTCGCTCCTCAGGGAAGTTGTTGGCCTCTGTCTGCTCTCCTGTGGATTTCGAAAGGTTTTTGCAGTAGATTCATTCATTCATTCGTTCATTATCCCTAACGCCAGTGTTATATATATATATATATATATATATATATATATATATATATATATATAAATTTTCAGTGCTCAATCATAGTCATTTTTAATGCAGGAACCTGAAAAGAAACATTTAAATTATGCCTGTGAATAGAATAATATAATCATGATAATCACATAATTTCTGAGCAGTCTTTAGAAAGCAGAAGTTCATTCCCATTCAGATTTCGGTTTTAACATTCTTTTACTATTTATATAAATATTGATAACACATCTAGCGCTATACAGATTTTTTGTCCAATCAAGAGGAGTGGCAATTGTTGTGTGGATATCCCTGTTCTATAATTATGGTTATAGTTATTGTCCTTTAACAAGGCCTTTAATCCCTAAAAGTCACATAAAATTGGACACTAATGCTATCTTCCGTGTGTTCTGTAGGCAAGTGAGGACCGCGTCCACTTCATTGTGTCCCGCCAGACTCACATCCCTAGTCCGGACATCCTACAGGAGGCGCCGTGGAACATGGAAGGACCACCGCCCTACTCACCTGTGGATATTGAGCACACTTTACTAGTGGGTTTCACGAGCATAACCTGCACGCACTCTTTATTTCCCATCCCTCTGCACCACTTTACTAAACATTCTCTTATTGGCGAAGAAGATCTGAAAGCCTATTACTTCTACATCAAACATCATTCAATCAGCCAGCTCACACACACGCACACACACACACACACACACACTCCTTTGAGACAGCCGTCTTCAAACCTATTAACAAAAAAAAACCAGCAGGAGTGAACAGAAACCCAGCCATGGCAGGATAGATTTCTTCTAACCTGGATTTTCTGCTGCTTAATATCTGCACTGACAACTTCCCTTGTTCTAATAAGTGTCACATTCATTGTTAGTCATTTCTCTCTCCCCTGCCTTGCATAAAAAACTTCTCAGACCAGTTTGTGAGGGTTTGTTGGTCTTTGCTGCTTTAATTGTCAATGACAAATAAAGGTTCAGTCACAATTACAGTTGTTCTGTAAATTTTCATAGATAAAATCCAGTCATTTCAATAGGATTCCTATTTGCAAAGTCTTTTTTAAAAAAGTTTAAACTTTAACATTATTTTATCTACATTTTTTAGCCTGAACTAACCTTGCCTTGACAAGAAAAGCCCAAATTATTTTAAAAGACTTATTGACCTTGACACACGATAGCTGCGTTTCCACTGTCGGGCTAAAAGCGGGTGTGCTAGTGCGTGCCATGGCCAGTCGTGTTTCCACTGTCACTTCCGGTGCTTGATCGTGCCTCGTCGGGGCTTCCTCGGGGCCGACGGCCGGGTTTTTTGGCCCGACGATAACCTTGGGTCAAAGCGGGCCAGCTTGGCTTAGTGGATTGGTTATGAACAAAGGCGGAGTTTCTCCGCGTCTGGAGAGCGTCAGCCGCGGATCATTTCAGAAAGATAACAGCTATAACACCAGCATTAAATACTTTTTTAAATAAGTTGAGCTCAAAACTCACTTTCAGTCAGCAGCGAGTGTTTGAAATAACTTGATCCGATGTGGTTTATAATCACTAAACAAGGCAGAAATCTTTATAAGTGATGTAAAAGACTATGCATGCTAAACAGTAACGTTACCAAAGTAAACATGATAAATGCAACCACTTGGAGAAATCAGACGTCAGCTTTTTATTCTCTATCACAATCATGTATTTATTTAGTATCTGTCATAAGTCTCATCTCGAATTTTAGCTCCATGTAGCCTATCACAAAAATATAATAATGTTTATTGTTCGAGAGCCTTTATAAAAATAAAGATATTATCATTCATTCTAAATGTGACGTATAGGCTACTGTGGCTACAAATAAACAGAAACAGACTCGACTGAACAAGCAGGCTATTTCCATAAGCGGTAAAAATAAATAAATAAAATAGAAATAAATGTATTTCTGTGTGATTAATTTAGTTTCATCAAGTCCTGATAAATTAATTCATTATGCTCAATGTATCACTTATTCTATAGTAAAATCGATGCTTTTGAATTTGAATATTTAACAAAGCATGCAAACAAACGGGCGCTTTTATTGTGTTCATTTTGTGATCGTACTAGTTCCAGTGACTTATTTCTTAGTTTTCTGATAGCTTCTCTTTGTTGGTGAAATGACAGGGTTGCATGACGTTGTTCCTGAGAGGCGTGTAAAGGGGGGTTTTAGTGAAGCGCAGCAGAGCTTCAGACTCGACTGTGGAAACCCTGCGCTATTTTGGCCTAACTGCTACAGGTCCGAGGCTATTAGCCCCGCCTGGCCCATTTGAAGCACTGGCTCGCACTTACCCGACAGTGGAAATGCGGCTAGTAATGAGGTTGTGCAAGGGTCCTCTCTGTTGTAATTTCCTTTTGTTTTCGAATGGCCCAAAAACCCCTATAAAACCACACCATAACAAACCAAACCATGACATTATTTCTCTTCCACTCACTCTTTCTTTCAATCGATCACTTTTTGTCCTTTCAGTAACTCTTGTTAATTCCCTTTTACACACTTGGAGAGGTGGGAACATTCTGGCAGCATATAGTCAGAAACTCCTCTCCTCTGCTTTCACTCCTCTGAATTAGATACGGTCTAACACACAAACACACACACACACACACACACACACAGTCTCTCCAGCAATAAGCCCAATACACTAACTCCAGATCTGATTTTCTGTAGCCGAAGGCTCAGACCAAATATAAACAGCCCTTTTATTGAACTTTAATAAGGCTTTTTATTAAGTTAGAACTTAGCGACTGTGTTTGTTGTTCTTGGAGAGGATCCAAGGTCAAATATGGCCGTGCTCAGCAATAACACAGCGTCCTGCAAGCTCAACATTTATTACAAACACACAAGCACACACAGACATTATTATTATTTGTGGCATCAGAAAAGTGTGAATCCAGATCATAGATTAAAAGGGGTGGTTGATTGCAATTTCACTTTTTTAACTTTTTTAACACCTGACCAATCTCAGCCCATCACGTATTTCTGAGGGAGGGGCTTCATAATAACATTAAATAAATTGAGGCGTTTGTCTGAGAAGGGACAGATTGATGTGGAATAAGGGAAAATTGTGTGAAAAATTATGCGTTTTTTAAAAAACGAAGCATGAGCACATTTTAGACTGCACCCCATAAACACAATCAAGTCTAGAAAAAAAAAAAAAACGGTAAACCACCCCTTTAAGAAATGTCATAATCTCAATAATTTGCATGAAAACTTTAGTTACTTAATCTTTCTCATTTCCTGTCCCTCCATTTCAAGGATTCATGCCAAAAGCCTGCATGTTACGAGAAGACAGTGTCTTTGCTGAAGGAACCGCATGATTCTCTCGGCATGACGGTTGCAGGTGGGATGAGCAGCAGAGGATGGGATCTGCCCGTCTACGTCACCAACGTCGACCCCAATGGAGTGGTGGGACAAGAAGGCTCGATCTGCAAAGGTACAGCTTCACAAAGTGTGTTTAACATATTCAGACACATCTGACAAAGCGCACACACCTGTTTCCAAGGTGCCCCTCTGATCTTTCCTCCTTTTGAATGCAAGTACACACACAAACAAAGACACACCCGCTACTGCATATGTATGACCGTCATCAGCTCTGCAAATACATGCATACAGCACTACAAATTGACACACTCCCACTCATACACCTGCCATACTGCTAAATCTGTTATACACATTGACAATTGTCAGCCTCTGACTGAGCGTATGAATGTTTTTCAGGTTTATTTCTGTCATATGTGACGTGTATGTAGGCATGTGAAAGTGTGATCATCCACAGGCTGGTGTATGGAGGCATTGGTTTAAAGTATTTATCAAATACAGACATACATGCAAGATCAAAGCTTTGAGTCTTTATATGCTGTACAAAGGTGTGGTAAGCTCAGTGTTTGAACTGAACCAGAGCCTTCAGGAGGGTCTGATATTTGGATGAAAATAGGTTTTGCATCCTGTAAAGTGGGTAAGCTGGTAACAAACTACAACTAGTTCCATTTTGTGCATAACACAACTATGCATTTCATGCTTTAACAGGTATTATGTATTTTATAGCGTTATAAATGTCAATACTAGGTTTTAATTTATTACAAATAAACGGAATGTATTTTATTAAATATATATATATATATATATATATATATAAAACTTATATATACTAAAGTTTGGGGTCTGTAAGATTTTTTAAACATGTTTTTAATATTTGAATTTGCCCAGGCTGTATTTATTTGATCGAACACAATTCTATTTTTAATATATTTTAAAATGTAATTTCATTCCTGTGAAGGCAACTTTCAGCAGTCAATACTCCAGTCTCTTCAGTGTCACGTGATCCTTATGAAATCGTTCTCATTATGCCGATTTGATACTCGAGGGACATTTCTCATTATTATCAATGTTGAAAACTGTTGCTCTGCTTATTTTTTGTGGAAACTGTGATACATGAGAATTCTTTAATGAATGGAAATTAAAAAATATATAATTTATTTGAAAATATTTTGCAACATAATAAATTTCTCTGTCACTTTTTATCAATTTAAGGCATCCCTTGTTGAAGAAAAGTATTAATAATAAAAAATGAATGAATGAATAAATAGCTTAAACTATAAACAAAGCAGCATAGCAGCTGACTTTTAAATGTGCAGTGGTTATATTAAATCAATTAAATCAGAGTCTTTTTAAGTTTAAAGGTCACATTAAGCCATATTGCAATTCTGGTCTTTCCATACCCAAATTTAAGACCTACTGAAATTACAATTAAGCCTTTTTTTTACCATTTAAGCCTTTTTATGGCCTTGAATTTGATACAACTAAATTTAAGGCTTTTTAAGGACCCTGTATTAAATGTATAAAACAATATGCAATTAAAATGACCCAATTTACATGCAGGATTCTTGTATGCACATTATTTTATAAAAAATTAAGGAAAAATACATTTAAATTGTATCTTCTCATCAAAGAATTGCCTCCTATCCACACAACTCTGCCATGCAACAACAGATCTGTTACGGTCCTATGATCCCCACAGTAATGTGACTATCCCGTCTTCTAGGTGACATCCTTCTAAACGTGAATGGGGTTGACCTGACGGGTGTGACTCGGAGTGAGGCTGTGGCTAACCTGAAGAACACCTTATCCCCGGTGGTCCTGCGGGTACTAGAAATGAGACCCCCAAATGAGAGCTCCCTGGACTGCATGCAACCCCTGCATTCCCCCTGCTCTCTCTCGCCCACTTCACCCGGAGACATCAAACTACCCCCCTCTAATGATGACTACTCCCCCCTCTGGGTGTCCTGGCTCCAGCTGCCCAGGTACATTGAGCAGAAGTCACACAAATATACAATGAACAAAATTATAATCACAACACTTTTGTCTTTGCCCCCATTTTTCATGAGCTGAACTCAAAGATCTAAGACTTTTTCTATGTACACAAAAGGCTTATTTTTCTCAAATATTGTTCACAAATATGTCTAAATCTGTGCTAGTGAGCACGTCTCCTTTGCCAAGATAATTCATCCACCTCACAGGTGTGGCATATCAAGATGCTGATTAAGCAGCATATTTATTGCACAGGTGTGCCTTAGGTTGGCCACAATAAAAGGCCACTCTAAAATGTGCAGTTTTACTGTATTGGGGGGTCTAAAAACCAGACAGTATCTTGTGTGACCACCATTTGCCTCACGCAGTGCAACACATCTCCTTCACATAGAGTTGATCAGGTTGTTGATTGTGGCCTGTGGAATGTTGATCCGCTGGGAGGTCCTGGGCTGGTGTGGTTACACGTACAGTAGTGGTTGTGAGGCTGGTTGGATGTACTGCCAAATTCTCTGAAACGCCTTTGGAGACAGCTTATGGTAGAGAAATGAACATTCCATTTACAGGAGAACAGAGCAGGGTTGAGGGAAGCCCTTCTCACATTCTCTGCTGTAACAGGTTTAGACGCTTGTCTTAGAAAAGTGTGATGGCTTTAAATAGACCTTTCTCTTCCATTCCCTGAACTTTTCTTAGTTCTGCATCTTTCTTTCCTTTACACATTTGTCTGGTCTCCATTTCTACTTCATCGCATTTCACAGAAGTCCACTTAAAAATTTGAGCTCTGAGCTTTCATGCTGTTAGCTCTTAGACACGGTTGTTATCTGGCCTTCGATATTTTAAATATCTATAACAGTAGCATTTTTGCAGAGACTGTAATTCTTTAAGCACAAATCGATTCTTCCAGTAATGCTCGCCATCTGCAACTCATTTATTTCCCCAAGATATCCGAAAGCTCCTTCTAAATCCTTTATTTATTGTGAATTTCTCTCTTCACTTCAGCTCCTGAAATGCACTTCTATATTTCTCCCTTAAATGGATAGTTGACCCAGAAATGATAATTCTGTAAAATCGGGCTACATTTGTTAACATTAGCTACTGCATTAGGCATCAGGTAATAATAAACAACATTTTATTAATCTAGGCAAATTATACTTTACACAGCACTCTGGGTAACACGGCTGCTCTCTCAATATCCTCTCTTCTCTCCCATTGCCTTCAGTGTCTCAAGTCAAGTCAAGTCTGCTTTATTGTCAATTCTTCCACATGTATGTATGAACAGTACATACATACAGAGAATGGAAAATTGCGTTACTCTCAGACCCCCGTGATTACAGATAACATTAACAGTAGAGCCTAAAAATCTAGCTCAAAAATAAAATATAAGAAACAACTATACAATAAGGGTATGTAAAAAAGACATAATAAAATTAAGTTCGGGAGCGAGTTCAGCTTCCTGACAGCCTGATGGATGAAGCTGTCCTTCAGTCTGCTGGTCCTGGACTGGAGACTGCGCAGTCTCCTCCGTGATGGCAGCAGACTGAAGAAGCTGTGTGACGGGTGGGTGGGATCACCTGCGATGCAGAGGGCTTTTCGAGTGAGACGGGTTCCATAAATGTCCTGGAGGGAGGGGAGAGAGACACCAATGATCTTCTCAGCTGTCATCGATTACGTCGACTACAAAAATATGTCAACGTGCGTGAAATGCGTCGACGCGTCACACTGTTTACATCTCGCTTAATGGCATACTGGGAATGGAGACAGAGACCACTGTTATCAAAAGTATGGGAATACTTTAAACAGAGGCCAAATAAAATGGCCCTTTGTTCCCTTTGCAAAACCGATATGGTGTACCACGGCAGCACAAATGCGATGCACGAGCACCTCAGAGGAAAACATACTGGCGCTCTTCGGTGTTATGGTTTAACTGTTTACGAAAAGCATCAGGGTGTGCTTTCTGCTGCTCACTGATGTGCTGGTACAGTTAATTCAGTGCGTCGTTCCATTTGCTGTTGATGTTGTTCGGGGGAATGTAAACCGAAATGAGCAGTATGGCAGTATATTCCCTCGGCAGATAGAACGGCTGGCACTTAATAATCATAAACTCCACCAGGGGTGAGCAGTGTTTGCAGATCACAACAGCATCGCGACACCATGCGTCATTGATGTAAAAACAAACAGGGCTCTGTCTGCTCGATAGCACGTCAGCTGATTGAGCTGAATAGCGCCGCCTGGAACGCTGTTGCTGAGCCATGTTTCCGTGAACACAAAAACACAAACGTCTCAATCACATTGTTCTTGTTTTTCCATTTTTTTTTTCTTTTAAAATAATAATTTTTTATACAATCATATTTTATACAATATAATTTAAACAAAAATGTATACCTATACTCAGTATGTGGAATTTAATAAAATGTATTTATATATTTGCAGAAATTAAAAATAATCAAAATACCTTTTAATAATAACAACAGCCCAGTTTAAAACTTTATATTTATTTATACTGTATATCAGAAATTAACTATCACTGTCCCTTTTTTCTATAATAATAATAATAATATATATTATTAGCTAATTTATACAACTTGAAATTTTTGAAACATATTAATACTTTATTTGCAGAAATTAACATTAATCAAGATTATTATATGATGTAAAATTATTGTACATACAGTAGTACCCAATTCTTTAGCTAATGTTAACGAATTACACCTTAATGTAAAATGTTGCCAGAAATTATATCATTTACCCTCATTTTGTTTCAATAGAACAAGATAACAACAATCAGTCACTTTCAATCAGTTACCATTCCATAAAAGGTGCAATAAAAGTGCATCGTTTCATGTCTAGGTGAACTATCCCTAGTGTCCTTGGTGAATAATTTGTTGATTTATGCATGTCTGCTGATTCTGAATGACAATAAAATTAACCTTGAATTTTCTGTCCATTCCAGACATCTATACTGCTGTAAAGACATTGTCCTCCGCAGGAGCACGTCTGGCAGTCTGGGTTTCAGTATTGTGGGTGGACAAGAAGAAATCAACTGTAACCAGTCTTTCTTCATCCGCTCTATTGTAGAGGGCACACCGGCCTACAACGATGGCAGGATACGGTACAGGCGCTTGGATATATATATGTCTACTATTGTCAGAAACCATGCTTTTTGTAGAGCACTTATAAATAAACTGCCAAACATACTAAAGCTTCATCCATTTCTTTTTTTTCAAATTAGCTGTGGAGACATCCTGCTGGAGGTGAACGGGAAGAGCACTTGGGGAATGACACACACGGCTCTGGTCCGCCTGCTCAAGGAGTTGAGGGGTCGGATAACTCTCACCATCGTTTCTTGGCCTGGCAGCCTGCTATAGGACTACTCTGCATGAGGGAGGGGCTTATCACATTGACCTGCACTAGGGGGTGGAGCTTACACCACAGACCTTATAATGACAAATAAAATGGTGGATTTTAGAACCCGAGACATCCTTGAAAGGCAAGGCTTATGATACAGACTGCCCCCCAGGAGCAGGAAATGACACATGGACCTCATTCAAGGGTACTAGGAGCTCAGACTCTAAACTTGAAGGTGGAGCAAACGACTTGACTCCGCCCACCAAGAAGCACGTTTATCACACTCTGAGACCAGGAGGCACTTTCACAATTGCCCTTTTGTCAGTCGGCAAGGTTGACAAAGTTGATATTTGTGCATGAGAGGAACATTGTGTCATTATAGATGGAAGGTGGAGATTGTAATCTATATTAAAGGACTTTGGAGGGTCTAAAAACACAATTTCAGGACGCTATGAGGAGCGTGTCAGTCAAAAACTGAGTTGGAAATGTATAAACATTATGGGCACTGTGTTATATGTAGTCAGATTGTGTGACTCTAATGTTCTTGGTAGAGGACGTTGAGATGCTGCACATAAGGGGTTTTCTTCAAACGAGAGGTGAAAGGGATACTCAGATGTGTAGGGTTTGGGTGGGGGACACACATCGCCAATTCCATTAGTTTTACATGTTAGAAAAAGCATCGAAGTTCACGCACATTCTTTACTATAAACATCGATGTCTGAAAAAATAATGGAAAAGATTCAAGCACTTGTACTAGTGACTAATATTACTTTTGGTTTATGTTTCTACGGCTTTCTGATTTCGGCTTCGTTTTGTTCATTCTGACAGTGGTTCGTTCTCTCCATCCACCGGCATGGAGACACATTTGCCAGGTAGTTCTGTGTTGGTACGTTTCAGATGCTGTCGCATATGAAAATAAACTAAAGTGAGTAATAAAAAAAAGAAAAGCAATGTTAATAAACTATTTTAAAAATGGAAGATAACTTATAATGCTTATAATTATAACATGATATTTTGGTGGCCTTGCTGACTTTTTTGTTTACTTTGGGAACAAAAAAGGAAAGAGTGGTGTGTGAAAGACGTACTGTGTGTGTGAGTTTGTATGGGTGTGTGTGTGTCTAGATATCATTGTGGGGTAAGATGCGTGCTTTGGCATCTCATGCTTTGGCTTGTGCAGTATATTGTATCTATTGGTATCTTTGGTTCAATGATCAATAAAGTCATTCTTCAAGGAGACTTGTATTACTTTCTTATGGTCTTACTGTGCACTGTGTGTGTGTATATAAATGTATACATACACACACACACACACACACACACACACACACACACACACACACACATACACACACTTTATATATTTTATTTTGAAAAATGTTTACAAAGGCTGGATGTTTGTAATAATATTTCACAGTATTCTTGTTTTATTGTATTTTAGATCAGTTTAAAGGAACTTTAACTTTAATATGTAATTTATTTTTGTGATGAAAGCATCATTTTCAGCATTATTACTTCAGAGGCATGTGATCCTTCAGAAAACATTCTATAATGTGCTGATTTGGTGCTCAATAAATATTTCTGATTATTATAAATGTTGAAAACAATTATGCTGCATAATATTGTTGAGAAAAGCATTTTTCAGGATTATTTGATGAATAAAAAATGTTTACTGTCAGTTTTGATGACTTTAATGCATTTTTGCTGAATAATGTATTAATTTCAATTAATTTTTAAGGCCAGTACAGCTGTTGGTGATCTTCACTCTAAATCATGGTTCACACACATTTACAATTCTTAATTATGTTTATAATGATTTTTCTTCAACAAAATTAACATTTGGCACAACAAAAATACAATTTTGTATTATCAAAACAATAATAAATCAATGAATAAATACATTTTTAAATAAAAATAGTGTTCTTTGTTGACCACCTTTTCATTTTTTTTTAAATAATATTTTCAAGAAATTAAATGCTAAATTGCTAAAATGGTAACATAAATAGGCTTATCAAGTGTCTGCCATACTATTAATCAAAATATATTCACAGTTGGCTCTGACTGGTGATAAAACTAATGATCTTTTACTAAAGACCTCCTATTGGTCCACAAACGGGCTCACCAGCTGGTCATGGAGTTATTCTGTGGCCTCTGACTGGTTCTCCTGGTCCACATTGCACTCCTCGCTGGGCTCAAGGCTTCCTCGGTTGTGTCTAGAGCGTTTGTGCCTGTGTCTCCTGTGGCTATCTGCGTCATCACTATCATGACGCCTCCTACTGCTTCCACTAATGAGAGTGATAGATAGAAGGTCGTCACATGATCTATATATATATTATGGTTATATAAGATGCTTTGCCCCCAATGAATATCACCTTTGCGTGTTATTCTGCATGATGTGACTGATGTGAAGCTCTAATGGCATGTTTTGTATGTGGACATATTGTACATGCATTTGGTATGGTGTTAAAATTTTGTCACACCTTATTTTAAGGTCCAGTTCTCACTATTAACTAACAATTAACTATGACCTTTGCCTAAATAAACTCCTATTTACTGATTATTAATAGTTGGTAAGGTTGTTGTTAAGTTTAGGTATTGGGTAGGATTAAGGATGTAGTTATATGGTCATGCATAATATGTGCTTTATAAGTACTAATAAACAGCTAATATACATGCTAATAAGCAAATAGTTAATAGTGAAAACTGGTCCCTATACTAAAGTGTAACTGTAAGTTTCGATCTAACCACTAAAATGCACTATTAGCTACACATTCAGCAATACTGGACTCTGAAACCGTGAATACAGATCATAGCTTAAGGTCACTATGGTGTCAGAAGAGGAATTAAAAAAATAGTTCGCCCAAAAATCTAAATTCTTTCATTAATTACTCAACCTCATGTCATTCCAAACCCATAAGACCTTCGTTCATCTTCGGAACACGCATTAAGATATTTTTGCTGAAATCTGAGAGCTTTCTGGTCCTTCATAGAGAGCAATGAAACTGAAACGTTAACAGGCCATGCGGCATAATAAGGGCATCGTTAAAATAGTCCAAATGACATCAGTCCTTGAACATGGTGGTTCCCTTGCTGTCTATGCAGGGTCAGAAAGCTCTCGGATTTAATCAAAAATATATTAATTTGTGCTCCGAAGATGAACAAACTTCTTACAGGTTTAGAACGACATAAGGGTGAGTAATTAACAGGGTTTCTGCAGGGTTTAAATCAGTCAAATTTAAGACTTTTTAAGACCTTTTTATGACTATTAGGATTTGAATTTATGACCTACACGAATTACGATAAATAACTTCAGTCATTAAAATTCCTTTCAAAAGTCTTTTTTTATTATTGACTTTCATTGAAAGGAACAAGTTTTATTTATTAAAGAGTTATTCTATTATTTCTTAAGATTAAGAAACTGAAGTCTTCGCTTCTTTTTTACACTTAACAATTGTTAAGTAACATTGTAAATTAACAATTATTGTATGGCATTACTTTCCAAAATAACAAGTGTTATTGGTGTTTGGTCACAGTATTCAACACCCACAGGCAGGGCCGTAGCTGGGGTTTGCGAGGCTCCGCTGAAGGTTGTACCAGTGGGCCCTGTTTGAAATTGTTTAATTTGTACGTTCATTCATTTTTATTTATTTTTGCTATTTACAGTGTTCAATTTTTTTTCAAGTTTGTAGGTGTCCAGGTACAGAAATCGAATAATTAAATGTAAAATAGCACTGGATAGTCTATTTAATGTAAAAATTAAATATACAATCAAACCAAAATTTATTCAGACACCTTGAACATTTCTCACATTATTACAGTTTATTTGCTATTGCTTCTAAAATGGTTATAAAATATTACAAGAATTTAGGGTTAAACTGTGTCAGAAAACATTTGTCTTGATAATGTCATAACTTTGATAGAAATGTACGTAATGGATTACAATAAACCAAAACTACAGACAACTGTTATTATGACAATATTTACACAACTATCAATACTTTGTTGACCAATTACCAAGCAATGCTTCATTTTGTTCAGACTGTGGTGTGAAAAGGTTGCATTAGCAATTCAGAAAAAAAAACCACATAAGCAATGCATGGTGCTTTATAAGGTGCTGAATAATTTTTGTTCCCAATTTTATAGATTAATATTTTGACATATTTTGTATGTATTTGTCGGCATAAGAGCAAAAAGAAGCAAATTCGGTGTACAAGCGTTTTGAGACGCCTTTCTCTGCGTGAGCCCTGAACACCTGAACACCGTGGTATTGAATTGGGCTCTTTCATATCCTTTTGTTTGTTCAAAACTGCGATTAGTATTTGTTCGTTCATGTGCAGGAGGGACTGTCCGTGATATGCGGCTCTCTCTACGCAACGAACACAGCGCGCGAGTAACCAGCTACTCAGTTCAGCTTTTCCGCGTCTTGTGTTTGGATGCTTGATACCGATTGTTAGCGGCGGGCTAAACGCACCGTCTTCGAGCCATAGATCCTTAAAGGTACATTTTCCCATTGTGATAGCCAGGATGATTTCAATTAAGCTAAGCAGTGACTCAGTATGATACAGTATGTTCGGAGTTCACGCGGGTTCCTGTGAAAGACCACCCAGATTCCTCATACAGAACTACAACAGGCGAAACAAATGAATGCCAAATGATTGCCGCTGCTAGGGCATTTTGATGGAAGAACAAATTAATGGACTAGCATATCAATTTAAGACGTGGCTAAATGTTTTTTATGACCTTGTATGGAAAATCCGGACGTTTTTATGACTTTTTATGGCCTTAAATTCTTATTGTTAAATTTATGACTTTTTATGACTTTTTATGGCCCCGCGGAAACCGTGAATTAATGACAGAATTTTCATTTTTTTGGGTGAACTACCCCTTTAAACCCATAGCTAGATAGGATTAAAACAAAATATTATAAAATAGATACCAAATGTTAGATAATAGATAATAGAAAAAAAAAAATAGAATGTTCACTGCAGGGACATTTTCTGCCCTTCATCTGGGGCATTTTAGTTATCTTTGTTATTTTTCTTTTACTGTCCAGCACCCTGGTGAGTTTCTGACCCGGTGTGTTACCTGCGTGAGGATCTATGTTGTTCATTCCTGTCTCTGTGTCTTCTTTCTCGATGTCTGTCTCTCACTCCTTCTCTTCTCGAGCTTTCTCGGTACCTCTCGCTTCCGTAATGATGGTGATCCCTGTGTCGAGACACACGCTCCTCCTCACTGCACACACATGTAGAACAACATAGTGCATCAGTCTGTTATAAAACAGAGCAAGATGATTTGGTTAGCTACATATGTAGGGCAGCATCCTACAGTAACTGTAAAGGAACCTCAAAAGCAATGGCTGGAATGGTCAAACTTTGTACGTCACACAAGTAACATTCACCATGGCAAATTGGAAGTTGTTCTCAACAGAGTTTGACTTTAGCATGTTGCTAAGCTTATGACAGTTTCAAAATCATTACAATTATACACTGACTTCTAATAAGATGAATGGCTTCTGTTTACACTCCAGATGGGACAAACTACCTTGTTTGATGAAACAGTAAGACTAAAGGTTTGTTCACACCTAAAAAGATAACTATGACAATAACAATATTAGCATGCCACTTTAAGTGCTCAAACATTGAGTGGAATCTATTTGGCTGTCAAAGTTTTTATCGTTTATCACCTAAAAAATATTCTGAAAGTGATTTCAATGCTATTGTCCCTCTCTTTTTATCGTTATAACTGTTGTGTGGACTTGTTTTTTTCTTCTTCTTTTTTTTACAACGATCAATAAATCATGTAGTTATCAACCTAGGCATGAACAGGCTTCAAAGCTAGTGGAACCTTATTCATTTTTGCTCCAGTATTATCTAAACACTTACTCGATAAATGTTAAAATGTTACACTTGTCCGGTATCATTTTATCATTAAGAACTTCATATTCCAATGTAAGTAGTAACAGTTTTAATGTAGCTTCCCCAACATGGTTAACATACAGTATACTGCACAATTGGAATGACTGATTAATTTCAAATATATAAAAATTATTCTGCATATTAACAAGGTTACGGCCACACAAACTGCATCTCTCTGAAATGGCTCAACCTACAACTGTTATGATGTACAGTATTCTAATGAATGGCTCCGATTACACATTTACCACATTCTCTCTTTTTCTCTGTGCACATTCACACAGAAAAAGAGAGAGACAAACTCAATAACTTGATCACTTCATCTGTAATTACCAGTCATTTGAAACCTCCGGCCCTCAGGTGCTGTGCAATAGATTAGTCTTGGAAACACTAATTAGATGATAGGGGACAAAAGACCTTGTGGTGGCAGTGGTCAGTGTGAGGCACTTGTGGAGTGTGTGCGATTGCTCCACACAGTCAAATGTTTTTGTTTCACTCAAAGGCACCATTCCCCCAAAAAATGAACACTCCACTGCTATAAACCTTTTTGATAAACTATGTCTTTCAGTAACTCCGACGTTTCCTCTCTTTGCATTTCTCATAGTTAGTCAAATGATATCTTTGTTA
The DNA here is from genome assembly GCF_963082965.1 of Carassius carassius. NCBI lineage: Eukaryota > Metazoa > Chordata > Actinopteri > Cypriniformes > Cyprinidae > Carassius > Carassius carassius. Next base: position 15,922,852 of record NC_081772.1, on the reverse strand, counting down.
CTGTTAGTAGCTGCTAACAGAAACCGCTAACACGTGAATCTGTTTTCTTTTTTTTTTTTAAAGCTGTTTATTAAGAATTACAACCATATACAGTATATGCCCCATGTATAAAGGCACAATGAGTAAAACATGATGTGATTGTCTGTCTTCTGTGTGTGTGTAGGCCGTCGTGCCAGCTGGACTGAAGACATGCCAGTCCTCTCTCTATGCCACAGGAATGAGATCATATCTAGGGGACAAGTGTTCACCAAATGTCCAACCAGCTGCTAAGAGCTTTACCAGCCAGATTAAGGGCTAAGTGAGAAAAAAGAAAGAAGTAAATGAAGCAGACAGTCAGTTCAGGTGTTGTTGATCTCTTTGTGCTGATCTTGTTCTTGTGTTCGGCCCCGTTTACACCTTGTATTAACATTCTCCTTGGGTGATCGGAGCATGAGTGATCAGGCAAAACAATAAAAGGTACCTGTTTGATATTACAAGTACTATAAAAGAAGTAATCTTTGGATGAACCCATCTGTGACTAAGATATTTAGTTTGAGGTACTAAGCTACTGTAGATAATAATGAGCAGAGCTATATTCTACTTTGTCATCTGTCTATAAAGATAATCAGAACTCGCGCTCCTGTTCAAAATATTTTTTTTTAAAGAAATGAATACTTTTACTCTGCAAGGACACATTAAATGGATCAAATGTGACAAAAAAGTCATTTATGATATTACAAAATGCTTCTATTTCAAATAAACCATTTTCTCTTTAACTTTCTATTCATCAAACAATCATGGAAAAAAATGTATCATGATTTCCAAAATAAAATGATAAATAAAATAAATAAATAAATAAATAAAATGATAATATAAAAAGCCAGGCTACACAAAACTTTGTTACTTGTTTTATATATATATATATATATATATACAGTACAGACCAAAAGTTTGGACACTTTATTTTCTTCTTTATTTTCATGACTATGAAAATTGTAGAGTCACACTGAAGGCATCAAGGGCTATTTGACCAAGAAGGAGAGTGATGGGGTGCTGCGCCAGATGACCTGGCCTTCACAGTCACCGGACCTGAACCCAATCGAGATGGTTTAGGGGTGAGCTGGACCGCAGACAGAAGGCAAAAGGGCCAACAAGTGCTAAGCATCTCTCGGGGAACTCCTTCAAGACTGTTGGAAGACCATTTCAGGTGACTACCTCTTGAAGCTCATCAAGAGAATGCCAAGAGTGTGCAAAGCAGTAATCAAAGCAAAAGGTGGCTACTTTGAAGAACCTAGAATATGACATATTTTCAGTTGTTTCACACTTTTTTGTTATGTATATAATTCCATATATAATTCCACATGTGTTAATTCATAATTTTGATGCCTTCAGTGTGAATCTACCATTTTCATAATCATGAAAATAAAGAAAACTCTTTGAATGAGAAGGTGTGTCCAAACTTTTGGTCTGTACTATATATATATATATATATATATATATATATATATATATATATATATATATATATATATATAAAATTAAATCAATATTTTAAAATTAATATTTTAAAAATGTCATCATTCAATTTGCCAGATGTGATGTTTTGAGAGTAATTTACTTTTGTGAAATACATTTATTGAAAATACACAACTATTCAACGTATATTCAAAAAATGAACTTATTGAATCTGTAGTATATTATCTACATTCATTCATTTACTTTTATTTAAATTTAATTCAAATTTGCATTACTTGTTACATCACAAGATGTCCTAAGTGTCATGGTTCCGATGAGGGATGAAGCGTGGACTCAATTGAAGGACGATGGGCTTTTATGGACGATTAATAGTAAAAACGAAACAAAAGCAAACACAAACTACCCCGAGGGGGGAAAACAGGCAGGCTCGCCAGGACAGGGCACAGCATTGCAACAAGAAAATCTGACATACACAACAGGAACTACTAGTGTTGTCACGGTACCAAAATTTCAGTATTCGGTACCGATACCAGTGAAAATCCATGGTTCTCGGTACCAATTTCAGTACCAAAGCAAAACACAAAAATATGCTAATTTAAAAAAAAAACTTTTTATCACTAAAAATAAAACCAGTGTCATTTTTTATACTTATTTACAATTGAGTTTAAAGTTTTTCTACAAGTAATATAATTATAAAAAACAGTAAACAAGTTTCACCCAAATTTAATTTGTCTTTTAATTTATGAAATTTAAACACATTTAATTTTTTGGAAAATTAAGGGGATTTGCTATTAAAATTAAAACATGGAAGAAATACTGTGTGATTTATTTCTTTAAAAAATAAAGTTTTATTAATTTTTTCAACAGTAGTAGCAGTATCACATACATTTTACTAAATAATAGTAATATTTGTAGCACAATTGTGGAAAAATTTACTTTTAATGAATGCATATTTGTCATTTTAACTGAACTTAAGACTGGTGGTGATGCTTAAGATATTTTTGGTCATTAAGGGTTTCTGTAAAAAAAAAAAAAACATATTAATAGATCATATTAATTATCATTAAAAGATAATACTACTACTAATTCTACTACCATACTAACAATATACAATTAACTATGGATCGATGAGCTGCTGGGTTCATGAATATTAATCAAGTTGTCTGCATTCGGTCGAAATGATTTGCTGAAATCAAAACAGGGACAGTACTAGATCAGCGCCAGCTAATGAAATTGCCATTTGTGCATTAGATCCGCCCACTACCGGAGAAACCGGCATATCTTCTGCTTGTCTAAAGATATGAATAATTTTTAAATAAACTCCATTATTTTGACAGGAGAAGACAACAAAGAATATAGTTAACATTTGGTGCGTCGATTCAGCGTGGTAAGACTCTCGCTCTCTCTTTCTTTGCATGTGTTAGAAACAGCGCTATCAGCAAAGCGACGGCGAGTCGTGCGCCTTCACACAGAGTTTACAGTTCGGCATAAACAGGAGCACTGTGCGTCTATTGAGATGAACTAAAATAATACAGATCGCTTGATGGAGAGAGAACCTCTGAAGCCCTCAGTCAGTGTTCAGCGAGTGAAAATGTGCTAATCTTATAATAGCCGTGAACACACACACTGGCGAGTAAAATCTAAGAATTTACTCTTAGATTTGCTAACAATAGAATGGCTAACAATAGACATAATTTAATCACCCAGAGTAAAATTTAGTCGCATATGCGAGTGATTTACTCGAAATGTAGAGGGTTGTTTTGACGTTTTGCCGTGAATACCTTTAAATTGACACTGGTTTTACCCAAATGAAACGGTAAAAAACTTGTGAAGTGACTCAGAACAGAACTGATGATTTTGTTGATGTATTTATGTCCTCACTGAGTTGGCAGATGCTGAAATTATGGCAAGTGTCACACGCTTCAGTTTATGTAGTAAACAAACCATTCATTCATTCACACAGAGACTAACACGCAGGATTCATATATCAAACAACTTTTGCGGCTTAACATTTACATATAGCTACTGGTCCATATGGAGATTTGATTTGATTAATTTATGCCAACTTTGACAAATTCCGTGACTGTCCATATTAAAATCTAAGTTTCATTTTCATGACTGGATTTTGAGATTCCGTCTGAGTTTTCTGCTTCGCGGAAATCATAGCGCTGTATGCGTCAAGAACTGGGTTTGAACGGGTTCTCGGTACCACCGGTACTTAAAGAAACCTGATACCGTGACATTTTCATTTTTTTAGTACCGACTTGGTACCGAAATACCGTGTCTTTTAACAACACTAGGAACTACTAACATATACCAAAGGACCAGCACAGGACTGCAGACTCAAGGATAATAAATATGGAGACAAACGAGGAGGGTAACGAGGGAGACACAGGTGGAGCAATTGAAACAACTTGGGCCCACATTTATGGCTTCATGCAGCACGTTCATGATAGCCAGAAATACTGACAGGGTATCCATGATGGTTGAAGACTCTGTATTGGCTGCCATTTTGTGACGAGGCTCTGGACTGGCATCTGATCACATCTTTTGCACGGCGGGATGTTGGACTCGTGAAAAATAATCACATTGTCTGTTTTCACCAAAACTGATTTACTTGATTTACGTCAAAACACGGATAGAATTGTCTTTAGTACAAGCGGCGCTTGCTGTTAGGCGGGAGCGAGCAGCCAGCAGAGGATTCCGCAGCCTTCCTTGAACAGTTCATGATTTCTGATTTACGTACTGCGTGAGAAGGGCTTTGATTGGATGATGACAAGTATCGGTGATCATTCTCAAGAGATCAGCACTGCTGCTGTTGTATCAGTCAGTGGTTAGATCAGCATAGTAGTCAAAAAACAGGACAAGGGAGGTCACGTACGGGTCACATACAAATAAATTAGGCCCAAATACGGGACATCCCGGCTTGTGTATGGTGAACAGAATTGTTGTCGTTCTCTCAGCAAGTGGCAGACCGTGATGGATTGTGCAGTGTTGATATGATATAAAACAGTGATGAAGAAGTCAAATATTTGTCAGTGTATATCATTTGTTGGTCAGTTGGTTCTCTACTCTATCAGAGCAATGGCACAGATGCTAAGCTGCTAACATACCCTCAAAGCCTTGGCATGTGCAGCTCTGTCTGACAACATTAATCTTCATACCATGCCAAAAGTGTGTGTGGCTTCGCACAGGCCCAGCATGAGTCAGAAGACTCATGTGGAGATTTGACAGTCATTTTATTTTGCACGTTGTCACACTTTTTGATTAAAAAGCAACCCTTAAGGCACTAAAGAGGACATACTCATACAGATATTGAGATATGGTCACTCATGTTCATGTGAAGTGAGAGCAAGAGACAGCTTATCTAAAAGAGCAAGAGCATGTTGACTTCATAAGTGTGACAGACCGGTGTGCTTCTCCACTGTTGTACTGACCTGTTTTAATCTCAGATCTCTCCACGTGACATCACACTGAATACTGCCACCAAAGCAACGACTCAAATGTTCCTCAAGTCAAAGAGAACTCAATATAAATTGGCCAAAAGTGAAAAATTCCTTTCAAACTGTACGACTTTCTTCTGTGGTACACAGTAATTCTAAGGAATGTGTTGCTTGCTTTGGGTGAATTGCCGCATGGCCAAGTTTGATGTCCCATACTCGGAATTTGTGCATTGCATTTAACCCATCCAAGTGCACACATACAGTAGTGCAGACACACATGGAGCAGTAGTCAGCCATATTGATGGAGCGCCCAGGGAGCAGTTAGGGGTTTGGTGCCTTGATCAAGGGTCTCACTTCATTCGTGGTATTGAGAGAGGAAGAGAGCTCTGGTTATTCACTCCCCGATTCTCTAACCATTAGGTCACGACTGCCCCTTTGCTGCATTAAGTTACAATGAAAGATAACTGAAGTTGCCAAGCTACAAAACAGATGCAAATCACCATAAAATAAACCATAGAAACGGTCCACATGACTCCTTCACTTCTTCTGAAAGAGTTAATTTGTTGTTAAGTTTGGTCTTTTAAAAGAATGTGTTTCAGTTCACAAATAAATGAACAAATCTAAATCACTCAAAGATCTGATCATCATCAGTGAATAATTTCAGTCTGTTTCCCACAAAAAGCTGTCATGGCTTCTGACTTGTAATATGAAGCTTGTAATATGAATCTGATAAACCCCTTTTTATGATTATTTTGCTTCATTTCTGAGGCGTTAAAAGCTCTACACACGCTGTAGACTAGGGGTTGAAAGACAGTTTTTTTTTTAAAGTTGACATTTATGAAAGTTGAGTCTGACTAGTTACTGATGATTCATTAATGAACAAGCCTGAACCTTGAGCTGAGACTCGAACACCTTGTGCACAGCTATGACATATGACACAGTGCTGCTCAAATGGCTATTGCTCCTATAACAGCTAATAATTCTTTTGTCTTTGTGTCGTTATATTTCTCAGATTTCTGCTCATTCTAAATCAGATGCAGATAAAGTAGCACAGTAACGTTTACATTTACTTTAATATGAATGCATTAATGAGAAAGCAATTGCGTGTGAAATAATTCTACCTGCAGGCATCTAGAACTAGAACATTTCAGTTTCAAAGCTATTTTATTGAGAAATCACAGAACAGTGTTGCACTACTGAATGATTCTGTGTGCTACTGTCTGTCTACAAGCAACTGTTTGTAGCCAATGTGTGTGCGTTACAATGCAGCAGCGCATTAGATTAGAATGGCGATTAACTTACTGTACAATAAGCTGTTTAAAACGTGCATTCTCCCATTCAATTTCCAGCATCCAGATGGTATAATCACACAAGTGTTGTGAAGCGCTTTCAGAGTATGCATTTATTTATAATTTTAATTGTTTGTAAATGGAGCATATATGTGGAGATCAAAGATTTCTTATCCTGTTGCACTTGTTTCTTATCCAGTGCCCAGTCAATGCCCAGCTTAATGAGTCATGGCAGAGCATTAAATTCGACTAGTTGACTAGCCTGTGCAGCCCCTACTGTGGACTGGAAAAAACCAGTTGCTACAAATTTCTAGTTTGTGTTTCTCAGAGGAATGGAAGTAATGCTAGTTTAGAATGACACAAGTCAAACAATTGCACAGATCTTAAAAACAGCTACAATACAATGTCCAATTAACCTTGCTATATTGAGACTGTTAATTGAATGTCCTACCTTCTGTGCTCTTGGGAGGAGGGGCTGTGTTCTCGATCGGTTTCTCTATAACGCTCTCTCTCCTGCTCTTGGTCTTTTGTGTGTCCTCTTTCTCTGGCTTTCTCTCTAACCCTTTCTTTGTTATGACGGGTGTAGTTTTCCCATGCCTTGCTGCTGTCTATCACACCTGACCATGAAGCCACGCCCACTGCAGGTGTATACACACCTGGAAAAAAGAAAACAAAATTATTAAAGCAGCAGATAGGAATACATATCTATTTATATTAAATATAATAATAATTATACAATTAAATAAATAATTAATCTATGTATCTATCTAGCTACACACATACAAACAATGATTTACAATAGTGACATTAAAAAATTTAATTAAAAAAACTATATTAAAAAAGCCATAGCAGTTTTATGCAGCACATTTTTGCTGAATATTTAAACTGCACATTTGAGACAGATGGCAGGATAACAGCTTGCTTTTACTAGAACAGCTATTGCTTTCTCTCTGCCTCTCTTTTACTCACAAACATGAATACAACAATCACTGAAAGCTCACAGTGACGATAACTGCTTTAGCCTCTTGAGCACGCCCAAATCATTACAACATGCAGAGGTTAACAAGGCAACAGCAGGTTTTCTGACATGCTCATTTTTCTCTGAGTGTGTGTATGTCCTTGTTAACCTCTGCCTGCAACAATGATGTGTGCTGGACTGCAGTGGAAATGCTTGCAGTGCATTTCTATGCTCAGTGGCTGGAAACGCATCCCTCTAGTTCAACTGGACGTGTGTGTGTTTGTGGGTGTGTAGTGATGATGAGAGGATGTTGAGTATGATAACACTTTGTATACAGTAACTGTAGTCTCCACCAACCGCACACCTACCCATGCATCCTTATAGTTCTGTGAAGTGTTTGGCAGTCTGGCTGTGTTTGTGTGACCAGAAACTCTTCTTTTCACTTTATTTTTTTTTTTTTTGGACTGGCAGTCCAGGACTTTGGATGCTCCAATTAAGACACACCAAATTCAGGTTCCAAACTAAATATTTTCTCACTATTCGCTACAAGATGTTTGGAAAATCCACAAGGAAATGTTCCTCAAACACAGACTTCCTTTCCCACACACATAATTCAGGAGCCAATGAAAATTCTAAATGTTCCATAATAAAGTTTATTTCATTTCTCAAGTCAAAAATGTATTGCCTAACCTTTGAATCACTAAAAATTTGGATTAGGTTATAGACTATTAGGTTATAACTGGCATAAGTTTTACCCAAGATGACTAGTGTAGTGCATGACTTTCATAAACTTTCAATGTTCATACCTGCAGGGAAGGGGTAAGGTGTAGCTGAGCGTCGATCATAGCCTCCCAAACGTCCACTGCTGTAATAAAAAAGATAACGTTAGTGTTGACAGCGTGGTTAAATCATCTACTATTTTGAAAGGTTCTTATTTTAAATATTTAAAGTAGTTCGAGTTGAGTTTTTTTTTTTAATATAAATTCAAATGTATGCACATACACATTAATCTGACCCTTAGTTTTTCTCTTTCAGGAAAAGGAGGTGCTGTAACATATTCAATATGATTTACTTTGCCCAAATTGACCCTTGTGAACAAAGCAAGACCCCATTATTTTTTAACTAACAACAAAAAGAGGAATAAATAGAGCATACCAACAAAATAGGCAAAAAGGAAAAGGAAAGAAAGAGGTAGTCAGACCTTTTTACAATGATCAAAAGACGTTCCTCTGTTTAAGAGCTCAATTTCTTCATTGTTTGATGTTACTGGCATTAACTCAAAGTGCAGCATGCGCCCGGTAACGTGCCAGCAGTGTGCAACTATGTGTGTGATAATGTGAGGAGATACAGCTCTGGCAAACACACCACTGGTGATCCATAAACCCTGGATGCCTGCACCACTTCCGGGGCATTCTGCAGGAGTAGAAGTTAAGTTTGTGTGTACAAGAAATCACATCCAACAGGACTCCTTGTGGTTTAGGTGTTGGTTAAGAGTGCACAGTTTCTATTAATATCTCTGAAATACACGCCGCTTTTCTGGATTCTCTTTCTCGTTGTCTTTCTCCCTTGCTCTATCCCACTTCTTCTTTTCTTTGCTTATGAACCCTTTTAAATTCAGCCAACTACAATACATGTTGAGTATGTTTTATCCCTTCACTCTTGCTTTATGTCTATATAGAGGAGAGCAGACAAAAGAAGATGAGAGGAGGAATTTGTGATAATCAATGTTAAATTATCTCGCATTTACAATCTAACTCCTGAGGTAAGCCTTAATTAGCGACTGGCTCATTAAGACAGCTAATCATTGCAGAATTTGTTGAATTTTGGCTCACAGTAATGGCTGTGCAAAGTTGCTGCCCATCCAGTAGGCTGTTCCACATTGCTCTGGTAAGTAACCGTATCAACAACACAATTATTATTGATATTCCACAACATGTGATGAGGGATTGCTGACAAGTAATGAGTTATACTGGATGTGGATGCCAAGTCTCAAGACATTTATTCAAACACAGTGTTGAAAGCAATTTGCCTTCAATATAAAATTAGTGTCTCTGCCTAAAAAGTTGTGGAAAATGGATTTCCTAGACATGGACTGTAAATTCTCTTGTTGACTGGAGAGCCAAAGCATGATAAATTTAAAGCAGAAGGAAAGGTGTTGTGCTTTTGAAATGATGTCCCAGAGAGCACTATTTCAGGGATGTCCCTCAGGGCTTTGAATAAGGACCCTTTAAATGTACTATATATAACCAGCATGTGATGTTTATGTATGAAAAATGAGCATGTACATGACAGATAGGACAGAAAAAGAGAGAGTATAAGAAGAAAAGTGAGTTTTTTGGCATGATGGTGTGAGAGGAAGTGATTCATGAATTATACAGTCCTTGGTTGGCAGGGTTCGGATGAACGGAAACTCCTTCAAGGATGTTTGGACTTGGCAGAGATACTGAGACGTGAGAAGAACCATTCTTTAAACAACAGAAAAAAAGTATGAAAAAAAGCAAACCTAAGGACCAGGAAACGGGAGAAAAAAAATTGAGGAAGCTGGGTCAGAAATGGTGAAAAAAGTATAAAAATAGCACAAATAAACAGAGATAAAGAGGATAAAAATATTTAAAAAAATGCCAACAAAGACAGATTTTTTTCTTTTCATTTAATGTATATATATATATATATATATATATATATATATATATATATATATATATAAATTTACCCATGATTTCCCTGCAGCCTTAAAACAATTGGCACTGAACCACACAAATGTTCTGCAGATGATGATGCCTGTCAAACTGTGAGGGGGAGTGAATCTAGAAATAAAGTTGGGGGGAGATAGACAGGCCAAGACTTGGCTGTTTTTTTTGGGGAGAAAGGGAGGAAGAGTATGAGGCATAGATGGATGGGGAGTTAGTTCTGGATGTCTGGAGTCACAAACATGGCCACCCTGTCTGTGTCTGTCTCTGCCTTATTAGGCATTTGACTGGATGGGGGACATTCTTTTAACCGTATTTTAGTCCTAAGAAGATAAGTTACAGTGTCAGACAGAGCTGAGAAGCAAATAAGTATGTGTACAAAGAGACAGACACACACACACACACTCACGCACACTTAACCACCTTAAACACACGTTTGATAGCTTCCAAGCACAGGGATAAGCTGAAAGAGCTGGATCAAACTGAATAATAGTAATTCTGTGTGTATGGAAGAAAGACAGTCACAGTGGATTAACTGAAGCAGATGGGAGTTTAGTGCATTTGTCTTGATTTCTCTTCTTCTAAGTCTGGGGTGAAACTTTGATGAGCTGCCCTACATACTGCAGGCAGGAACTGAGACAGAAGTAACGAGTCTGATACAGCTTTTGTAGCTGCAGCCAAGATTTCCTGTCCCATAAACTCCATGAAGGCTGCCAATCATAGCTTTAAGAAGAGCCAGTCATCTCTGTCATGAGGGACACTGAATATTTGAGCCTAATAACTTTCGAACTTACATAACCTTTTACATTTATCTTTACATATATTTTTTCTCAGATTTATGTGATATTTTCTTTTGGTAGTGACAATTTACCATATAACAGTCTGCTATAAGAAAATATTGTGCCCACTGGTAGTAGCATTTATTTGCATGTGCTGTTGGGGTTGTTTTAGCACACAATTAATTAATTATGCTAATCCGGTACAGTAGCAAACACTTGCCACATTTAAGCATTACACCATTTAAAAGTAAATGTCTTTTCTTTTGGCCTACTGCTTGCTTTCTCAAGACAGAAACAGGTAATAGAAATGACTATAACTATGTTTCCATTCAAGTTGCGAAATATACACTACCATTCAAAAGGTATTTTCGGAAAGAAATTAATACTTTTATTCAGCAAGGATGCATTAAACAGATTAAAAGGGACAGTAACTGCATTTACAATGTTAGAAAAGATTTCAAATAAATGCTGTTCTTTTGAACTTTCTATTAAAAAAATCCTGAAAAATAAGCATCACCATTTCCACCAAAATATTAAACAGCACAGCTGCTTTCAACATTTATAATAAGAAGAAATGTTTGAGCAGCAAATCAGCATATTAGAATTATTTCTGAAGGTTCGTGTGACACTGAAGACTGGAGTAATGGCTGCTGGAAATTCAGCTTTACCATCGCAGGAATAAATTACATTTGAAAATATATATATATATATATTTTAAATTGCAATAATAGTAATCATAATTCAACAGCATTACCGTTTAAATATGTATGCACAAATAAATAAATAAATAAATAAGCAAACATTTTAGATTTTTTTTTCTTATTTTGGTGTTTCCATTCTTACATTTTTTGCTACATCTCAAAATTTGCATAAAATATATGGATGGACACTCGACCACTGACTTCATTTGAATATAAACTGATATTCAGGCATTTTGAGACACAGGTGTTCTTTCACAAGCTCTACCTCTTTCTCTCTCCCTTTCTTTCTCTGTCTTTCTTTTTCTCCTTCTTTTGCCTGTATAGTGACCTGCTATGTTCTTGCTTCGTCTTTCTGCTACATCTCCTCTGTCTCTCTCTCCAGTTTCTATATGACCCCAACCTGGACATATATACACACATGATCCATATTTCAAACACAAACCCTGCTATAATGCATAACAATCAACCAGTAAGAAAAAAAATAGCACTTGAATATGAACACTTACCTATCTAATGGTGGTATCATAGGTGGAGGGGCCCCGGGAGGTAATGGGAAACCTGAAACGGCAGACATAAACAGATTTTATGTGAATAATGATATGGGGAAATCAAAATTATAAGCATGAAAAATGAGGAATATTAAAATCATAAGTGTACATGCAGTACAATTATTTTCAAATGTCTTCATATGATTCCATTTATTATAAAAAATGCATGTTTGAGTCTGTGTGCGTATGTCCAGATGTCCTGACTTCCAATGACTCAACACTGTTTATGACACATCCAGACAGGATTCAACAAACTCAGTGGCCTGCAACTTTTACTGCCCCACTAACTGTGACGCCCCCCTTAAACGCGTGTGTAAAACAAATGGGCCTTCGCAGCAACCCCAAAAAACACATTCTCCCTCACATGGCTGAGACACTCTTATCTGCTTTGATCACACTTAGCCACAGACTCACAAACATTCATGCACATCTGGGCACCATCCCACTTTTGTTTTTCCACAGACCCCTGATGGGGGCCAGCTCCAAAAGATAAGTTTTCAACGACAACACAAATGACTGAAAAAGGCTTAAAGAAAAACAGTAATTTGAGAAACCCAGAAATCACGCAGTTCTGGCTAACACAAGATGAGGCAGAAATGGAGCGCAACTCCAACGCATGCATCCACTCACACAGAGCCTCGCAAATCATCTGTGCTGTCCTTGAAACTTCACAGTCCTCTAAGAAAGTATGTACTTTGTGAACTATGCCCTAAACTATTCTAAACTACTTTTTAGGTCTGCCTGTGGATGCTATGCTAATTTATGTCAGAGATCTGTTGCAAGCTCTAGAATAGTTCAGTAAGATCACAGATCTGCTTGTGGTGCACATTAATAGATGCTCCAAACACTGTTTCTGTGTCATGAGTTTGGCAGTGTGTATTTTGATCAATGGGGCAAAACAGACTACACAAAAATAAAATGTCAAATATATGGTACCATTTTACAAAAACATTAGATCATGCATAAACTATCAAGAACAATTAAGTACACATACACATACACATCATTCAAACACGTTTCTATAGGATCATGTGACACTAAAGACTGCAGTACTGGCTGCTGAAAATTCAGCTTTGTCATCACAAAAAAGAATTGCATTTGAAAATATATTATAACATGGACAAGTTGCTTTAAATTGTAATAACATTTCTTAATATTACAGTTTTGGTCAAATCAATGCAGTCTTGGTGAACTTATTAATCAAAAACATTGAAAAATCTTAAAAATTAGTTTATTCATGTTTGTTAAAAATACAGAATATGTACAATCTGAAGTGTATACATCTGTATACACTTCATTTAAAAAAAACTGTATACATCGACATTAAAAAATCTGTAAAAGTATATTGCATTCTAAGTTTATGTTTCTTTAATTTCTTTAATTTGTTTTGTGTGTGTTTGTGTGTGTGTGTGTGTGTGTGGGTGGGTGTGTGTGTTTGTGTGTGAGACAGGGTTGACAGTATCATTATAAGTATTTTCTCTTTTTTTAGATATTTAGATAAAGGGTGCTTAAAGGTACTTTATGAATGTTTACAACCATTAATGTCCTCTAAAAGTATCAAAGCGGATCACTCTTTTTGTAATATAATATAATATAATCCTCTAAATATAATAATTGTATAAATACAAATCCTCTCCTAACAAATCTGTCATTAAATTAAATTGTCAAATCTGTCATTAAATTATGATTTGAATGAAGAAAAAATAACAAAAACAAAGCTCTCACACCTCCACAACTTCATTTAATCAAACCATTCCTCTCCTAACAATTGGCTCTCTCCATCTTTCCCCCTCAGCACATTTTCAGTGCCACGATTCTGCTAGCATGCCACTTTTTCATTCTTCCCGCCCTGAGCTATTTTTAGTCACACGCAGCACATTAATGACACAAAAGGAACAGCGTGGCCGTAACGGGATGGTGATATCCGCAGGGTGAGTGAGTCAAAAATAGAGAGGCCTATAACTTAAAGATGGGGAGGTGGGCTTCTATGATAAAATGAAAAAGGCCTGTTCTGGATTATAGGCTGAACTTCAAAGGCTAGGCCTGACCAGGAAGTTTGATATTTTGACTGTATTAAAAAGGATGAGTGGGTCCTGAGTGTGAGTCTGTCAGTGAGAGGTCTGAGTGGGCCGGTGGAGGGGTGGCAGGATTTGGCAGAAGGGGATTTTTTGATGGGGCTTTGAAGCGGAAGAGGGGTAGGGTTAAGAGAGCTCAAATATAGAAGTTCTGTAAAAAATGTGGAGGTGCAGCATCTGAGCAGAAAGTTAGGCCTGTACTGCAGAGGAAAACCTGGAGAGAATTACACACACCTGGATACAGACACACCAGCTCAAGCACATATGTTGTCAGACTCCTACAGAGACACATGCATGCTCAATATTTAGTCACTGTCAAATGAAAAACACACATCTGCTGCAGCTCATCTGGTTTAGCACCTGAACTCTAACTTTTAACCTTAAGCACACAGCATTTTGGGGCATCATGGGACATTTCACTGCGCTCTGAATCACAGACCTAGTATGCAATATTTTAATGGTGAAAAACACATTAACAAACTACTTCAAGAGGCAATTGAAGTAGATTCATTTTTGTTTGCTATACCACACTTAGCAAAAATAACGGTTTAGGATATTTAGGATCTCTTCATACCAGGAGAAGACAGCAGCTCGCTCAATATGGGTCTGAATCAATCACATCCTGGATAAATGTTGTCATGGCAACCACAAATTCCACACGGTTGGCTATTTGTATAATGCAGTCCAATGAAAACATATCAGCATGTCCTTTGACCTTCCCTTGGACTGTTTAAAAGAGTGCTGGCCTTCAGTCAGGAAACTTCCAGCTTCACGGATCAAAATAAGTCTTATGCTCAGCAAGGCTGTATTTATTTGATCCAAAATACATTAAAAACAGTAATATTGTGAAATATTATTACAATTTAAATAACTGTTTTCTGTAATTATATATTTTAAATAAAATTTATTCCTGTGATGACAATGCTGAATTTTCAGCAGCTATTACACCAGTCTTCAGTGTCACATGATCCTTTAGAAGAAGCTTTGATGTGAAAAAAATATTTTTTAACAGTTTTAAAAGAAAAGCATTTATTTAAATGTATGAATTTAAATGTATGCATTTAGCAGACGCTTTTATCCAAAGCGACTTACAGTGCATTCAGGCTATCAATTTTTACATATCATGTGTTCCCGGGGAATCGAACCCCTAACCTTGCGCTTGATAGCGCAATGCTCGACCAAATGAGCTACAGGAACACAGGAATATATTTATTTAAAATATAAATATTTTGTAAAAAAAAATTTATGTCATTACTGTCTCTTTTGATAGTTTTTTACTGACAACAAACTTTTGAAAAAAAATAAAAAATAATATATTCTGAAAAATAACATTAAAATTTCTAATTTAATCTTATTAATAGTATTATGATGATTGACCTGCTGGTTATTAGAATAATCTGGTTAATATGCTGCACTGTATCACTATCGGACGTGTTCTGCTTGATTTTGCAGCTATTAAAAGTGAGTTTTGAAAGAAGCTGAAGGAAAACCCTGCAATGTCGTAACATTCACATGCTACTACGGCACTACACAGCACAGACCCGTACCTTTTCTGCTGACACAGTGAGTGTGTATGAGTGTACAGCAATTAGCTCACTTACCAGGTGGTGGTATGAGGGGAAGAGTGGTGCTGATGGAGGGAGGAGGAAAAGGTGGAGGTGGGATATTGGGAGGAAAGAAGGGCAACAGCTTTGGGGAAGATAGCTCTGTGTCCGAGGATTGCTCGGACACAACCTGAAATCACATGAGTATATGATATCAGTACTCTATCTTTACAGCGATTCACTCTGTGTCCATCAAACATGCAAAAACACACCTGGATGTTATTTTCATCAGCACTGTGACGTCTTCTTCCTTCCACTCGACTGATGGTCCCTGCTTGTCCTCCGATAACATTGATCCCACCACTCGACTTCCTGCATTCACACCCACACGCATAAATCAAAGTTGGATCATTATGTTGAGTCCATATGTGTGAGTGAGGAGGATGAAATGTGCGTTGCACACTGCAAGCCATTTAATGAACCACAAAAGGTTCTCTTTATTTTGTGCTATAGCATACTTGGAACACACACAAAAAGACAATCTCAGTCAATGCTATTTTCGTGCTGATCTGGGAAATCTCTGATGTGCTAGACATATTTTTAGCTCATGTACACACAGCAGTCATACGCTTGCGCGAATGTGTGGTAGTCATCACCATTCATAAATCTTCAAGTCTCCTGAAACAAGGCTACAAATACTCGCTGTAATGCACAAATGAACTGGGCAATAACCTATTTCAGTCACTAAAAATTAATCAGATAGAACAGAGCGCATTAATGCTGCATTAAACATTATGCATGCTGCAAGCATTCAAGAGTCTAAGTAACACTGTCAGCTTTCTTATTGTTTCTGTCTTGCTGGTGAAGTTTGGGACAGAGTAAGAGTCATCTACAAGGCAAAAAACACTCATACAAATATAAAAGCCTTAAACTGGCACACTTCTGATGTCACCTACTTTCAGCAGACACAACAGAAGATTTAAGTGCTATATCCTCTCATGATTTTATGAAAAGGTACACATAAAAAATTCACACCCCAGCCCTGGCTCTGCAGTCTGCTCTCATTTGTATTTTAAACCTCAGCAATCTATGTCATGCAGTAAATATTTTAGACAGATTTATCAATTTAAAAGGATGATCAAACCAAAATAAAAATTCTGTCATCATTTACTCACACATAAGAAGATACTGTGAGAATGTTGGTAACTAAACTGTTTTGGCACCATTGAATGCAATTGCATTCAGCAAAATATCTATACGTTCCAAGGTAGAAAAAAGGTCATACTGTATGATTTTTTGGGGGGGGGGGGGTGAACTATCCCTTTAAAGAAGCATTCAGTAATCTTCCCCTATCAAAATGTTTTACACTTAAAAAAAAAAATAATAATCCTGTTTGCTAACCTAAGGCCCTGTTCCAAATGGCACCCTAAACTCATGTGGTCTTGCAGTGTGGTCTCGGCAGAAGTGCGCATCAAGGTGCATAATGGCCACAAAGGAGGCGCTCACAAGCACTCTTCTGAAAGCTAATGTAATGAATGGGACAATTAAAACAGAGACTGTTGGCAGCCTGCATGTGGCACCCATTGTAAATCTGCAAAACCACAAGTGCACATGAAGCGTGTCATTTGGGACAGGGCCTAAAACTTCCTTCATATCTATATCTTAACAAAAGTTGTTTAATTGTGCATAGAGAGGGTCGACTATGAAGGTGGTCATTATGAGATTACATGACCAGCTGAATATTACTCACTTTTTCTTGCAAAACCCCTTGTGACGCTTTTACTTGTGGAATAAATTAATCATGGCTAATATATCTGCAAATATAAGTTTGTGGCATTAGTACCAAAAACTTGGCAGCTACAGTAGGTGTCCGTTTAAGCTCAATATGACACAATATCAATCAAAAATTTCTGAGTGCACTTCTGTGAAAGACAAAATAAGAATTATTTTAGAACGTTTCAACCGTCAGTGGGGTCCAAAACATTATTGTAAACAATGACTGTATGCATAATAAAACAGATGTCTGCTTTTGTGTTTCACGATGAAATAGAAGTAGTGGCATTTTATTTTTATTTTTTTTTGTATTGTGATGCACAGCCGAGTGTGACAGATTACCTCAAATATAACATAGGAAAAGGAGTCGGTTCTATGCATCAGTTTTTGATGTGATTTTATTATGTGGGCATTGCACTCCAGTTGAGGCAGATAAACTTAAGCTTGCAGGGGTGTAGGACTAAATGATTGGAGAAGCCCAGCATACATCACCAGAGAGAAGTCTGACATCTACCAGAAGATTCAGATATGACATTGATTAAAAATTATGTTTTCAAAACTGTTTTCAAAAATAAAAGATGTGTTCACAATAAGATCAATAACATGCATTCAATCGTGCTGACTTTAAGTAAGTCCCATTTATTAAGCATGCAGTACCAGCATATGCACATGAATTCATTTTTTAGTGTAAAAACATTGCATTTGAATGGGGCTGAACAAGATCGAATGAAAATCTCTGTTAAGACCCTTTTGATTCTGAAAATGCCACATCATGCTCTGTGTTTAAATGGGCGTACAGTGACTGACTCCTGCATCCTGTCTGTACGTGTGTGTGTGTAATAATGAATGCTGGACTGTTGCTTTACCCTTGAATGCTCCAGTTCATACACGTCCCCCTAAGCGAGTCATAACCTTCAACTGATTGAGGAGAGGTTCAAGGAATGGCTGATTAAAAATCACCCCCGCTAACTCCTGCCCAGGACCAAAGAGAGTCTGGACCACCAGGGCTGAACCATGGCGTGTGTGTATTTGTGTTGTGTCTCACAGAAAAGTATTAGTGAAATATTATAGGTTTCAACAGTCAGGATGTTTTCTGCAGGGGAGAACAGAAAACAAGAGCTGATAGAAGTCAACTGGAAAAAAAAAAAAAAATTTTTACTAGTATACAGGGCTCATAATATGAGTACAGAGCATTTGGGACAACAGCAGAAAGCCATTATCATGTAATGATGCTGTTACTGGTAACATGGCTAGCACGTACAGTAAATAAGCAACCATTAAGAGTGCTACACTACCCTTATGCCAAACAATTCAACTGCACGAGATGATTCAAGAACAAAAATAGAGAAAACGGCAACAGAAATTACATCAAGTATACTGTAGTTATTCTACGTCCTCTTCATTACAGATTCTTGATACAGTTTATTTAACTCAATGCACTTTGTATGCAAAGGCTGACTAGGCTTCTCTGACATCACATAATTTGCATCATTGGTACACCTTTTAAGATCAATTTAATCAACTGCTTACAGACAGCTGATTGTAGCTAATGCATCAGTGCATGGACTGAGTTTGAAAGGAGATTGTTGCATTCACTATACTAGGAAAACACTTAAAAAGACCTGAAATCGCTTTTAAATGGTTTTAGGATTAAAGCCGAAGCCAAAATTTTGGCCATTTTCAGTGTTTTAAAGAGAAAGCATACCAATAAAATTGGTAAAATGCTGTTCCCATATACTCTCCCTTATGTTGTTCCAAGAAGTAAAATGTGTGCAATGTGTGTGTATGAGTTGGTTGTTTCGTTTTATTGGTTCATACTGATGTGTTTGATAAAGGGTTGATGTACCTGGTTGAGTGTTCTGACAGATCATTACTAGAACTCTGATGAACCTGGGGAGAGAGAGCACACATTTATATGTACTGTATACATTGACATTTATGCATTTAGAAGACACTTTTATCCAAAGCGACTTACAGTGCATTCAGGCTATACTTTTTTTTTTTTTTTACCTAACATGTTCTCTGGAAATCGAACCCACAACCTTTTGCGCTGCTAACACAATGCTCTGCCACTGAGCCACAGGAACCTAAACATGCAGTGTATACACACTCATTCTACATACACAAGTGTTCCAAAAACTCATGAGCCACCTACAGGAGCAGAATTTTAAGTCACCATAGGCACTTCCAAAGTAAAAGTTGTTCCAAAAGTTACGAATCCAGTTAGCTGCCTCCTCCTAAGATTTTGTTTTAGCCAAATTCTAAGGCATTTTTGCATGTGGTGAATGCAGCCCCAGAATGCTATGCACTGAGCTCAACGGAAAAAAGAAAAAATCTGGCAGACAAGGCAAAAGAAAGGTTCACAAACCAAAATAACATAAAATTATGATAAAATAAAATATAAAAAAAAACTACATTTTGCCAAATATTTGTGTTTGCTAAATCTTTTTGTTTGCTTATTCCTGATGTGTGTTTGATCATCTGCAATACGTCTATAGGACGTTTTCTATAAGATGTCAAATATACATTCAGAAAATTTCTTTAAGATGTTTATGATTTAGAATGTATGTTAAATTGACATCTTAAAGATGTCTATCAGATGTTTATACACAGCAGATGCTTTCCAGATGAAGTGATCTTTAACAGACATCTTGCAGACATACATGTGCTATCTGGAAAAAGAGCTGATAATTGTGCCATTAGCTCTGCAACATAATAATGTCAAACTGTTGGAATCATTTGCAAACTTTTCATGATGCATTCAAGTCATGTCAAAAACACTCTATTTCTGAGTTGAGTGCACATGAACACCACTACAAAGTTGTAATTATGAGTGGGGAAACTTATATTTACTTTATCAGTGAGAAAACATGGCGGACATATTGGATGCAGCGTCTGTATTAATTATAAATTTGTTGAAATGTATTACTAGCTAAGATCCATGAACACAGTATTATAGTATTGTACAATTACAAATAGAATACATGATGAGTGCTCTTAAATAAATCACTTCTCAGGTTTCACAAAAGTAAGGAAACTCCCTTAGAAGCCAGCTGTCTATGTAGGCAGCTCACTGGATTTTGGAACCAAGCTTTCAAGTCTGAAACAGCAGTAAATGCCCTTTCACAACTCATTATCAACATCTTAGCATGAACGATCATGATAGAAATAAGGGCATTTTATTTATGTTAAATGTACCATTATTTTGCTTAATGACACCAGGCTCAGGATCTCTAGGCTCATGCGTAGTCGTCTCTGTTTGTCACAGTAAGCCTTCCAGGTGTCCTCATTAAAACCATAGTTAAAGTAGTCAGACAGCTCTGCACCTGCGTTTATACACAACACACGCTGTTAGCTGTACTAGATATAGATTCCTATATATATATATATGAAATAGAGGCTGAATAACACACAAACACTTCACACATCCTAATGCAATCAACTGCACCTGGCTTCCTCCATGGCTTCTCCTCAAAGGACTCCACATCCACCTTCAGGACATTGCCTTCAGCATCCAGATCCAGCCCTCTGGACTTGGAGCCTGACTCACAGCAGATAAGATTTTAGAGGCTGGATCCCACACCCATATTAAACCAAACCCAGAGAAATATCCTAAAGGGATTCTCAGCAGCACAGTTCAGTCAGGCTTAAATTTAAGCTTCCTTTCAGGAATGCATGATAGTAATTTAAGAAATATAAGACATAGAATATGTATTTTTTAGTATAAAAATCTGGAAATATTTTAACTTTTTGAATGGAAATGTTCTATAAGTTTAAAAGTGGAATGTCACTTTACAGTGTTACAATGCAATTGTAGGCATGACAGTCTCTCCATTTCTTTCGACATAGCTCCCTATCATATTTTTATTACAATAACAACAGGGTACAAAATAGGGATGGACATTAAGATGTCATTTCATTTTCAAATTAACAGTCAGTGAAAGGAAATTCTTCATTCAGAAAACGTTAACCTCAGGAGGCTGAACTACTAATCACAAGAGCTACATTCTTTTCTATTATTGATAAATATATATTTGTAATAGGGTGGAAATGTAAGTATAATTACATGTTGGTAATTATAATAAGCACATATTTAAAAATAGATTGTACTGCAATGAGTATCACTATTACCTGAAACAGAGGTCTTTATGTTCAGACTAACGGAACTAGAACCAAATGACCTACAGAGTAAACCACAAACAGACCATTAATTATCATTATAGCAATTTATTAGACCCAGAATACTTTAAGATGTCATCAGTATTTCTGTTTGACACGAGACGACTTGACACAGTGACATATATAACTAAAATTTTTGTGAGAATTACTCACGAGCCCTGAGATCCGCCTGTTTTAATGTCACCGATGGTCACACAGACATCATCATCACTGTCTGATTCACTTTCCTTTGTGAGGGGAAAAACAAAATGGCTGTTTGTAAAGGTAAATGAATGCCCTAGATAATCACAACCAACCGAAATAGATTTAAAAAATAAACAAGCACCTTGTAATTGAGTCCACTCACTCCATCAACATCACCAATCAGAGCACTGCAGTAGAAGAGATGTGTTTATAATAAACCATTTAGATTGTACAAATAATGTGTCTATTAAATGATCACATAAATAATCAAGATTCAGTTACATCTTCAAACTAGGGACTGATATAGATTATATTTAGCTAAATGGCAGTTTGGGAAAAAATATACATAAAAAGGGATTTAGTTAGTTTAAGTGAGGCCTAAATCACTGCGGCCTCATCAGGATTATTTAAGGCCAATGCAGCGTGAGGGAAAATTCTCGCTTGGGTTTGAGTTTTGCCCACGACTCTAATGAAGGTGAAGCAATCCAACCGATAAAAAACGCTGTGTCAACTTCAAGAAACAGCTAACACGTCTCGACATAATGCCGGGAAGCAGAGGAATAAAACAATGGTTAATATTCCTTCTCACTCCTACCTCAGTGAGCACATAAGAGGAGCTTAAACTGTATTAGCCCTGTGCACATCCAATGCTGAATTTAACTAGCGTCCAAAGAGTTCCACCAGACACATGTGGCTTGATCCACTTTGGGAGCATTTTTGCAAAGAGGTCTATCGGCAAAGATTTGTCACATACCGCTAATGTGCACATATGGTCATTACAAAGCGGGCATTAAATGTACATGCTTCATTTGTACAACGCTACTTGCCCTAACAGGAAATAAATGTGTCAGCCTCTCTTGTTCTGAGTGGGCACACTCATTTAAAGTGACCTGAAAATTTCTGACATTGCCAGGAGCAGAAAATCCCAAGACGACAGAGAGTTGAACTGTGCGTGTGTTTGTGTTTGGGCCATGTATTAAAGTAAATGCTGATGAAGTACATTTCTAAATGCAAATGAAATCAAATATGAGGAAGAGCTTATTCAAATATCTTTAAAAAAAAAAAGAAAAAGGGGCAAAGCAACATTTTGGAGAAGATTAATAAATCAACTGCCTGATTAAATCTGAGATGTCAACAAAAATACTGCAATAATTAAACCCAAGGTCTTTGCACCATTTTGTACTCTAACATTTCTGCCTTTTTCAATGCAGTTGTGTACTGTGTAGTCTTCAAAAGTTTGGATAAGCATCCATTCATAATGACTTTAAAAGATAAATGTTTTTTAGATAAATATGCTAAAACATGAAAAGTTCTACTCATCAACAAGCTAAATACATTTTCTTGAGCATCCTCACCTGAAAACTTCCTTTTCTGTTGTCTCTTCTTCTTCAAAATTGTCATCTGTTTATGAAAAAGAAGTAGAAAATAGGACAAGATTTGTTTTTACATGGAAACAGACGGTTAAAGAAGTTTAAAGTTATTGCTTTAGTTGTTTTTAACACTATAAAGCCTACTCTTTGACATATGTGACCCTGGACCACAAAACCAGTCTTAAGTGTCAATTTTTCAAAATTAAGATTTATAGATCATATGGAAGCTGAATAAATAAGCGTTCCATTGATGTATGGTTTATTAGGGTAGGACACTGTTTGGCTTTGATACAACTATTTGAAAATCTGGAATCTGAGGGTGTAAAAAAAAACTACAAATACTGAGAAAATCGCCTTTGAAGTAAGTTGTACAAAAGAAGTTCTAAGCAATGTATATTACTGATAAAAAATTAATATTTAAATATATTTACGGTAGAAAAGTTACAAATTATCTTCATGGAACATGATCTTTATTCAATATCCTAATGATTTTTGGCATAATAGAAAAATCGATAATTTTTTTAATTTTTTTGGCTATTGCTAAAAATATACCCCAGCCAGACTTTTTTTACTCCAGGGTCACATATCTGACATGCACATTTGTAAGGGATTTAAATGATCAACAAGATCACAAGCTTTCTGTCATCAGATAGTTTCTTCCTTTTAATTTAATTATTTATTTATTTATAATTATATTATTATAATTTTAAAAGAATCCACTTTCAGGTCATAGTGTGTGTCCATTTTAGTAAATAAATGTAATGTAATGTAACTTTTCTATTGTTATTGGACTGAAACTTACTTTTTTTTTCTTTCCTTTTTTAAGTTAAATAATGTTAAAATGGGTGTATCATTATTAATACATCAGGTTTTTGTGCAACATGTATTTGCCCATTTCTCTCAATCATCATTGTATTACATTGCACTGCATTTTTTTGCTTACTATAAAAAATAAAAATACAGAGCTTTGATAATAAAACTAGGCATTTTAAATACATGTGAAACTGTTCTTACTGTTATTGTATATATCAAGCTTTAGAGGGTTAAGGGCCTCATTTGAATCATACTGATTTCAAACAAACGAACTTGAATGGAAAAATGTAAATACGATTTTAAAACCTGATATTTAAAATGTCAACTCTATAGTACATTGTATAGATTTTTCTTTTCTCAGATTCATCTCTGTTGGACATGATAGGGCATTGGTCATGTCCTATGCCATATTTTATACGGAAAATTTTTAAATAAAACAAAATAAACAATATTCTGAAGAGCTGTCCAACTTTGATCAAAAGCTTTTTAATGCAGCAGTTCTTCCTACATGATGCTGTTACGTTAGATGTATATCAATGTATTCTTTCCATATGTTCTCTGTAAGGGTTGATTTGAAAGTAAATGTTATGAAACGCGTGCAGCTGAATAATTAACGGTTTCTGATTTAATAAACTTAGGATCAGATCCTTTCTTAAACACGTGTGCTTTTGGTTTTGGTAGATGTTGGAGTAATGCTTTCCCATCTCACCACGAGGAAGTTTGATTTGCTTTCCTGAATCTCTTAATACAGTTTTAAAGTTGAATCATCAGTGTGTTTATTTCTCACCTCCATAGAGCCAGTCTGTCTCGTCATCAGCGCTCTCATCAGCTGTTTTCTCTGTCACCTCTCTTGTGGACATGATCTCCTCCGGGGTTTTGCGCTTTTGCTTTGAGATTTGAGATCTCAGTTTAACCCAATGATTCGCCGAGTTCGACAATGTAACTGCGTAGTGTGATAATAGTTTTAGGGTCTACCGTCACAGCTGTCACAGTGACACGCCGCGTGTTGGTGTAGCAGGTGCGCGTTACCAAAGAGACACATCTCACTGCACGCGCACGTGTGCGGGAGACGCAGGAAGTTCAACTTTGTTCAGTTCAGTTTGTTTTCTCGCGTCAGTTTATTTATATTTGCATCAAGTTCAAATGTCTGTATTTTATTCCATTATTATGACAAGAAACATGCCAACGTATTTTTTTAACACACAACCCGTTTACTTGACTCTTACACTAGCTTTTTAAATATCACAAAATTTTAAACAATTAGCATAATTAAAGGCAACCACGAAAAACATCGTTTTTATCAAATAATACTGAGACAAAATATTAATTAGTACATCGGCCTCTTGATAAGCAAATTTCCCACGTCGTGCGTTGTAAATCAACAGATGAGTATATGCAGTCATTTAAAGTATGTTTTGCTTTGCTTTTCTTGTTGTTAAAGAATGAATAGTGGCTTTCAAAACTCCCAGCTGATAGTTACACTATGACGCATAATTATCGCGACGCCTCTCTCTGCGCCACGCCCCCTTCGAGGCACATGGGTTTGTTTTGAATGGTGTCTGTTTGACAGTTCTGCTGTTGCTATCGTTCGTCTGTTTGAAACGCCAGCATTCACGGAAATATGTTGCCCACGGATGAAGTCATGTGTTTCCCCGGTCAGACGTGGGAAAAAGTTCTGTCAAAGGTAAAAAAAAAAAAAAATGCTGTTGTTTTCATGGATGATTGCTGTTCTGAGAGTCTGCACAAGGGAGGAGCTGCGCTTCTGGCAGAATGTGTGCCATGATTTTACACAGCAAACACTTAGAGCTGTAAATGTGAACCGGTTGATCGGCAATAAGCTAATGTGCCTAATAAAATCGAAACAGTTAAGACAGTATGATATATATATTATAATTTTATTCCTGCAGATACCCTGTAAATATGGAAATAAAATTCCTTCCTTGATATTTTTGTTTTGAAAATGTTTTTAAATTTAAATTGAGGGACTTCTTCAAAACTTCAGTCGACCTGGATGAAGCTGTGAACATATTCTTCAAATTGTATCCAAGAAGATTAACTGACCAGTTTTCTCATTCCATAAGCGAAGTGAAGAAGCATTGACAGAGAGACAAGAGGGGATGATGATGAGATGAGATTAAAGGGATAGTTCACCCAAAAATCAAAATATGTCATTAATAACTCACCCTCATCTGGTTCCAAACCAGTAAGACCTCCATTTATCTTAGAACTATCCCTTTAACTTGTACACTGCTCAACATGTTGCGCGAAGAGATTTGGTGTGTCTCCGACCACAGTTTCAAGAGCATGGGGGAGATACAGAGAGAAATTCCATTACACGAGAAGAGCTGGACAGGGACATAGAAGGGCAACAACCCAGCAGCAGGTCCAGTATCTGCTCCTTTGTGCGAGGAGGAACAGGAGAACCACTCAAAACTAGCTCCAGCAGGCTACTGGTTTGCATGTTTCTGACCAAACTGTCAGAAACAGATTTCACGAGGGCCTGACATCCTCGAGTGGGACCTGGGGAAAAAGACCCCCATTTGCAAGAGAACACCAGAATTGGCAAGTCCACCACTGGGGTTCCGTTCTCTTCAGAGATGAGGCCGGGTTCACACTGAGTATATGTGAAAGTTGGATCAGGCTAGGCTGATTTTAATCTGGATTTTACGTCTGATTTTAAATCAAGCCCTGTGTGTTGATGATTTTGGTTTCCATTTACTGTTGTCACATAATTTTGTTCTTAAAGTATAGAATGTGTGTTAATCAATAGATGTGTAAATATTTCATTCATTGAGATACAATGTGTGATTTAAGTTACGTGCATTTTTTTTTTTTTTTTGGAGCAGTGTAATTTAAAAAATATTGCTGTAAAGTTCGTTATATGTACTCACTCAAAAATAAATGGATAAATAAATAAATGCTGGGTTGATTCAACCTAAATTTTGGTCAAATATGGAACCGAACTGTTGGGTTAAAAATTTTTTATAAAATTTTGTTGCAGATGTCCCGATCAGGTTTTTTGTGCCTTCAATCTGATCAGAGTTATTGAATATTGAGTATTTGCCGATACCGAGTCCCGATCCGATACTTCTATATTCCTATGGGTGTATGTTTGGTGCACACTTCAAGTACCTGTATATTCAAGTTTTTAAAATCAATCCAATGTATACAGAGTTGTGCTGAGAGTAAAAGTAATATTTGTATGATGTATGCATATGTATAAATATTACAACATACTCTCTATGTATATATAGAAATAAATAATGACGGGATTATAATATTTTTGTGGTGGATTAATTTAATTTAAAAAAGTATATTTTGATATACAGTACTTCATGTAGCTATCAAATGTATTATAAATATAAATATACATGTACGTCACACACATCCAAAATGTAATTATAGCTTCAGAAATGACAAGTAAAGAGTCACTATTAAAATCTGCCTTTCTGGCAGATGATTTTGTGGTGGATCATCATAATTTGATATAATATTCTCTTGATACAAGAATTTTTTTTTGAAGCAAGTAACAACGTCAAAACTAAACCTACTTCATCTGGAAGTCAAATGGCGTTAGCATGGAAACCCAAACACTGTTTACGACCCATTAGGTCTAAACCACATGTTAGACATGAAGGTTTGTTAAAAGGAGGAACGTGTTTCGTATGTCCCTTTTCTTTCCAGATCCCATCAGGCAAGGATTCAGAGAGAACTTTTGGCTGCAGAAATAATTTGGCTCAACCATGTTCAATAACTGTTGTTGAGAGCATTGAAGCTGTTGTTTTACCTACACACGGACACAGACACATGGCGTATTCCAAGACCACATCCTTTCACCCCCATTAGCTGGTTACAGTAGCACTACAGTGCTGAGTACAAACAGACTCTTGAGACCTCCATATAAATTTACAAGAGCTCACTGTTAGCCAGATGGTGTGTAGACTGAATAGGACAAGTCTCCGTTTGAAGAGCCTTCTGCCACTGGTTGTGTGCAAAAGTGCATGTTTAACAGGGTTTGGAATTGGTTTCTATTGTTTTGTGCTTTAAAAGGCCCATATTTCACAATTTGTAACATTTTATTTGTCATTGAGGGCCACTTATAATGATAGCCGGTTTTTTTACAGCAAGAACAGGCAGAATTGAGTTTTACACTACCATTTTTCTGACCTTCTCTGAATCTTTTGCAAAACATTTATTGTTCAGCACAAAACCACTGAACAGATACCTATCTTTTAATGAGATATGTGTAAGTCTATGCAGATGTTGGCCTTATGCAAAAATGCCTTTTATTGGTTGATCAAGTGCTTGACTAGAGCAATGTGAAACAGGGACTCATCTGACAGGCTTATAATATTTTTTAGAAGGACTATAAAGAACAAGCTCTGATCTTAAATAATCCTGAACATGCATCCAAATGCAGAGATGAGGTGGTGTGTACCTGACGCTCTAGATTCATTCGTAACTGTATATAAGTCACCCCCATGTGGAGCACATAATCCGTGAAGGTTTTTAAAATGTTGAAAGTGGAATAACGACAGTATGGTATCCACAGATACCACTTGATCTTACTATGGTTTATCAGAATTATATTTAAAACATGTGCTTTCAGAGTGTTACGGACTGCTTTGAGATGTTAGATTTTGTCTTTTAATGTTTTCAGTTATTTGTTAGTATTTGTGTAGGCGTGCGCTAATTACTTCAATATGTGCTCATTCTGTCATGATGTGATCTGCACATTAACTGAGGAATGATTGTTTGCTCATGAGAGAATGTTTTTGTGTTGCTGTGTGTAGTTTTAGTTTTCCCTAGAATGTCATGTTCAGTGTTTTTCATCTCCCTTATGTTTCTAATTTAAGTTTCTGGATATATATATATATATATATATATATATATATATATATATATATATATATATATATATTGTCCTCTCTCTCTGTACAGTATCTACACTGGTTCCCTTTTTCAGGCCAGCTTATTCTCGGCTGGAGCTCCAGAACTCTGTGGAGGAGAACTAGTCCAGTTCCATACAGTCAAATCTGTTCAATGTGAGCATGGGGATTTCTTGCTTTAACTCAGCAGGGAAGCGAGGCACAAGCCTAGTGTTTGTTTAGCAGAGTCTAGACAGGCTCCAGGCATATATCAAAGCTTTTGATGCATTCTGATAGGGCCCAGCAGATCCTCAAGAGAGCAAATCTACTCCCTGGACTCTTAATGTCCTTAAGCATCTCTCGAGACTGTTGTATAATGCCAACAAAGTCATTCATTTCTGACTGAGTTTTGCCAGTCCAGTGTTCTGGGTCAAATAATATGGACATATCAGACAGATCATCCAAACACAAATAGATTAATGCTCTAGTTTCATTCCTCTATACCTAAGAGTGGTTTTTGTCTGTGCAAAACTCGCTGCCACAATGAATGGATTAACATGTACTTTAAAAGTAAATTTTTCAGTCTGAACTGAACAGTCAGAACTGAAATAATCTGATTGTTTTATTTTTTTATTTTTGAGTCAGACTGAAATTTTACCATTCTGTTTTTTGTGATGTTGGACTGACAGTTCTGAATAATGTAATTATAGCTCAGCTTCGTCCAGCATGTATATATTTTAATCAGTCTAGAGGTGGTCCCTGCTTTGTGCACCAGAATTCAAAAGACAGAGATGGCACAAAAAGTGTATTTACATTTAGTCATTTAGCAGACGCTTTTATCCAAAGTGACTTACAAATGAGAACAATAGAAGCAATCAGACCAACAAGAGAACAACAACAGTATACACGTGCCATGACAAGTCTCAGTTAGTCTAGTACAGAACACATAGCCAGGTGTTTTTTTTTCATATATATATATATATATATATATATATATATATATATATATATATATATTATATATATGAATATGATAGAAAAGAAAAGGCAAGTACTAGTATTAGCTAGTTAAGTGCTGGCGAAAAAGATGAGTCTTTAGATGTTTTTTGAAAATGAGTAGACTCTGCTGTACGAATTGAGATTAGGAGGTCATTCCACCAGCTAGGCACAGTCCAATAAAAAGTCAGTGAGAGTGATTTTGAATCTCTTTGGGATGGCACCACAAGGCATCGTTCACTTGCAGAGCGCAAACTTCTGGAGGACACATAAGATTGAACTAGTGAGTTTAGGTATGTTGGTGCCGTGCCAGTGGTCGTCTTGTAGGCAAGCATCAGTTCCTTGAATTTAATGCGAGCGGCTACTGGTAGCCAGTGTAACCTGATGAGGAGAGGAGTAACGTGAGCTGCTTTTAGCTCATTGAAGACAACCATTGAAGAAGAAGAGTATTTAAAGGTATTTAAACCTGTAAATACTCAGTTTGGCATTGTCTAATGTATACGTGGGAAGACAGATGAAGACTGTAGTTTGAGTACAAAGTAGCTTGATCAAAACTGGGCATGTAAACATATTTACTCCTAGACTACGTTATGACTGGTTCTCTAAAGAACTGCAGGATAAAATGTTTGAATAGGTTCTTTTGGCTTTAAGTTTTAATAGTAGCCATAATTTGTATGTCTGTAAAGTGTTTTTAAAGTTTTTTTTTTAGCTCTTTGCTAGGATGTTTGGGGTGTTTGGGGCCAAAATCAATAGAGCATAATGGTTGCGTACAAGTCTCTGATAATCATGCCTTAAATTAAGTCATTTGTTTTTGTTTTGTTTTTCTGCCTGTTTTATCACCCACCAGGTTTAAATTTGTAAGTCTAATCCTTAAAAATAGAAAATAGCATACCACAAAACCCTGCACTATATTTGAGATAGCTTTCATGTCTGTAGCACAAATGGTACAGGGTGAGTTACATGCTAAACTTTCAAAGGATATAACCCCGAAAGCACATCTATGTGTACATTTTAGTGTATGCAGAGATATTCCATTTGAAATTAACACAAGTGTCAGTAAAACAGTAGCAACCTTCATTCGTTTTCACACAGATTTTGATTATGGGGCAAATTGTGTAGATCTTTGCACAATACTATGACCTCAAAATACATTTTGACATGTATGTTACATACTGTATGTATGACTTTTCTGATTTAGTAAACTTGCTTGGTAACTCACCTGGTGCAGCAATGCGCTTGTAATATGCAGCACTCTGGTATACATTCCGTGAAACATAAGCTTTTTTCTTATGTAGAACACATTATTTTGAACAGGAGTCTGTCTATAAGTGACTGTTACTGTTCAGCCTGTAACTCTAGTAAGTAATACTAATAGAGATGTTTGTCTCATCAAACACCACTAATAATAATAGTTCTGACTGGGTTTTTGTGTCCCATCCCTGCAGTGCTGATATTGGTATTATTCTTGTCAGCTCAGGTAGTGTTATTCTTGCCCAGCTATATCTATAGGCTGTGAAAAATATTTATCAAAGGTTTTATTTTAATATCCTACTTGTGGGCTGTCTGGCTAATTTTGCCCTCTTTATTGTATGGTGTTTTCCTTTGTAATTGTATGCTCTGTTTCAGGGTCGCTGGATTTAGTGTTGTTATGGGTGGTCATTTCAGGCAGCCGTCTTGAGCGTGACAGGCCCGGGCTGCTGATAGGAGACCTCCTCTTCCTTGCCTGTGTGAACCACAACAGTCTGGTTGTACACTGTGCCTATTCAGGTCTGACTGGGGAAACGTCCAGATCTCTCTGTGTTTTTAGTGTGGTTGTGGGAGAAATCTGAGTGTCTTTGAAAAAAAAAGCTATGTCTGATGTTTTGGTAGGTTGGGTCTGAAATACTTCA
This sequence comes from Carassius carassius, assembly GCF_963082965.1. Classification (NCBI taxonomy): domain Eukaryota; kingdom Metazoa; phylum Chordata; class Actinopteri; order Cypriniformes; family Cyprinidae; genus Carassius; species Carassius carassius. Next base: position 15,891,299 of record NC_081772.1, on the reverse strand, counting down.
CTAAGGAGATGAATTTATGTTCTTCGAAATCGTAACATATGCAGTATGCAATGGATTGTGCTGTGTGTGAAATTTTGGTTAAATCAGATTTCAGGACTTCACATTTGGTTAGCTAAATGAGGGCTGTTTTTCACGCTCTGCTCTACTGCAACATCAACCAACCTGTCTTTATTCCCCGCTCCAGTAATACAAATAGACATTTACAATTGGCCAAGAATCTGTTTTTGAACTGGATGATTGTGTGTACACGTATGTGTGTGGTCAGGTGTGTTCCAGTCAGGCTGGTGTAAAAGGTTGTTCTTGGCTCTGCAGTAGAGTGGGGTTGCGTTGATTTAGAGGTGTGGGACACTTCAACTATGCCCTTGTTTATGTAAAGGTATTTGACACAACTTACATACTTCTACCCTATTTTTTACTAGCTTCTACCCAACTGTGTGCCTTGTCTAGCCAGCATTAAACCTGTATGAGCACTATACTAGAGCTGCTCAGGATATGAAGTGAAGTGAAGTGACATTCAGCCAAGTATGGTGACCCATACTCAGAATTTGTGCTCTGCATTTAACCCATCCGAAATGCACACACACAGAGCAGTGAACACACACACACACTGTGAGCACACACCCAGAGCAGTGGGCAGCCATTTATGCTGCGGCGCCCGGGGAGCAGTTGGGGGTTCGGTGCCTTGCTCAAGGGCACCTAAGTCGTGGTATTGAAGGTGGAGAGAGAATTGTACATGCACTCCCCCCACCGACAAATTCCTGCCGGCCCAGGACTCAAACTCACAACCTTTCGATTGGGAGTCCGACTCTCTAACCATTAGGCCACGATATCGCCATGAAAGTGGTAGTTTGTGTGTGTGGAGGGTGGAGAAATGGACCACACTACACTGTGAGAAAACAACAGTAGAGAGACGACACATGTGATGGTCGTCACATGCAGAAACTCAAAGACGTGGCCAAACCCAAGGATGGTAACTGAGAACACATATGCATACATGTAGTCTTCTTTCTGAGTGGTTTACACATTATTTTGAGTATTTCAATATTTCAATATTTTTTGTAGGTACCTTGGTTACAGATCATATTATACTCATATTGCATAATAATGACGGACACAGATTTGGTCATTTTCATTTGTTTTATTTTCAATATGTTTCTTCCATAACTTACTAGTTTGGGTGCACACTTTCTAGTGGTTATTGTTATATTGTTAATGTTTATGTCTTTTGATTTTAAGTTGCTTACATGAACAGAGTGGAGGTTGGCGCTGGCTGGGATGCTGCACATCAGTGGAGGTTCGTTCCAAATAAACGACTGGCTGCTGTTAGTTGCCACCATTTTGTTCTGTTGGATTGATCCATGCTGCCATTTAGCTGGGGGCGGGGGGTTGTCCAAGATTAATTGCATGTCGGTCTGTTTATTATAATTCTATGTATATTTTGTTGTTTATATTACTTTGGGTATATTACTTTGTTTATGACCCAGTGCTTCATATTTCTGTAAATTAATTACTTTATTTATTTTACTGGTGTTAGGTGATGTATGTGTCTTCCCCTGTGTATGTGTAGTGGACTAGTCCTTTGTGTATATAAGTTCCCCAGGTGTGTCGTTTGGGGAGAGGTTTTGTTTGTTAAGTTCGGTTCTGTTCAGTTGACCTTATGTGTTTGAGGCCTAGACCTGACTTTATTTTCATTCAGTTTTAAGTTATTTACTTTGTAACTTTGTTTGGCATTTAATAAATGATTTTCTTCATTTGGAGATCCTGCATTCTTTGCCCTTGACTGCTTGGTCCCTCACAACACATATATCACTATTTCACTACGGCTAAAAAGACTGACTTTCATGTCATTGTCATTTGTCACATCTGTCATGCTAAGCATTGAATACTTGAGGCTTTGTTGACAGATCATATTGTTTAATCTCACTTTAGCCCCTGCTATATCCCTCCCACTAGTTTCCTGTCTCTGATTGACAGGTGGATTGTTAAATAAGAAGAATATGGTGACAGGCATACTTCAGTCACACAAACAACTCTAACCTTTTGAAATTTCTGTAAATAGCTTTTGCAACATGTTTAAAAATGTAGAGCTTTTTTCTTTATCTTATCTTAACCTGTCTCTTCTCATGTACTTTAATTTGATCTCGTCTCATCTCACCTCTGCTTGTCTCACTTCATATCCCACCTCATCTTCTTCTCACCACACCTCCATCTCAACTAGCTCTCATCTCAGTTTGTGTCTCCTCATATTGTTTCTCCACTCTTATCCTCCTTATCTAACCTGCAGCTCATCTCCTTCTCATCTCAGTTCGTCTTCTCATCTTGTGTCTCCTCTTCTCATTTCCTCTCATCTTGGTTTGTCTCGTCTCGTCGCCTCATCTGGTTGTATTGATTGTCAAGTCAATCTATTTGAAATGGATCTTGAGGAATAAGTAGATTTAAATGAGATGAAGACATGCTAGATTGATACATGCAGAAACTCTAAACCCCCAGCGAGCTGTGAGTGCGCCAGCAGCTGCTCCTGAACCTGTGACTGTGCTTCCATTCAATGTGTGTTAAAGGTCTGCTCTCTGGGATTTATCTTCCGCTCAAGGAGTCTCACATGAAACAAAATGAGGCACAGATGAGAGAGATTTGTGATGTGTTTTTGTGAGTTTGTGTGTCCCAGTCTTTTTTAGATTAATGTAACAGGATGTTGCTTTTATGTGTGTTGTATTTTTATCTTAAAGATTTTAGCAGAATTATGCTTATCTTGGGAGGGAGATGATAGCCAGTAAATTTGTATAAATTTAACTGGACCATTCAACATACCAGTCAAACAGTAAATATAGTTACTAGTTACATTTATATTTTTGTTAATGTACAAATTAAAAAGGCTTAGGAAGTTAAAATAAGTTTGTAAGAAATGTACCCTTTTTTTCAGGATGCATTAAATTGTTCAAAAGTGACAGTAAAGACATTTTATAATTTTACAAAAGATCTCTCTTTAAAAATAAATGCTGATCAATCCTAAACAAATATACCACAGTACCAAAAAAAGGAGCATGACTTTTTTCAACATTGATAATAATAATAATAATAAAAAAAATGTTTCTTGAGCAGTAAATCAGCCAATTAGAATAATTTCTGAAGGATCATGTGCCACTGGAGGCTGGAGTAATGGCTGCCGAAAATTCAGCTTTGCAGTCCCAGAAATAAATGGCATTTTAAAATATATAACAGTAGCAAAAAAAAAGAAAGATTGTAATTGTTACAAATTAATTATTTGTTTAATTAATTGTAATTAAACTACTGTTCTTTACTATTTTTTGACACATTTTTGTCACAAATCTGGTTCATTGTATTCCGTCCAATTACCACCACAGGTCACTCTTTCATTGTAATGACTCTCTCTAAAATCTAAAGACTTTCACATGTCACCCTGGACTACATTTCCCAGCATCCATTTCACTAATCACACTTGAAACCATTCACACACACTATATAACACCCACTCAAATCCTGTTTGAACTGCCGAGTATTGTTTAAGCATTTATGCTGTGTGTTTAGCTACTTTACGGAGCCAGTTCCCTGTCCTCGTGTACGTTTCTAGTTCTAGTTTCTTTAGTCTAGTCAAGTCAAGTCTTGCCTGTTGATCTTCTGCCTGTGTATCTTGGATAACCATTTGCCTTGCTGTTTCAGACTGCATTTGCACCTCGCCTAGACTATTTCTTATTGTATTGAATTAATTACCCCTCTTCTCAAGCCCTTTGGATTATGCACGTCTCTCATCCCTATCGCCTCGTTACATTTTTGATGAAGTAAATGCAGCCTAAAATCTTTCTGACCCCAAACTTTTAACCGGTAGTGTGCACAATATATAAAACTGCTTATTTTATATTCTTATACATATATATATATATATATATATATATATATATATATACATAGAGAGACAGAGAGAGAGAGAGAGAGAGAGTTAGATAAAACCATTATATCACAAAATACCTGTTAAAACCATACATAAAACCAAGTCAAAAGATAAAATATTTAGCTGCAGTTACCAACTAAAATCGCCAATAAAATAATCCCATTCTCTATGGATCTAAAGGCTAGAAACAACACAATTTATTAAGTCTCTTTGTTTGCCATCTCCTGTACTTCTCCAAATGATACTTACATATCAGTCATTCTCCAATCTCTTTAAGATACAGATGACATTTGTCTTTGAAGTGAAATGGCAGGCTCGCTTTGGAGATACTCTTCAGATTAAGAAACTTTTTGCACTCCAATTTCCTTTGCTCATTCCTTTATCAAATCCTGACAGGAAAAAAAAAAACCTGGACTATGCGTGTGCGCTTGTTGTTTCTCTGATGATGAACCAAGGATTCTGCTTGTTTTTGTTTCTTATTTTAGTTTAGTTTTTCTCGCAGAGTCCTGTTACAGATTGTAATGAGCATGGAAAATACACACACCTCTCCAGTGAAGCGTCTGCCAGGTCTCCTTGTGTGCGCAAGCATATGTGTGCATAGTGTCATTAGTCTTGGAAGTGGGCGTAATTGAAGAATAACTGACCTGGATTGAATGCTGCTATCGAGTGGGGGTTGATTGTTTCCTGTTGTTGATAAACACAGACTTAATCAATGTCTACTAAATCAATCAGCCCATCTCAACGATTATGACATCATAACAGCACATCTGTGTAAAATTGCGGGTGAAACTTTGGCTCCATATTGTTTTGGGATTTTATTTAAAGTGCGTGTTACATTACAAAACACCCAAAACATTATTGAAAAACAGCATCTAATTATTGCTAATCACATTTTGGAACCATCTTGGATGCAATTTAGTGTCTGTGCGTGCATAAAGACCTATTTTAATGCGTTCTGGCACACTTGCCAGGTGAAGTCCATTCTTAAGTGCTCAGTCATGTATTTTCAGGAACCCTGAACTTCCCCTACCACATACACACTGGACAGCAGAAAGAGGTTTTGGTGGGAATGGGTAAAGAAGTCTTTGCAGACCAACAGTGCCCTCCATAGGTTAGAGTATTAATGCAGCACAAACACTCATATACAAACTCACTGAACCCCCTTGTCCGGACATCGAGCCTGGGGAACACTGCAGGAGAAGAGTGGAGTAAAGAAGGGGGAGGGTTTTGGGGTCAATTGGAACCATGTTGCCCCTACAAAACATTCCAAGCGGACCCCTTCTCTTCCTGGAATACATGCCGAGTTGACATACACATGCACACAGAGAGGGTCCAGTCTTAACTCTGGCATGTGAACTATGCTAACTATGTGTGCATCTGTTTACGACATGCAAAATCAGTTCAGCCTCATTGCACTGGACACATTACCTTCCCACAAGCATATAACATACTTGACCGGCTTTCAAAGATTTGTACTAGCCGAACATCATCTGAGCCATTAAAGATCTCTTTAAGATGCCTTGATGTAGTCAGTATGTACCACCACTCATAACCTAGTCATTCTTATGCTATTTTCCACATCTAGACTAAGAATTTACACAAATTGAAGTATGGGAATTATGTATTGACCAGAAAATGTCCAAACTATCATATACTGTAGTTTAGTTTTTGAAGGAGTTCACATGTTGGACATTTGTTGACTGCTTTTCCTTCACCTACCAGTGCAATTCATGAATTTGGTTTTTGTTATGTTTTTGTTTGTTTTCTTCTTGTAATATTTATAATATTATTATTTTATATATTTATTTTGTTTATTTGCCAAACTCATTTAATATTTACTTTACTTTGTTTTGCCTTATTTTGCTTTATTTTGCTTAGCTTTTTCTTAACCTAATTTTAAACATTTTAGCATAAGACTTCAGAAGGAAATATTTCTAAGATCATGGGAATCATAAATTCACTCAAGTGTGTACTGACATTATACTGGTAGTGTACATCTTCATTATATTCACGCCTGTTGTTTTAGGTATCTTTCCTGGTGCCTAATCTAGTGTAATCTCAAAACACAATGGGCTCAGCATTCCTTGCTTTTTAGAGTCTTTAAAAAAAATAAATAAAAAAAAAGTTTATTTTTTTTCTGCTTTTGCAAGATTCAGCAAGGAAGTGTGACCAGCCCATCATGTGATCTTATTTTTATCCAATTTTCCCTCTTTATTTTTTTTTATCAGATTTCACATATCTCCAGATTACTGAGCCATTTTGCGTTCTTGCGTTATTTGCCATGTTTTTTTATACTGTCCCTCCACTCGTAATTCCCGACACAAGTTTAAGCTTTAGAACAACAAGCCCCATGTTTATTATGTAGGCTTTTGTCCTCCTCATTCTTGTTCCCCCTCTTTTGTGTCTCGTTTTTGGAGTAATGGAGTCAGGCCTCTCTCTAGCACTGCCAGAACTCTGTCTGGAACACATTACAGCTGAGATCCAACATATGGCAACTGTTAGAAAGAGAGCGAGAGAAATAGACAGAGGGAGGGAGAAAAAGCAAAAAGAGCAAAAGAAAAACAGAGCAGGTTTAACATTTGGTTTCAGTGTCCGTAAAGCACCCCCACCCTCTGTTGCTCACCCTCGTGTGTATTCTCTCTCCCTCGTTCAGATTTTTTTGTCCTACACCCTCACTTTCTCAGTCTTCTACTCTTCTTTTTCTTCTCCTTTTGTCCTTTCCCCAAAATTCTGCTCAATTACATGATGTCTGCCCCCCTCCCTCCCCAGTTTTTGTCAGTTCTCTCATCAAGAGTTCGTGAGAAGTTTCCACTACTTGATTTATATGACAACCAGCACATAATCTGTAATGCACACACAATCCAGGAGTTGATTAAAGACAGGAAGAGGAGGAGCCAGTGATGAAGAACAGAATGATGATGTCTCATTAGCACTTGTCAGAAGATGAGATCATTTAAGAAACCCTTGCTGAATAATGATTGTACAGTTACTTAAGATAGAGCGGTTTATTACTAATGGATGGGTAGGAGATTGAAAATGATAAATAGTCAACTGAGCAAGACAGAAAGACAAAGGACATTTTCTTGTGTCAATCTACGCTGTTTTTAATTGTTGTTCTATGTAAGCAAATGCTTAATAGATGTCTTTGGCTGTAATGCTATTGCTTCCTGGGTGCCACATTTTAAATATGCCATTTCAAGTTAAAAGAAGTTCATCTTTTACTCGTGGGTCATGAGACCGTCTACATTCTGTTTCATGTTGTATTGCTGTTTTCGAGTGCGATAATGTGTCCTGTGTGTATGGTCTTCATCACGTACAGCCAAAATGGCTTCACAGCTAGTACAGCAATTAACGATCTGGATTTGGATGTATTTATTTTACATTTTATTCATATTTATTTTCATAAACTCAACTCAACGGGGGTTCGCGGAAACCCTTGCCTATAGGGCAAAAAACTTAATACAGGTTAACCCACGATTATTCAATGGCAAATAAACATTTGATTTGTGAATTTTTACTAATGTATGATTCCCTGTTTGAGTAACTTTTAGGTGACTAGTGGCTTCACAAATCCTTCATTACATTTAATGGGTGGCGGGGGTTGTATTAAGTTTTATTTTGTTATACATTTTGTTTAAATTTTTGGATATTCTTATATTGTTTATCATCCGGTTATTGTAGGATAGAGAATCTCTGTTGTGAAGGATGATCTTGTTCTTTGGGCAACCCTCTTCTGATCAACTCTTTTGCAACCCCTTGTTTAGTTTCTTGAAAAATACTGAATAATCAAATAAAATAAAACACTTTTTCTAAATCACTGCAGTTTTTGATAATAACTAACATGAGTGTTATGTATAATGCATTATTAAAGACTGATGTAAATGCTTTTGTTATGGTGTTCTAAAGATGTTTCTGTTCTAGCTCTTGCATTTATGGGTTATGTGAATTAGAAATCAAAGAGGTTGTGCACTTATTACCTGGCCATGTTTTCCACAGATCTGCCACTGCACGGTTGCTATGGGAGACAGTGCTGGTTGCTAAGCAAAAGGAGGCAGTGATGGAAGTGAGGAGGCAACTGGTTGAGGCAGCCAGCAAAGAAAACCTGCCAATCAAAATGAGTCTAGGTAAGGCCACGCCCACATTTAAAACTGATAGACATACACAAACTACACCGAGAACCTGTTCCCTACCAACATTAAAAACACTCTTTTATTATTGAATTATTGACTTGAAAAAGTGGGAATCCAGAAAGCTTTATACATCCAAAGTTTATGTTTAATTAATAAAGGTAAATTTACCCACAAAAAAAGCTGTGGTGGTATGAACCTATAATTGCTGCCAGAATACAAATACACCAAAGAGCCTCAAGTGTGTGCACTGCTGCAGAATACTGTGCAACAAGACAAAGTTGTATATTCAACGCTTTTTACTAAAGATTTTACATCAATAGCCACATAGTGAACAAATCACATAGTGATCCAAACATAGTGAACAAAAGAGAGAGAGATTCACTGTTAAAGACAGAAAAGGAAGAACAGAGGAAAAAGAATAAGACGGGGCCAGTGAGAGTCAGTGGTTTCTAGTCAAAGACCCACAGCGCCTCCTTCAGACTGTAAGCAGTACTGGGCAGAACTCCCATGTGACCACTGAGGAAATATGATCACATGCTCACACACATGTTCTAGAAGTGCTCTGCTGTTCATAAGCAATAGTCTGAAATGGGGGGTAAAAATACTCACAGGCATATAAGACATTCGCGGAGCTCTTAAATACACACAGGCTCAATAATTATAATCAGTGGGAATAGTGTGTTAGAGTTAAAGAGTAGGTAGAAGACTTAGGTGGAAAACCTAAAGGTTTGGTTTGTCTGTTTCTGCAGTGGTTGTTTTAGTTTAGCTGGACAGTTTTATCTTGACCATTTTTACTTTTTAACATTTTTAGATTTTTTTCTACAATTTTATTTAGTTTAGTTCAACAATTTTTGTGTTAAGGTTTTTTTTTTTAATTGACTACTTTTTTAGCTGACTTAGGTTTAGTTTTCAACCATTTTAGTTAGTTTAGTTTAACAATTTGGGTGTAACATTCATCAGTTATAGTTAGTATAGTTAGTATGACAATATAGTGTAAGTGCTTAGTGTTCAGTAACAACTTTCTTTTTTATTTTATTTTTACTTTTTCAACCAGGCCGGTTTAGTTTAGTTCGGCGGTATAAGTGTAACCACTTTCCACAGGTTTTACTTAGTTTAGTTCAGCAGTTTTAGTTATACATTTTTATCCTGCCAATTTTAGCAGTATTTGTGCAAAAGCTTTCAACCAGTTTTGGTTTAGATTAATAGATTTATTATAGTTTAGTGCAACATTTGAACAGTTTTCATCTGTCAACCAGCATGCAATTAGTTGAATCTGAACATCTAGCAAAAGCATACACACCCTAAATGACATTGACATTGGACCGTAACCTCTAAACTGACTCACACACTCATTGCAGGTCTACTCAGTTATGTTCTTAAATATGCAAACAAGACAACCCTTTTTCGTTTCTGTATGTTTGTTTGCAAATTTAATTGTCAAATCCTATAAAGCGAGTGCCCTTCTGGTTTATGCGACAACATGCACTTCTGTCAATGTGGGTTTGTTTAGGAGAGTAAGAGAATATTATGATGCCAGAGGCTTTGTATTGCTAAATAGTTCTGATTCAACAACACACAGTTCTTTTCTTCCAAAGCACATGCACTTTTACAGTACAGAAACTTCAGCCAATCTTTCTGACTGAATCAGTTATTTCCTGATCTTCAAGCCAACAGAACTTTTACAGTGCCAGAACAATCATATTGCGTATCAAACAGAACAAGTTGCACACACACACACACACACACACTGTATTTTTTTATGCAATGCAGTCACAGCTGTTAAAGATTTTGTTTTGCTTCATCTTGTAGCATCAGATGCATTATTCTGATGGCCTGTCGTAAAATATGCTCTGGTGGTCTTCATTTTTGCGTGTACTGTATGCAAAGTTAGGTGGTCTTCTTTTTGCTGTGTGAACATGAGTTTGCTTGTCTGCATGTACATACTGTGGGCCATTTCTTCCCTGTGTGTATTTATATATGTTCAGCCCTTGTTTCGTGGTCATGTGATGGTTAGTGCTCCGTGTCTCTCTTATTTCTCTTCCAGCTTTTGGTCTGCTTGGAACTTCCTCTCTCTCTTTTTTCCTGGTGAAGCTGGGCCCGATGAATTATGCTGAGTGATTCTTGGGTATTTTGTTAGAGCTTTCTAAAGCTGACTCAATCTATAAAAGCCCTTTTCAGTCTTTGGATATTTCTGAAAAAAAGAAAATCCCATTTCTCAGCATTATTTTATGAGCTGACTGGTCTTTCTAGACAGTGCCACCATTTTCCCTAACCCAACCAACCAAGGAATGAGGCCATACAGTAGAAATCAGAGGACTACATTTCCCCTGATTCATTGCATACAAATGTGCTGGTGAATTGTTCATTATTGAGAAAAAGGCTTTATGGAGTTAGTGGTTCTGCCTTTTTGGAGTAGCTCTACTGTCTTTTTCGTTTTGCCAGTTATCAAACAGTTTTCATATGCATCTGCTCTCAGCCCTACATGGATTTTTTGCCAATTAGTTTGCAGTAGTTGGAAAAGGTTCTAGACCCATTAACTAAACCATCTCCAGACTTGCACATCCAGATTTTACTGCAGTTTTGCAGGTCAGTTGTCCTCCTCACCCCCAACTAGAGTCTGAATTTTATCTGCAAGAAGTAGTCTGGTGTCCATGTCCCACCTCCCAATGCCTCACTAACATTTGTGGTTTCATTGCTTTCTCATTTTAAATAAATACAAAGGGTTTCTCAAGAGACATTGTTACAAAATACAATTGAATTGTATGTTTGTGAAATTTAGGCTGTAATGGGGTTGGAATCATCTTGTGAATCTGTCATCTTAAGAAAATGACCTTCATGGAGAACCACAGGGCTTTGTGTTTAGCCTGCCAATGATTCAGTCTCAATCTTTTATCGCATAACCGCCCTCTGGATGTCTGCCTGATTGTTACTGTTGGATGTGTGGCTTGTTCTAGTAATTTTCAAGCCAACTTGCATTCTGTTTGTTCTCTTTCTGTCTCTTTTGTGTGTGTATGTGCATTTGGGTGGACTTAAGCAAACATTGGCTGAATTGGTGCACAGGATATACTCCCACATCTAGTGCTGGTTCATAACATCAACATAGCGATGTGACTCTATGAGTTAATGTGAACCCTCCACCCTCAGACTCTCTGCGTCCCTCAGACGAAATGCTCCCCACCCACCTATTATTTTTCTGCATTTGAATCTTTTATTTTCAGAAATTTGAGCATGAATTATAATATGATGCAATTACAGAGAAATTGTACAGTTGATCAGCTTAAAGGGTAACCAGTTGGTTAAAGAGGCTAATATGGTGTAAATTGCTGGACTACGTGAAATCCCTTTCTTTCTCTGTCACCGTCTCTATCTGTGTCTTTGCAAGCCCCCTTTAGGGAACTCCATGGCCAGTGAGGATGTGTTTCTGTGTAGGAGTGTTTCTGGCTGAAACATTCAAACGTAATAAATTAGCTTAGTAGAGGCTGACCAAATACAAACACTTTGAGTGGGAGAAACACCCGCCTAAATCACACATACAGTTAAATTTTTGGCTTGTATGTTATACACGAGGTTACCAAGCAGTGTGCCCCTTTAGATTCATAATTCTTCCAAACATTCAGTCTCAACACAAGAGGAGGAACTGAAGCATGTGTGTTGTGGTTTTAAATAACATAACACAATGCTGTTCAAATGCACCAACAAACCACGTAGTGGTCATTTTATGAAGATAAAAAATGATCTCCCCTATCTCCCACAGTGTGCCTGTTTATGTATTATTATGTTTAAGTAAAACTCACTAAACTCTTACTTTGCATAGCATTAGGAAGATCAAATCATTCTAGTGTATCAGTTATATTGAACTGGTTCAAAAGAACGATTCATTGATTTTATTTTTCATTTTATATTTATTTATTTTATTTTTGAAGTATTTACTCCCTGAGTAAAAAAGTTCCCAGAGTTTCTCCTAAAGCATTTTGTTCTTTAGTTTTGAATCAGTTTGAGCAAATCATGAAAAAGAACTGTATCAAAAGAATGATTCCTTCACAATTATAAATGTGAACAATTTAGAAATGTGAACACGTACGATACTCATTGAAGTTTCACATGGCTTTACTTAGCACTAAATAATATGCATTAATTCACAATAAACTTGTACACATACATTGAGTTATGTTGAGTTGCTTCTTAGTAATAATACTATGGTTATCTATAGTGTCAATCATTTGAGAGTTCATAACACATTGAAGAGACTGTTCTACAGGATTACTTGTGTGGTTACACTCCTGTACAACAGTGTATGTGTGTATGTCCAGTAAATTTGTGTATTTGCATTGATGAGGACTGAAGTACTTTTTTTCTGGTGTTCAAACACTCTTTGAAGTTTGGTTTGACACCAAAGATAAAATCAAAGGTAAACACTGAATTCAGAATGACAGAATGTAACTGTTGAATCCAGACAGCTTAAAAGATGCTTATGTTTTTCTCTCTCTTTCTTAGGGCGGGTTTCAGCCGAACAGCATTGTTCATATATGCAGTTGTTTCGGGACATTTGGGGGGCTCTGGAAAGCCACAGTGGGGTCCTACAGCTATGACTGGCTGCTGCTCAAGCTCTCTGTCATCCCACCCTCACACGCTGGGACGCCTGCCTTGCCTTTGAGAGACTCCTCCTGCAGGTTAGCCAATCACACAGCTCACTGATCTGTCAATAACAGGCTATAGAGTTTGATTTATGACATCCTGAAGGCACTATGCTTCATATCTCTATTTTGAAAGTTAAATATTAAGTGATTTCTTTAGGTCTCTTCTTCATTGTCTTTCTCTTTGTCTAGTGCATACTTTTCAAGTGTTCATGGCTTGACAGGACAATCTATATTTGCTGAAACAGCACCTTGAATCGCAGATCATCACCAGAAGTAATTTTAAACTAGTTATGCAGTTATGTAAAGCTCCTGGACTTTTAATAGATTTCACAGGAGTGTATCTAGCAGTTATTCCCCAGTTATATCACTCTGTACTCTAGAATATGTATTCTGTTATTAGTCCTTATAGTCTGGCGTCACTCCATCCAATCATTGAACCATCTATTATTTTGCCCATCCATCCATTGTTTAATTAATTAATTTGCAATATTTATTCATACATTCATTCATCCCAATCATCCCATTTTTATCCACTCATCTATCCAATGGTCCATCCATCCATCCATCCATCCACTTATTCATCCATCGGTTTATCTAAACCTATCAATCCATCTAACTAAGCCTATGTGTCCATCATCTATACATCCATCCACCCATATGTTCATTCATCTAACTACACCTATATGTCAATCAGTCCTCCATCCATCTGTCCATCCACCCATCCCTCCATTCATCCCTCCAGCTAAACCACTCTTTTATACATCCATTCAGGCATCCAATCATTCATCTGCAGATCAATTCAGTCATTCATCTACCAATTCATCCACTCATCCATCCACTCATTCTTCTGTCCATCCATCCAGCTGAACTTTCCATCAATCCATTTATCTAATTACTCCTATCCAATGATCTATCTGTCCCACTCATCCATCTGCTGATCCATTCATTCATCCATCCAGCTGACCAATCAACTAACCAATAGCTTGTTTGTCTTTGTTACTGTTGATTCTAAGAAACTTTACTGGCCTGATGAACGAAGGTTTGTCTCAATCCTCAACAAAGTAGAGATCTTGATTATTAGAATATCAAGAGATATGTATATCCTCTTTAATGCCTTTCATCTTAATGTAATGTGTACTGGTCACTTTTAACTTGGTGGTTGTGTACTGCTGTTAGTACTGTACTTTCTATAGTTTACTCTGGTGTCTGCAGGTGAAGTGAGTGAGTGAGTAAACAGTCTAAACAGACTAACTGGCCACAGCTCTCAGTAAACACCATGTGTTTGGCTTTGGGGAAAAACAGAGAGATTCTTTAAGCATCAGTGAAGTTGTGAGGCAGCTTGGATCGGAGTACTCCAGTGGGTGTGTAGCTCTCTGAGGATGCAAAAGTGAAAAGGAAATGCTTTCACTGAGGCCGTCTGAGGAGGATACACGCGTGTGCATCACATCACAGGTCAAGGGTCAAATATGTAGAGGACGGAGGGAGTGAGGGAGACGTGGGTAGAGAGAAAGGACAGAGACCTTAATAGGAAATGTGGAAAGCAGTGAGCCAAGTGAGGATAAAAAGGCAAAAAGAAGTATTCAGAAAGATAAAAAAAAGTTTTATTTTAGGGTTGAACTTATCAAAATATCTTAACCACTCTAGAACATGTAGAAAATAGTGTTCCAGACTAATATCCTCTCGCTAGTCCTTTATTAGTTTTCACAGACTGTTTTTGATAGAGTTTCTGGTTCCTATGGCTGTAAAGAGATCAGCGGGAAAGCTCAGCCCATAGGAACTCATTAAAACAAATCAGCAAAAACATGAAGCAGAAGCAGGCCAGATTGGCCGAATCAGTCAAACCGCCGAACAGCTAAACAGCAATCAGCACACAAGCTTATAAACCTTCAGCTCTCCAGTGATCATCATTGCTCTGGGGGAAAAAGAGGGAAAAGGTGTTTACTAACATGTAAAACATTATGCTAATCACTTGGTTGCAACCAAGCTATATAAAAAGAACAGCACTAACTAATGCATGCTCCATCTCTGCTTTTATTAAAGGCATAGTTCACCCAAAAATATTAAATTCTGTCATCGCCCTCATGTCTTCTAAAACCTGTATGACTTTCTGTGTTTGCTGTTTTGAAAACATCCCCTTTTTTGTGTGTGTTCCACAGAAGAAAGAAAGCCATACAAGTCTGGAATGACATGAGTAAATTAAAATTTAAATAGAATTCAAATTTTTGGTGAAACTCTCAGGTTTCTGTTTAAATTAACTGGAAAAATTTAGAAAGGAGATAAAAATGTAACCTGTGTATAAACACATTAAGATCAATAAGATGTTTGAACCATTTATTCTTTGTCAGTTATACAGACTTTTTACGTAGGCATATAAATATGTCTTGAATGGAAGTTTCTCTCTTGAAGTTTTGGAGAGCTCCATGAGCATGATTGTGTTAATCTTTGTGTGTATGTGTGTGCCTCTAAAAGTCAATATTGAGTAATTATAAGGCTCTCTCTGGGACATAAAATATCTGCATTCAGCCTTGAGAAAATGATGCTAGCACTCTAAACATTGGCCGTAACAGGATCTCTGATTTTCCTGAGGTAATAAATAAAATGAGTTATTTTTCTTTCTCTCTCCCCTTGTTTATTAAATTTCGATTTATTTTCCATTTGATGTTTTTTTTTCTGATATTTGCATGCTGGATTTCTGAAACAGGAGACTGAAATTGTGTTATTGAAAATAGTGGCATGAGACGGGCTCATTCTTCAGGTCTGTGGTTACCTCTCTCACCCTGCTGGGGCACAGTACAGGAAAGCTGCATATTGTCAATAAAGGCGCCCATCCAGCCAGGCCTCACCCTGCTGCACTGAATCTGTACCACTGTTTCCAAAACTAGTGACCTGTCTATTGCCTACATAGATGGCATGATCCCAACCATCAAGGAAACTCATTAGTGACAGATTTGGAGCACTACATTGGCAGGAACAAACCAACAAAAACAGTGCTCCTCACAGCTGATTTTAACAGAGACTGATGTTAGCATGTTGGTAAAGCTTATAGCAGGATTCTCTAATGAGAATAAAAATATAAAGCAAACAAATATTAGTTATAATAATCTATTTAATAAATAGTTAACACATATTGGTTGCAATAATCTATTTTTAGTGTAGTTTGAACTATTTTATTGATATTTAGTTGCTCATCATAGTTGATTTCAGTAGAGTTTGATAATAGCTATACTGAGTTTATGGATCATCACTTCTCCAACCTTGGTAGCCATATTGGATTTATTTTATTTTGAATCATGCTAATGGCACATATTTATTAGTGATTGTTTATTTTATTTTATTCCCTGCTAAAGCTGTGGGCTTGGCTGTAGTTGATGACAGTAATGTACTGATTTGTTGACTATGGCTGTAAGTTTTGACAGTCTTTGGCTTCTGCTTTCCCACTAAAATGGTTTTAGAGAGCAGCTTAGAGTTAATAAGCTGACACAAAGCTGAGAAAAGGTGGGAATCATGCCCTTGAGTCTTGTACGGCTGATGTGCAGCCCTGGCAGTGGAATGTGTGTATGTGAGAGTATGTTTGCTGTAGAGGGTGTTGTGGTCAAGAAGAGCTGTCAACAAGTACTCTCTTTCCCCCATTCCCGTTACCTCACAGACCAGCATACAGAGTGTGTAATTATATTCATACTAAATGTCATAAAAAAAAAATTAAAAAAAACCTGCCATTATGGTGTCAAACATGCTTTTAGGTAAAGAAGCACTGGAGTTATTTAACAGGATTGTTTTATTTAAGTAGAGTTTTAAATTTAGTGAAGGAAATTTTAATGGTGTCACAATGATGCAAGACAACGTGACCAAAAATATTATCAAAATATTTTTTTTCTGTAATGTATTTTTCATACCATTGAGTGAGGGATAATGAAAAGCCCCCCCAAAAAATGTTCAAGCAATAGTATAGCGCCGACTGCTGTTACCCGAATGAGCCTGTGTTATCAGCTTTTACCGTTTGTTATCCAGGGATAACATAACTCAGAATGTCTCTGACCAATCATAATCAAGTATTCCACAGAGCCATGTAATAGTAAGGGATAAAATACATTACATTGTAACTTAGTATATTTTCTGATTTCATTTAATTTTATTATCAGAAATGTTATCTAATAAAATGTATTCTGAAAATGTAATCAGTCTGTTGATCCAATCAATCTATCTAATAAAAATATAAGAATTAATTTACAACAAAACATTTTTGTCGAATAAGTTGCTGCACAACAGAAATTGTGACATGCATGAATTAAAACAAGAATTAAAAAAATATATTGGTTATATGATATTTCTTGAGAAGATAATAATAATTAGAATAAATGTTGTAAAAATATATTATTATTATTACTGCAAAAAAGTACATTTTACTATGAAAAAAAATCATAATTCTAAGTTTAAAGTAACTTTTTATTTTGGCGGTTTGTCATGAAGACGTTTGCTTTTCAGTGTGCATTTAATGATGCTTTTTATGAAATAAAGACATGATGAAATGCTCGTGAAGTGAACTCATAGTGCAACTCTTGAGATGAAGTTAATTTGAAGTGTTCTCAAATAGTGAGAGAGCAGATGCTGAAAGCACTACACATGCATCACATGTTCTTGAATGTGAAGTAGCTGAATTTGCATCTCTCGTTCATACAGAAACAGAATACGCTGGCTTTTTAGCAACACACACTTGATCAACTAGATGTAGGTAAAGAATAGAAAATTACTCAAACGTTTGTTGTTCATATTGTGAGTGGCGATTTGTTACCCAACACTACTTTAACAGCAAAGAGCCCACTGACAAGTGATGTATGTAGTAACAAAATCAAAGACCCCCAGAAATCCGATCACAAGAGATGCATGTTACTAGCAATTGTAAACAACAATCTGTCTTGTCTGACCACTTGTGATCAGATTACCTGAGATGGATGTAAACGACCCATAAGTGTGAGTTATAGTAATAGTGATGCATGTGTTATCTGTATGTATGTATTGTAAGATGTTTTCAGATGGTCTGTGTTATTGAGGTCCTTCAAAGGGCAGTGGTGTGATTGGCTGACTGAAGATTTGATTAATTGTGTGATAAATGTGCTCTTAATCCTGCCGTAGTGGACCTGTGAACTTTGACTTCCTCCACCCCACACACTATCAGGGACTCATTCTGCTTGAGCTCAGCTTGATTCCTGTTTACTTATCAGAAATCTACAAAAGCTTCAGCTCTGATCTCTTTCTTTCTTTTTTAAACCTTCTCTTTCTGGTCATCCTCAATATGTAGCCTGGGACGGGTGGTATGACAGTATGCTATCAATGTTAAAATAAACCAACTGGTATAGACACTATGCAGTCGCAAATGCAGCTGTGCATATATTTGCTTTTTTATGATGGCTTATGTGGCTCACCTTCCTATATTTATAATGTTTTACTATTTTGAGTTATTCATTTTGATTCTAGATACTTTCAAAAAAAAATGCACTAATGGCAGACTAAAAAAATACATAATGAAGTATTTAAATCATTAGATTATTGAATGTCCAGTAATATATGATAATGTGAAGTTTAAAACATTTTAGGATTGGATTTATTGCCTTATATATATATATACTGTATATATATATATATATGTGTGTGTGTGTGTGTGTGTGTGTGTGTGTGTGTGTGTATATTTCAGACATTCCACCAAGAGAATAAAGGTGGTTCAATGACATGACAATTTTATTGGTCCAGATCTACTAATCAATAAAAACAATTTTAAAAAAAAATGTAATTCAAACATATAATGACTTGATGACCCTTTCAGTGTAATACATGTAACTTGTCAATTTAAATATCTGAAAATCTTGCAATATCGTATCTTAGAATAAAAGAGTACTTTGTTGTTTATCCACCAAATCAAAGTAATGTGGTGCATTCAACAAAGTCATATGATGTTTTTTAAAATGAATGATTAAGAAATGTAAGCTCTCTGTAATCAAGGTGCAAAGAAATTGTTATTACCTTTTATTTGATGGTCATTAAATTTAAATCTTTTTATAAAATATTGTAAAATGTTTTCCTTTTTTATCATGGACTCTGTTGTTTCCTTTTACATTTCTCATTACATTACATCTACAGACCAAACTAATTCTTTGTACTGACACATCAGGAGCCAAAGACATCTTTTCTGTGTCTCTTTTTATCTTTGAAAAGAGATGGATAATGCACATTTATGCACGCTGTTAGACTGCATCAGTGGCTCCAGGGCCATCATTAACATGCACACAGACAAAGTTATGGTGCTTCACCTTTGACCTTTGACCTCTGAACCCGTAACCCACCCTCAGGTCAGCCCGCTCCCCTCTGCCTGGAGCCCACTGCCTCGTCCTGGGTAATATCTAACTGTATGCACACTAACACACACCCAGAGACACTTTCTGGCCTGTTTCTTGGCTTTCTGACCTCACTAACACAACAAGCTTGTTTGGCCTCCCCCATACACATGCGTGATCGCTGTTGGAGTAAACCTCGCTGCGTTATTCCAGTATGAATGTGCATCTAGTTCATGTGTGCGTGGGTGCAAGCATATTCGTTTTCTGACCTTGTGTCCAAACATCCTTGTATTTCCTGCTGCCCAGTCTGACAGTCCTCACTAATCCCTAAAAAACATCTCAGTAGACCCCTTCATCCACCCCTCCACATGTTCCCTGGAGCCAGTCCCAGCTTACAAGAGTTACAGTCTTTCTAGCTTTCTTTGTAAATCTGTCACTAATGTTTTAATTTGAATCGTTTCATCTCTCTTCTGCTTTGATCATTCATCTGTTGATTTCCTTCTCTATTTCCTTTCCTTTCCTTTTCTATTTCATCTTTCTTATCTTATCAGTCTCCACTCTCTAGCTGTGTCTACAGTATACTGCATTTGATGAAGAACTTATTTCTTGACCATTAATAAATAATTTTTTTAATATGCATTTGTGTAATATATATACATCTTGATTCTTGATTATTTTTAGTGCACTGTAAAAGGCAATGAGACGGCTATTGATTGAGCTTCATTTTTATCTGTTTTCATCTAGGATGACAGCGCCTCATAATATACGAGCCGTATTTGTGTTCAAGAGTTTGATAGATAGAGCACATCATATACAGTAGGACTCTGACAGAAGAAAACACATGAGAGAAAAGTTCTTGTGGGAGTCCAGCCAGTGCTTTAGTGTGTGTGATATGACTTGTTTAGCTTGTCTGCCTTCCTGTGTTTAGGGCGTATGGATTACTGCCGGAAACAAGACACAATCCGTTTACTCTTCACAGGAAGTTCCAGTATCTGTCGTACTCCCTCTCACCCTCCAGTGTAAATGCCACACTCACATATACATTTACATATACATATATACACACACACAACATATATCAACTGACCACACACTGACTTCATATATAAAACCCCACAAACACAGAGATGCACACTCACGTGCCTTACGTCCTCCTCACAAACACCTGACCTCCTCTCACAGCTGTGTTTGTGAAGTAACATCCTGCATGGATTTGTTTCTCAATGCCTTTGCATATGACCTGTGCATATATGGCAGTCTTTTTGTGTGTGTTTGTATATCGGCTGTGTGTGTGTATAAGCCTCATGTGCCTGCTAATACAACACAGCTGATTGAAGAAAGTGTTTGAAACAGTCCGTATGTGTCCGATAAATCAGCGATCAAAGGTAAAGCTAAAGATTCAGATCTAGGAAAAACATATAGATCTAGGTCTCCTAATTTCATTTTCTTCATCAAGTTCTCGAAAACATAGACTATCTGGGACATGATTCTCTACTCTGCGGTCAACCTATATGTTTTTCAGTGGTTGCTAAAAATATTTTGGATCCAAAAAAAGTATGAGACTTATTTTTTTTTCTCATTTCATTTAAACCAGGAAATGAAAAGACTTTTAAAAGGGATTTCTGAAAAACGTAAAACTAGTAATGACTTCAAAGGAAAAATATTTAAAATTCTTCAATGTTTTTTATTTTTTATAAATAATACATTTGTGTCATTAATCTCAGAATTCATATAGGGTAACAATATAAGTCTTTATCAACACTTTTTATCAATTTAACACATCCTTGCTGAATAAAAGTATTCATGTATTTTAAAAGAAAAGAAAAGAAAAGAAAAGAAAAGAAAAGAAAAGAAAAGAAAAGAAAAGAAAAAAAAAATTATGGACCCCAGACTTTTGAACGGTAGTGTATTTTGTTATAATATATATATATATATTATATATATATAAATGCTGTTCTTTTTAACTTTTTCTTCTTCAAAGAACCCTGAAAACCCTGAGATCATGTGACACTGAAGACTGGATTAATGATGCTGAAAATTCATCTTTGCATCACAGGAATAAATGTTATATATAAAGGCCTGGTCAACATCAGTCTGTCACTGTTTCTTAGTACTCATTGGCTGTCAGACTGCATCCAGCTGTATTAGAGAGTCCATCATCTCTGCAGTGAATGTGCTGACAGCTCTCTGGGCCTCACATCTCCCACAAGGTACCAAACCAAGACCTGATCAGAACAGTTTCTCCTCAAACACATGTTCATTATTCAGATGTGTATATACAGTTCTGACAAATACAGTATATACTTCATTTATAGAGCACTACAGTACAGAACTACTGATATAACCTTTGAAACCTTTGGTAACTTCTATGAAACCTGTATGTATAATGCATAATCTCAGTATATAAGACTTACTGAATACAACATTGAGGTGTAGCGTGAGGATCAGACATATGTTCTGTATACGCTATGTGTATGCATTTTTGGTTAAGGTGTGAAAACATGCTGAATGGTGAATCGGGTCAGTGTTTTGGTCACTGACAGCTGTATGAGTGTGTGTGTCAATCTGTACTGCCACAACGTCTGTGTGTCTGAATGTCAAGGTGTGTGTGTGTGTGTCTGCGGACTAGCTGGCGTCGGGCTGAAGTGAGTGTACTCTGGAGCTCCAGTCGGACGCTGCTGACTTTTGGAAATCCCCCTCAATGCAGCGCTTTCACTGAGCCAAGAGCCGTTAGCCAGTGCCAACAGAGCGCTCTAATATACAGCTGGTTTCAAATTCCAGAGCTTGAATATTTTATTTATCTTATTTTTCTGATGATGAATAAAGCAGCACATGATTTTGGTGAATAGTTTTGGTTTTCCATTGAAGCTTAGTCACAAATAGTTTGGTCAAGCCTCACACTCTTACACACATTTAAAATTTTTCCCAGATTCAAATTGTGACATCCACATTCAGTAATATATCACCTTCAAACACAGTTCACAGTTCGAGCCTGAGGCTGTGTGTGAGAGATATTGGATTGTTGTGTCATGGTAATGGGTTGTCCAGGGTTAGTTGCGATCAATGAAACACATGTTCAGTTTTCTCATTGAATAGCTTAGGCAGAATCCTGAGCATCCTGGGAATTGTCTCATCAGTGGTTGTAGTTCTTTCTGCACTCTGATTGGCCCTGCAAGCGGTTGCGTAATGTAATTAATTCTGAATCGTTTCAGGGCACTGTGGATTGTCAAAGACCAGCTAAATTAAACAGCTCTAGGGATCCAGATGTCTGAAGTTGTTTGTTGTTTTGTGTGTTTAAGTCTTGCAGGGAATAGTTCACCCAAAATTAATATTCTGTCATCATTTTACCCTCATGTCATTCCAAACCTGAATGATTGTTTTATTCATGGAGCACATTAGATATCTGAAGAGTTTTCAAAAGAGTTTTGTATTTAGGGCTCGAACATAGTGTTAAGTGTTAAGAAGCCCTATGATTGCACTGAAGAACAGACTGAAATGTAAATTAAAACTTAACTTCTCCACCAGAAGTTGCACTAACGGGACATTTTCTGTTGTTTATTTAATTTTAAAAACATTGTCAGATGATGCAAAATACTTTACAACATTTTAACAGGGAAAAAAAAAAGATCTGAATTTATTTTTAAAGGGTACATAACATACACAGTTTCACCTAATCTCATGTTAATCTTGAGTACCTATAGAGTAGTACTGCATCCTTCATATATCCAAAAAGTCTTTAGTTTTATCATATTTATAAAAGAAAAATACAGCTTTCCGATTCTTTCCGGAAAAAGCCGAGCTCCTGGAGGCGTGTGGTGGGCGGAGCTATAATAATGATGTTTCATGTTGTTTCCATTAACAAACAGTATAATAACTTATGTGCTGATTTCCAACAAAATTTGATGCAATTGTACTTACATGAATGGGGTCCTTTATCACAGGGACGGCTCCATGTTTTAATATCAAACGATGTGCAAATCCAGCATCGACTTGGGCCTTGTTTATAAAACATTCATCACTCAAATGACCAGAGCACACCAAGGCACTTGATACACTCCGTTGCTGCCCCGGAAAAACAAACTGTCACCACTGTTCATGTAACGCTGGGTTCTTGGGTAAGCTGAACACGGTAAACTTTCCCTCACATCCAAAACTGCACTTATTTGGAGGCATTCTCGAACAAATCCTATGCTGCGCTGCCGACGATTTTGAAGTGCGTTGATGTGCGCGGTCTCGCTCTCCTCTGGTCAACATGTGCGCGGGCGCGCTTTTCTGAGAGTAATGCTCATATAAGGACTTCCGCTCTCATATACGTCATTAGATCCACGATCAAAAAAACAGCCAAAACTTGTACCAACCCGGAAGTAAGATTTTCGGCACAGAAATTCTCAGTCATTCTTCAAAATTATTTTTTAAAACTTTAGCATGAGAATCCATCTCTTTAACACTGTGAAAAACTCTGAATACACAAAACACCATTGTACCCCCCCCCCCCCCCCTTAATTCTTGATTTCATTTTTTATAATCCTTGTTCAGTTGTCAGCTTTAAAGCATGAAAACCAAATAATACCAAAAAATGGATCACAGTTTGCACAAAATTATTAAACGGCACAACAGTTTCAGTGTTGATAATAATAATAAATGTTTCTTGAGCAGAAATTGACTTTGGCGTGCATGTGATAAGCATGTGTTTGCCGTGCATATAATATGCAGTTTTCAGGTGCATATGGTATGCAATGTCTTGGCGTGCATATGATATGCAGTTTTGGAGGACATTTAATATGCTCCAACCTCACACCACTAATCCTAACCATTGCATATCATATGCACACCAAACTCAATCTGTGCGTCAAATATCATGAATATTCTACATAATTTATCCTTTTGTGTTTCTTGAAAAAAGAAAAGTAAATGATGACAGAATTTTCACTTTGAGTGAACTGTTTCTTTCCATGTCTGTCTGCATCTGTTTCAGTTTTGCGGACTCAGCAGTGCTGCTTACATTATGTGTTTTGATTAACAGTAACGGTGTCTGGTTTTCAGCTTGACATGGCTCTCATGGTTATTGTGAAACATGAGAGCTGGAGAATGCATGCCATTTTCATGTTGTTTCTCTTTCGTTTTGGCCTTTGTTTACACTTATATTAGGACTGCATTCATTTGAAACTGAGATAAAACTAATCTGCCCTAAAGAAGTTAGTATGTATATATATAAAACCAAGTCTTAAGTCACTGGGGTATATTTGTAGCAATAGCCAAAAATACATTGTATGGGTCAAAATGATAGATTTTTCTTTTATGCTGGAAATCATTAGGATAATAAGTAAAGATCATATTTCATGAAGATATTTTATACATTTCCTACAGTGAAAATATGAAAACTTAATTTTGATTAGTAATATGCATTAAGAACTTCATTTGGACAACTTTAAAGTCGATTTTCTAATTATTGTGATTGTTTGTTTTTTTTTTTGTTTTTTTTTTTGCACCCTTGAATAGTTGCATCTCAGCCAAATATTGTCCTATCCTAACAAACCATACATCCATGGAAAACTTATTTATTCACCTTTTCATGATGTACTGTATAAATCTCAAAATCTCAATTTTCAACCCTTATAACTGGTTTTGTGTTCCAGGGTCACACACATATGTTTTTGGCACTATCCCTCAGCTTCACTCCTCCCACTCATCTCCACACACACACACACACAAACAGTGATTGACAGCAGGACACAGAGGAGGTGGAGAGGCCTCAGGCTCTGTGCTGACGTGTCTGGAAGTACTTAAACGTCTTCTCTCCACTGCTGGTCTGCACTGAGCCCCTGTGCAGCATCCCTCAAACCATCACTTGTGTTAGTGAGCAGAGAAGTGCATTCCATGTCATGTTTTCCTGATGTACTCCTGAAAGAAAGGATACATTTTTTTATCCTCTGCCATCTCTCTCTCTTTCTCTCTCTGTGACTCATTTACTGTTTTATGGGCCTGACAAAAACTGTATGTTTGTTAAGTTTAACTGCATGCTATGAACAGAATGCCGAAATATGTAACAATTGTGTAAAAGTCAATAAAAAAAAATATATATATATAAAATATATATTTAAAAGCAATCCCATGAAGCATACGAAGAATATGAAAGTAGCAAGCTGCTAAGTTAACATACAGTAAGGAAAGTACTTCTAATATGTTTAGAATTATAGTTAAAGATGCAAGTGTGGTATTGCCTTATACAACAGATCAATAAACAAAAAGTTAATATTGTGTACATTTTAGATCCTAAATGGCCAGATAAACTATCATTCAAAAGTTTGGGGTCGGTAAGATTTTAGTTGTTAAGAATGGTAGGAATGTTTTTGAAAGAAGTCTTTTATGTTCACCAAGGCTGCATGTATTTAGATGATTTTGATCTCGATTCAATTTCAATTCATCTGTATATACTATAAAAATAAAGGGGGATAAAAATTGTTGAATCCATTTGAATGTTTTTTTTTTTAAGCACCATTTTAAACTTGGTTTAAATTCTATATTTGCTTGCATTCATTGTGTGTAATTATGCGAGTATTATTAAAAAAAGATGTAGGCCTAATTTCAACTTTTAACATTTCTCATTTAAAAATCTAGTGTTTAATCATGTCTAAATATTTATTCAAATGAAGAAAAATTATGCAAGTATGACCTGCAATATTCTAGATACAGTATATTTAGTAAAGAGCCATACACGTACCTAGTGGGTAAACCATGGCATAACAAATTAAAATGTTTTTTTGTGTTTTTCTGACCACAAAATGACTCTAATTTGCCTCTTTACATTGGAATTTAAAACCCTTTTCTCAATTTTAATCTTAAATACTACACCAATTGTAATAGACATAACAGAAAAAAAAAATTTTTAAGTTATTAATGGACCATAATTATTGCACAAATAGTATTTAATACCAAAAGATCTCCTCAAAATATTAAATAAATATTACTGAACTAAAACATACAACATTTATTTGACTGAAAATTTGTTAAAGGTACAATAGGAGATCTTGGAAAATGCTAACATTAGCCTGATAGCACTGAAAGTGAACGTCCCCCCCCCCGCAATCACCTTTCAAAGCCACACCCCTGAAAGCATTTATGCTCACAGACCAGAATACCAGAGACAACATGGGCTACATCAGCGGTTCCCAATTCCAGTCCATGTTCCGAGGTGAAGTAAACCCCTGCTCAGGGAGTAAGGAGCAATGAACACAGTGTAGGGATCATGTTGATTGGAACACAGTTCATTCACGTAGCTCGTGATGGTCATCTGAATCGGGTGTGTTAACTAAGCAAAACATGCAAAATATGTGCATGAGCACTGGAATTGGAAACCGCTGGGCTACATCATGTATCTTTAGGAAGGAAGACCGGGTTGTTGATGTATGTCTGTTATTCTAGCTCTGTCTGCACAGTGTGCGTGAATGCGCCAATGACGTATTCTGTCTGCGCGAACAGGGTGCGCAAAAAGCATGTAGGAAAGCTATTTAAAATGCTCGAACCCTGGTCATATAATCTTTCAGAAATCGAAATATGCTGATTTGGTGCTCTAGAAACATTACTTATTATTATCATTGTTTAAAACAGTTGTGGATTTTTGTGGAAATCTTGAATATTAATTAATTTTTTTTCAGTTTTGTAATGCCTGTGTGACGCATTATGAATGCAGCCTTTGAAAGAGCCCTAGACAAATGACAGCTAGTTCCTGAATGAATCAGCGTTTTAAACGATTTAATGAACGATTTAATTTGACTCCTATCCATGTTACCTAGAAAGAGTCACTGTGAAAAGAGCAACAGATTAATCCAAATAACAATAACACTATATGACTATGATGATAAAATAAGGTATGCTAACTGTTTTTTTGCATCACAGATTTTTGTTTTAGTGTCAATTTCAATATTTGTAGTTACTTGAGAGTTACATTATACATTATAATGTATTTTTATGACTAGCATTTTCAGAATTTCTTAAACTTAAAAACTTAAACTTAAAAAAGAACATAAAAAATGGAACTTTTAAAAACACATATGCTACTGGAAATTAATTATATTAATTGTTATTATTATGAGAATTATTAATTAAAATAAATTAAATTTTAAAACTGGAATGTGACATCATATGCCAAAAATATAAATAAATACCTTTGAATCTCATCCCTATATCTCTCTCTTGCAGCATATCTTTTTCAACCCCCCTCCCCTTCCCACTTATCCATTATCTAATTAACTTCCGTAATTAGAGACACTCTTGCTCTTCCTGTGTGGTTTGAGCATGTGGTGTCTGTCTCTCAGAGTTAGACTCAGCTCAGTGAGACTGCATGCCATTTTGAGATGTTTTCAGTCGTAAACATGGATTTGAAGTCTATGCGTCAGCACTGAGCACGGGTCTAAAGCACCACATGCTCAGCGTGTCTGACATAAATTTGCTTTTCATTTGTGTGGCGTAGCTCCACGGCTAAACACAAATTCGACTCTGTGAGTGGTTTCGATATCTGACGTAGCCAAGCGCCTTTTCCGTCTGAGAGACTCGTAACGACCGGATGCGAAAAGATGCGACTGAGGGAAAGATAAATTTAGAGGGAAGAACATAACTTCAGATCTGTATTGTCCTACACATGAGGCTGAGGGGACTCAAGTTCTCGTTTCCCTCGTTCTCTCTCGTTTAGGGGAGAACAGATGAGTAGTGCCATGTGTGTTTTCATGTGTTGCTGTTTTCCATGGAAAAGAGGGGAAAATAAAAGGAGTGAGAGTAACCCAAACTAGGCCAACACGCAACCGCTAATTATGAAGCTGTTTGGGGAGGGGGGCAATGGGTCCACACACACTTTTCACATGCAGCCCACGTCTCTTCTTTCTTTCTTTCTTTCTTTCTTTCTTTCTTTCTTTCTTTCTTTCTTTCTTTCTTTTTCTTCAGTTCCATTTTGGCTTTGGTTGTTGTTGTTTTTTCAATTCTTTCTGTGTTATAGTTTGTTTGTTCATTCATATTTTCATTCATTCATGAATTATTTATTTTTATTTAAGTATTTTGCTCACTCGTTTGTTTGCACGTTCATTCTTTTTTGTGGTTGTTTGTTCGCAAATTTTTGTGTTCATTTTTACGCACATTTCTTTGTTCAATTAATTATTTTATTTTTTATTATTTTCAATGAGTTATTTTTGGCTCTTTGTTTCTATGCTTGTTTGTTCATATATTCATCTGTTCATTATTAACTACTCACTCTTTCAGTGTTTTATTCTGCAATTTTCTGTATTTTAATTTTTGTCTGTTTATCAGTTCTTTATCTTTTTTCTTTGTGCCTGATTTTTTTTTTCATCTATTAATCTGTTAATTTATTTTTTATTTTTTGTTCTTTCAGCCTTTTAATTTCTTTGTTCATTTGTCAGTACTTTTGTATTTTTTTTGTTGTTGTTTTTTTGTGTTAGTTTGTTCACTTATTTGTCTGTCTTTTCAGTTTTTTTTTCCTTTCTTTATTTTCTTACATTCATAAGCAGTGTTGGCCAAATCTTTCAGTGCTCAATGGGATAGTCTCATTCCTCTGCTCTTGATGTTAGTTGTTCTCATCCTCATAAATAAAAAGCGATGATCTTGACTATTCTTGTAAGTGTCCTAAAGTGAGGTGTGTGTGTTTTTTAAAGAACGACAAAGACTTACTTACTCTTTTATCCAATCTGTGAGTTTGTTCTCTTAATTTGCTCTGCTGTGATAATGACTGTTACTAATAATATATGTTACTAATAAAAATGTTACTAGTAATTGTTACTGTTTGTGTGTGTGTGTGTGTGTGTGTGTGTGTGTGTGTGTGTGTGTGTGTGTATGAGCACATCATTTTAGTCTGGAATGGACACATCACATCACACAAATCACATACACACACAAAGTCTACTAAGTTAATGTAGTACAGCATCCAGGTTAACATATTGTTTTGATTCTGCACTCTGTAGTGTATTCTGTGGTTTACTTCAAATATCTTTATCTGTCTGTTTTCTGTTATATCAGTTAATCAGGGTGTGGGACAGACAAGATATTGTAATATGTGTTGTGGGACTTTTTACATTATCTTTTAGAGCACATTTGGTGATCTTAAATCATTACAGTCACTTCATGATCATATGGAGCATTTCGAAATAACTGAAATTCCAAGTTATGCAGAAGGACAGACAGGAGATGAGGTTACAGGAATATGTTGGCCAGAGCTCCAGTGAAGTCTGAATGTACTAATGATAGTTGTTTGGATAAGGAAGAGGAATTTTAATGAAGATGTGGGTCAGAGTGAAAGAAATAAAGAGCAGGAGAGACAAATAAAAGTGGTTTAATGAGAAATGAAAACAACATCCTGTAACATTTTGCTGCTGTGTTTTACTCTTTCTATTTAACCGGTGTTGTTTTTCACTTATCTGTTCTCATGGGAATGTTGGTTTGCTTACAGCTCAAGTGCTGCATTGTCCTGCTGTCCTGAACAGTTCTCTCTCAGGCCATCAATACATTACTTTCTGGATCTCCATGACAACGGCCTTTGGCCCCTCCCTTAGCTTACCTGGCATCATGTTTAAAACGGGCAGAGTCTGTGCTTGCTGGACGCCGCTGATATAACAGAATGATGAATGATGAAGTTAAATCGAAGCATTATTGTATTATTTACAGTTCATCTTAGCGGAACAGCTTGGTTCCTCCGAGTCCTCTTCCATGGAATGCTGGATTTCTCCTGCGTGCTCACCACAGCAGCTCCATGTGTCAATCAAACGGCTCTGCTGACTCCGCAGACTGAGCAGAGCAAAACACATTCTCTACAGCCCTTCTGCCCTTCATCAGCCCTGAAAACACATCTCACTCATGCTAATTGGCACCAACACACAGGGTTTTATCCCGTCACAGACATCCAAGAGTGTAGGCAAATGTTCCGGTTAGTCTAGTTCCGGTTAGTCTAAATAGAAAAGTTTAAGCATCGTTCACTGAAAAATCCAATATCAATCAACCACTAAATATTATTTAGCTGCTTAAAGTTTACATGACAACTTGGATGAAGACATTGTTTTTGATATATTAAGCATATTGGTGTAAGATTGTAACAAACAAGAGAACTGAATCCAGATTCTTCCTCATTTAGCCAAATAGTCATAGTTCTATGTAACAGGACTCCAGACTGTGCCTAAAATGGTCACATTTGCATCCAAAAATATTAATTTATGAGTGATATTTTTGCTGAGATCAACACTGGTGACTTTAAATGCCCTTTATATATAAAAAATGTGCATGTCATGCCTTTTTTCCTGCTTGTTTTGCGATCACATTTGCCTACATGATAAGAATGCAAGGAGCTAAAGATAAAATTCAACACCTCCTATAATTGCATGTTACTACTGAAGAAAACTGACTGGATGTGTGCAAGAAATATGAGAGCATTTATAGGATGCACTGAGGAGGAGCCCAAACTACACTCAAGGGCCAAGTGATGCTGACATAGTTATGGTCCATGATACTGGCACAATGTAATAAACAATTATTTGTGATTGTATATAGTTATCAAGTTGGAAAAGACATATAGTTCTCACTTTAAGTGAATCGTAGTGAACCTCCATCTACAAGATGGATTAAAATACTGATGCAGTAAAACGAGGGGAGACGGACACACATGACAGTATGAACTGAAATGTTAGTGTTCTTTAAAAAAAAAAAAAAGTTTTCTTTTAAAGAACACTTTAACATTTCAGTTCATACTATCATGGGGTTACGTCTCCCCTCATTTTACTGCATCAGCATTTTAATCCATCTAGTAGATGTGTGTGTGTCTGCCACAGAAAATGACATGTTTTACATTTAAAAACTGAAAAACAAGCGAGAGATACTGATTAGTAATATAATTACGTTGCCATACAGTGCCGGAATCTAAATCAGAATCTGCTATCTTTTCTGTATCTATTCCATTGTTATTGTAATATCATTGACGTTATAGTTGTATAGTTTTTATTAATATTTCAAATATAATTTTTGCATTTTCATTTTAAAGTTGACTTTTTTTGTGATTTTTTTTTTAGTATGCCTGTCTAGTTTTTATAATTTTTTATTTAAATTTTTTTTTACATCAAGTTAACTCAAAGTTTTTTTTTTTCAATTTTAGATTTGTTACCATTTAACGTTTTCATTTTACTTGTATTTTTTTTTTTATGGTTTTAGTTGCTGTTCTTGTCGATCTTTATTTCCTGTCAAATTTTAAAACACAAAAGGCCCAAAGAATATTGCAGAGTTGCATATAGTCTCATGTATTGATCGCCTCACTAACCAAATTTGGTCTTGTCTTGTCACTGTGAGAGTTCAGATTGTTCAGATGCTGGATCTCTTTCTGTGAATGTGTGGGAGATGAAGAGAGAGCACAGAGAATGAAAACAGACAGACTGATTAACCACGACATGCTGATTTTGGCTTCTGTTTTCAGCTGCTCTCTCGCTCTTTCTAAATGATAGCAGAAGATGTCTGCACTTGTTTAGCTAACTGAGCCATAAGATAAACAACATTTCCCCATTTTGTTGTTTTGTTTATACGTATGTGTGACAGGGTTTGTTTGTCCGCCTTCTAG
This sequence comes from Carassius carassius, assembly GCF_963082965.1. Taxonomy (NCBI): domain Eukaryota; kingdom Metazoa; phylum Chordata; class Actinopteri; order Cypriniformes; family Cyprinidae; genus Carassius; species Carassius carassius. The sequence continues at coordinate 15,859,704 of NC_081772.1, read as the reverse complement.
ATTCATGTTCCTCCCTAGTCAGTTTGAACCATACAGTGTTAACAGAATTAAATATGCAATGATCGTAAAATAGCCCAATTCTACAGTGACTCATCATCCAGCTGTAGTTTCCGGGAATAAAAGACCAAATTTGCCTACACCCCTGGAGGAACGACAGTACCCCCATTAGATATCTCTCTGATCATAGTGCTCTCCGCTGAGTAACGTCTTAATCATAAAGGTGCGTGCATGTTTGCCTTCTTGCCCTAAAGACCTAAATTAGCAGGAAGTAAGAATTATTTTCAAAGCTTACACTGTATTTGACTCATTTCCACAAGAGACTCCCTCCATAAAAGCACACTGATGTGAGTGTGTGTGAGTTTATGGAGTAATTTGACATTTCCTGTTTATACCTGATTCAAATTATTGTAAATGTTTGGACTTTTAGTTTGCCTAGGTCCGCCAGGACACGGTAAACAGATGCTAAAAAAAGAGACACACATTTTAGAGTTTGATTCTCCATAGTGTGCATTTTATTAACCAACAAACCAAGCAAAACACAGAGTAAATGCACAGAAACACACACACACACATACACACACACACTCCTGAATGAACTCTAGCTACATGGTATGTCGCTGCCACCTACAGACCGTAAGTATCTGCACTTCCAAAGCCAGATAACTTTAGTCTGTTCACATAATTGTGCAAAAAGTCTTCAATGTGTTATTTTAATGAACATATATATAATTTCAATCAAATTTTTATGTAAGTTTTTTGTTTTTTTATGGAGGAGTGTGAGTCATTGGTACATCACATTTAATAGTGCAGAACTCTTATTTTGAAACCTGGTCTCCTCTCATTATACATACACACACTCACACACACACACACACACACTGAACTCAACCCTCTGACTGTGTGTTAGAGACACAATCTAGAGTCAGATGGTTAAGTTTAACCCCTCACATCACAGACTTGTGTGTATTTTCAAGAGTAATGTTTTGTTAAGTGTGTTTTGGTTTTTCAGTCTGACAAGAATTATTAGGTCAAAGTTTATGGTTGGGCTTGTAACAGAGAGAGAGAACATTAGTTGAGTTGCAGCCAGTGTGTTTTTATGTGTGTCAGACTTCTTTATATTCTGCATTCTTATATAGAAAATTCAGCCAAAATGAATAACAAAATATGTTACACTTTCATGCAGATACAACACACTCAGTTAATATTTGCAAAACTCTAAGCGGAAAATGTTTAGTTTTGACATATGCAGTTATACAGAATAACTTTGCAATTGTAAGAAATGAAGTAAAACATTTTGAGATATAAAGCTGCAATTAAATAGTAAAATATAAAGTAAAAAAATAAATATGAAACAGAATTGCCTTTTATTTTTACACTTATGCAGAAACATGCATCAGGATAAAATTATTCCATATTATTTTTTAAACAGGGGTCATTTTTTATATCTCATCTTTTTCACTGAATTCACTGATAGCATTTTCGCAGATAATCCTGTGATACGAGTAGGTGTGTGGTTTTTTGTTTTTGCATGTGTGTTTGAATTTGGTTTTGAGTTGTGTCACAGTGGCCATCTTATGGTCAATGGTGACACTTTTGAGAAGGTGGCCTGTCAACTCTATGTGATTGTGCGCGTGTCTGCAAACACTGTCTGAACTAAATGATACCGTTAGCATAACCGTACAATTATGGGGAAGAGAATGGGTATGTTTACGTACGTGTACGAATGGTACGTTCCGACTTTATTTATTTGTTCACTGTGTAAGAGAGAAAAGGGAAGCACAAGTGTGTTTGCATACTGCAGCAAAAACAACATTATGCTGCGTTGATTATTTTACATACCGCATTGTACTCATTCAACGGTAGAAAACACGCTGAAACCACAGCAGCTATGGTCTGTCTTTATCAGATCAGTCTGGCCTTGTTTGAAACCGCTGGACCTGTGAAACAGACAAGACATGGCACATTGCTTGTTTTTGAGGTAAAGGACTATGACTGATCCAAACCCTGCAAGCTGCTTTGTTGTCTGCTGTCTACATAGGCAGATATCTTCCAAGGCAGGATGTTAAATTAAGGGTAACTTTATAAATGACTGAAGTGTCTGAATTGCCTCACAAATTGTGCAAATTTTGAGAAACTTTTCTTTGTCTAATGAAATTTCATTGTACTTCCATGTTGTTAAACGAATGGTTTGATTAAGCACAAAATTACATTATTATTTTTAGTACTAAATAAATCATATAATACTTTATTAATCATCATAAACATTCCCCTGAATAGAATTAGTATATCAAAGTGACGTGGCCTATGCTGCACTTACAGAGAACACACTCACACAGCAGAGTGCAGCTCTTGTTTAAAAGAGAAGATTCATGAGGATGTTCTTACATAAACTTCTCTGATGCAGGCCAGACCATCTGCCCTTACCTTTAAGAGAACATCCATCAGCTGTATTATCTAGCATTACCTTTAAGAGTATCTGTGCACTTATCTCTTGGTCTATGTAAACTGCCTTTGCCTCACTCCATTCATCTGCCTACATTTATTTAGTTTTCTTCTGCATACATTTCATTATCTTTCTTATTTGCATTAAAACTTCCTGTCCTCTTCATTTAATGTTCATCCCATCCACTCGTCCATCTGTTTTACTCTTTCTCTGTAGACAGACTGAATTGTGTCCCAGGATCATCCATGACAACCAAACACAACTCTAGAATAAGAAGCAAGTCCCAAACAGGAAAAGGAATAGAACGAACAGGTTTTAAAGTACACCTATTATGCAATTTTTTTACAGTTCCTAATATTGTTTTGGGAGTCTCCTACAATAGGATGACATGCATGCAAGGTTAAAAAAAATGTTTTCGTTTTTTCAGCACATTGGTGCCTGTTAATACACTGGAGAATTCAGTCACAAAGTCCTTGCATGTTGGCATAGTAAATGTACCATCAGAATTTTGCCTGAAGAAAACTTTAGTTTGAGCAGGCTGAACAGATTTATTAAGACCCAAACAAGCCACTGCCATCTCCAGAATCAAAAGAATGTCAAGGGAATATTGGATCTAGTTCTGCAAGACAAAGCTGTCTTTCTGACAGCGGCAGCATGCTACATTGCAAACATGGATCAGTCAACACTTCTTTCAGATGCTGAATCCCTAAACACGATGGGCAGCGATCGTGTCTATCAACGGGAAGAAGTGTGTTCGGGCATAGTTTGCAACTTGATTGAGAAACAGAGATTTGAGAGCTGTGAGCCATGATTCCTTCAAAAACATGTCCTTGACACAACAATCAAATTTAAGAATGTGTACTCATGTAATGAAGAAGAGAATCCAAAACATCCATCCTGATGATCGGGAGGGAGAATCCTCACAACTCAGGCCAGCTGCATGGATCACCATGAATCAATGACCTATCATAAGCGAGAAAGTGAAAAGAGGCTTGGCATTGAGCTGCTGTGGTTTATATCCTCGCTTCTCGATCTACATCATGATATGACTTTGTTGGTATTTCTTTCTCGACCTACCTATCTGGTGCAACGATTATTCATTAATGCTTGGCACTACCTCTGGAGGTCAGGAGGAATGAAACAGAACTTTTTTTCAGTATTCTTTGAAAGAATTTATTGTACAGCTGGGTTATTTTTTGCACACATTACGCACACACTGACCTGCGGCTGATCTGTTATGTGTGGACTGGGTTTCATCTCCATAAACTCCAGATATTTTGACTAAATGAGCTGAAATGGTATAAGGAGGCTGTTTATAGACTGATTGATAAAATGAGCGCTGTACTTCTAGACGGTCTGCACCTCACTGAATTTCCCTCAGCCATTCTGTATGTTCACCTACCGCACATATCTCTGCCTTTACAGAATAAAACCAGGCCCTGTGGTCATAAACCACATCAGATCTAGGATCTGCTACCGGCTTTGTGTATAATCTTGTTAATAAAGAAAGGGAAGCCCTTACTCTCAGAGACTGTAAAATTAGTCTGAAGGTATCCATTTTGTAAGTGATTCACTGACTGTGTTGTTCTAGGAGAGTCCTAGTTTTTTTTCATGAGCCCCAACATTAAAATCGGAGACCTGGATGGTGTTGTGACCCAATCAAACAATAGTCCACATACCATCAAGATTCTGTAATGTTGAGGTTGAGTAACCATTGTTGACAGCACAGAACTTTGTTTTGTTTTTCTTGCACTGAATTGTTTTGGGGATTTTTTAATTGCTTTATTTAGTGGCTTGTCTTTCTGAGTTTTGTACTTTTAATTCTAATGACCTGCTATGTTGAAAAGCAGTGATCTGTGACATTCTTATTTAGTTTATTTCTGTCTTGATGAATTATATGTTAGCCTACATAAAGTGTGTGTGTTCATGAATTTTTACTGCCATCTGATTGTTTACACTTTTCCTTTGGCCTTATCTCTAAATTTCGTCTGTAGACTAAATGGATTTCTGATGCCATTTTTCAAATTTTCTGAACTTTCCTCTGTCTTTTTGCAAACTGATGGATTGCTATATTTAATTCTAGTGTTTTGTGTGTGTGTGTGTGTGTGTGTGTGTGTGTGTTTATGTGTGTCTTAAAGGGATAGTTAATCTAAAAATATGTCCTCATTCATTCATTTACAGTATGACCTGTTTGAGGAAAAATTTGAAGACTTGCTTGTTGAATTTATACTGAATAAATTTAAATAGTACATATTCAATTGTAATGAGTGGGAACTGGAGTTGTCATTCAAAAAGGACCAAAAACATCAAGATATCATAAAACTTATTTTTATGGCTCATAGACTGTATTCAAAGTTTAAGATATGTCATACAGTATCTTTGTGTGAGGAACAGATTGGCATTTAATTCATTATTCACTGACATCCCCAATTTTTCTTGATACATTCCAGAGAGAAGAGATGTATGGTTCATGAATGAATCATTATTTTGAGTAATTTCTGTTTAATTTCTGTTGATTAATATATACAGTTCACGAAACTGGAATGAATGATTCATTCCCGAAACAGATTGGTTTGATTTTCATGTTTTGAAAACATTCAGTGATCTCAATGATCCAGTCATTGGGGTTCTTGAGTTAATAGCTTGAGTTAATCGATGAATAATGGCTTAAATTTCAATGTCTTCTTGTTTCATTGTAGTACATACCCTTTTCTGAAACTTTTATTATGCTTTTCCTTCATTTTATCCATTCATTCTGATTGCATGAAAATAAATACCAGAACATTCTTTACATTTCTCAATTATCTTCAACTGAAGGAATTAAGTCACACAGTTTTGAAACGACCTGAGAATGAGAACCGTAAATAATGGCAAAAATGTTTTTGGATGAAGGATCATCTTAAGAGAAACCAACTACGAGTCTACTTCGAAGTTATAACTTTTAGTTCTTGATTTTATTGTAATTTTAATAGTAATTTGAATGAGCTTCAGCTCCTGGCCTATTTCAGTGGAGTCCACTCTTTCCTTACTTACTGACATCATGCTTTTATATGCAGACCTTATTTCTGGCTGGTTTTAACATCTTGACAGCGAAGAGTATTCTTAGGGTGCTCTGTTTTTACAGCCCACTTTATAAAAAGGCTTCAGGCATCAAACATACACACATCAACAACATTCCTGAAGCAGTGTGCCCACAACAACAGTCCCCCCTCCCCATAAAAGGCCCCGTCTCCCACTATCTTACCCCAGAGTACCTGCTGCCCTGAGGGCTGTAGAAGGACTCCATTGTGTGGAGAGAGGCACCTGGTTTTAGTTAGTGCCAAACTGGATACACACTCTCTCACACACAAACACACACACAGCAGGGTCAGCTCCCTCTAGAGGCCCATCTGGAGTTCATTTCCTGTCGGAGACAGCAAGCCATTACATGCGTGGTCTGGCAGCCTCTTGTGATTGGATGAGAGACAAAGGGTGGGGTGTAATTGCTTGGTCAATTCAATTATTGGCTTATGAGACCTTTATTTTCTTTCATTTTAGGAATTTTTTTGCAATTTTGAGTTTTTACTTTGAACATATTTATCGTTTCTAGAGAGTGAAACAGTCGGGTTCTGGAAGTAAAACTCCCATTCATTTTCTACATAGGGGAATAGATTTTGAACGGCACCTTATAAAAGACAGATTCACTCTGAGCTACAAGGTTTTTAATGGATGGTATATGCTTTTTTAAAACCATCAGCCTGCATTATTTCAATTTATTTTTCAACTAATTGTATTTAACAGTATCATTCCTGAAGAACTTACCTGTGTTTCTGTAGAGAAACCTCAAGTAAATTGTCTCTAGACTTTCAAATTGATTCACCTCATTGCTAATTTGTTTGATTCCTGGCTTATAACTCTTAAAAAAGACTTCTTTAAATCCTTTATATGGGAAAACCTCCTGGAGCCAAAGCCACTGAAAAAGTGGAAGGGGTTCTGTTACAATCGATTCTAAAATGGTCAGTTTCCTCTCAGAAATCGGTGAATCTTTTGGGCTAAAATGATTCGGCTAAGACCAGTGATTTCACATGAATAATGTTCATTAAATTTTACAATTATTTTGTTTATCAAAGCACTAACAGTTCACTGAAACAGAATTGCACTTGATGAATATCATGCTTTATGGCGACAGTGTCGTGATACGACTTCCATAAAAGCTTTACTGTAACCCTTTTTATCAGTAATTGCGGCTAATGGTTATAGTAGCATCTTGATTTCAATGCATAACTGCAATGCAGTAGGAGTATCCAAGGTTTTTTGGAATCCACATTACCAAACCCATGTTCTTTATGGCCAAGTCCTTAAGTCTTTCAGACAAGATCTCATTTGGTTTTCAGATTGTTCTGCATACTTCATGAATTGACTAAACTGAAGGCTTCTAATGTTAGCATTGGGTAGAAAGAGAAAATGTTTCTCTGAGGACTGAGAGTTTAGTTTTTCAACTTTTCTTTATTTCTTACTCTACTTTCTCAAGTAAAACCCCTGGACACTATATTAGGGGAAATAACGTTTCAGATCACTACGGCAGCAGCTGTAAATTTTAAATCTGTGCATTTTTCTCCTGTGTGTGTGTTCACATTCTTGTGTTTGTGTCTCAGCAGGTCACTTTACTGAACAGCCCAATTAGGTGAACATGACCCTCATGCAGATGTCAGGTGCACTTAAGACTGCAAACACAGACCATTATGGCATTACGGTGTGTGTGTGTGTGTGTGTGTGTGTGTGTGCGTGTGTGACAAGTGTTCACGTAAATATTTTAAACACCTCCCAATCATCTTTTAAACAAGCTAAACAAAAACTGTACCAAGTACTATCCCATCTTATACTAATGCAAAGAATTACTAAGCAGCTCAGGGCTCAAAAATAAGGATCCTGTTGGCCAAATGTCTGTATGAGAGAGGATGGGTTCAGTTAGTGGAACTGTGGCTTGCCTTATTGAGTGTCCTCTGTATGCATTTTTAAGTAATATTTTTTATATATTTATGTATTTTTATCATATACATGCAATTTTATTATATGCCTTAAACATTTGGATTTCTGTCACATTTGGTTGTGAATTCTGTTGTCAATTTTTGGAGTTTGCTGTGTTATTATAATAGCTGTATAATTTCCAGTTATTATTGAAAATTATTGCTTCAAAACAGCATTTTATGAAAAAAAATAATAATAATAAATAATATTTATTAAATAATTTTCAAATACGAAATAAACGTAAAAAAATATACATTACAAATGGCACATTTTAAAATATTATTTTATATTTTTATACTACAAATTCAAAATATGAATAAAAAATGTTTGTGTTAGTACCAGTGTATTAGGGCTAAAATATTAGCAGGACAAGTGGAAGTCCAAACTGCAGAGGTTGAAAAAAATATTTTTTAACTTCCAAGGGTGCTTTTTTTTCTTCTTCCTCTGAAAGTGTCCTAGCTTGCCTTGCCTTGCTACCAAGTGAGGCAGGACTGTCATTAAAAAAATTATAGTAATAAATTGGTGTGTAGCAGCCCTAGCACAGAATCATGATGATCAAGAGTGTCCTTTTGTGTAGTTTGTGAGGCCAGATGATGTTACTATGGTACATTACCAATCAAAGTTGTAGAATATCTCTTTCCATCATGATGCAGTGACAACATCATAAAATAATTCTCACTCCCTTTCACTGTATCTCCCTCCATCTCTGTTTCTCATCTTTATTTTTCCACTAAATGAAGTAGAAACGAGAACAATAAAAATGTTTTGTGGTACAGGCTGGTGTAAGTCGCGTGCCTTTGAGGGAGTTTGTTCTTGTTTCTCTCGAATTTTGCTCAGACACAGATCTGGGATTTGATTCAGAGACAAGAACTTCAGAGACATTCCAGAAGACTGGATGTGGCACTCAAAAAAAGTCTAGTTTTTTGTCACAATGTCTGTTGACAATGTGTTTTGTCATTTTGCATATTGTCAAGTTCAGTGAAGTGATGATTTATGTATGTTAAAGAAACTCTATCAAATGATGTTGTCTTAAATGCTCATCTTGTTGATGCCCATGTGTGTTTCAAGATTTTCAAGGATTTTCTGATCCTCCTTTTCCATCTACTTGCATAGGTCTCCAAAATGTCTGAGCTAATATTTTAACCTGCACAATAAAAAGAAGGAATAGAAAGAATTGGGTTGTTTGTTATTAATGATCTTTTCCTAAAGGAAATGTATAGCTTTACAATGGTTCCTCTCAAAGAGCTGTTTCTTTTTTAATGTATGTCCTTTCATTCATGGATTGAAGCATCACAGTGTGACTTGATCTGATTCGAGTGATCCGCCAACTCAAAGTCCTCCCTATATTTCCAGGCCTGATTTGAATGATAATGTCCAATGGAGAAGGAGTGAGTCCTTCATATCCTGGCTGTCTGGCCGGGAGGTTACATGGTGCACAGATCTGAATTAGCCCACTGGGGTTCGACTTCCTTCCGAGTTCCCCCAGAAAAGAGTCCAAAACTTCTCAAAGAGAAAAAAGGATATTATAAGTGACATTCAAATTTGAATTGCACAGCAGATTTTTTTATATTTTGAATCTTAATTGTAATCTGATCTGAGATCCCAATTCTGTGGGGAATCTCATCCACTAAAGCAGATAACGGTGTAGAATTTCATTTAATTCAAGAGAATACCTTCAACACACTCCATTTATTCTCTTCTGACTGATAATGATTGCCTCTAATAAGATGATTCAGGTGGGACTTGCATATGTTCAGAAGGAAGGATGACACAGGGGCCTAGTGGACTGTTGTTTCAGTGCTTTGGAATGTATTGTTTGGTTGTCATTGTACTCTCAGGCTCAGAGGGAGGATTTTGTGGTTCTCAGATATGAGATTCTAAAGCAAGACCAGTTCAGCTCTCTCCAGAGAGAGAAACTGTGTTTGTGTTGGGCAGAACAGCTCTGCTGAGCTCAATATAGACATTTTTTCATCACAAATAAAATCCATCCTCAAGGTTATTCGATTTTGGGGGTTTCTAATACACACACATTTTAACACAAGCACGCAATCATTCTCAGACTCACATGAACACAGAAAAACACGTTGTGTATCCCAACAGATTTTTAAGGGAGCAGAGTTGTATTTGTTCTGATATCGCCTCCTGTAGACAAATGGCATAACAGAGATATCATTTGTGGAAACTTTTCAGGGCCATCATCTGCACTTCACCCTGGTTGGGCATAAATATTGGACTCTCAAGCATTCCCATTCACAGCTTCCCAATGTAGGGGCAACTTCAAATGCTCTGCAACTACTGTATGTAGGAGTTAGTTGATAACATGATACTTAAATTATTTGAATTATACTTAAAATAAATATAGATATAATATGCAGTAAATAATTGTGCAATTGTTTAATGTGTCACATTATATTAATTTGAATAGAATCAACACACTACTATAAAAATTTTGGAGTTTTGGAATGTATATATTATTACTTTTTCCACAAGGATGCATTAAATTAGTCAAAAGTAAAAGTAATTTACATGTTACAAAAATGTCCTATTTAAAAGAATTGCTGTTTTTATTTTCTGTTGATAAGAGAATCTAGAAAAACAATGAATCAGTACACTTTTTTCAGAGACATCATCCTACGAATGGCTTACCTATACTTGTTGTCTCTGTATGGATATGAGAAAATATTTTAACATAAGAAAAATTTTACGCACTTCACCTTTAAAATATTTTTTTATTAAATATATCTCATCCACAAATTTGCTCAGTAACTGAATTAGATATTAGTTCATGGTCAGAACGAGTAATTGCTCCCTTCAGACCTGATTTTCTAAAGAATTTAACATATGTAGAAGTGGAAAAGACTGCGGTGGAGGGCTCTGACATAATGATTGATCATGTCATGTAAATAACTATAGCAGAACTTTATAATTCCTATTGGATAAATGTCTCAGCTGTAGTTTGATAGATATGATGCTATATTTTGAATAGTCTTTAATAGTGCTGATGAATGTCTTGTCTCTGTTCGGCAGGTCTTGGGGGACTCGGACCTGGCAGAGGTTCTGAAACAGATTCTTCCCCTCATAAAGTCTAGTGAGTCTGGAACAGGTTCTGACTCTAGTTCATGCCCTGGTGAGCTGAGTGTGGATGATCTTCTGGTGCTGCTGGTTTATGTGTACTCTATGGCCCAGGAAGCATGTCTGGGAGGTGCTGAGGAGGAAAAACATGTTGCGAAGGTGGAAAATGAGTTGATTGGTGCTTTGACACTCTGACTCACCTGGCAGACCTCATTAAGCCCTCTGCTGCAGGAGATCACAGGTAAGTGGTGGAATACTAGGTCAATGTGATCCCAGTACCCTTATAATAAAGCAGGAATGTGTATAGACAACTCAGCCAGTCAGCTGTAGATTGATGGGAAAGGGTAGATTACATGCCGTTATTGTCACTAAGTTTCCACATCATTGAGTGACTTGTCATGAAGCTGTCATGACCAATCTCTGTGCAACACACCAGTGATTAGTGCTGAAACATTTAAACAACATTAAAACAACCACCAGCACAACCGCTGCACAGCTGCTCTGACCTCTCCACTTCACAACTACATACTGTCAGAGGTGGAAAGAGTACAAAAATATTCTACTCAAGTAAAAGTACCATTACATGAATGAAATTTTACTCAAGTACAAGTAAAAGTACCAGTCTAAAAATCAACTCAAGTAAAAGTAAAAAGTAGCTCATTTAAAATTTACTCAGAGTAAAAATTACTTAGTTACATTTTAACAGTGGGAGGGAGTCAAAAATGGGACAGGCCAAGGGTGTCAAACTCAGTTCCTGGAGGGCCACAGTCCTGCACAGTTTAGATTTAACCCTAATTAAACACACCTGATCCAGCTAATCTAATCATTTAGGTTTATTTGAAAACTACATGATATGTGTGCTGGAGCAGGGTTAGGGCTACGGCCCTCCAGGAACTGAGTTTGACACCCCTGGTATAGGTCTATTAATCTCAAACTAGTTGTTTTTAATTAAAGGAATCAGTTATTTAGAATAATAAAACATTTGGGCTGTTACCAGGCAAATCAGTATCAACAAACTCATCTTTTAATGCAGAGGAAATGCAGAAGATTCATTGGAAGTGGCATTTAGATGTATTACACTAGTGCAGGACAAGAATGCATTTAACCTGCAGTTACAAATGCATGAATAATGTTTTGATATACAAAACATAAAATGTTGAATACTCATTTGAAATTATAAGAAATTAATTATTTAAAAAAATCAAAAGATACTTTAAATGTGATATTAAAATGGCCAGTATGTGTCAGCAAGTCACTGTTAATAAGTGAGTCATTGCGATTGAACCAAATCATTTAAACGGTTGATTCATTCAGGAACGAAACACTGTCACGTTGCTCAGAGACGCAAAACTGTGCTTTGGTGGCTGTGTTTGGAATTATTTTCTGTTTTAGAAATAGAGCTAAAAAAGGCAATATGGTGTCTAAAACGCAAGTCTCTTAATTAACTTGTTTACTGAACTGTTATATATATATGTATGTATGTATATATTCATGATGATTTTTGGAGGAAAAGACGGCATTCTTTGTGTGATTTTGATTTAATGTATGAAATTATATAAATATGTGAATTTTCTGCCCCTATATCTTCAATTTTGTGATCATTCTAAACATAGGCGCCGATTTATGTTTTTCTCCGTGGGTGCTCAAGGGCGCAAGCCATTTAAAAAATAAAAAAATAGACTAGGCTATTAAAAAAATATCGCATTTCAGAACCTTAGGCTAATGGACAGCGGCCGATACAAACACACACAACAGCGTCACTTCTCAAAAATACAAACAGGATTGGAGATGAAAAGTTTAACTGACACGTAACCGCTAATGCGTTCAGCTTCTTGGGAAATTAATGTTTTGTAAATATTGATTAAAAGACTATTGCGAAAGGACAGCGTTTCCATTAACCGATTGTTGCGACTAAAATAATGAGTTTCTGGGAATGTCTACCTCATTTATGTTTCGAGGTTTCTTTTGATAGTGGCATGGCTTTTCTTTGAGGTTTCGAATCCATTATTCATATAGGCTAAAAAAATATTTTTTTATTTTATGTATTTAACAAAGAACTTGTATTCTGTCCAAAAGTAGGCTACTTTTGTGTCCATTAGTTTTTCCTCTTTTAAACCGTATATAGGCCTATACTTGAGCAGAAAAATGTTCCCATTTAAACCCTGTTAGGGAATGTACCGTAACATTTACATATTAACGTACTGCTGGGTATGAAATGAGGTGGAAGAACATGACAGACAAAACTTTGAAAGAGAAAAAATACTGGACGTTTATTCACAAAAAGCCAAAGCCACTAGATCCAGTAAAATAATGTCGATATATCAATATTAATAGGTTTGGCTTTTTTTTATAACAAATCTGTCCATTTTAGTCTGATTAATGATTAGTGATTACGGAAAGCAGTAAATGATTACATACTCGCACGGCACTGTATAGTGGGGGATGGGACGTTTTCAGAGACGCTGTGATTGGTGGATAGGATATGGAACATGCATGCGACTGGTTATGTCACTGTCACTGACAACAACATAACCAATCACAGTGTGGCAGACGCTTCATAGCGCCAACTGCAATGTTTAATTTTAAATAAATGTAGCCTACTGGCAGTCTGGCACTGGCACACGTGGGTGCTCATTTTCCGTGGGTGCTCGGTATTTTCCGTGGGTGCTCCACGGTATCGGCGCCTATGATTCTAAATGCATTTTAGGAGACTGAATCACACAGTGAAAGAACGCACTATAAGCGCGCACATCATTAAAACAAAAAATATGATATTATCGCAGATGATATATATAGCACACTCCTCACCACTGTTTTTTTGGCTAATTTGTGCAAAACCTCTTGCTAAAATGTCAAAGCTTCATTTTAACCACCAATGCAACGATGCAATTATTTAGCTTACCTCTACATTCTTGCGAAGGGTTGATGTCTTGTCGAGATTTTATAAGCTGCTAGTTTGGTCTTCCTAGGCAAGTACAGCTTACACAGCATAATAGAGCATACATATGGCCAGGGGTTCACTTCATTTCCTTCGAGTTCAACTTCAGAATATGACGGGGTTTCGTTTTCAGCGGTGTCTGCACCACTAACGCCTGTAATTTTGACCGTCTGCATCTTTCTTGTGATTTTAGCGCCAGTTTGCCCTCCTGCCCATTATTTACTGACGTAGTTTCCAGGGAGCGATTTTTTTTTTTTTTTTTTTTTTTTTTTTTACTCAGTAATTAATGTGTTTTAAAATGTAGCGAAGTACAATACTTTAAACAAAATATACTTAAGTAAAAGTAAAATTACAGATTTAAAAAAATACTTTAAAAAGTATTAGTACACAAAAAAGCTACTCAATTACAGTAACGCGAGTAAATGTAATTCGTTACTTTCCACCTCTGCATACTGTACATCAGTGGAACAAGAACAGCACTGCTCGTCTGTAATGAGACTCCAAACCAGCACCATTCACTCAACCGCTATAAGTTGGAATCACTCTAGGACACACATATACTGTACACATGGGTAGTAGAACCTCTGGGCATGTCCTGAGGTGTGACATGCAACATTTAGCTAATTCTTTTATTATAATTATGCATGAGAGAGTGTATATGTACATCTAAATGTGCTGTCTTATATGGGTACTATACCATTGGTACCAAGTTTTTTTTTTTAGAGATTTTTTAGTTTAACTATGCAATCAACTAACACTCATTTAAAACTGAAAAAAGGGCTTGTAAAAGCTGTACTAAAAACATAATTAATAAATATTGGGTAAAGTTTTGTTTCACCAAGATATTATTTATCAGTGCTTTTCAGTATAGAATAAAGTGGAAGTTTATTAATGATCATAATTTTTCTTTGCAATCCATGATATGTGACTGATTTTTTTTTTCCTCAAAACATATTTCTGACATGGAGTGTGCCATAATTTGGCTAAAATTACTGGACCATTTTACACTGGAGCATCAGTTGGGATTACGTAGAAAAATTCCCCCTCAATAGCCAGCTCACTATGTTTTGGAACACAACATGTCTCAGGTTGCTCCAACAGGATCGTCTCTCATTTTCTGTACTGTATGTTACTTTGGTGGAAGAGTGAGAGCAAGGATGAAGAGAGAACTGGGTCAGAGAGGAGTAAAGATTTGAAATGGATGGAGACAGTAAAATGAACGAGTTAAGATGAATGGAGGGAAACACCTCTGCCCTCTGTATTCTTTTGTCCTCAGGAATACTCACTCACCACCCTTACACTCCATCAGTCACACACTCACACGCTAACACACTTCTCTTTTTCGGGTGGAATCCACTCCGAAAGTAAAAAAAGATTCAATTCTTTGATTTACCTTTTCCCCAAACTCTCTCCTTTCCCTTTTTTCTCTTTTTTTCATGCTCTCTCCCTCAGTTTGGTGACAGCTGATGGAAGCCATCTGAATCTGTGGCCCATATGAGAGCCTGTAAACCTGATTCGGCTTGATTTGTGACTGCAGGAATGAACTCTGTACACTCACTGCACTTCAAACCAACTCATTCCCTAGGCTTTAGTTTCTTAGACATTTTTTCTTGCCGCCTACATAACGTTGTGTATTCAAGGCTACATGGAGGTTTCTGAAAAGAGTGTGTGCCGTGCAACTTTTGAAACATGACTACAAGTTCAACTTTTCCAACCTTGAGGGCTCAGCTCTGTTTTTGTGTGTGTAAGTGTGTGTATATAAGCTTGTTTTACTCCTGTGATGATTCGATGTTGTACTAAAATGAAATTCAAAGTGCCTATTAGGCTGGTGGACACACCCTGAGAGAGTCGCCATCACATGGCCTTCGAAAGCGTGTAATAGGCTGGCATGTGGTCCTCCATCTTTACTGTGTCGTTTCAAATCTGTGTGTGTCAGTGTGGTTGGAATCAGGGTTTTTAAGTTTTATGAATGTTTCCGTACCTGTGGGGTTCTGAAACGAACAGCCTGGCTTGTTGCAGCATTGCGATTGATGGAAAATATGTTGTAACTTGAGTATATATGAGTATGCATGTTTTCTAACTTTTTCTCTCCTCTTTCATTCTTGTCTGTGTTTTCTTGCATTAATAAAGAATGTTTTGGCTCTATTACAATATTTTATGCATTAAAAATGAATATTAAATATAATATTAAAATGAATATGAACTTTCTTTTCCTTGCTCTTTTCTTCTCTTGCATTAATGAAGAATGCTCTGGCTTTTGCTACAGTAACTTCGAGGGGCACCTCATTCCCTTCTCTGTCTTTTAAAGCGCGTGACTCTTTCACATAAACACTGGCCTGCCAATTACAGTAACAACACACACCAGGTGTGTCCAGCAAAATGACTGCTCAATGACAGTTATTTGTAGGTTTTAAAGGAGTTTCTGAGCATATGAACGTTTACGTGTGTGCCTGGAAGCACGTGTGATAAAACTCCTGCCATGTGTTTTAATCATCAGTGTAACAATCAAATTATTTAACAATAAAAGAACGTGCAGCTGTGGCTGGTGTTTTTGTACCAGTGCTATGCATGTGCTCAGTGAAATATGTATTGATTGTGACATACAGCTCAGTTAAATTGGTCAGAATGGAAAGCAGCCTCGGCTTGAAATCTGGTCGCTATGGGAACAAGCCGCTTACACACACACTAACATGAACTCAGCCACGGTTAGCTTGGGAACATCTCATTTTAAATCTGCAGAAAATCAGCCGAGAAAGAACCACAAACTGTCATAATGAATTTCACCCACTCACTCATAAACATATTCTCTCAAACTCACAGAGAGCTTGAATAACAGGATGCACACCCCAGCACAAATACACAGCAGAAAAGCCTGCCTGAGCAAACATACACATGCAGGGGGCGAGATAAGTTAAAAAACACACTCAAAGATGCGTTTGCCTCCTTGGGGGATGTGGATTACAGAGTGTCTCTGGCAGCACAATTACAGACAGGCTGATGGTGTAAGTGCTGGTGTAACCTTCACAGCTGTCTTTCATTATGTGTGCTGTCCTGTTTACCAACATCAGCTGCCCAGTCTGTCATTCTATCATTCTTACTGACTCTCTTTTTGTTTATCTGTCTGTCTGTCTATTAGGCTTGACTTGGTTAAATTACAGGTGCTGGTCATATAATTAGAATATCATCAAAAAGTTTATTTAACTAATTCATTCAAAAAGTGAAACTTGTATATTATATTCATTCATTACACACAGACTGATATATTTAAAATGTTTATTTCTTTTAATTTTGATGATTATAACTGACAACTAAGGAAAATGCCAAATTCAATATCTCAGAAAATTTGAATATTGTGAAAATGTTCGATATTGAAGACACCTGGTGCCACACTATAATCAGCTAATTAACTCAAAACACCTGCAAAGCCTTTAAATGGACTCTCAGTCTAGTTCTGTAGGCTACACAATCATGGGGAAGACAGCTGACTTGACAGTTGTCCAAAAGACGGCCATTGACACCTTGCACAAGGAGGGCAAGACACAAAAGGTCATTGCGAAAGAGGCTGGCTGTTCACAGAGCTCTGTGTCCAAGCACATTAATAGAGAGGCGAAGGGAAGGAAAAGATGTGGTAGAAAAAAGTGTACAAGCAATAGGGATAACCGCACCCTGGAGAGGACTGTGAAACAAAACCCATTCAAAAATGTGGGGGAGATTCACAAAGAATGGACTGCAGCTGGAGTCAGTGCTTCAAGAACCACTACGCACAGACGTATGCAAGACATGGGTTTCAGCTGTCACATTCCTTGTGTCAAGGCACTCTTGAACAACAGACAGCATCAGAAGTGTCTCGCTTCAAAAAGGACTGGACTGCTGCTGAGTGGTCCAAAGTTATGTTCTCTGATTTAAGAGAATTTTGCATTTCCCTTGGAAATCAGGGCACACAATCCATGTTGCTTGAGGTCCAGTGTAAAGTTTCCACAATCAGTGATGGTTTGCGCTGCCATATCATCTGCTGGTGTTAGTCCACTGTGTTTTCTAAGGTCCAAGGTCAACGCAGCTGTATACCAGGAAGTTTTAGAGCACTTCATGCTTCCTGCTCCTGAGCAACTTTATGGAGATGCAGTTTTAATTTTCCAACAGGACTTGGCACCTGCAGTGCCAAAGCTTCCAGTACCTGGTTTAAGGACCATGGTATCCCTGTTCTTAATTGGCCAGCAAACTCGCCTGACCTTAACCCCATAGAAAATCTATGGGGTATTGTGAAGAGGAAGATGCGATATGCCAGACGCAACAATGCAGAAGAGCTGAAGGCCACTATCAGAGCAACCTGGGCTCTCATAACACCTGAGCAGTGCCACAGACTGATCGACTCCATGCCACGCTGCATTACTGCAGTAATTCAGACAAAAGGAGCCCCAACTAAGTATTGAGTGATGTACATGCTCATACTTTCCATGTTCATACTTTTCAGTTGGCCAAGATTTCTAAAAATCCTTTATTTGTATTGGTCTTAAGTATTATTCAAATTTTCTGAGATACTGAATTTGGTATTTTCCTTAGTTGTCAGTTATAATCATCAAAATTAAAAGAAATAAACATTTGAATATATCAGTCTTTGTGTAATGAATGAATATAATATACAAGTTTCACTTTTTGAATGGAATTATTGAAATAAATCAACTTTTTGATGATATTCTAATTATATGACCAGCACCTCTATCTATCTATCTATCTATCTATCTATCTATCTATCTATCTATCTATCTATCTATCTATCTATCTATCTATCTATCTATCTATCTATCATCCAGTCATCTACAGTATCTAATCATCTTGTCTGTCTATTGTTCTAGAACATTTTATGTATCATCCTATCATTCTGCCTGTCTATCTGTCGTTCTGCCATTCTATCTGTTGTTCTGTTACTCTAACGATCATTCTGTCAAGTCAAGGCAAGTCACCTTTATTTGTATAGCGCCTTATACAATACTGGTTGTGTCAAAGCAGCTTTAGCAGTGTTAGACAGGAAAACAGATTGTCAGTAATGTGAGAAGACAACAACAGAGTCATTTTCCACCTAAAGTCAGTTCATTGATGATTCAGTGATGTCATCATCCAGTTCAGCTCTCTGCCAATAGTGACTTTGCAGTCAGTCAGACAGTCAAGCATCTAACTAAGCAACCCAAAGGTGACCGCAGCAAGTAACCAAAACTCCATCGGTGACAGAAATGGAGAAAACCCCTTGGGAGAAACCAGGTTCAGTTGGGGGCATGTTGTGGTTTAATTTCAGCCTGCAACACAGGTGCAAAGTACTTGTCTGGTTCTCAAGGTCTTGTGCTGATGGTTGTCAAGGTGATGAGGTCTTCGCAGGGGATCTGTCTCTACTGACATTCAGGGTTGTAGAGGTCGTAGCTAGGTGCTGATCCACAATCTGATCTGGATACAGACTGAATCTGGTGGCTACGGTGACCTTGGAATAAGAATGACAGAGACTAATATTAGCGTAGATGCCATTCTTCTTATGATGTAACAAGTACATCAGATGTTATGGGAAGTGTTCCTGGTTCCCGTTTACATAATTAATGCAGCCTAACAATCCTTTAAAGGATTTGAATTATATAAATGTGATAGTGTATTATGTGTATTCCAAGTTAAAGAGATGGGTCTTTAATCTAGACTTAAACTGAAAGAGAGTATCTGCATCCCAAACAACACTAGGTAGATTTTTCCAGAGTTTGGGCGCTAAATAGGAAAGGGATCTGCCATCTGCAGTTGATTTTGATATTCTAGTTATTATCAAATGGCCAGAGTTTTGAAATTGCAGGACTATAATGTGATATGTGTTGACAGAACCAGGATAATATATTCATATTTCCTGGTTCTAGTAAGAACTCTAGCTGCTGCATTTTGGACCAGCTGGAGTTTGTTTATTAAGCGTGCAGAACAACCACCCAATATAGCATTACAATAATCTATCTGTTAATAGTTTTTAGAACCAAACAACCTGATTCACTATAATGGTCTCCTGCTTATCCATCTGTCCTTCTGTGTAATTACATATTGTGCTTGAGATGGCGTTCTCTGCTTAGTTTCTTCTGAGTTTGATCTACAGCAGTGCAGGGGTGTTTGCTGCAGCATATTATTATGATGTTATTGGAGTTCAGTGCTGTCATCACTGAAGCCTTGTGGCTTCACAGAACAGCGGGTGGAGAGTCAAAGGTGAGGACTGTAAAGTTCCTTCAAAGAGAGAGAGGTTGAGAAGCAGATCAGAACTGAGAGGGGAATTAATTCACTTGAGGATGGATAGAAAACGAGACAGGAGTGTTCTTCTCACTCCTGTAGAATGTGAATGAAAATGTGTCTGATTCTAAATCTGGCTCTAATTGTTGTCAGTAACCTGTGGGGGGGTGTCTCTGCTTTTAATTAAGGCACAAGTGTGTTTAACTAGGAAAATGCTTCCATTTCAGTCTTAGATCATAGGAAACAAGTTCTTTAGTGGAGTTAAACTCCACATTTGATACCTGAACTATCACTACTGCTATGAAACAAGAAATATTATTGGATAAAGTGGCTCACTGCTGGTCTGAAAAGGCAAATGTAATTGGATGGTCATGGTTTTGTATGAAACATGTAATGGGGGGAAGTCGTGGCCTGGTGGTTAGAGAATCGGACTCCCAATCGAAAGGTTGTGAGTTCGAGTCCCGGGCAGGCAGGAATTGTGGGTGGGGGGAGTGCATGTACAGTTCTCTCTCCACCCTCAATACCACGACTTAGGTGCCCTTGAGCAAGGCACCGAACCCCCAACTGCTCCCCGGGCGCCGCAGCATAAATGGCTGCCCACTGCTCCGAGTGTGTGTGTGTGTTCACTGCTCTGTGTGTGTGCACTTCGGATGGGTTAAATGCAGAGCACAAATTCTGAGTATGGGTCACCATACTTGGCCGAATGTCACTTCACTTACGTAAGTTGCGGAAGAGTTAATTTTCTGAAAATGGTGCGATGGTCTGCCACTGTGTCTGTTTATAGTACTGGATGAGCCCCATCAATAAATAAAACATTGAAGACTGTTTATAGAGCAGTATTGTCTGAATTAGGAGCTGATTGATAGCACATGAATCACAGACCAGATTTTTAAATGGCTTGGTGCTTTGAACAGTGAGAGAAATAGAAATAGAAAAGCATCTGTTCTTTGTTATGGTTTATGATTTGTGATGTTGAATCATATTAATGTCTGCTGGCCACGTCAAGGTTTTAAATTCAACATAAAGAAGTGGTAGCTGCCCATGTAGTTAATTCCCAGTGATACAGGATATTTTATTTTAAGTGATTTCATTTATTGAGAACTCTTTGGATTATGAAAAGGGGTCTCTAACAGGTGGTTGAAGGGAGGTGCTGAAAAATAATAAGACTTACAGCATGAAAAAGAAAGCTGATTCAGAGATGGAGCAATGTGTTACATTTGGATTAAAGATAATGAAAACATGTTTTGTCTGTGTAAAAGAGTGCCACTTTAAAATTTAAAGAAAGTAATAAAAAATTGTCAGTTCCTCTTCTGGAACTCAAGCTGCGTCGAACAACGCTTTGGGGAACGCGCAGCGTGAGCGACTCTGAATATCGTGTGTAATCAGTCCAATGGAAGAGCATGACATCACAGGCGGGGTGACGTAAGCGACCAGGAAGCTATAAAAGCACGTGCCGCGCAGCTGGCATCAGCTTCGCGTCTTTCAGCAAGCGCTCTGTGTGTGAATGTCACTTGTTTGTCTTTTGAGTCTTATTTACTGTTGTCTGTCCAGTTAGAGCTCCAAGTCATGCCGAAGAGCAAGGCGAAATCCAAGCATTCTGATGGCGATTCCAAATCACGTTATAGGTTGTGTGTTCCTCCCTGCCCGCGATATATAACGGGTGGGGATACACACAGCTTATGCGTGGTTTGCCTGGGAGCGAAGCACGCTGAGTTGGCTCTCGAGGGGGCCGACTGTCCGCACTGTGAGCGTATGTCGGTGTGGCTGCTTCGTTCCCGGAGGGCCCTCTTCGAGGAGGGGGCCTTCGCCAGCGTTCCCCGCGATGCTGGTCCCGCTTCTGCCGAGGCAGAACGGCAGCTGCACTCATGGGGTTCGCAAGTGGATTTGGTGGAGGGAATGGATACGGGCCAGTCCCTGGATTTGGAAGCACGCTCTGCGGTTCCTTCCACCCAGGGAGAGGGATCGATGCTCCGCCTCTCTTCCTCTGAGGAGGTCGATGTAGAGTCGGTCGACAGGGATTCACCACCCCATTCGCCGCAATATGAGGAGCTCTTGGAGGTGGTTACTTGTGCGGTGGCCAAATTAAGCATTGAGTGGCCCACCGAAAAAACGACCGAACCGCAGCAAAGCAAGCTCGACGAACGCTTCCTCAGCGCGAGTCAGTCACCTCCCAGCTGGGGCCTTCCATTCTTTCCCAACCTGCATGATGAGATCCCCAGGTCGTGGAAACGCCAATTTCAGCCTGCCTCTACATCCCCTCGTCTGACTACTATGGCAATGTAGTGGGGATGGGAGAACACGGCTATAGAGCGATGCCCCGGGCTATCTGTCCCCAGGCACGGCGTCGTCTCTGAAGGCCCCGGCATTGCCCTCAAAGCCACTCAGAACAACATCGGCTTTGGTGGGCAAAGGGTATGCTGCTGCAGGTCAGGCTGGTGCGTGTCTGCACACCATGGCGGTGTTACAGGCGTACCAAGCCGACCTGCTTAAAGAGCTAGATGAGGGAGAGGAGATCAAGTCCCATGATATATCAGAACTAAGAAGGACCGCTGATCTCTCCCTCCGCGCCACCAAGGAGACCGCCCGAGCGATTGGGCGGTCCATGGCAGCTATGGTGGCCGCGGAGAGGAACTTATGGTTGACCCTGTCCAATATGAAAGAGCGGGACAGGGTCTGTCTCATGGACGCCCTGATTCAGCCGACTGGCCTGTTCGGCGACGCAGTCAATTCTGTCGTCGACAGGTTTCAGGAGGCCCACAAACAAGCGGCGGTGTTCCATAAGTTCCTCCCTCATCGCTATCTCGGGGCATCTGGGCAGGAGATGCCCCAGCCGCACCCTAGCTCCTCGTATCGCGAGGCCCAGAAACAGAGCGAGGTCTTCTAAGCCTAAACAAGATCTTAGGGCAGTCATAGAAGCTAAGAAGTCCTCGGCCAAGAAACCCTGATGCCAAAAGCCCAGGGTTTCAGAGGGCAGCCTCTGCTGGGGTAGAGCGGTACACACCGCAGTAGACGGTGCCCGTCTCGCCTCAGCGCCCTCTGGGGGCCGATCTGCCAACCCTGCCAGTGTTCCAGGGCGCAGCGGTCCCCAGCGAGTATCGGTCTCAGTGTCTTCCGCCCTATGCGTAGCGGGGCTGAGACGCTCGCCGCCCCTGCGGGGGGCCTCTTACATCAGAAGTCAGTCTCGAGAGACTGACTCCCTTAGTAGATTATTTAGCAGCGTGGTAACTACTGCCAAATGTATCTCAATGGGTCCTGCACACAGTAGAAAAAGGCTACCGTATTCAGTTCGGCTCTGCGCCGCCAATATTCAACGGGGTCATCCCGATGATAGTCGGCCCCAGGCAGGGTCTGGTTATGGAACAGGAAGTGAAAACCCTATTAGAGAAGGAGGCCATCGAGGTGGTCCCTCCTTAAGACAGGGAGTCCGGATTTTACAGCCGGTATTTCATAGTTCCAAAGAAGAATTGGGGGTTGCGTCCGATTATAGACTTGAGGGTCTTAAATCGTTCAGTTATGAGATTGAAGTTCAAATGCTCACAATCAAGCATGTTGTAGCTCAGATCAGGTCCGAGGACTGGTTTGTCACAATAGATCTCAAAGATGTATACTTCCACATATCCATCCTTCCACAACACAGGAAGTTTCTGAGGTTCGCTTTCAGGGGCGAAGCTTACCAATATCGAATACTTCCCTTCAGCCTTGCACTCTCACCCCGCACATTCACAAAATGTGTAGACGCGTCTCTGGTCCCCCTGCGCATGCAGGTAATCCGCATTCTCAACTATATCGACGATTGGTTGATTTTAGCTCAGTCAGAGCAGGTTGCGGCTCGACATCGAGATGTCGTTCTCGCACATATGGGGGAGCTGGGTTTGAGACTGAACGCCAAGAAGAGTGTACTTTCTCCGGTTCAGAGAACCACCTATCTAGGCGTAGTATGGGATTCGACCGCGATGCAGGCACGATTGTCCCATGCTCGTATCGAGTCGATCCTCATCTCAGTCGAGAGAGTCAGAGAAGGCCTGTCACTTACTGTCAAACAATTTCAGAGATTGTTGGGTCTGATGGCAGCTGCGTCCAACGTGATACCTCTTGGCCTCCTGTACATGAGACCCCTACAGTGGTGGCTCAAGACCAAGGGATTTTCCCTGAGGGGTAATCTACTTCGCACTATCAAGGTCACGCGGCGCTGCCTCCGTGCCTTAGACATGTGCAAGAAACCTTGGATCTTGAATCAGGGCCCGGTGCTGGGAGCTCCTTGTCGCCGTGTAATACTAGCGACGGACGCATCTCTCACCGGCTGGGGTGCAGTCATGAGTGGCCACCCTGCCCGTGGTCTGTGGAGCGGTCGGTATCTAACATGACATATCAATTGTCTAGAAAATTGTCTATCAATTGTCTATATTCCTGGGAAACTAAATATGGAAGCCGACATGCTGTCGAGGCAGGGGCCGAGGCCCGGGGAATGGAGGCTTCACCCAGAGGTGGTGAAGCAGATATGGAGTGTGTTTGGCAGGGCTCAAGTAGACCTTTTTGTGATGCAAGAGACATCACAATGTCCCCTTTGGTTCTCTCTTATTCATCCAGCTCCTCTGGGACTGGACGCTATGGTACAGACCTGGCCGAGGCTTCGTCTGTACTCCTTTCCCCCTATTGCTCTGCTCCCGGGAGTTCTGGCGAGAGTATGCCGGGACGGGGTCTGTCTGTTATTAGTAGCCCCGTTCTGGCCGGGCCGAGTATGGTTCGCAGACCTGGTCTCGCTCCTCGACGGCTCTCAATGGGAGATAATTTTTTTTTTACAAACTTATTTACAACAAATAATACTGAATTTTAATATCAGCTATATTATTGGTTATTTTATTGTATATGACCATAACATTTAAATAATTACTGGCCTATCAATTTCTGCTAGAATTTAATCGATTAAGGTTTAGCTTTTGTGCCCATTTACAGTAATATCATTCATTTATCATTCAGTATAAAGGATCTTCTAGATATGTGCCAACTTTATCTATGTGTTATGAGAAGGCAGAGAAACAAAGTACTGTATCTGTCAGCAGAGTTATTAATTCTCTTATAAATGCACAGATGTGTAATTCATAATTACACACAGACACATTTTGGAAAGCTGTCAAAGCCTGCAGGAGTATGCACACTCAAATGTTTATGACCATGTACATGTAGAAGCATCATGCATGACCTGAATGTGTCCCAGCACATAAACACATGTACATAATCTCTCTTTCACAGTGATTTAACTGCACATATATACTAGAAAAAAATGTAAATCCTACTTCATCCTCTAAGCCAGGAGTGTTTCATCCTTCACAAATACATATGAAAACCGAATACACATACTAGTAAAATTGCATCCACATCAACATGTTCACATATATATATATTTTGAGCAATTTTGACAGCCCTAATATATATATAAATATATATTAGGGCTGTCAAAATTGCTCAAAATTGACGTTCGAATATTCCCTCTAAAAAATACACGAATATTCGAACTATTGGAACATCTGGTTGCGCATGTTGTCAATGAAGCGCATTACGTCAATAACAGGCAAAAATAATACAAAGAGACATAACTACTTGTATAGATAGTCTATTTAAGTTTAAACATATATGACAACGTATTACCTACACAAAAACAAGGAAATCAACTAATGGCCAAGACTGCAGACCTCACGCTCTCTCACCCTCACGTTCTCTGCACATAATGGTTTAAATGAACAAACAAATTTTTGTGCAAGCAATTTAAGGTCGCGACTGTTGTCCCAAATATAGCAGGCTTCATTCAGTGATTGAAACAAATATTTTTAATATTAATTGAAGTTTTACAGCATATAGAACTGACATTGAATGCTCCGAGCGAGCTGTGCTGTGGTAAACATGGAACTTTTCCTTGACATGAAACGATAAATAATTAAACCTCGGATCCATTGCTTGACAGAACTCCCCGATACTGATCGGTCTCATGTCCTTAAAAATGAACGAAATTATTTTATCCGTTATGGCCTCTTGTCATGTTGCAGACAAAGTGCTTGAGGCGGGCGATGCAAAGTAACGTTAAGTGTCAAGACGTGACTGTTTAGCTGGAGTTCCACACATTATGCCATGCTCATTTGGGTGCACATTTTTAAGATGTGACCTCATGTTGCTAGTTGTCGAATGGTATGCTAACTGTATCTTAAATAGCTTGCATACAACAATCTCGCGGGTCAACAATTTTACCTCATTTTCTCTGCTGCGGTCGAGTTGGGCTCTGCACTTGATGGCATCTTCCATGTAGACACGATAACTTTCAGCAGTGATGCTGTGCCAGACAGTGCGACTCCTGTGAGGCTGTGACATGTCCCTGAACCCTCAGGCGCGCTAGCGCGCCCACTCGCAAAGCAGACAACCACGCCTCTACTACCGCGGGCCTTTTTTTCCACTTTTTTTTTTTTTCGAATATTAATTTTCACCTTCGAAATTCGTTTTTTTAAAACTATTCGAATACATATTCGAATTTAGAATATTCATTGACAGCCCTAATATATATATATATATATATATATATATATATATATATATATTTACGTTTTTTCTTTTTTTTTCACCAATCAGTGTGAGAATCACAGGCAGCAGGAATCGTGTTGGGAGGTCTCTCTTGAGATGAGGGATGATATAGTAGAGTGGATGTGTAGGCTTGTTTTAGTAAACAATCAGATATCGTATCATCTAATGTACCTTCTGTATTCATATTCATCCATTATGTGGGACAAAATTCTGAATTGTGTGAATGCCATTGACATTAGTCAAAAAAGCAACATTAACAAAAAAAAATATGTATTTCATTATCATGCTGTAAATACTAAGGCAATTATTAAATGTATAGGCCTAGTTATAGTTTGTATTTGATTACTTTTGTAGTTTGTTAACTATTTCTGAATATGCAATACAATGAATTTCATTGCTTTTATTTATTTTACTTCTCATTTGTTTTACTGGTTGTAAATTGTTGCTATTTCTATTTTATTACTGAACATTTGCTTAAAGAATTACTTGAGAATTTTAATCAGTTTACCTAATTGAGGAATACTCGACGCTATCTCACGACCAATTCGTACGTATTTTACGAGGTGGCATATTCATATGAATTTGTACGACCTCACTCTCATTTTATATGATTTGTCTAAACCCCAGTGTCATTTAGGTTTAGGGTTAGGTGTAGGTCATTCGTACAAATTCATACGAATTGTGCAACTCGTATAATACATACGATTTGGCAAAAATAGTATGAATTTGTACAAGTGTGGTCATACGAATTCGTACGAATAAGCCACCTCGTACAATATGAATGATTTGCCATGTGATCAAGTTGGAATACTCAAAAGCTGCCTATTAACTGACTGAATAGTTGAAATGTATGTTGTAAATATAGTTTTTTATATTATTATTTTTATTTTTTTGTTTCTGTTTGTGTCTACTATAGTTGCCTGGCCTGCAGAATCATTTCTGTGTTATAGTGGCCCAGGTTGTGGCAAGCAAAATGATGTTGATGTACATGTGGAGACTAAATCTAACACTTGTGTTAGCATGGCAACACTCTTACTTAGATCACATACACACACACACGCTACACTGAGAGGGTCATGGGGTAAAAGATCTCTTTGTCTCAAAGCACACCCAGTAAGAGTATTTGTACAAATTGGTTTCTACAGAGGAAATGAACAGTCATGCTTTAATTTGAGGGAAATTAAAAATCTCTTCTTTAATTAAAGAAAATGAAATACTCCTCACTCAGCTCAAGGACAGGAAGCACAACCAGACAAGCCTACTTGATTGGAGGATTTCACCACTCATATCATCCAGTCACAATTTGCCTGCTGGATATTTCAGTAACGGTTTAACTCTGTGTCTGTGTGTGTACTGTATGTTCATGAAGGAAGTAAAAGTCTAATAAATGTAGTTAGCACTTATTTGTGCAGGAAACCCTGCAGCTCATAAAGAGGCTTTAAACAGTAATCATAGCCACGGGGTCACTCATACTCGACAGACAAACACGAGCGAGGGGACAGTCCCTGCCGACTTACACACAGCCAAACACACGTCCACATTCTTTCTGGTCATATCACTCCTTTGGGAACGGTTGAGATTAATCATTCACAATCCAACCCGCTCTCTCTCACTCCGTTTGTCCTCTCTTGGGGTCTGTCCTGCTTGCCCTTAACGCACGCTTCTGCATGTCTTTCTCTGTCTGGGTCACTGCAGAGATGCAACTTTTTTCCCTTCGTTCCTCTCTCCATCTCTCTGCATGTCAACAATTGTGCTTTCAGTCTCTAAAATTCTTGCATCTTCTTGAGGTCATTGTTATGCCTTATGAATTTTTTTTTTCCTTTGCTGTGCTTTGCTTTGCTATTTTTGTTTTCCTTTTTTCCTTTGTTTTATTGTGTAAATTTTTTGTTTTGTGTTGTTCTGTTTTGTTTTGTTTTTGTTTGAATTATTATTTTATTTTATTTGATAAAATTTTAAATAAGGAAAGATTCTTCGTGACATTTATTAGTTTAGCTGTTTTTTCCCTACTAAAATCACTGAGTAGTAGCAGAAACTACTAGCCTCTTCAAACTATTTACAATATAATACTATTTACATTGCCTCTTTTGTCTCTCTCCTTGTGGGATTGAATTGATTATTTCATATACTGCTGTAATGAGTGGAATTAGCAGTGAAAATGGTGAGCTGCCTTAATAATTTTTGGTTTCGGTAAAATCAGTGTTGGTTTTTATCGCTCTTTTGTTCTTGTCGTTCCGATGTGTGTGTTCGAGTCTTACGCAGCACTGGGCTCCAGATGGAAGGCCTCCTGTTGCTTGACGTTGGCCGGGTCATTTCCTGTTTGGAGGTCTGGTGTTAATCAAGGCCTGAGCCAGGGGGAACGGCCTCTATATTCTGCTCTTCACTCCACCACGCTAACCCTGTCTTTCCTTTCTCAAGTTTTATTGTTAATTCCTTCTTCCTCTCTTTCTTTGTTTCTCTGCAGGGGCTGATACCCCTCTCTTTTCTACTTTCTCCCAGGTTCTGCTTCTACCATTAGCTCTTTCCTCTTTCTTTTTGATCCTTCTTGGCTTATATTCTTTAACTTTGTTTGAGTTCTTGATGATGTCTGTAATTGTGTATTGACGGTTAATGATTAGTTATTAAAGTTCACTGGTTGATTAGTATTTAGCTGTTAATTGCCATATCTCGTTCACTAAAAATGGTGTTATTGTTCATATTAAGACTTTATTATATACATCATATAGTCCAGCAGAGATATATTGATGGTACCAGCACAATTCCTGCAGTCTCTGGGCTCTAGGTACAGACTGCTTGTTTTAAAGCCTCTGATGCTCTTTAAATGTCCTGTTTAATTATTCAGGAGGTGGTGTACATCCAAACCATCTTCTGTTGTAAAGGACAAAGGGATGCACCAGTAATAAAGTTCTGGCCAATTTTCATTTGGGGGCGGGGGGGGGTGATATTAAAGGGGTCCTATGATGCGATTTCAAGTTTTCCTATCTTTTTAAGTGTTACAAACTCTTGGTGCATAAAGAAGATCTGTATAGTTGCAAAGACTAAACTCTCAAATCCAAAGAGATATTCTTTATAAAAGTTAAGAGTCAACCATGCCCCCCTAAAATGGCTCATTCAAACATACCCCCACATGTCTACGTCACGATGTAGGAAGATTTGCTTAACACCGCCCAAATGTTCACACAAAGAAATAAATACTTTGTTTGGCCTTTCAAAATAAACACTACATGAAATCAGTGATTAAGTTGTATTTACAACACTGTTCCAGAACATTCAACCCTAAATCCCTTACAGTAGAATAAATACAGTGTTGGTAGCATAATCTGATCGGTAGCATTATTTGTTAGAACACTGGCAGACGGCATCACAGTATGTTAAGGGGCGTAACATTTCCGTCACATGCTTGAGGTATTCAGACAATCACAATGCACTGGAAAGCTGGCCAATCAGAGCATGTCTCGCTTTTCAGACTGATGATTTTTTTTTTAATCGATGAGTTTTATAAAGGCGGAGCATAGAAAAGAAACTATAATGTACGCTATGTAGAAAATATTGTGTTTTTTTATATTTAATATACAATATAAAGAAAATCAAAAGGGATAAATACATTTTTAAAAATGTATGGTGTATTGTGCCAAAAAAAAGGAATGGGACTGATTATTTATTTAGTAAAAAAAAATTGTGCATCACATATGATTTTATGATTATAATAATTATTTAAGGGATGATGATATTTCCATTTTCTGGCTAATTTGTTGCTGTTTCTTGATTTTTTTTCCTCATGGTTTCGCCCAATTTTTTGAAAAGTGTGTGTGAACTATCTATGTTAGAGGCCTGTTCTGCCTCATTCTGGTGAACACATACTTAATGTGAATTTTTCCTGTTCTCCAGCTCTCTATCTTTCCCTAGCTTCCTCTCTTCCTGACTTTTTATTTAGTTTCACAATATCTTTCATTCTTATCTTGAGCAAAATGTGGTCCACTGACTTGTCTTCTTCATGCTCCTGACACACACTCTCACACACACAAGGTCATCTTCGTCCTTTGATGCACAGAGCTGCTTTCCATCAAGGGCCATGTGTGTGAGTTCACCACTTCAGCTCTGATAGTATGTATGTCTCCACATACATACAGACTTTTTTGTCTTCTGGATGTCTTTTAAAGTATAGCTAAAGTATGTTTACTTTGTGTTGGGGTGGTGTTGGCACAGTGGATAAGACACATGCCTTAGGTGTAAGAGACCTGGGTTCGAATCCACTGTGAGACACCAATGTGTCCCTGAGAAACACTTAACCCCTAGTTGCTCCAGAGGTGTGTGACCTCTGACATACTGTATATATAGCAATTGTAAGTCGCTTTGGATAAAAGCGTCAGCTAAATAAATAAATGCAAATGTAATGTTACACTTGCACTTCCAGTTATGCAAGCTCATAGCCAGGTAAATCTTTCTCCTCTCATATCTTATCACTTTTACAGTGTCAGTTGATTTTTGTCTGATTATTTTTTGGTGTTTTCTGAGGCAAGGACCAGAATATTACTGTGACATAAGCAATCACCCAGAACACATTAGGAACCACTATATAGTCCTCCACAGCCTTAATGTTGGGACATTGAATGAAAACGCAATCGTAAGTGTCTTGACTGTGAGTGTTAATGCATTTAAGAAAAATAGCATTTAAATGATCATTTTGCCACAGTTTTTGCTTGAACATGTTATACATACCTAATCATTTTTGTAATACATTTTCATTTTAATTTTGCAACTTATAAAGCGTTAAATTTTTTTATTCATTTTACATATCAAAACTGGTGTATGAAATGGCAAATGAAAATTATGTAATTTAATTTTCATTTTGCACCAAACGTTTCACAAATGTATTGGAAAATGTAAATGTAAATACAGAAATGCATTGTCATTTTACATATTGCATTGTCATTTTGCATATTACATCCCAAATTGAATATTGCTACCCATATGCTTCCATAAATATAAACTTAATGCATTAATTGTGGCATTTGTTAATCGATTATTGCATACAAACTCTTGCAGTTCATGCTTTTAAATTAGCCTTTCTGTTCTTTTCATATTTGTGTATCTCCATATGAACAAATTAATTTTGTGAAACCCTGAAACATTTTTTAAGATCTTAATAGAAATAAAAAGTTCAAAGGATCAGCATTTATTTAAAGAATTTTGTAATGTTATAAATGTCTTTTTTGTCAGTTTGATGCACCCTTGCTGAATAAAAGTAATGTCTTAAAAAAAAAAAAAACTTTTTTACTGTCTATATATACTATCATAGAACTTAGTCGGAAGCCTGGACTCTGTACATTCTCTCTCACTAAATACAAATGCTTGTGTGTTTCCATTCAGCACACTAACAGAATCTAGAATACACATCCGCTGTTCAGATCTCTATCCCGAATCTTTCTGGCAGCACAGTCTGGGACACGGACCTCTATTGTCCAGTACGCTCAGTAGAACCACTTTCACAGAATGAGTGTTTGCATTCTACCCACTTCACTAAACCTGACCAACCTCAGACTGCAGTTTAAACACTTTTGTTTTTTTTTTGTTTTTTTGTGAAAGCTGAAAGTTTCATCCAGCAGAGCAGCCCATCCGATCATCATATATGCCATGCTTTATGCACAAACAGAACTGTGTGTTACATAACACAGGACTCATGGAGGTGAGGATTCATATCACGTTGTTTCTCTGGTTATGAAATCTATTGCAATTTAGGGTCCTGTGAATTGAATTTTCAAATGAAACAGAATGTTCACAGGAGATTTGTGGCCTGGATTTGTGCATTTGTGTTTCCATTAAGTATACTGTAAAGACAAAAAAGCAGCAGCACATGAATAACAAGATTATTAATAATGTTATGAGTGTACAATGGGGTCCAAAGGTCTGGGAACACTAGTAAAGTATTGTTCGTTTAATGTATCTTTTTCATTAGAAGTTAGAATACTTTTCAAAAAATTTGATGTCAAGACTTTGATGTAAGACTTTTTTTATTAATACTTTCATTCAGCAAGAATGCATTTAACTGATTAAAAGTGGCATTAGGGTTACAAAATATTTCTTATTCAAATAAATGCTGTTCTTTTGAACTTTCTATTCATCAACGACTCCTGAAAAAAAAAAGATTTTTGTAATACTGAAGACTGGAGTAATAATGGCTGCTGAAAATTCAATACATTTTAAAATATATTCAAATAGAAATAGTTATTTAAAATTGTAACAATATTTCACAGTGCTACTATTTTTACAAATAAATGCAGTTGTGGTGAGCAGAAGAGACTTTTTTCCAAAAACATTACAAATGTGACTGAAAGTTAAACAGTTTATCCTAGAATTTACCAGTATACTTTTAGCCACCATGATTTGAGAATGACAAAATGTTATACACATTTAAAATATTTATTTATCATTTTTTTCAGAGATGCGTCATTTTGTTTAACAGTCTTCTGTTATTAATGTTGAATGTAATACTATGTTTATGTACTAATATTCTGTTCTGCCAACATTTTAGACTTGGTTTGACACTCACACACAGTTAAGGAGATAGTTCACACAGACATGAAAGCTCTGTCATCATTTACTCATCATTATCCTCCAGATATATTTTGAAGAACATTGGGAACTGAACAATATTGGAGCCTATATTGGTGTTCATTAAACATGGAGAAATGTCTCATTCCACGGAAGAAAGTAAGTCATAAAGGTTTGGAATGAGGGTGATGGTGAGTAAATGCTGACATAATTTAAATCTTTGAGTGAAGTACATTAAATGCACCGTATTTGACTCTGTTATTATGTAACATTGAGGCCTATGTCATTCAATTTGCATAGCCATGAACGTACATACTCATTATGTTTCTTCGATTCTCTCAAACATATTCACACATGGAGGAAAGATCAAAGTTGAATCGTGTCCTTTCATCAATCAGGCCTCATGCATGGGTCTCTGTTTGTCCTCCCCAAGCTCATGAATTAATGACTCCCGTCTGAATATGCTGCTGAGGCTCCATGATTCATCTGCTATGTGCTGCTGATGCTCACAAAGGCATTTTCACACATTTTCCCAAGAAAATAGATCTTGTGGTTGCCCTCTTATTTTCATCTGCTCTTTCCATTTTTCTATCTCCCTCCTCTTTGTAAAACTCCCCATTGATTTGACAAACACTTGTATGAGGCTTAATTCAATACTTTTGTTTCTGTAATAACTCATAGTGTGTGTTGGAGTGCTGATTGCAGATGCCATATTTATGGAAAAAATGTAAATAAAAGAAGCCAATTAGTTCCCGTTTTTGACATCTCTGAATTTTTCCCCAATATTTTATGCAGAGACTGAAATGAGATGGGGATTGTTGTGCATTCTCAGACGTTTTGTGCAGTAAATTATCTTTAAACAGGAAATGGTATTTCACCCATTTGGTGTAGGTCTCTCTCACCGCAGTCTGAAAAATTGGAGAGAATAGTGTTTATGAGAAACGCACTTACCTGAGGTGAGATGGATCCTGTATTTCATGGGTTTGTGAAGTGGAGTTTGTGCACATAAGTGCAATAAACGTTGTAGAGGATGATGAAAAGCATGGAGTATCGAGTACTCACACTGCTGCAAAATACAGTTCGATTATTTAGATAAGTTCACCTTCGGGTTACAAGGTGTCGTCTGTCTTTGTTTTTTGTTTTTTTTTATACACTACCTTTCAAAAGTTTAGTAGAGTTAGTAAGAGTTTTTTTTAAGTAATTTTTTTTTTTAATCACTTGTGATCGCCATGGCTGGGTTTATTTGATCAAAAACAATAATATTGTAAATCTTGGTGGATAAATTCTCCTGGATACTCCTGGTTTCAGTCGAATGAGTGAATATGAGTTGTTGTCTTTTAAATACTATTGTGGATATATAGTATGTTCATTTGGTCTTTAGTAGATCGATATGTCAGTGTCACATGACTAACACATATGTTAATACATTCAAACACACACACACACACACACACTCAGGAACACTCATGCTCAAGGGTCCATCTCATGTGGACTGAGGGTTTGTGTGTGGTTTGGTTTGGCAGCGAAGCAGAATTTCATGCTGGATCATTGGTGAAATAACTGTAAGTCATCCCAGAGTCTCATCCTACAGATCAGCCCTAACATCTAAATTAGGAATGTATATTTATTTTATTAATATAATATTATTTATTATAGAATATTATTTTATTTTATATAATAAAATAAAAATGATTTATTTAATTGTTCCATTAGTAATTTTTCAGCCCTGTGTGTGTCTCCACATAGAGGTTTTGTCAGCTTTAGCTCACTTCTGGAGACATTTTTGTTCCCTAAACTAAGTAAACAAACACAGAGCACTTGCTCTTGTTCATATATAATTTGAGTTACCAGAGGTCATCACAGCATACACTTTAATATGCACACATATCGCTTATAAAAACTCAAGCACAGTTCAAGTTTCACTCATGTATATTACGGTCAGAGCCAAGCCAGAGGTTTTGGCCTCAGATCACATTACACACACTCACTTCACTGCCCTCATTGGCTAATTAGTACATCATGTCTGATTAAACACGTACACACACTTTACTGATGTGTGCTGCGGTGATGTCTTCAACTAGGTCAACAGGGTGCCAACTCGAGTTTCATACTTTGTTTTCAATCATAAATCTCAAAACTAACATTCTCACAATGTTTCAGTCTTTTTCACATTATTCTAAAACAAAATGATTCTGTGCTTTAGATCCTCTGCTGTGTTTGGTGGCTGTTATATAGCTATGCTAATATAATATAAGTAACATTTCCATTAAGAATGCCGTTATATAAAAATACTGGCTGATATTGATAAGCCAATAAATAAATTCATGTTATTGCAAAAACGGAAAAATTACCAATATTACAATTCTGTACAGCTTTGTCCTAAATAAATAATAATGCAAAACACCTCAAATTAAAATTAACTGCACTGGTGCACTTGTATGAAAAATGAACATTAATTCTTATATTTGCTAAAGATTACATCTAAGAGTGTTATTAAATTATTAATTTTTATAAAGATTAATTTTAAGTCAGCATTAGTTGAAGAAAATGGTCATCTAGATCTGGTTTTCAAACTGTGGGTCGCACAAAATCATTGGCTTCAGCTAAATTTGCGGTTCAATGACATACACACTCAGACAGTTCATTCCAGGGCTGGACGATATAACAACATTAATTAATTACGAATTGAAATACTCTTAGTGAGATTTTTGAATCGCAATTAATTCAGTGATTTAAAACATGCGTTGCATGTTTTTAAACGTGGGCGCGCACGAGATTTAATAACAGTGAGGGTCTCAGATCCACAGTTCATTATTAAAAGGCTCAATCGTTTTGCATTATTAATAAAAAGAAACTTACTCACTTTTGCTAAAACAAGGGTGTCCACAGGTCCTTACAAAAATGTTTTAATATCTTAACGTTTTCCTAATACAAGGCCTTATAAAAAGTCTTAATGTCTTAAAAATCAGATTTGATCGGTCTTAAATATTTTTGGTCACATTACCGCTAAAACATCTGGTCTAAACGGGTTGTCCCTATTCTCTTAATGAGTACTGGGTGTTTTTTGGGCGTTATGTGCAATAAACCAAACAAAGGCTGCATCCGAAAACTGAAAAATGCTGCCATCGGAGGTCGCATTCCAAGGTAGGAAGGCATCAAGGCACGTCCGAAATCAATGTCAGCTTCATTTCCTGTCTGTGATTAAATTTATGTTTCTGAACAACCTTTTCCACATTTTATGTCATTTCTAGCGAGAAATTAATATAGCAGTAATGAAATATCCACTCAATTATCACCAAAGCTCTCTATATTTTGTTGTAGATAATTAAACCATTACTCTGCCTCAGAAGCCTGTCCGAAATCCGTTTCATGAGGTGCCTTCAGGCAAAACCTGCCTGTGCATCCCTGTGTTTAATAAGCAGCATGTACGCTCTTTAAATAACAAAGAAAAAACATTGCGCCAGACTTTAGACCAGATTTGAGCTGGTCTATGGCGCAGTCTATTTTCGGCTCATTAAAATAGCAATGCGCCTGAACACACCTCTTTTTTAGACCAGCACGCCCATGGGCGCAAAAATGTGCGCAAATGCATTTGCTAATTAAATGACGTGACGGTGGACGGGAAAATGCGAATGGCGCCGGACTGAAACTAGCAAACACATTTGCGCTGTGCCTTGAGTCGCATTGTGCCGGGTGTATGATAGGGCCCACTGAGGTAAAAATTCTTAATGTTTAGTTTAATGATTATGATATAAGTAACATATTTTAAGCTATTTTGTTCAGTATTTTCATGACGCAAAAAGAACATTAAAAACACCTTCAGAGTGCACGCATTATGTGAAGTCTAGTGCATGTGCGCATTTACAGTTCGCTCTTTCACTGCATGATTCAGTCTATTAAAATACATTAAGAATAATCACAAATTCAAGACATGAAGGTAGAACGTGTATATTTATACCACTTCATATATCTCCAAAAAATTACCATACAGGTGCATCTCAATAAATTAGAATGTCGTGGAAAAGTTTATTTCAATAGTTCAACTCAAATTATGAAACTTGTGTATTAAATAATTCAATGCACACAGACTGAAGTAGTTTAAGTCTTTGGTTCTATTAAATGTGATGATTTTGGCTCATATTTAACAAAAACCCACCAATTACTGTACATGTACTCAATACTTAGTAGGGGCTCCTTTTGCTTTAATTACTGCCTCAATTCGGTTTGGCATGGAGGTGATCAGTTTGTGGCACTGCTGAGGTGTTAACGAAGCCCAGGTTTATTTGACAGTGGCCTTCAGCTTGTCTGCATTGTTTGGTCTCTTGTTTCTCATTTTCCTCTTGACAATACCCCATAGATTCTCTATGGGGTTCAGATCTGGTGAGTTTGCTTGCCAGTCAAGCTCACCAACACCATGGTCATTTAACCAACTTTTAGCGCTTTTGGCAGTGTGGGTAGGTGCCAAATCCTGCTGGAAAATGAAATCAGCATCTTCAAAAAGCTGGTCACCAGAAGGAAGCATGAAGTGCTCTAAAATTTGAATTTATTTAATACACAAGTTTCACAATTTGAGTTGAAATACTGAAATGAATGAACTTTTCCATGACATTCTAATTTATTGAGATGCACCTGTATACAAATGTGATATTGTTTTTTTTACAACAGCTCAATATACTAGATGTTTTATTAAAAGATTTACATTTTAGACACCATATTGTCTGTTTTTGCACTATTTTGCCAACAAAAAAATTATTCCAAACTAAGCCAAAGCACTGTTTTGCATCTATGAACAACATGACGGTGTTTCTTTCCTGAATTAATCAAATGTTTCAATTATTTTGTTCAATTGCAATGACTCACTTATTAGCAGTGACTTGCTTCCATCTACTGGTCGTTTTTATTTCACATTTAAAATATCTCTTCATTTTTTTAATAATTCCAAATATCATTATTCAATGTTTTATGTTTAATATATCAAAACATTATTTATGCATTTGTAACTGCAGGTTACTTAATGTTCTGCATTAAACAGTGTAAATACATCTAAATGCCATTTCAGGTGCAGCTTTTATCTGGATTGCAAAGATGAATTTTGTTAATACTGATTTCATTGGCTTAGTAACAGCACAAATGTCTTTTTGATCTAATTCGCTGATTAAATGTAAGAATTTAAGCATGTTAACAACACTCACAGCAGATAACAGTTCCCCAGAGTGAGCTGTTTCAAGTTTTTATGAACATGTTTCATATTTTAACATCTGTAAACAAAGAAATTAAAACGTTTTCTTTACAGTTTACTTAAACACTTGTTTTCTATCGTAAACTTTTAATTAAGATTAAGCTTAAAGTAATGCCAATTGTTTTTGATCTCAAATATTTTGTTGGGTCATAGATTAAACTTGTCTAGGTGGGTCGTGGAATGGAAAAGTTTGGGAACCCCTGATCTAGATGATAAAATTTGAAAAATGAGCATTTACAATTAAAAACAGAGTACAATAGTTAGGAAGTAAAAATTCCAGCCAATTACTCAAAAAGGGAAACTAAACGATAACTTTTAAACCTTCAAAGATAGACCTACTGTGAGCAACGAGGTTGTTAATCAATGGTACATGCATTGCATTTCATCTTATTTTTTAATTAATTGTGATGAACAGCAAAGTTGCTGATGGAAAACTGCATTACCCATGATCCTACATAGAAATCTCAACCAGTCAGAGAACTGTGAAAAGCAAATTGTGCCAAAGGTCATTCGCAGTGCTTCATGAGATTGTAGTTCTTTCCATCAAAAGGCCATCAAAAGTATCTTTGTCCTTTTGTCCATTTTTCAAATACTTTTTTTTTTGCCTCAGAGTTGCTTTGCTTATAACTATTTAATGAAGACTAATGGGAAAATGCTTCCAGGCATTGTTGCACTCTATATCGACCAATATTGTCTCAGTTAAGCATTTCAGATTGCAATAGTCCGCTCCATCTCCCACAATATGCCACTCAAACAACACAAATTGCATACAGATTGTGCTATTTTAGGCATTATGCACATTGTTTGATTTGCATAATTCCATTGAATTCCATTTGCTTTCAGTCCGAGTCAGTTCTTTCCTCAGACGTCAGGCATGTCATTTCTCACACTTTCTTCAGTTAAATAAACACCACCATGTCTCTCAGAGTGTGAGAACAATGTAAGCAAGTTTGTTTGTGTTGAAATCAGGACAAAAAGTATTGAGAAATAGCACAACAGAGCATTTTCTCAGGCTTTCCCAGTGTTTCATGGGAGCACTCTTATGATAAGACGGGACCAGTTTGCAAGCAAGGGATGATGGGAAGAAAGGAAGGGAAGAGAGAGAGGGGAAATGGAAGGATGGAGGGAGAAACAGAGGAAATCGAGAAGGAAAGGGCATGTGTCTAGAGAGGCACATCTGGGCTGCATAGTGCTGGTGCTTTTTTCTGGCCTTTTTGTGTTATAAGAAGAGAAAAGTTGGACGAAGCGAGTCTGACGCTAATCTCCCGGAGGAAAATGAAATAAAACAGCCAAGTTTTACTACAGAGTGAGTGTGTGCGTGTGCGTGTGGGTGTGGGTGTTGCTGGCTTATATTGCATGTTACTGTGGGGGTGGACAGAATGAAACTTAAAAGTAGTTGGAACCACCCCATTCTTGGAGCCACAGTGACATCTTGTGGTTTAATAAAACCTCCCTGACACATATCCATGAAGTCACTATCCCACACTGCCCTTGAATGTTCTGTTGGTGTTCTCATATACTTTATTTGTGTATTTTAATGCGTATACATGTCTATTTGTGGGTGCATGACCAAGTCGCTTGCATTTCTTGTTTCTTTATGTTTGGAGTTTTCAAGTAGTTCTACTGTATATAAATGGTCAAGTGTCAGTTTTACATGTTTTGCATGTTTACAGGCAGCCCTATATATGAAACATATGTCTCATTTCAAGTGTATACTGTACCAGTTTTAACCAGCAGGGGGAAGTGAATATTAAACTTTTTATAAAAAATAAAAAAAAATAAAAAAAATACTAATCTGATGTGGAATCAGACAAGAATATAATATTTTCTCCAAAATAGCAAGAATTACTTCTGAAAGTGCAAAATGCATGAGTAAGAAAAATCTAACATCTACAAAGCAATCATGTTTTTCATCATACTGCGTGATTTTACAGCAAAATTTATTTATGGAGTTACATTTTAGCTGTATAATTTCTAGGACAGGATGTCTTTAACATTTCT
This sequence comes from Carassius carassius, assembly GCF_963082965.1. Lineage (NCBI taxonomy): Eukaryota > Metazoa > Chordata > Actinopteri > Cypriniformes > Cyprinidae > Carassius > Carassius carassius. The sequence continues at coordinate 15,819,648 of NC_081772.1, read as the reverse complement.
TTTGGGTGTTTGTGTCAATAGACACACAGTGTATCCATTGTGGACTTCAACACCCATTTCTCTGACACTCACTCTTACAGTGTGTGTGTGTGCACACGTGCTGAGATTTGCTTGTTGTACGCCAGAACCATATGTTTTTTTTTTTTGTTTTTTTTTTCAATGTAGTAATGGGAATGCCAGGTGTCATTTAACCCAGAGGGAAAAGGAGCATTTCCCGCAAAACACGCACACACACACACCAATTCATGCAGTGGACACAAATGTACAGCAGTTACCTCTTCATCGGTACCTAATCACTTCACAGCAGGCTGCACAGGAAAATTCACTAAAGACTCAAGTTCTTCTCATGCTGTTGAAAATATGAATGCATACAATTACACACACTCTAATGACACAAGAAGTGACAAAATACATAAATTGCTAATTAATAAACATAAATCTTTCCTTTATATTTGTCAAAATAAAGCCATGCTACCATTAGAATTTTTGTTTGTGTGTGTGTGTGTGTGTGTGTGTGTGTGTGTGTGTGTGTTTTCTATTTCTGTTAATTACTAAATATATATAAAATATTTAAAAATAATAATAATAAATAGATCAAATGATTTGGAATATATTTAGTATATTCCTGGTGATGTCTTGGCTGTCTTATACACTAGTTATAACACTAGCTGTAGTTCTGCAGACTGAAGCCAGAGGGCAGTGTCTCATGGATTGTTATAGAGGATGCCCAACAGACTTCAACAGGTGATCAATCACAGTACCTTTCATTCTCTTTTCATCACATAATAGGTTTTTTATTTCTGATTATTCTTTACACATGGTGATCTCTTGATATTACCGAATCCATCTGCTCTGACACAAGCCACCGATATGTCTTTAACGATTTTGTGTATTTTAAAAAACAGCTTTGTGTATAGAGGATGATCAGTGAAGTTTGAATTGACGGCCACTATTTGGCACCGTTCTGAGTAGCTTGTTTTCCTTTTGTGATCATTTGTTCCTGTACTTTTTAGTTTGATTACTTATTTTCTTCTGTGTTTACTTCATTGTTTGGTTTATTTACATTCCCTTGCTTTGTGTTTCTGGGTCAGGAGAGATACTTGAGTGTGTGTGCGTGTGTGTGTGTGTCGTGTTCAGAAGTGAACTGCCTTGATTTATTGTTTTGTTACTCCCTTTTGCCTTTCTCCCTGAGTTTTGTTTCCTGTTTTTAAAATATTGAGATTTAATGAATTTGACCAACATGTGGTGACAATCTGAGGTTTTATTCTAAGACAGTGAAAGTTTATGAACAAAGCCTCACAAGTTCATTAAAAGATTTGCAAACTTATAATGAGTCATTATCAAGTCACTGTTTACTGTTTTTATATATATCTTTGCAGTTATATATTTTTAAATGTTTGTTTAAAAGAAAGTACATATAGGCCTACAATTCCCAGTTACCATAGATACCCATTGATTTACTGTGGAGGAAAACGAGAAAAGGCAGAGATGAGCACTTTTTGAGTCATAGATATTAGAAATGTGAAATGTGAATGTGCATACAAATATGTTAGTGTCCTGTTTAGGCTAACAAGCAATTTTGTATTAAACAATGTAACTGATTTTTTAATCATGTATGTGTTCTCAGCATGCACTGCAGCATGAGTAAACACTAAGGTTACTTTGGTATTTGTTTTATTGTTTGGGGACTTTGTTAATTAGCTGTATTGAGGGTCTACGTGTTTCTTTTTCGTTTTGTTCTCCAATAGGGGGCAATAGAGCTACTTGACATTATAAAATCCCAAACTATTGTACATTAAGAAGAAAAGTTCAAATTTTTCACATAGTGTTTCTTTTTTAAAAGTTGTCATAATTTTCTTTAATTTATTTTTTGAATTGGAGTTTGTGATATAAGTACACTAAAATCCTAATTCAAGCCCTAAACCTTGAGCATGTTTGTCACTGTTTCATAGTCATAGACATGTTGCTGTGATCTGTCATATGGTAGATGGGAGTGTGTGTCCAGGTTATGTCAGAAACTCACGTACTTAAAGATTTAAAAATCAGACTCTGTCATTATTTTGATTCACGTTGTTAAACCTGCATGACATTCTGTCTTCTAGAGAAGTCATCCTCCAATAACGCACCACAATCTGGTTCCAACCGGACAACGAGGCATAATGACAACACACCATTTTACTGTTTCCACAGTTTAAAGTGAGCAGTGCGTCAAACAACAGAGCTGTACACACCACAAGTGAATTGATCTCGAGAACTGGATCAGGTCAGTTTGAACTGGAACAGTTTGTTTACAAGTTATGTAAACAAACTGTTCCAATGGAGCAAAAAAATGTTGGTCTGTTCTTCCATACAAAGCTATCAGCCATCATATGAATTCATAAAACTTGTAATATAGCACACAGGTCATATTGACCACATTAATGATGTTTTTTCACCTTGTGGCAACAAACAGCACAATTTTACTTCAAGTATACATGTGTTTGGGTTTTAACTCGAGTACCCTGAATATTTAGTTGCAGTACATGTGTGCAGTGGAACACCGGCTTTTGTATACAGTAAACCTTCCATCCACCAATCCATCATTACCCACAAATGGCTTATGTGTGCGGTGGAATTGACACCAAACACTCTGCAGCATTCACCTGAAGTACACTACTTTTTCAACTTCTCGTATCTTGTGGCATCATCTCCAAACAATGTGTGTCTTTTTGTCTCAAGTACACTTTACATTTAGGTACACATGCACAATCGCATCATTACCAAGCTTTTACCTTGAGTGCACTAAATGTCAAACCTCCCATGTCCTTTGGCACTATCACCAAACAATTTGCAGCAAGCTTTTTCGCAAGTGCAATAAATGTCTTGCTCTTTACAGAAGGTGAAATCAATAGTAAACAATCCGCAGCTTTTTCATCAAGTGCTTTTAAATGTCTAGGTACATAAAGTGCAGTGGAATAAAGTCCAGACAAGGTGCTGCATTTACCTCAAGTTCACTAAATGTCTAGCCACATTGCACTGTGGCTCCGTTACCAAACTGCAGCTTTTCCATCAACAATGCTAAATGTCCAGCTACATTACAGTATGGTATGCACATTAAGTTAACATGTGTAATTATAATGGAGTTACAGTCTTCATCTGCTTGTCTAAAGTCAGTGAAAGTCATGAAATTTGCCAAGTATGGTTACCCATACTCGGAATTGGTGCTCTGCATTTAACCCATTCAAGTGCACACACACAGCAGTGAGAAGTGAACACACCATGAACACACACCCGGAGCAGTGGGCAGCTATAAATCCAGCGCCCGGGGAGCAACTGGGGGTTCAGTGCCTTGCTCAAGGGTACTTCAGCCATGGGTATTGAGGGTGGAAGAGAGCGCTGTTCATTCACTCTTCCCCACCACAACTCCTACCAGCACAGACTCAAACTGGTGACCTTCGGGTAACTAGTCAAGGTCTCTAACCATTAGGCCACAGCTGCCCCTAAAGAGCCTTTGTCCGATGTTTACATAAGGAATAAACACCAAATTATTATTTATTATTTTTTGCTTCAGGTCTATTATTCCGAATTGCAGCTGTACAACTCTAAGCACATATGCTCACATACAGTACTAATGTTGAACAGTCCTGTGGTGCATTCACTTCTCAAAATCACAGAAAGCTGCTTGCTTTGAAATGAAGTCTGTGTAAGCAGTGCTTAATGCATTGCTAATTTCCAGCTTCACAGGTCCTGTGCTGAATTATATTTCTCATATAAACGTTAGTTTCTAATCATTAGTGATTCTTGTCCTTTCACCGATGCAGAATAGTCACAGTAGAAGATTCATTTATTCTGCCAAGTAGCATGACCCACTTTTTCTTACGATGAAGATCATGTAATTTCTGAAAAATATTACATTTTTATTCCTGAAGCATTGTTCCATTTTGATGATAATTAATGCTGTCGAACTAATCATTTTCTAAGAGATTTAAATAATATAAATTATTTATCTATACAGTATTTAATATTGTATATTGTATATTAATTATATATTAATTATATTGTATATTAATTATATTGATTTAGTGTTTGTTTAAATTGTTTTCAGTTTCAATTTTAATTCTTTCATGTAATATTTATATAATAAGTATAAAATGTATAAAATAAGTTGAATTTTTATATATTATTCTGGTACATTTGTACAGTATTCATGCATTTGACAGCCTTTTTTATATTGCATTCAAGGTAGACATTTAATCAATTCATGCATTTCCTGGAATCAACTCCATGACCTCTGCATTATTCAGGCTAGTGTTTTGAACACAGCCGTATAAATATGGTTTGTGCCTCTCAAATCCTTTACTAAAGTCATTGCCACTGTGTAATTCTCAGAGAGATATTGAACACATGCACAGCCACCTGCTTGTAAAGGACTGATAGCACATGCTGAGCATCTTTATTTGATGAGAACAGTGAGATGGATTGCATTAGAGCTAATGTCTTCTGCTTTAGTCATACACAGGGTAAAGGGGCAGTAATGGAAATTTGGTTTGTGAGTAAGTGTGTGTGTATAGTGGTAGTAGCTCCATAGCGTGAGCTGCCATAATTGAAGCTCAGTGCTAAAAATACTGTATACTGCCTTCAATCTATAACTCCTATCAAACGTGATCACCTTGAAATAAAGCAACTGCTGAAATCACATATTCACATCGCGCGCAACTCTAGAGGAAGGAAACATCTGAAGCCTGTGGAGAGCTGGCAGCCAAAGCAATCTAGCAGCATGTTGGAACCAATTAGACCGGTTGTTTGGTGTGCGTTTATATTTTCAAGACAGAGAGATTTTGTATTATCAGGGGCAAAGTACTGAATGTGCGTAGGCATCAGTTGTGTTAGTTTTCTTGTTGTTTTCTTGGAGTATAGGTGGTCCGTGGAACCATATGGTCAGGCTTTACCAGTGTGCAGAGTATCTGAACATCAGTCTGACCCTCTTTAGCACCTCTGAAACCCTCTAGTGCCATTATTAGCTCAAATTTGACTTTTTTTCAGCATGTAACATCTGACCTCGAAATGTATGCCTTCTAATTCTTTGGTTCATGCCAAACTCTACAAAACCAATTTCGACACAGTTTGGCTTTGTAATTATTACGTATGCCAAATAGCACAAAAATAATTTATGTGTTTAATCCCATTTTATTAAACGACATCTTTGCTTCTGACCTTATATAATCCAATTCAAGCATAGTAATAAGCAAAAATGACATTTGTTTATTTATTAATTTTTTTTATTATGTTTTTTATTGCTGAAGAGTGTTAAACTTTCCTCTCCTGTGTCCTGTTCTTCATCCAGTATGGCAGCACCGCTGAAAGGTTTGTTTGAGCTGTGCCCTCTACTGTACAGACGTGAATTTACTTTTCCTTTAGCCTGACGCTTATTTGACTTTTGGTGTGAAATGGCTTTCTTATATTTATTTGCTAAAAATATAACTTTTTATATTAAAAATAAACAGCCAAGCCCAGCTCAGATGAGATAAAGTAACACAAAAGTAATGTAACGCATCACTTTCCATAGAAAGTAACTTAGATACACAATTAGTTACTCTCTTTTTTTTTTTAGGGGGGGTGGTAACTGTTCCCAAAACTGATTGTTATGTAGGAAAGGAACTTTTTTATTATTATTTGCCACTATTTCTGAAAGTACTAAATAAAAATACATTTTATATAGAATTTTAAATCGTTTGGTCTAAAGTCAGGAGACTGAAAGAGTCTCTTTTGATGGAGTCCAATGATACCATTTTTGTCTGTCTGCAGTTTTGAAAATTTGGACAAATTTAGCGTATCTCATTGACATTTTGGTGTGTTGAAACAAAAGTAGGTAACCATCATTGACAGTATTGACATTTAGTGGCCAAAACTGCAACATATAAAATCTGCAGTATCTAATCTGCCATTTTGAATTTGGTTTAAATCTGATCTTCTTCCAGTTTTAGTCAGATAATCTTGAGAACCGGCTGGCAAAAATGTGTTTTTCCTATTCAAATCCATTTTCCTGTAACATGCCAAGAAAACTGACTCTGAAAATGCCAGTTATGCCAGTCAAGAAAAGTTGTCAACACTTTGATTCTCAACAGATTTGGCTCAGATATTTTCAAAACTTACCTGCCAAAAACTCAATTTCTCTCAAGGTCATACCTTGTTCTGCTTGACAAGAAGTATATATATCTGTTTGGCCATACACCAAAGCTAAATTCATACCTCTGTTACCCCTGTACCTCTTGATGATGTCTCATGGAGAGTACAATGTAGGTCAAGCTAAGGCCACATAGTGCTTTTCGCAGTTAGCCCCTGTAATTGCTTACAGCTTTATTATTATGATTGGTTTGTGCATTCTAATATTCTATAAAGATCTAATATTCATAGGCACTAGGATGTTTCTGGGTTCAGTCTTCATAAAAAAAAAATAATAATATTAATAATTTCAGACTTATTCAGGCCATCTGTGTATATTTTTCTTATGTAAGGGGAACTAGTCCTACATCTTCACCCAAATTCAGAACAGTAAGTGCCATAGTATATTCTTATGTGTGCATTTAAGCTCTATTTTCTATGCAGTGTTTATGTATATGATCCATAAGCATGCAGGCAGATTTTTGTGATCATGGATGTGTAAATACCTGAACTACAGTATATATAGGAATCGTCATGGTGTGTTGTTTAGGCACTATTAATTAACTCCTGTATTTAAACAGTTTAAAACTACAGATGTGGATCTGAAATAAAGCCATTAATGAACAAACTCATACATGCTCAGACACATTTTTTTTTTCTATACTCCAAAAGAAACTTCCTTTCTACGTGATTCGGTATGGTACACACACGTAAAATATAGTAGTAGGTCACATACTGTAACTCTTCTTCCTCTTAGTTTTTTTGTTCTCTCTCCCTCACTTATTTTCTCTCTTTTCTCTCTCATCCAGCCATGATTTAAAAGGATTATTATGAGTCTCGCATCAGGGCCAAGTGGTTGTAGTTTAAAGGATTAGAGTAGCACAAGTAAAAAAAGGGTTGAAGTGCTCCTGCCAGAATTTTCCTCTTTCCTGGATATCAGTTTAGCTTCAGAGATCAACATCAATTTCCTGACTTTATCCTTTGTTCCGGACCTCGAGACATTTCAGATGTATGCTAAGGTGATTTTAGGTCTTGACCTAGTCCTGGACTTTATGTTCATCGAAGAATCCTGAAAATAAAGATATATATGTTGTGTTTCCACAAAAATATTAATCAACTCACCAGATTTTAACATTAATGATAAAAAGAAATGTTTCTTGAACACCAAATTAGCATCATGTGAACTTGAAGACTGGATTAATGGCTGCTTCCTAAAGACATTTAGGTTGTTTAAGACTCTTTGCTAGAGTTTTGACCTCACTTTCAGTCTTGAGCTGTATAGTCGGTATGGCATGTACAGATAAGGTCAGTCAAGTTGGAACTATGGGTGCCAAGCAGGCTGTGATTCATTTTCCATTCAGCCATTCGGGTGATTGAACAGATGTTGGTACAGCCACAGCCTTCTGGAGCTGAACCCATTGACGACAGTTCAGATAATTGTGGACCAAGAGAGGATGTCAAGAATGTTAATCTTTCCCAGGCTTAATAGCCCAGTTTTATACAACTATCACTGAGTTAGTCCTCACCTCAGTCATACGTGTATGTAGATCACCAAATACAGTTTCAGTGGAAAATAATATGTGTCTGCTAGTTACTCAATCAGATCCAGTCGAGGTTCAGGAAGCAGTTAGGTGAAATTATAAGTGGAACCACACCTTCTGGTAAGCACACTTATCCAGCACTGCCTTCCAATAAGCAATTCAGAGCCATTGTAGAGAAATAGCCAGGTAAAAAAAAGCATAAACCCGCTGTTGAACTCTGAAATGCAGGTATTTAACACTTTAAACACACACATATGCATGTTGTTTATTAAAATTGCTGGAATGAATATCAGCATGACACTTGACCTACTTGTTAGATTCACTTGTTAGAGCCAATGTGTAATATGCCAAAACATTCCATACATTACACCATTTCGACAATATGTACTCTATTTTACATTTACATTACTTGTATATGACCTCCTATCCTGCATGTTAATGAGCTTAATGATATATTTTATGTTTACTGTGACTTTGGTACTTGTCAGGGCATATTACTCAGTTACTCAGTTACTATTTAATAAACTGTGTATTTTTTTTCTTTGCTTGTCTTCAGGGCTTGAGATTTGGTCCTACTACTCACTTAAAGAATTCCTCCAGGGAGAAACTATGGAAAACCTCCCTAAAACAGGACCCTTGGTTCTGGTGAAGTGTTAAGTATGGAATGTTGGAAAATTGTTTGCCACTTTTGGAATGCCGAATGTGAGCCAGCACTGCTGTCGATTATTTGAAGGTGTTGAGGACTCCTCAAACTGCTGACAGAGCTGGTTGAATAATGTAAGGTTGATGCCAACCTGATGTAATGCCAATGGCATTATTTTTGGCATCTCTCGAACTATAAATTATTAAATTATTGAGGATCTCTTCAAATCTCAGAAGAGCACTTAGTGATTCAAGTGATGAGGAAGTTTTTGCAATTTTCAAAAGGTCAAGTTCACATTTACAAAACCTTTCTCAATCCACTCAGTTTTGTCTTTTTCTCTCTTTCTTAAACACATGAGTGTGTATCTGAATAGAGTTACTGAGTTAAATAATGTTTTGTTAGAGATTAGCTGCAAGAATGCTGTGCTGAGAGAGTGGAAGTAAGACTCAGCATCAGTTTGTCCTTACAATGGGAATATGTGGCATTTTTCTGTCATTTAAACAATTGCCTGAGCCAGACTTAGATTGGTTTTGTGTTTTCCGCTGGGCATTGAAAGGGGGATCAGCAGCCAAATGTGCAATTTTTTGCAAAATTTTTGTTTCAGATTTTATTTTTTTTATTTTAAATCTCTCATATGTTTTATACTCATAGGTATGGCTTTCATCAGCTTGTGGACTTTAAAAAACAAAGTATTAAAGATTCTTAACCTCTGTCACTAACAAAAAGAACCATGTTATTTGGGGTACAGTATGTACCATGGTATTCTTTAAAGTAAATTTGCACACCATGTAAACACCCAGTGTAAATAAATATGGTAATCATTCTCTAAGATAGATATCAAACCACCATGGTTTTACCATGGCATCATGTTTCAGGAGAATCTTCAACACAACATCAAAATAAATCATATTTTTTTAGTGTGAGTTTGTCTGTTGGAGCCTGAATTTAATGCTATAAAAAGACTATGTGCTATGAAATAATGACAAGAAACATAATTTTATTGATTTGTGATTGCAATGAGCAATGTAGTTTAAATCACAAATAATTAATGTTTTAGTGAATTAAAAACAAAACAGAGTGACTAGTGTAGCCTGATTCCCGAACACATGATTCTTATTAACCAACTCTTTCAGTGAATCAAAAACATGCAGGTCTTGGAAGAATGTAGTCTGATTTTTTAACAAATGACTGATTCTTTTAATGAAAGTCTGGTGAATACTTCACCAAACTGAATCCCTGACTCTCTTATTGACCTTCAAGTAATCATTATTTTCAGTGACGTCAGTTTGAATAGTTTCAGTATCATTACTGACTGACTGTCAAATTGTCAAACTTTTATTTATATTCCCTCTCAGAAAAAAAAGGTACAAAAGCTGTCAATGGGGCGGAACCTTTTCAAAAGGCACTCCTTTGTACCTAAAGAGTCCATATTGGTACCTTAAAGATACATATAAGTACCTAAAGTGTACATATTAGTACCTAAAAGGTAAAAAAAGTGTACCTTTTAAAAAGATACAGCCCCAGTAACATATTTTGTACCTTTTTTCTGAGATTGTTGTTTAAGTATTTTAATGGAGTTAATGGAATAATTACAGAATATATTATAAAATACTTCTCAAAAAGTGTCCTCAGCATACTTGTCAATTAGTCTCTGAGCTGACCTCTTTCACTTTCTTACAGTGCTGTGTTTGAATGCCATTGGAATATGCAACAGCATTCTCAGGTCTGAGCCAGAATTCCGTTGCGGATTAACATTATACAGAGATGTTCTTCTTTTGTTCCCAGGCCAAGAAGACAGAGCTGTGATTCACAAACTCATATACAGTACATAATGAATGAATGCACACACATATCCTGCATTTTGTCACCTTTTTAGTCATATTAGTAAACCAAGCATTGCTAATAATAATACCAGAGACTTCTTAAAGCTGAGAGGCTTGAGACGAGGGAAAGAAGATAGGCACAGAGAAAAGAAGGAAGTTTATTAAGGTTTCTACCTTCCTTTGAGGATGGAACCATTTTCAGTTGTTAGGGGATGGCTCTGTTTAGTCCAGTTTATTTAGAATTTATTGCATTCAGGAGATTATTATGTTATTGTCTGTGGGGGGAATTAAGTAAAGGAATGTTCTTTTGTTCTGTCAGACTCTTTCCACCTGCATTGATTACAGGGTTTATGATTCACCATTGTGCTATTTAAATAGACAGCAAAGAACTTAAAAAAAGTATTTTAAAAGGTAAAATTATATATATATATATATATATATATATATATATATATATATATATATATATATATATATATATATATATATATATATATATAATTTTACCTTTTAAAATACTTTTTTTAAGTTCTTTTAAGAACAAATATAAAAAATAATATATATATATATATACATACACACACTCACCTGGAGGATTATTAGGAACACCTGTTCAATTTCTCATTAATGCAATTATCTAATCAACCAATCACATGGCAGTTGCTTCAATGCATTTAGGGGTCTGGTCCTGGTCAAGACAATCTCCTGAACTCCAAACTGAATGTCAGAAAGGGAAAGAAAGGCGATTTAAGCAATTTTGAGCATGGCGTGGTTGTTGATGCCAGACGGGCTGGTCTGAGTATTTCACAATCTGCTCAGTTACTGGGATTTTCACGCACAACCATTTCTAGGGTTTACAAAGAATGGTGTGAAAAGGGAAAAACTTCCAGTATGCGGCAGTCCTGTGGGCGAAAATGCCTTGTTGATGCTAGAGGTCAGAGGAGAATGGGCCGACTGATTCAAACTGATAGAAGAGCAACTTTGACTGAAATAACCACTCGTTACAACCGAGGTATGCAGCAAAGCATTTGTGAAGTCACAACACGCACAACCTTGAGGCGAATGGGCTACAACAGCAGAAGACCCCACCGGGTACCACTCATCTCCACTACAAATAGGAAAAAGAGGCTACAATTTGCACGAGCTCACCAAAATTGGACAGTTGAAGACTGGAAAAATGTTGCCTGGTCTGATGAGTCTCGATTTCTGTTGAGACATTCAGATGGTAGAGTCAGAATATGGCGTAAACAGAATGAGAACATGGATCCATCATGCCTTGTTACCACTGTGCAGGCTGCTGGTGGTGGTGTAATGGTGTGGGGGATTCTTGGCACACTTTAGGCCCCTTAGTGCCAATTGGGCATCGGTTAAATGCCACAGCCTACCTGAGCATTGTTTCTGACCATGTCCATCTCTTTATGACCACAATGTACCTCTGATGGCTACTTCCAGCAGGATAATGCACCATGTCACAAAGCTCGAATCATTTTAAACGCGTTTCTTGAACATGACAATGAGTTCACTGTACTAAAATGGCCCCCACAGTCACCAGATCTCAACCCAATAGAGCATCTTTGGGATTTGGTGGAACGGGAGCTTCGTGCCCTGGATGTGCATCCCACAAATCTCCATCAAATGCAAGATGTTATCCTATCAATATGGGCCAACATTTCTAAAGAATTCTTTCAGTACCTTGTTGAATCAATGCCACGTAGAATTAAGGCAGTTCTGAAGCTGAAAGGGGGTCAAATACAGTATAAGTATAGTGTTCATAAAGCCTGGAACACACCAAGCCGACAGTCGGCCGTCGGGCAGTTTTTGTGCGTCGGCCGACTAAGTTTCCTCAGTGTGCTCTGCACCGTCGGCTGAAATTGGTCCTCGTCGGCTTTTCTTCTGCCGATTCGACATGTTGAATCGGCGTCGGGCCGTCGGTGAAAGAGGGAACTCTGATTGGCTGTTCAGCTTAGTGAACGAGTCAGTAGACGAGAATAATAGCAAAACAGCGAGCAAAGTCAAAACGGTACAGATAGAGGCTGTTCTAATGATATGTCATCTTACCTGATTGTTCCTTCCTTTCAATATTAACACGAGAGGAGTGGAATAAAGAAAGTGTTTAGCAGGATTAATATTCAAAACAGTAAGCACGCGCTGCTTTGTTTACGGTTTGTATAACTTTTAGAATGACGAATATGGACGAATATATCTGCAGAAATGGACAGTTGTCTAATTTACACGCAGGCGCAGAACGCGCATTCTACCTAACAGTCGGCAGTAGTTCTCTCGTGTGTTCAAGTGCAGCTTTTTACCCCGATGCAAATTTATTTTTATTGTAATATCAGTTTGATTATTCTGATGGTATCCTTTAGACAGCTGTTGATAAGTAACTCTGCAACTACATATCAACTAGTGGTCACTGGAGTATTAGTATGTCCGCTACTGTAAATATATGCTAACACTATTTTGATGGTCAACCAACAGATAAACTGACATACTGTAAGTGTTTTTGGAAGTACGTCATCTTATTCTACCAGACCAGATTCAACCATTATTGAGCATACTGATACTCTAATGAGAATTAGTTGACATGCAGTGGCAAAGTCGCTTATAGTCGATTGATTAAGGGGACCATCAAAATAAAATGAAATAACCAGTATTAAGCTCACATCAATTAATAAATGATTAGCTCCACAGGAAACACTCAAATAACACTCAACATCGAACCACTCACAAACTGTAGTAAGATACTGTGCAGATATTAAATAAACAATATTAAGATATGACACAGTCCATTACACTGTAAATGAAGTAGATTTATTATGGTGTTCGTTGTGTGTTATAAATAATCATACTCTTAAACTTATAACCACATATACGTAAATATTATGATGTATTATAATTGAGTTGATATAACATATTATAAGGTTTTTTATTTTTATTATGCATTCATTATAATGCCTTAAAAATAAACTTATAATGTATTATAAATATGGGCTTCATAGAAAGTATTACCAATTATTCTTCCAGATTCCGACGTCCTAGTTCCCCCATTCTATTATTTCTAAATACACGTCTTGATAAGAATTCCCGTAAACAGTCGATTTATACTTAACATTATCAGTATATAGGCTATTAAGTGAATGTAAACAGTTGAGAAACTAAACATATGTGTAACTGTTAGATCCATGCATGAGGTCTTAAAGAGGAAGCAACCTAAATAAACCAGCAGGTATGTGTCCTGCTGGGATGGGAGCCGCCGTCTCACCATTGTGGATGGAGAGGGTAAAGGAGACGCAAGTCTGCCGAGCCAGCGCCGCTGCACAAGATGGCCGCCAGCCCAGTGCCGCCGCACAAGATGGCCGCCAACCCAGCGCGGCTGCGCAGAATGGCCGCCGACCCAGCGCCATTGCACAGGATGGCCGCCAATCCAGCACCACGGGGCAAGATGGAAGCCAGCCCAACACCACAGCACAAGATGGCCGCCAGCTCAGCGTCACGAGGCAAGAAGGACACCAGGCCTGCGCCACAGCACAAAATGGCCGCCAGCCCAGAGCCACTGCGCAGAATGGCCGCCTGCCCAGCATCATTTCCAATGATGGCCGCAGGTCCAGCGACACTGCACAAGATGGCCTTCAGCCCAGCGCCACGAGGCAAGATGGACGCCAGCACAGCGCCACAGCACAAATTGGTCACCAGCCCAGCGCCACGGTGCAAGATGGCCGCCCGCTCAGCGCCAACGCCCAAGATGGCCGCTGAGACGTTTTTGGATTATTTCTCCATGCTGTCAAAGATCCTAGAGATTCCCAGGAGTGTTCACGTCACGTCTGCTGATCCAGAGACTGTTCACGTCACGTCTGCTGAGCCAGCACCACAGTACAAGATGGCCACCAACCCAGCGCCACTGCACAAGATGGCCACCAGCCTGGAGCCACTGCAGAGGATGGTAGCTGCAGTGGGCTTTCCTGAGTTGGGTCAGGTCCCGTTGACTCTCCAGAGTTGAGTCATATTCTGGTTGACCCTCCACCCTCCAGAGTCAGGGTTAGTCACCGTTGACCTTCCAGAGTCAGGATTAGTCACCGTTGACCTTCCAGAGTCAGGGTTAGTCACCGTCGACATTCCAGAGTCAGGGTTAGTCACCGTTGACCTTCCAGGGTCAGGGTTAGTTCCTGTTGACCTTCCAGAGTCGAGTCAGGTGCCCGTTGAATTTCCAGAGTTGAGTCAGTTTCCGGATGACCCTCCAGAGTCGAGTCAGATGCTCGAGGACCCTCCAGGGTCGAGTCGGGTGCTCGTGGACCCTCCAGAGTCAGGGCTAGTCACCATCGACTTTCCAGAGTCAGGGTCAGTTCCTGTTGACCCTACAGAGTCGAGTCAGGTGCTCATGGACCCTCCAGAGTCAGGGTTAGTCACCGTTGACCTTCCAGAGTCAGGGTTAGTCACCGTTGACCTTCCAGAGTCAGGGTTAGTCACCGTTGACCTTCCAGAGTCAGGGTTAGTCACCGTTGACCTTCCAAAATCAGGGTTAGTCACCTTTGACCTTCCAGAGTCAGGACTAGTCACTATTGACCTTCCAGAGTCCAGGCTAGTCACAGTGGACCTTCCAGAGTCCAGGCTAGTCACCGTTGACCTTCCAGAGTCAAGTCAAGTCACTGGTGATCTTCAAGGACATTGTCAAGTCACTGGTGATCTTCAAGGACAGAGTCAAGTCACTGGTGATCTTCAAGGACAGAGTCAAGTAACCGGTGATCTTCAAGGACAGAGTCAAATCACCGGTGATCTTCAAGGACAAAGTCCAGTCACCGGGGATCTTCATGAACAAAGGCAAGTCACCATTGATCTTCATGAACAAAGGCAAGTCACCATTGATCTTCATGAACAAATACTAGTCACCAATGATCTTCATGAACAAATGCAAGTCACCAATAATCTTCATGAGCAGAGTCAAGTCAGCAGTGATCTTCTGGAACCCAGTAGAAACACCATGGGAGTACCAGAGTCTCGTCATTTCTCTGTTGAACTATCGGAGCCTTTCCACGTTTCTGCTGAACTACCAGAGCCTCTCCACGTATCTGCTGATCTACCAGAGTCTCTCCTCACCTCTGCGGAACTTCCAGACCCTGGTCACGTCTCAGTCAAACTCTCTGAGCACCCGACTGATCCTGTTTTGGCCACGGAGGCTACCCTTAACTTGTTCATGTTCTTTGTTTCAGACTTGCCCAATCAGACTTGTCCTCCTGTTCATTCGACCACATGGATGTGGTGGTCTTCTGCTCTGCCCTGGGGGGCATCTGGTTCGGCCGCACGGATGTGGTGGTCCTCTGCTCCGCCCTGGGGGGCGTCTGGATCAGCCAGACGGATGTGGTGGTCTTCTGCTCTGCCCTGGGGGGCGTCTGGTCCGGCCGCTAGGATGTGGTGGTCCTGCTCCGCCCTGGGGGGGCGTCTGCTTCGGCCGCACGGATATGGTGGTCTTCTGCTCCGCCCTGGTGGGCGTCACATGATGTCCTTCTTGGACTTGTGTTTTTGTGTTTATTTTTTTTGTTCTTCTGTCTGTGTTTCTCATTCTTTCTTTCTGTTTCCTCCTATGGACCTGGCCCTCCGTCCCTCCCCCTGATCCTCCGCTGGTCCACCTCACTCCTGGGTTTCTTGTCTGTGTCTTTCATTCTGTTTCCCTCTAAGGACCTGGCCCTCCGTCCCTCCCCCTGATCCTCCGCCGGTCCTCCACCCTCCTGGACTCCTTGTTTTGTGTTGCACTTCTTTTGTCCCTGTTTTCCCATTTTACCTGGTCGTCTTGTCTCTGTTTCCCCATTCTACCTGGTCCTCTTGTCTCTGTTTTCCCCATTTTACCTGGCCCTCTGTCCCTCCCCCTGGTCCTCCGCCGCTCCACCTCCCTCCTGGTCTCTTTGTGTTTTTGGTCTTCCCTTGGGTTCGGGTGGAGCATCTGGCAGCTGCTCCGTGGAGGAGGGGGTAATGTCACGATGTCTAGTCTCTGTTTCCCTGGGTGTCCACTAGTGGGCTCACTTCCCCTTAGGCACTTCACCGTAGGCACTAGAATTCCTCTAGTCTTGTCCTGTCATCACAGTAATTGCACTCCTGTTAATTGCACCAGGTGCAGTCACTTTGTTGTCATTAGCCTCCCTATAAATACCAGTCTTTTCCTGTTGTTTGGAGGGAGTCCTTACCCTTAGTGTATCCAGCATTCTCGTCCCCCGAGATTCTTCCTGGTCTGCTCGTCCTCCGAGTCCTCTCGTTTTCCAAGTTCCCTTTCCTGTCCCTTTCCTTTGTTTGTTTTGTTTTGGACTGATTTTTTGGTTTTGACCTTGGCTTGTTGACTACAATTTGGATAATAGCTTACGGTGAATATACAGGGAAGCAGAAAGGGATGTTACTCACACCTTTTGGGGAAATAGACGTCAGGCGTTCCTTTTCTGAGATTTTACCAACTGCTGATAGAGATGCGGGTCGAAAGCTGCTGCTGCGTTGGGCCGAACACGGCCTCCGCTGATGTCACACACAGGTAAGTTGTTACACCCAGGGTGTGCTACACTGGGTGGGTCGGACGCTTCCCTCTCCTTTCTGCCAACCAACAGGGTGAGTCTTCTAGACAGGGGCGAACGTTTGAAGAACTCCAGAGCAGGTAATAATACACACACAGCTGATTTCCTCCTCCAGCAGCCAACTCCTCACCATTAATACTTCCCACTTTATCCACACTGTTCTTACAACCCGAATTCCGGAAAAGTTGGGACGTTTTTTAAATTTTAATAAAATGAAAACTAAAAGACTTTCAAATCACATGAGCCAATATTTTATTCACAATAGAACATAGATAACATCGCAAATGTTTAAACTGAGAAAGTTTACAATTTTATGCACAAAATTAGCTCATTTCAATTTTGATTTCTGCTACAGGTCTCAAAATAGTTGGGACGGGGCATGTTTACCATGGTGTAGCATCTCCTTTTCTTTTCAAAACAGTTTGAAGACATCTGGGCATTGAGGCTATGAGTTGCTGGAGTTTTGCTGTTGGAATTTGGTCCCATTCTTGCCTTATATAGATTTCCAGCTGCTGAAGAGTTCGTGGTCGTCTTTGACGTATTTTTCGTTTAATGATGCGCCAAATGTTCTCTATAGGTGAAAGATCTGGACTGCAGGCAGGCCAGGTTAGCACCCGGACTCTTCTACGACGAAGCCATGCTGTTGTTATAGCTGCAGTATGTGGTTTTGCATTGTCCTGCTGAAATAATGTTGAGCATATGTTGCTCTAAACCTTTATATACCTTTCAGCATTCTCAGAGCCTTCCAAAACATGCAAGCTGCCCATACCATATGCACTTATGCACCCCATACCATCAGAGATGCTGGCTTTTGAACTGAACGCTGATAACATGCTGGAAGGTCTCCCTCCTCTTTAGCCCGGAGGACACGGCGTCCGTGATTTCCAACAAGAATGTCAAATTTGGACTCGTCTGACCATGAAACACTATTCCACTTTGAAATAGTCCATTTTAAATGAGCCTTGGCCCACAGGACACGACGGCGCTTCTGGACCATGTTCACATATGGCTTCCTTTTTGCATGATAGAGCTTTAGTTGGCATCTGCTGATGGCACGGCGGATTGTGTTTACCGACAGTGGTTTCTGAAAGTGTTCCTGGGCCCATTTAGTAATGTCATTGACACGATCATGCCGATGAGTGATGCAGTGTCGTCTGAGAGCCCGAAGACCACGGGCATCCAATAAAGGTCTCTGGCCTTGTCCCTTACGCACAGAGATTTCTCCAGTTTCTCTGAATCTTTTGATGATGTTATGCACTGTAGATGATGAGATTTGCAAAGCCTTTGCAATTTGACGTTGAGGAACATTGTTTTTAAAGTTTTCCACAGTTTTTTTACGCAGTCTTTCACAGATTGGAGAGCCTCTGCCCATCTTTACTTCTGAGAGACTCTGCTTCTCTAAGACAAATATTTTATAGCTAATCATGTTACAGACCTGATATCAATTAACTTAATTAATCACTAGATGTTCTCCCAGCTGAATCTTTTCAAAACTGCTTGCTTTTTTAGCCATTTGTTGCCCCCGTGCCAACTTTTTTGAGACCTGTAGCAGGCATTACATTTTAAATGAGCTAATTAAGTGGATAAAAGTGTAAAATTTCTCAGTTTAAACATTTGCTACGTTATCTATGTTCTATTGTGAATAAAATATTGGCTCATGTGATTTGAAATTCCTTTAGTTTTCATTTTATTAAAATTTAAAAAACGTCCCAACTTTTCCGGAATTCGGGTTGTACTTGAATTTGTTTCCCACCTCCGTTACGTGGGGTAGAAGGGTCAGGATGTCATCGATGGCTTCTAATTAGAGATGTTGTTTTCTTCGCCCGCCTCAGTACTCAATTCCTCCACAGGATTTCGTCGGGCCTGAAAGGGTGGTTTTTGACGACACAAATACAGCACAACACTGCAATTTTCAAGTGTATACACTCACAGCAAAGGACAAAGGCTCACCCACTGCACTCCACACACTCTTGATGAATTTAGGGTCAAACCCCCTGTCTGACCAAAGACTCGTCCTGGAAATCGTGAGAACACTGATGCAAAGAATATTCAGATTTAAACGTCGCCACCACGACACCCCAACGTCTTCTCTCACTCCTGGTCCCGGCTCACCCACAATCCTCCTCCACGGTGGGGCCGCACACTTACTATGCCAAAAACTCACAAAAAGGCTCACAGATAATTCACTCCAGATAATTATGCTGCTGTACGATGGTTTGGAGTACTCACACCGTTACTAACACGAGGTTTCTTTTCCCTCTTCTTTCCAGCTCCTGGATACTTCTCCTGCTGCCACGTGACCTGTCCAATAAGGGCCTCCTTCAGCGATATTTCCGGTGAGTCTTCCTGTTCTCAACCACTCAGAATTCGTTACACATGTCCATAGAGCCTTTCACAGTTAGATAGACATCCCAATATACTCAGCCCGGTTTCTGTTTCTGCCAAACCCTTGTCTCCGTCTTCGCCCAGCCAACAATATTCCTCCGCCTTCTTTCCGCTGCCCTTGCCCAAACACTCCAACTCACGTATCGGCTGGAATAAAACAACTTCTCTCTGCAGTTTCTGAGGCCCTCTTTATACTCCTCCTTCTCTTCACACTGCCCAATCCACGATCGCCCCATTCATCTATCCACCTGCGATAAATGAAACCCTGATTTCCTTCCCCGGAGTTCCCAGAAGTAACCGGAGTTTGAGGAATTATGGTCCGGGCGGAACCAATCTCCGTCCTTTTAGTTCCGCCCTTACAAAGTCACTCCGTGACATCTGCTGTTGTTTGGTCAAAGCCAGGGGCGCTGGACTGGGGTTAAAACCAGTACTGATTACCAGGGCCCCAAAGGAAGAGAGGGCCCTTGAAAAGCCTGGAATATATATTTTCAAGGGGAGGGGGGCCCATTTGGACTGCCTATGCATAGGGCCCGGGATCTTGTGCAGCACCCCTGGTCGAAGCAGGCAGACATGCAATAGAAGATCTTGGGTGTTTGTTTGAGTTTATTGATGTTAATCTTCTGTTCTGCTTTTTGCTATAGATCAGTATACAAATAGTGGAGGCAGTTACGCACACACAGTCTCGTCTGTATTTCAAAGGAAAGGGCTTGCGTGAGAGGAGAATGTGGGGGATACGCACACGTGTGTGTGACTCCCGTCTGTTCTCACACTAGCACCTGGCTGGCTCTCGGGATTTGGTGTTATGATCAGCATTACCATCTAAACTGCAGCCAACACCCCATCGCACCACCAGTTCTTTTGGCACACGGTCAAACGACCATCTGTGGCTACATAAAAACACAAAAACACATTGAACATGAACTGTCTGCTGCAGATATCTTACAGTTTCTTAGTCAGGGAGAGACAACTGTTGATGGAAGGATATGATTGTGTGGAGATATATATGCTCTATACCCTATATTTGTCATTGGGTTATTGTTTTTTTTTTTAGCTTCATTTTAGCGAGTTATGTATACTGATAAAAGACTGTTTCCACCTAAAAAGTATGGAAAAAATAATAATAGTGACTTAATTTGTTTCATACTTTTGTAATTGTAGCTTTTAATCTATTGGTAGTAATTGCGATTGTATTTTTCTACTTCATTTCTTTTTTTTTCTTCTTTTTTTTCCTTTTGCCCTGAAACAGTAATGGGTTTCCATAGGAGGGTATCTTTAAATTGACTGAAATTTAAATCTTATCTTTTCAGTACAGTTTTTCTTCTCAGTCTTCACTGTAGTTGCTAGCTTTTTAGCACCTACACCTCTGGACTATTTTATTTTTTTGCACTATATATTTATTTTTATTTATTTATTTTTTTTTTTTTTACAATATCCTTGATCATTTCAGTCTGATCATAGCAATTTGAGGCCAACTTAAGACTAGTTTTTTCCAGTTTTGTGGAAAATGTAGCTATAGAGCTGTATGAAATTATGTATACCTTTGAAAGATTCTCTTATATTTTATGAAATGGTTTATAGCTGCATAATCTCAAAAGTTAACCTTCACTAAAGCACACTTATTTTTGTTACTAGTTGTTTTACCTTCCAAGATGGTGTGATTTTCTTCAGGCATGTTATATTTACCATACCTTTCCATCTTCCGGAAAAACAAACATTCACAACCGAATCTGCCTGCATCCCTCTATCCTTATCTTCCACTGAGCTGTCAGGAATGACCGAGAAAGAGAAAAGAGCGGAGACAGAAGAGGCTAAATAGCACGCATTTGGGGGGAAAAAAAGAAAACAAGCAACTCAAAACCAACTGCCAGAAGGCTAAATATGAAACCAGTTATATTTGGGCTGACATTAAATACGGACATAACAAACAGATAGAAGAAAGTCTGGCTCATACACACACTCCCTTTTATTTGAGATATGTTTTGATATCACGCTTTACATCAGAATTTCTGGAACCATCTACAATAATAATAATAAAAAAAAATAAACAAATTTAAAAACCTGTCGCAGTCAGAGGCTTTCAGGACCCAAGAAAGACATCTTTGGGCAGTTTAAACAGCAGCCCCTCTGCCAGAATTAACTTTCTTTTCCTTATAAATATTTATACTGAATTTAGATTATAGCTTTACACAAACACACATACACAACTGTTTGTGTTGGGTTTCCATAACTGAGTTATATAACTGCAAACACACACACTGCAGGAACAAAAGGTTCACAGAGCAATATTTTACTTAGAGAATTCGTCCACCGTAACAAAGTCTTTATGTCCTATATGTCTTGCTGCAGTGAACACAGAGTGACACGTTCACAGTAAACATTTTCAAGTGAGTGTATGCAAACCGGACTGTGATGCCTACAACCACAGAAGCTTAAACTGATAATTAGCACTGGTCTCCAAAAGCATTGCAAAACCGCCATGCATGCATTTATAAAAACTAAAATGTTAATGATGGAACCATGCAGAGCTCAATTCATAATTATAAGTGAGCTCCTTTTAAAAGATTGAGTAAATATCAAAGGGACTTTGGGGTTCAAATGTACACCCTTTACCTATTTTTTGCAGTGGGTTGTCTTGATTTTTTCATTCTCAGATCCTGACATCGTAAGTAATTGCTGGAGACTTGTAGTTTTTCCTAGTGACTCTGTTCCTTGTATAGATGACTGTATGCAAATTCAATTTTTTATTTTGTTTGTAGGTTCCATATGCATTTAAAGGTTTGAGGTTAGTACATTTTATAATAGAAATTAATACTTTTATTCAGCAAGGATGCATTAAATTAATCAAATGTGACATTAAAGACACTTACAAAACTCTCTATTTCAAATAATTGCTTTTCTTTTGAACTTTCCATAGATCAAAGAATCTTCAACGTAAATTATCAGTTTTAGCTACAGTATTAACATATCCATCTCTTGTCTTATTCTACCATCAAAATGTGCCTGAGCTGATGCATCTAAACACAAAGCCATTTTCATCCTGTAGTCTTACGTAAGTGTACTGCTCTGCTTTAGCTATGTGTCTGCGGGTTTGGCAGGCCCAAAGGGGTTTAACTGGCAGAGCCGAATGTCATAATTTTCAGGTGTGAGATTGTTTAGATCTGGTTGAAGGATGGGCGGGTCGCTCATTACCCAGCCCTTGCATTCCACAGCTGGCGCAGGATGGTGTGCCAGCCTCACCCACTCATGTTGCTGTTCCGTCCTCCATTTGTCTTCCCCGAGTTGCTCTTTGCTTTCAGCACCATCAGTGCTGCTGGAGTTGCAACAGAATTTGTTTTTGTCACCTTCACATTTTCTCCCCTAAATGAAACTTGAGACGTTCTCTCACTCTCTTTCACAGTCTCGTGCTCTCTCATTCCCCAGCGTCTGAGTTTAGTGAGTGCACATTAAATTTTGATTAACTCCAAGCTATTGCCTTCCAATGAAAAGAGCTTTGTCCTCAGATTCCCTTTCAGCAATACAACTCAATCTAGATCCCACAGTATCTTACAAAATGTAACCCTTTAACGCATAGTGGTCACTACAGTGGAAAGCTATTAAAAAAGCATTTTCTTGAATTTGCACGGGTTTTTATGGCAAAGTTGCACATCAATCTCTTCATTGGACCCTGGTGCATCATCCTATAAATTGCAACCAAGTGGCAAGCCTTTGTGTTTCGATTTTTCCCCCTCCAAACCAAGATGGCCAAGGGTCAGTCAGACATGCCAAGTTGCTCCAGAATATCCACCCATTTCTTCTATCCTAAGAGACTCTTGTAGGTAAAAAAATATTGCAGCATAAAGCTATATCTAATGAGTCATATCACAGTAAAATTTTCCAAGTTTTGATTTTAGATTGAGAGAAAACTCTGATTAATCACATGTCCACTGTAGTGGATGTCATGCATGCAATGGCTATATTTCAGCTACAATTCATAATTATAATGTGAATATTGTTTTTGAAATTTAAAACTTAAAAACTTAATATGCATTGACTTTTTCTACTGTAAATAAATTTATTTGTATTATTAGAATGTAATTTTTATTGACATCGAAAAAAGTCATGTGATTACATAATGTATGACACGTGTAATGCATTACTTTACTTGTTAGATCAAAAAGTAATTTTATAATGCATGTTATTGTAATGCGTTTTTTTTACTAATAACATCAAAAAGTAATCTGATTACGTAATGCATGTTACTTTTAATGCGTTTCTTTACTCATAACATCAAAAAGTAATCTGATTACATAATGCATGTTACTTGTAATGCGTTTCCTTTCTCATAACATCAAAAAGTAATCTGATTATGTAATGTGCGTTATTGTAATGCGTTTTTTTACTCATAACATCAAAAAGTAATCTGATTACGTAATGCATGTTACTTGTAATGCGTTTCTTTACTTGTTACATCAAAAAGTAATCTGATTAGGTAATGCACATTACTTGTAGTTAATTACTTGTTAGATCAAAAAGTAATCTGATTAGGTAATGCATGTTACTTGTAACACATTACTTTACTTGTAACATCAAAAAAGTAATCTGAATGGGTTATGCATGTTACTTGTAATGCGTTACCCCCAACACTGATCATTTCAGATGATATTGAAAAAACGTATCGCTAGGTTTTCTCAGAGGAGGGCTATGATAGAAATGTGCATGTCCATCTTGAACATAATCATAATTATCAGCTAATAAGGGTAAATCTCCATACTCTGGTGCACTGGAGGGAGCATCTGAGTGGTTTCCACAGTTGTACCTTGACAGGCTGTAGAAAATTCTGATGGAATCACGTCCTCATGTTCTGATATCATAGATACGCGAAGTGCAACTTGTATGAAGTTGTATGAAGCCATTGCAATATTTTGCATTTATATTTTTTGCATATATTTTATAGTTTTCACATTATTTGATATAATTGCATTGATTAGTTTGTTAAATTCACATGCTTTATCTGTTTGATTATTGTCTTATATTTAATACAGTATATCTTCAGTTTAAACCAACCGCATGCTGTCCACTCAAGTGGACATCTGAAGATCTCTTTGAAAAATTTGTAAAAAAATAAAATAAAAATCAATTCTTGTTTTTCATGCCCTAAGAGCAATAAAAACACATAGGAAAAAAATCCTGACTGAGGTTAACATAATTCATGCATGAAAGGGTTAATATATTCTATTAGTATATTTATTTACAATATAATTGATCACAATTCTCAGTTTTATATATAAAACTAAATATGTACACTGCCATTCAAATGTTTGAGGTTGGTAAGATTTTGTATGTTTTTGAAATACTTCTCATAAGGCTGCATTCATTGAATTAAAAATAGAAATAATACTGCGAAATATTATTACAATTTAAAATAACTCACATGATCAAGAAACATTTGTTATTATTATCAATGTTGAAAACAGTTGTGCTGCTTAATATTTTGGTAGAAACTGAAATGCATTTTATTTCCAGATTCTTTGATAAATAGAACATTCGAAAGAACAGTATTTATCTTAAACAGAAATCTTTTGTAACATTAGAAATTTCCTTATTGTCAACGCTAACGTGTTTGAGATTCTGAGGGGAGTCAGTCATTCCCGAGACCACCTGAAACACTTCAGTTCTGTGTACACTCCTAGTGAATGAGCACACCAGGACAGTGACATGCAATTTACGTTTCTCAAACACGCAATGCCACATATTAAAGTTTAGCTGGACTCCCTAAAATATTTACATCCTAAAATACTTCAGCTAAACCAACTCTCTGATATCCTCCTTGTCCTGATTTTTGTTCAATGTCTTAAATCTTACATATATATACACTCACCGGCCACTTTATTAGGTGTACCTAGATGCCTAAATGCCATGTGATTGGCAGCAACTCAATGCATTTAGGTATCTAGATGTGGTGAAGATGACTTGCTGAAGTTTAAACCAAGCATCAGAATGGGGAAGAAAGGGGATTTAAGTGACTTTGAACATGAAATGGTTGTTGGTGCCAGACAGGCTGGTCTGAGTATTTCAAAAGCTGCTGATCTACTGGGATTTTCACACACAACCATCTCTAGGGTTTACAAAGAATGGTTTGAAAAAGAAAGAAAATATCCAGTGAGTAGCAGTTGTGTGGACGAAAATGCCTTGTTGATGTCAGAGGTCAGAGGAGAATGGGCAGACTGGTTAGAGATGATAGAAAGGCAACTCAGTAACTCAAATAACCACTCGTTACAACCAAGGTATGCAGAATACCATCTCTGAAATGCACAACACGTCGAACCCTGAAGCAGAAGACCACACCAGGTGTCACTCCTGTCAGCTAAGAACAGGAAACAGAGGCTACAATTCACACAGGCTCACCAAAATTGGACAATAGAAGATTGGAAAAACGTTGCCTGGTCTGATGAGTTTTGATTTCTGCTGCGACATTCGGATGGTAGGGTCAGAATTTGGCGTAAAGAACATTAAAGCATCCCTCCTGTCTTGTCTCAATTGTTCAGGCTGGTGGTGGTGTAATGGTGTGGGGGATTTTTTCTTGGCACACTTTGGGCTCCTTAGTACCAATTGAGCATTGTTTAAACACCACAGCCTACCTGAGTATTGTTGATGACCGCTTCTGATGGCTACTTCCAGCAGTATAATGCACCATGTCACAAAGCTAAAATCATCTCAGACTGGTTTCTTGAACATGACGATGAGTTCACTTTACTCAAATGGCCTCCACAGTCACCAGATCTCAATCCAATAGAGCAGCTTTGGGATGTGGTGGAATGGGAGATTCACATCATGGATGTGCAGCCGACAAATCTACAGCAACTGCGTGAGGCTGTCATGTCAATATGGACCCAAAGGAATGTTTCCAACACCTTGTTGAATCTATGCCACAAAGAATTAAGGCAATTCTGAAGGCAAAAGGGGGTCCAACCCGGTACTAGCAAGGTGTACCTAATAAAGTGGCCAGTGAGTGAGTGTGTGTGTGTGTGTGTGTGTGTGTGTGTGTGTGTGTGTGTGTGTGTGTGTGTATGTATATAAACACTCAGAAATCAGTAAAAAAAGGACAATGATAAGCACAATGGAATAAATAAATATGAAAGATCAAAATCATGTCAATATATGTTATCTACTACTTATATTTTGAGATATAAAAAATCAAGTTGGCTTTGGCATGTAAATAAAAAAGTAGCTGATTGCAACTTCGTACAATTACATCTTCCCTTGTCTGCAATGTTATCAGAAACCACAACATAATACATGATTTAAGATGAATTGTCCTAAATGATATTCTGATCTTGCTAATTTATTAAGCAATGTGAATGATTCAACTGAAAGAACATCTTCTAAAAAACACATCTGTCACAATTTGTGTCTGCTAACTTCATGGAAAAAGTTAAATGCAGACAAATTTTTCCCAGAACTCCTTTTAGAATACTTCTCACAGTAACAAAAATATGAAGAACAAAACCATAAATCATCACATTTTTGTAGTTTCACTGAGAGATAAAGACTGGCTATTCATATGTTGTTACAGTAAGGGTGTATGCTAACGTAGGAATAAAGCGCTCGAGGAGGGTCTTAATCAAAAAGAGGAGTTTACTGAACATCGAAGGAGATAACAGACAATATACAACACATTAACATCATTACATCACAATACCTTAACTTAATCACGGACGACGGTCCCCTCCCGGAACGGTGCGTCCTCGCACCGCAAGAGGAATACCAGCGGAGGGAGGGTGGGGGTTCTGGAGGCGGGCATGGGGCAGGCAAGGGGCAGGCGAAGAGGGAGCAAGGAGGTAGGAATACAGGAGACACAGAAAACTCAGGGCTGGGCGGAACCAGCGGAGAAACAGAAAACTCAGGGCTGGGCGGAACCAGCGGAGAAACAGAAAACTCAGGGCTGAGCAGAACCAGCGGAGAAACAGAAAATTCAGGGCTGGGCGGAACCAGCGGAGAAACAGAAAATTCAGGACTGAGTGGAACCAGTGGAAATGGAGCAGAGGTATACAGGGGGATCAGGGCTGGACGGAACCAGCGGAGAAACGGGGGATTCCGGAATTACCTCCATAGACCAGTCCATAAGGTCCATAAATTGCTCCATATAATTTCCAGAAGCCGAAAACAGCTCACCCTCAGTCGCAGAAGTGTTTCCACTAAAACTCCCACGACGCACGGTGTTGCCGGCTCACACACCTGGTCAGTCGCGCTCTCGAGGTCCTGCTCCCTGTCGGTGGAAGGCTCGGGCTCTGCGGCTGTGGTGGGCTCTGGCTCCGTGCGGCGTGATGGTGGCTGGCTGGTCTCTGGGTCGGGAGTGGGGCTGGAGATATCCTCTTCGGCGGTGCAGATGGTCCATGAAGATCCATTTTTCTCCAGCACCCACTCCACGAAAGCGGCGAAATCCTCTTGGGGACCGTTCGCTGGTAGGCGTGCCTTCCACCATCGGGGAAGTGGGAAAGTGGGTAAGGCACGCCAGATCGAGAAAGTCCCTGGTATGGTCCTCCAGCGAACGGTCCAGTTGCTCCAGGCATAGGAATGCTGGAATCGCCATTCCGGGAGAGGGAGGAAAACAAAAACCAAAAGAAAGAAAAAGGTGTATGTAAGTAAGGGTGTATGCTGACGTAGGAATAAAGCGCTCGAGGTGGGTCTTAATCAAAAAGAGGAGTTTACTGAACATCGAAGGAGATAACAGACAATATACAACATATTAACATCATTACATCACAATACCTTAACTTAATCATGGACGACGAAGAACTAAACAGACAACCTCCGTGAAGTTGGCACCCCATAAAACGAAATAATTTCCAAAACTATGCCATTCGTTTGTGCTGCGTTTGTGCTGATTTGTGCCGCAAAAATGAACGTTTGTGCTGGTTTGGTGTTTGAGATATTGAACATTATTTTTTGGGTTGCGTGACGTCACTCTCCACCCCATGTCCTTCAAATCGCTCCAAACCGGTGTCATTCGTTTGTGCTCGGTTTGTGCTGGTTTGTGCCGTTAAAACAAACACTGTATCTGTTTTCCTTTCGCAGATATAATAAATTTAATTCGGGAGCTGTGACGTCACTCTCCACCCCACCTCATCTAAATCGCACCAAACCGGTGTCGTTCGTTTGTGCTCGGTTTGTGCTGGTTTGTGCCGTTAAAACAAACACTGTATCTGTTTTCCTTTCGCAGATATAACAAATTTAATTCGGGGCAGTGACGTCACTCTCCACCCCATGTCCTTCAAATCGCACCAAACCGGTGTCATTCGTTTGTGCTCGATTTGTGCTGGTTTGTGCCGTTGAAAGAAACACTGCAACTACGATCCCCTCTTAAACATAAAAAAAGAAACTTTTTAAGTACAGTTACATAACTGTCCACCCCATATGGTCCAAATCGTTGCAAAACTGTGCTGCTCGTTTGTGCTCGATTTGTGCCGGTTTGTGCCGTTACGAGGAACATTGTATTTTTTCCCCTTCCTTAGAAATAACACATTGGATTCGGGACAGTGACGTCACTCTCCACCCCATGCCGTCCAAATCGCCCAAAACCGGTGCTTTTTGTTTGTGCTCGATTTGTGCTGTTTTGTGCCGTAGAAAGAACCATCATAAATTATTCCATTCTTTAGACATCACAAAATCTTTGGAGGAGGAGTGACGTCACGCAAGCAAGCCACGCTCTCCATCCATCTCGTCTACAAACCTGTCCGGTTCGTTTGTGCTCGCACAGGGCCGCAGCTGTCAGTGTTCTTTTCTGTAGATATGGGAATGTTTTATTTTAGATTTGTGCTATTGACATTTGATCTTTATATAATCACCAATGCACTATGATATGTAATGTACTGCCACTACTGTGGCTGTAAGCTACGTGTGACTGATGCTTAATTTTGTATTAAAATAAAGTAACCAATAAAAAAAAAAAGTGTCTTAAGTTTTCTGAATACTTTTAACAGCTTACAGTCATTTAAAGTCTTTCTGCCCCCTTAAAAACATTTGTTTACCCTAAGCACTGCATAGTGGGAAAACAAAACAGGAAAGGGGATCTGGCTGTGAAAAAGGTAAGCATGTGCTCTGAGATAAAATACTAAAAAAAGTACTAAAATCATGTGTGCAGGTCAATAAAATTTACAGGATCATTTGAACAAATAATAAATTGATAGACACGTCAAAGATGTGAAACTTTTTATTCATTTTGGGCATTTAGGTAAATGTATCATGTCCAAATGATCATCCATTGGTCATTAATAAGCGTAGACCTATGACATTCTTATGCCATGCCATAAAATACATTAAGTTATTAGTTTTGTACAGCAATGTACATTTCATGGCATAAAGCTTGATTTTATGCAGAGGAAATGACAGAAAGCAATATAAAAGTGGAATATGTGTTCCATTTAATCCTCTGAAGTCATATAATTAAATTTACAATGTGAACAGACTAAAATGTAACTAATTCACAGAAAAGATTGTCACCCATCCTGTACTGGGCAAGTTCAGTTATTGCTACTTTTCTTATAACTGGAAAATGTGTTGTCTTTTTGAGCTCTTTTGTAATGAATTTGTTGATTTAGTTCACAAAAGGATTCTTAGTAAATCTTAATCTGACTGATATTTTTTTTTTCTGAACTCATTGACTTGCTGATCCATATCACTGGAATGAAAGATTAACAGAAAACAATGACTTTGAGATGAGATTTTTACTGAAATATTGAAAATTCAGTCTGTTCTTTTAAGCCACCAAATGACGGATTTTCTAGTCATAAAAAAGTAGCAATATCTAAACACGGCCAATATAGGATGGATGACCAGATTTTCTGAGGTAAATCTAATTGAATGACCACAGAACAATTGGACTATAGTCTGCACATGCTTTTATTTCAGCCGTCATTTACTTGAACTGATTTGGAAAACAATATGCAGTTTAAGTGAATGGTGACTAAGTATATCACTCCCTATCATTTTGCCCAACATCTCGATTCCATGGAAGTATATATATATATATATATATATATATATATATATATATATATATATATATATATATATATATATATAATGTATATGTACACACACACACACACACACACAAACCGTATAAATAAGCAAGTAACCTGTTGGTAACAAGTTAGTTCATTTGGCCCAACTACTTTATTAAAAACTACATTAAAAATTATTCCTGTTTTGATCAGATGCCTAGGAAACCAGCCTGTGGATGTGATGACATCATCAAAGTCATCAGTGCTGCAAAGGAACAGATTATTACAGGGACAAACATAGCAGTTCCTACAGAAAAGGTGTGGGCAAATTTAAGCAAACAACTAAACAACAAAGTTTCACCAAAGAACCTTTATACTATTGTCAAGACAAACAGGCACAATATATGGCAAATCCTTGAGCTCAGCAAAACCGACACAGATATCCAAGATCAAGGTCCAAACAGTGACAGCTCACAAGAAAGCTCAGCTGATTTTCATTCAGTTGTGTCAAAGGCAGACACAAATCAGCAAAGTCAATGCTACGACATTCAATTTGAGATCAGTCTCTCTCATCAGAGATGGGTAGAAATCTGGCCTGAAAAGGTTGATTACAATGACAAATCACTCAGCACATGTAAAAGAGAATACACCATCCTGAAACGTGGTGCATGGACACACGTCCTGTATGAGGAGATATGGAAAAATATCAAAACCTCATGCACTCTTAGATTCAGGAGGGCAAAGATTTTTCCAAATGTTGCATCTCACTACATAGACATAATTGGGAACTGCACAGAGTGTGACGCACAATTGTCTATAACAGCAGAGAACATGCCAGTGGATAATGAACCAGTTGTGCTTCAATGCATAATCCGCAATGTTGATGACAGTCTCCATACTGGCAAAGCAAAACGGAAGTTATCAGGGGATCTGAGAACAAGTGTGTCTAAAGAACTCTGGGAAGGCCGAAAACCAGCACATGTATGGCGAGCAGCCGAGGCTTACAAAATGATGGATGTTGGTGACCCAGAGCCTAGCCACCTGCCAAATCTGGCAACATTAAGAAAAGCCAAACAAGAGATGGGTGACAAAGAGCTCGGAGACAAAGACCCAATCATGTCACTACATCTACTAAAATACAGTGTACCCCACAATGGAAGCATTCACGACATAGGCCTTGATAAGTTTTTTTTGCCATTACTGGACCCCATCTCAGCTGCAAGTGTATCAAATGAAATCCAAGTACTCTGGCTCATTTGTGAGCTTTGATGCAACAGGTACAGTTGTGAAAAGACTGAGAAGACCCTGTGGCAATTCTGGACATGTCTTCCTGTATCAAGGAGTTTTGTGTTCACAGGGAGATCATATTCAAGTAGTGCAAATGCTATCAGAGAGCCACACCATCAATTCTATTGCCAACTGGCTCAATGAATGGCAACGAGCAGGTGCTGCTGTGCCCAAAGAGGCGGTCTGTGATTTCTCCTTGGCTTTGCTTGGAGCACTGGTTAAGGCCTTCACTCCTTACCCAGACTTGAAAACGTACATCAATCAGTGCTTTGGAGTGCTGACAAGGAAGCCCGAAGACTCAAAGCTCCCACCTTGCTTCATCAGAGTAGATGTTGCACACTGCATCAAGCTCATTAGCCGGTGGGAATGCCTTAGACAAAAAGGAAACAGAGTAAGAGAATTCTATCTACGAGCCATGGCACAACTTTTACAGTCTGATACACTGGAAGATGCAAAGGAGCTCATTCATTCAATTGCAGTTGTTGCCTTCAGTGAATCAGAAGGAAACGATGACAAAGGTTTACCTGTTGTCTCGGAAACATGCAAAGCACAATTGAAGAGACGATTTGCAGAGGGGGTCTTGCCATGTGTCTCTGAAGATGACCAATTAACAGAGGTGACCGGAGTCGAGGAGACACTCCACACAGATCTGAAAACATGGGTTACAGAAATCTGTGAAGAAAGTAAGATGATTGCAGCACATCATGGTGACAGAGACAATCTTCATTTCCTTCCAGAGCTTGTCCCAAATATAATAAGAATGGCATGCTACCTACCTCTTTGGACAGCTGTGATGGTTCCACACTTTAAAAGCGCACACAACACAGCAAGCTCTGCAAATGTTGAGGCTGAATTTAAAAACATAAAACACGGCCTTTTCAAACATGAAAGCCTCCCCATCCGAATTGACCGTTTTGTCACACGCCACCTTGAGTTTCTTGAGGGAAACATGAGGCTTTCCTCTGCACCGGTGAAGATAACAGAGCACATTGAGACAAAGAATCAGAAGACACAAACTGCCCATAGTGAGCAGGACACAGAGGTTAAGCAACAATCAGTGGAGGAAGACCCTGTTGAAAACTGGAAAGGCCTCGGTGTTCCTCCAAAAAAACGACTGTCCTACCTTAATCCTTGCTCTGAGTGGTTGCATGCAGACATAAACCTGAAAAGAAAAAAGACAAAAATTAATGTCTTGAAAAATGGCAACTACCAGGCTAAAAAGCCCATTGCGGTTGACAAAATGCTTGTAAGTGTAAGTAATACCTGTGCCTTTGATTCCTTTTGCCAGTGCCTTTGCTCTGCATTCTGTGACAGTGGATCATTCTGTCATTATCTCAACAAAGAGCACACAAAAACTGAAATGTTTGATTTGGTGAAGACCATAGTCACAAAAGGAGTTGGAAAAGATGCTTATGCAAAGAGGGCAAAAATGCTGTTGGATACATTTCAGTGTGTTCACCTAAAATCAGGTGTGAGGCAGGTCAATGCGGATTGCAATGTTGCTAACATTATCACATCAACAATGAAACAAATGCCAAGTGCAACACTTACAGCTGAGTGCTCTTCTCCATACTGCAGCCGAAATACAAAATCTTCAAGGACCATCTATCTCCTACCAGTCAACGTAGATATTCTACAAACTGGTGGACTGAAAAGCCTCCAAGCAGCACTGGAAGATGGGCTACACCTCAACAGGTCCAAGTGTCTGAAGCCACTGAAATCACCCCAAGATTGTCCAGATAACTGGAAAATTAAGGATGATCCATCAATGAAATTCCTCTGCAATGGCTCTGTCACACACAGATGCATACCTGGACAACTACTGTGTATTGAAACAAGTGTGGATACTAACCATCCACTGTCTGAAATCCCTGTCCACATGGAGCTGGACAATCAGCTGTTCACTTTGCGAGGGGTTGTTGCATTCATTCCAGGACCAACAAGGGAATCTCTTGGACATTACGTGGCTTACTGCAGAAGAAACTCTTTTGCCTGGGAAAAATATGATGACCTGTGTGAGCATGTCACAACAGTCTCAGCAAAAAACAAAATACAACCCCATGTCATGTTGTTCACAAAGGAGGACTAAAACCTTTGATTAATGAATTTCTTGGACTGGTCTCTGCAGAAATTAGTTAATTTTCATAATCAATAAGAGAACAGTCTATATTGTTGTTCTATTGTAGTTAATCTACATTATTCACTTTATTTCTGTTTTAACAGTTCCATGATTTTTTGAGCAGGTTCTGTTTCTTTTGTAATTGTTCTGTCTTTGTACCCAGATATTCATTTTAACACTTCTATTACATGAAGTCAAATTTTTTTGTAGTTATCTTATTTTATGGTTCTTTAAAAAAAAAAAGTAAATTCTCCACAGAAATTGCTTTGTTATTGTTATATTTATCTTTGCAATTAAAAGGAAACAAGTTTGGGACATGTTGTCTGTTCAGCTGAGAGAGACCGAGAGAAAGAAAAACTTTAACCAGGTGGTTTGCTGGTCTTAAAGGAATACTTCACCCAACAATTAATAACATCTCTATAACTTTCTTTATTTGGACAAGTACGAAATGACAGAATCCTAAACTGGTCAAAAGTGGGAAGACCAAGCTAAGAACAGCAAACTAACAAGTTACAGTCCTCAATTAGTTGCTTTAAAAATGTTTTAAACAAACAGAAACACTGCTCACCTGTCCTTGGTTCACTTTATTCTTCAGAGAAAGATAAAATGCTCAGATTATCATCTGCAATATAGGCCTAGATAATGCAATAGCCTACACATTTAAAACAAACTACGTAGTAGCCTAAACTTTCATTTGATAAATTAAGCTCAATTTGAATAAAAAACATAATAATAACAAAGGAGATCGACAAGAACACAAACAAGCGACGAACATGCTACAAAGTTTTCAAAAAGCTGTGACACACAACGTGAATTTTTAAACAAGGCTATGCGTCAATCAATCACATACCTTTTTTTAAAAAATCTGGAGCTTGATGAAGTCACTGGCAATAAAACATTCCCATATATACAGAAAAGAACACTGACAGCTGCGGCCCTGTGCGAGCACAAACGAACCGGACAGGTTTGTAGACGAGATGGATGGAGAGCGCGGCTTGCTTGCGTGACGTCACTCCTCCTCCAAAGATTTTGTGATGTCTAAAGAATGGAATAATTTATGATGGTTCTTTCTACGGCACAAAACAGCACAAATCGAGCACAAACAAAAAGCACCGGTTTGGGGCGATTTGGACGGCATGGGGTGGAGAGTGACGTCACTGTCCCGAATCCAATGTGTTATTTCTAAGGAGGGGGAAAAGATACAATGTTCCTCGTAACGGCACAAACCGGCACAAATCGAGCACAAACGAGCAGCACAGTTTTGCAACGATTTGGACCATATGGGGTGGACAGTTATGTAACTGTACTTAAAAAGTTTCTTTTTTTATGTTTAAGAGGGGATCGTAGTTGCAGTGTTTCTTTCAACGGCACAAACCAGCACAAATCGAGCACAAACGAATGACACCGGTTTGGTGCGATTTGAAGGACATGGGGTGGAGAGTGACGTCACTGCCCCGAATTAAATTTGTTATATCTGCGAAAGGAAAACAGATACAGTGTTTGTTTTAACGGCACAAACCAGCACAAACCGAGCACAAACGAACGACACCGGTTTGGTGCGATTTAGATGAGGTGGGGTGGAGAGTGACGTCACAGCTCCCGAATTAAATTTATTATATCTGCGAAAGGAAAACAGATACAGTGTTTGTTTTAACGGCACAAACCAGCACAAACCGAGCACAAACGAATGACACCGGTTTGGAGCGATTTGAAGGACATGGGGTGGAGAGTGACGTCACGCAACCCAAAAAATAATGTTCAATATCTCAAACACCAAACCAGCACAAACGTTCGTTTTTGCGGCACAAATCAGCACAAACGCAGCACAAACGAATGGCATAGTTTTGGAAATTATTTCGTTTTATGGGGTGCCAACTTCACGGAGGTAAACAGACAGGGTATTTAAGCACACCAGGAGGTAATGAGGGAACTGGAGACTTGTGGGGATCAATCAATTAACAAAACAAGAAAAGGAAGATGACCAAATAAGGGAACAGAAAGTCCATGAACGTAACATATGTATGATGCTGCAAGAGACTCACAAATATTCATAGTAAAATGGCTAAATAATTCCATGCACAAAATTAAATTTTTAACATAAGTAATGAATGTACAGTGTCACAGATGGTAATAATTAAGAATATAATTGTTGTCAAAACAGTTCATTTTGGACCCTGTTCATATAATGAATACAGAGCAGAATGCCTCTGTGATTCATACAGATATTGTAATAATTCTCTTTCCTGTTTTTTGATAAATAGCATCTGTCATGCTTTTAGATAATTGTATCCATGCAGGACTTACTGTGTGTGACTTTCTTTGACTACTGGAAGCTGGAGTGCGTCACAGCCTTTTAGCCACACTGTATGACAGAACTGAACATCCACTCTTGTACCTCTGAGAGTGTTTCATACACTCTTGTGTGCATTTATGTGATAAACTGTGAAAGAGAAAGATCCAGACTGAGGGACAGAGGGGAAGAGAGCTAGTTATGTAACACAATAATGTATTCTTTTCCTAACCAGAGAGCACTTGCAATACAGTCATTCGGAGATGTTCTCTGCTGGTTCGGTAGTTTTTTATTCATCAGTTTTGGGCAATAATTAGCTAGAAATAGTAATGCTTGTAACTCATTGCATTTTTGTGAAGTAACCCTCAGTGTCTACTACACTACCTGACAACAGCTCATCTATCTTAAAAAAAAGTGTTGCTTGTTCTATCAAGTTGTGGTGTATATCGGTGCATTACTGTTTTTAGTATAATTCATATTGTAGCACAAGTAGACTTACAGCCGGGCAAACTGAGGTGATTATCAACTGACATTTCTGACTGTTTTAGTTTCATATTGAAGTCACACTTTAGTTTATTTTATAGTATTTTATAGTTGATAGTATTATTTAGTTTAGGTTTTCCTAATTATGTTTTCACATTAGTTTATCTGGTCTATTATTTATCTTGTCAAGTTTAATGCTGTCTTGGGAGATTCAAACTGATTAAAAAAACCTTCACTGATTTTGTGCCAGAATAATATTTCATTTAACTTTATATCATCAGATATATACTACTTTTCAAGAGTTTGGGATCAGTTAGATTTGTTATATATATATATATAAACAAATTAATACTTTTATTCATCGAAGATGCATTAAACTGATCAAACATGAAAGTAAAGATTTTGACATTGTTACCAAAAAAAATCTAAAATTCTTCCCAGTTCTTTTTTCTCTTCTTTTGAACTTTCATCAAAGAATCCTGAAAAAAAAAAATGTCACGCTTTCTAAAAAAAAATATATTAAACAGCTGTTTTCAACATGTTTCATGAGCATCAAATCAGCATATTAGAATGATTTCTGAAGGATCAATTGACACCAAAGACTGGAGTCATGGCTATTGAAATTTCAGCTTTGCCATCACAAGAATAAATTACATTTTAAAATAAATTGCAAAATAAAAAACAGTTATTTAAAATAGTAATAGTATTTCATAATTACATAATTACAAATTGCAATTTTTACTGTATTTTTGATCTAATAAATGCAGCCTCTGGGAGCATATAGACTGTTTTTAAAGAAACATTAAAACATCTTGCTGACACCAAAATTTTGAACATTAGTTTATTTATACTGTATTAAACTCTTTCATCTTGTTAGCTTATGTTAGTTAGTAGTTTGTAGAGAAGATGGTACTTTCTCGTGAGAGTAGCTTCACATTTTGAGTTGTTTTAGATTATCACTAAACTTTGACTTCGCAGGCTACAGTTTCACTGACTGTTTTTAGTAGATTTTTCATTTAATTGCATTTTTTAATAGCTAAAATACTCTTTTCAAGTTTGTTAGTTTTAGTCTATACCTTTAAAACAGCCTTAATCATATTTGGCCATGTTGATCTGTAGAGTTTAATCCACTCTGTTCCTCGAGATGTTTTTCACCGATAGAGTGTAATGAAACTGTAAGTGATCCACCCTCACATCAAAAACACTGCACCGCTGCATTCAAGATGGGGTTGGAATAGCACCACATCCTCATTTATCACCAGTAGACTGCATCAGACCTTTGCTTTATCTCTCTTGTTTTTGATAATGCAAGAACATATTGTCCTAGTATTTTCCATCCAAAATCAATTTTTGATTTGTTATATTGATTTTGCTTTGGAAATACATCAACAAATCATGCTGCTCTGCTAGATGAGTTCTCGGGGGAATCACAGTTGGGAAGAAGAAGTAAATTATAAGGATGTAAAGCCGACAGTGAAAAATGTTGTTAACACTGGAAAAATGTTAAATAAATGGAACACAGAAAATATGTTCTAAGTGCTGTCAGAGAAATGTTAAAGATTCGGTCTCCCTTTACATCTGTGCATACATTAAATTATTGTAGGGGCATTTTTGTTGTTTCTCCATCTCTTTCTCCCTCTCGCTCCTTTACCTGTAGTCTTCACTAATATACACTACTGTTCAAAAAAGTCTCATTATACACCAAAGCTGCATTTATTTGATGAAAAATAAAGTAAAACAGTAATAAAAGTACAATGTAGATCAACAACATGGAGATACATATAATATAAATGTACCCGAAATAAAGCATATTCCACAGAATTGTGCACATACATGTTTGGAATAGAATACAATCAATTATCTTTACTATTTATGCAGTATATACTGTAGTATGCATAGTATTCATATTTTCTTTATGAATATTGTACTTACTTACTGGGGTTGCCACAATAGGCTGGATTTGTATCCCACAATGCATAGCAAAATAACTGATAATTGGACACAATGTGACAGTCATGGTTAGGCCATGTTACATTTATACTACTAGTGTGTAGTACATACTGCACAGTATGCAGTAAGCATTACACTAGCATCTTATCAAAAACCCACATCCACAGAGATTTACAGATTCTACATGTTCTTCACTCTTGTATATTTATTTAGCAGACATTTTGGCTTTTTTAGCTCTGTTTAACATATTTGACATTTTTATTTCTATTCTATTGAATCCTGCCGATTTTGTTTCATAATCAATGCAAAGAAAAAAGTTGCTGTAAGACTCAGATTCTCTCAAACATTCCAGAATTCTCTCTTGGTCAGAGCAGCAAGGACGGCTTTTAAAAAACACTCACAGCTGACCTTTCGCACTAAACTACCTATAATCCACCTATTAGATACCGGTACACTCCAGGAAAACACATAATTCACTCAAATCAAGAATAATACTAGTTTAGCGTACTGAATAATCTTTCATCTAACACGTTTAGAGGTTTATTTTAGAGGTATGATCAAATTGTGGCTGTTGCTGATACTGTGACTGATACTAAGGCTATTTTATCTAAGCAATGGGTTGTTGTTGGAAGCTCAGTGGACCACAGTTTTTGTGACAAAAACCAGTGAATAAAACCTCTTGACTAAATTGAAATGTAACATTTATTTTGACATTTTATAAACAGAATTTGGTGATTTCTCTATACACCCTTAAAGGTGCTGTATGTAGGATTGACACAGAGTTGGTTGAACTAGGTAGTCCAAATTCAAAATATTGGAGAGGGTTTTTTCACTCGGCCCCCCCCTCAGATTTGACACACGCAGGTTGTCAGATTGATGACACAAACAGGAACAAAGTGCACTTGATGATGAATGAAAAAAAAATACGCTGTTTTCCACCAACTGGCAACCCCGGGGTGCCGAAATACAATTGGTTAAACTGGCAGTGGGCGGGTTTCACAAACCAAAGCAGACAGACATTCTGGCCCTGAACGCACATTTACTGACACAAGAATACGTACAATAACTGATTGTAGCATTGTTTTTCAGATAAACAAGTATGTTAACTTAGCATGATTCTTACATATCTGCAAACATATTATGGTATTTTTACACAGTGTTCCTGCAGCTCAATTGGTAGAGCATTGCGTTATCAAGAGCAAAGTTGGGGGTTTGATTCCCCGGGAACACATGATAGGTAAAAATTGATAGCCTGAATGCACTGTAAGTCGCTTTGGATAAAAGCGTCTGCTAAATGCATAAATTTTATTTAATTTTTAATTAATTTAATTTAATTTAATTTTGTGCTTAAGTAGAGTCAAAATCTTACATACAGCACATTTAATTAATGAGATTTCCTTTGTTTGTTTACAGTGTAATTATGAACATTGAGCTTGAAAGACTGACTCTGTATAGCTCATCTCCCTCTCAGCACCTCATTTATGTTCATCTGTTGACCAACATTTTACAGGCGTGTCACTGTGACCTGGAAAAGCAAATGATTGTTTTGTGTTGTCATAAATGCAGTTCATTAAATTGGTTTGCATGTTTAATAATGGTGGTTGTGGGTTCTGAAATGACTCATTAGATGACTAAAAGTGACTAAGTGCATATTCACTTGGTGTGGGTGTTTTCCATTCAGATTGCATATTGTGACTGATGGTACACCTGTGCTTATTTTGTGTTGTTTTCTCTTCCTCATGTGTTGGCCAAATGTGAATTAATGTATCATCTGTCTGCTCCTATTATTATGCAAAGTGTCTTTTTTCATACATAGCTGGTAAAAATGGCTTCATCACTCACCTATGGTGAAAGCAGAATTATGATAGAGATTGTGAGTCAACTCCACAGGTTTCCACAGGTCCCACACATGTGGGAGAGGTAGGTTGCTGAGTCACGTCTGAGTTCAGAAGATGATTAAACCTGCAAGACAGACTCAAGACAGCACATTAATAGAGGTGTGTCTCTGTGCGGGGGAGACATCATGACATCATGGCCAGGTATGAAATCTCTAGCCCCTAGCACAGATTTCAGGGAAAGATTCATGAAATTAACACACACCTGAGAGGGGTGTGTGTGTATGATTACTGGAAATCTGCATCTGGATGTGTGAGGTTGAGCAGGTTAGGTCATGTCAACCCTCTGGAATGCTGAAGTATTTTATTTGAATTTGTAAACTATCCGATGTCTATGCTGGCATTCAAAAGCTTTAGGGCCGTCAATTTAATATATTCATTTTATTGTATTAAAAAGTTAACACATTTAATAATGTGTTCTCCAAGTTGCACTTGACACCAGTGTTATTTAAGTATCATCAAGATGATATTATAGATTTTAATAATAGTTTGAATTTGTTTTTCATTTTCAATTTTGTTACAGTTTTATTCATTTTTGTTCATTTTATTTTAACATATGAACATTGTTTTTATTAATTTTTATTTCAGTTTTAGTTATATTAGTACAAGGTTAAATAAATGAAAAAGTTACCTAAAGTTACTTTTTGTGATGTCTATTCAGTGCTTTACTCCTCTGCCACATTTTCAATTTTGATCTTTTCAAATATTAATTTATGCAAAATATTGTGAATTATTCAGTTAGGTAATCAGCATATCATGTAGTGAATTCTATTAAAACACTGAATCAGTTGACAGCCCTAGGAAAACAAATTGTAGGCTCAGGAGAGCTTCCCTCTTAAACTCACTTATACACTCGCTTATATTTAAATACAAACACGTGTATTCACCACCTTTTTGAAACATATTTTCACAACACCCAAACAGGTTAAGTTTGTGTTGAATCAAACAATGGCGCTATTTCAGTGCAGTGTCAATGTAAGTTAAACAGTAGGGTTGGATTGAAGTGGCCCAGGGCTGTACGTTCATATTCAAGGAAACCATAAATCATCAGGTTACTGAATCTTCAGTTTTACTGGCTACCACTTCTGTATCTGTCACAGATAATAACTGTCCTAAACAGCCCTTACTTCTAAACCAGCTCCTACACTCAATCACCACACAGAAAACAGAACATTACAAGAACACCAAGTTAGGAAAAACATAATTGAAAATGAAATATATATTTTTTTTTCTAGAATGGCTGCCCACATAATTGTACCTGTTTCTTTGTATCATTTTGTTATGTTCTTTTTCTAGCAAAGTAAATTGCAGGTGAATTTCAACAAACAGAAAAAAACAAGACAGCATGGATTTTGTTTTTGAATGCTGTTGCTTTTTTGTCCAAAATAAGTTAATTATAATCATTCAGCACACACATGCTGAGTTGAGAGCTCAGTTTACTGCAAGCCATTGTTTTTATTATTACCCCCGATCCCTTCTGTCAAAGTCAGATCAACTGATTCAGCATTTTTACCACTTTGGTGTAACTCAAGGTTCATTACTGGGTGATTGCTTGTTTATTTGTTTCCTTGGACACATTGCTCCACAAAGAGAATAGTGTTTAGCAAGTCTATTTTAAATGTGTTTTCTTGTTTGTCACTTTGAATGATGCTTATATGCTCAGTTGCACTTTGGTCTTGTTATTCTTTTCTCATATTTTTTTATCACATGCGGTTCTCTTGAATCAGGCTTTTTCTTGTAAAAGAAATATTGTGCTTTTTGCATACAAAAAGACAAATTTGAAATCAACATATGCTGCAGGGTACCTGAAAAGTGTTTGAGTGGGAGAACAAGCTTTTCTTTTCATATTTTCATTTATATAATTCCTCAAATTGTATGCTTATCCAGGAATTTTATCTGACACACATACAATAAGCTGTTTTTTGTTGTTGTGTATAGGCAACATACCGGCCATTGCTTAATCAGGTGCTAGAGGAGATCTTCCACCCAGACAGACGTGAATGCCCTAATGTAGAGCACATGAAGGTGGGACTCACTGAACTTGTTAAATGTCCCGTTCTTCATGATCCCATGTTTCAAACTTTAGTTAGTGTGTAATGTTGTTGTTAGAGTATAAATAATATCTGTAAAATTCTAAAGCTCAAAGTTCAATGCCAATTTTATTTAACAGAATTCGCCTACAACGAACGACCAGTTTGGACTACATCCCTCTAGTTCCTGCAGTAATGACGTCACTAAAACAGTTTTTTGACTAACCTCCGCCCACATCAATACACAAAAAGAGGGTGTGGTCTTGTTGTGCTCCGACGGAGAAGAGGAAGAGCTGCGTTTTTGTTTGTCGCCATGTCGTCGAAATGCTGTTATTTTCATCTCGGAGTCCAATCAGCTTTGTTTGGCCTTCCCAGGGACGCTGTACTTAGAGATCAATGGTTACAATTTATGTTTAACTCGGTTCCTGAAAATTATAATCCACATGTAAAACTATGTGCAGCACATTTTGCTGAGGACAGCTTCCTCAATCTCAATCAGTTTAATGCCAGATTCGCACAAAGATTATTCTTGAAAGCTGGATCAGTTCCCTCTTTGTCTGGAGAAGGCGTTTTTTATGAGCTACAACCGGTAGGTGCATTTTATTATTTAAGTTGGTGCGTTTAACAGTTTCTGTAACTTATCACACAAAGGGCAATGCTGTTTAGCTT
The DNA here is from genome assembly GCF_963082965.1 of Carassius carassius. NCBI lineage: Eukaryota > Metazoa > Chordata > Actinopteri > Cypriniformes > Cyprinidae > Carassius > Carassius carassius. Next base: position 15,776,862 of record NC_081772.1, on the reverse strand, counting down.
TGTTAACTAGATGGTAGGGCTTTGCAAAAAAAATCGAATGTGATTTTCATGCGCATCTCGTCAGTAAAAACGCTCCTGTGATTATAAGTACATCTCCAGCACATGCTTTCAGATCAGGATTGCCAGGTTTTCAAAACAAATCCTGCCCACTTGCTTCTCAAAACTACTCCAAAACTAGCCCAATCACATTTCCAGGAGGATAGCGTGCGCTAAGCTGCTGTCGAATCACAACACAGGAACCGCTGGCACAATCAGAACTCCTTACGTATTTCTGAAGGAGGGACTTTATAGAACAAGGAAGTCATCAGCCATTTTTTATGACAGTGAAAATAGCGGTATACAGATAGGTGAATTGTGTGAAAAATACTGTTTTTTTACACGCGAAACATGAACACATGTTATATTGCACACTGTAAACACAATCAAAGCTTCAAAAAAGCACGAAAAACGGGACCTTTAAGACTGGCTTCAGCATTTTCATGAAGGTAACTCACACTCACCTCCCTTTAAGCAATTATCCACATATTCCCAAGCAAATACAATCTGAATACTGTGGCGGGGTGAAGAAGGACACGACAAGTAAGTTCAGGTGAGTTCCCCAAAGGGTGGATTTTTATTAATAAATAATAAATTACCCCTAACCTCAACATCTCCTGTACTTCCTCCTCGATGGCGTGTCTCTGAGCCTCCGGGACACGGTAGGGCCGCTGCCGGACGATGGTTCCTGGTGGCGTGCGGACGTCGTGCTCCAAGACGTGGGTCCCCCCAGGCTGGGGGGAGAACACATCCGGAAACTGACTGACCAGGTGCTCCAGCTCGGTCTTCTGGGCGGCGGAGAGTTGAGCGTCCATATCCACAACCACGGGAGCCGCTTTGGTGTAGGCCGAGAGCTGAGGCCCAGTTCCGACCCAGCGCTTCAGGAGGTTAATGTGATAAAGCTGGTCCCTCCTCCGTCTCCCGGGCTGCCGCACTCTGTATGTAACGGGGCCGACCTTTTCGGTGACGGTATACGGCCCCTACCAGGTGGCCAAGAACTTACAGGTGGCCGTAGGGACCAGAACCAGGACATGGTCTCCTCGCTGGAACTCCAGTGGTTGGGCCGCCCAATTATAGTGTCGCTGCTGGGCCTGTTGCGCCTTGACGAGTTGCTCCCGGACGATGGGCATCACTCGGTCGATCCGCTCCCGCATCTCACGCACATGCTCCATGGTGGTACGGTGTACGGCCGGTTGTTGTTCCCAGGCCTCTCGGGCAACGTCGAGCAGACCACGGGGCTGGTGGCCGAAGAGCAACTCAAAAGGTGTGAAGCCGGTGGAGGCCTGAGGGACCTCCTGAACAACGAAGAGGACGTATGGCAGCATCTTGTCCCAGTCCCTTTAATCTTCAGCCGTCACTTGGCGCAGCATCTGTTTCAGGGTCTGGTTGAACCGCTCGACGAGCCCGTCGGTCTGGGGGTGGTACACCATGGTACGGAGCTGCTGGACCTTCAGGAGCTTGCAGAGGTCCCCCATCATCCGGGACATGAACGGAGTGCCCTGGTCAGTCAGTATCTGGGCTGGGATGCCGACCCGACTAAACAGCAGGAAGAGTTCCTGGGCGATGGCTTTGGTAGTGGCCTTTCGGAGGGTGATGGCCTCAGGGTAGCGGGTGGCATAATCCACGATGACCAGGATGTGCTCATGCCCCCGGGCGGACTTCGGCAGCGGCCCCACTAAGTCCATCCCGATCCGCTCGAAGGGCACCTCAATGATGGGCAGCGGTATCAGCGGGCTGGGGGGAGGGGTCTGTGGTGAAGTCCGCTGGCAGGTTGGGCAGACTTGACAGAACCGCCGGACTTCGGCCTCTAGGCCCGGCCAGTGGAACCAGTCACGGAGGCGCTGGACGATGTTCTGTACTCCTAGGTGTCCTGCCATGGGGTGTGCGTGGGCTATCTCCATCACCGTTCCAGTCTTGTTGTGTGGGACAACCAGCAGCGTCTTTTCCTCCCCCCTCCGCTGTGCGACACAGTACAGCAGGCCATTTTGCACTATAAAGTGAGGAGTGGGGTGGGGCGCCGGTTGGACTTCTCTTCCGTCCACCACTCTTACTTGGCCCCAGCAGTGTTTCAATCGGTCGTCTGCGTGCTGCTCTTTGGAGAACCCCCGCAACCTGCTGGTACAGATCATAATAAAGGTTATTAGTGGGAGGGGGCGACTCACCATCTCTCGTAAGACTCGTTGAGCTCTGGGGGAAGCGTGAAATAAGCCCATTGGGCCTCTCCCGTCAGCAGCGGGGCGATGATCCGGGCCCACTCCGCCTTGGGCCACGCCTCCCGGGTGGCCATGGTCTCAAACATCTGGAGGTACGTGGTAACGTTATCGTGGGATGTCATCAGCGGGGTCAGGCAGCGGAGTACGTGCGCCGACAGCCATACGGAGCGCGGCGAGCTCCCGTTTGGTTTCCCCTTGCCGGGAGGCCATGTGCTCCATAGTTTGTTGCAGGCGGATGCTCACCTCTGTGAGGTGCTTCAAGAGTTCTTCCATCGCCGGGGGAGGAGCGCCACCTGGGGAAACCAGAGAAGACACATGAGCCAACAGGGCGTGTGGCAAAAGAAAAACCAAAAAAAAAAACAATCAAACCAGTCCAGCTGGGGAGACACCGCGTGAGAAGGGGTCGTCGGTGTCTTCTTCACTGTCCTGCCTGCATTCTCCACCACTGTGGCGGGGTGAAGAAGGACACGACGAGTAAGTTCAGGTGAGTTCCCCAAAGGGTGGATTTTTATTAATAAATAAGGTGGCAGAAGGCGGTGAGGTGAGGTGGTCCGGTGCGGGGTGCTCAGCTTCCTCTTTAGTCTGTGTGCTGTGGGGCTGTGCGGTGTGGGTCCGTGGTGCTCTCCCGTGTGCGGTGGGGCTGGTGGTCACACACTGCTCTCTGAAAGCAAGACAGATCGTTAGGATTAGCCGACTCTCGTGGAGACATCTCTCACCTCTGTGTTCATTTGCTGTGCTTAAATAGGCAGCTCTTGATGATCCGCAGGTGTGGCCGCTCAGCCTGTGACGAGCAGTAGCAGGTGTGACTGCTCGGTTTACAGGGCGACGCTGATGAGAGCTCGGGACACGTGTCACAATACACACAGTTCATCTCATCTCATCTAGTAAGTTTTATTGACAGTTCAGTGTTGCTGGGTGTATGTTTTGCTAAAGGATGGGTTAGTATGAGTTCCCAGAAATCCCTTATATGGGCAAAAGCATCCAACTATATACATTTTGACTGATGCCACACAAAGACAATAAACACACAGTTGTGACAGTCAGATCACAAAAGTTATTTTAAACACCAAATTGACATTATGTATTGAGTTTGGAATAAAAACTTATTCATCTTATAAATTGTTGTGTTTTCATGCTATGCTATCTAGCTCTTATTCACTTGTTGCCAGGAGTGATCATATTTTCTGTCTGATTTTGAAATGAAAAGATGATTGGAATGATTTTTTTAAAGAAGGGAATTTGACATAAAGGCAAAGATTGTGAAGTGATAAGTTTGATAAAAGAAATTTGGGATTAAAACAGGGTGAATAGAAAGTTGTTATATATAGTACAATAAGACAAAAGAATCATAATCATCATAAGTCGACCCAGTTGATGAGGTTTGAATGTGTGCAGGAAGAGACAGAAAATGAATGAGCAGGTAGACTGAATGGATGCTTAGGAAATTTTAGAAAGTGTGTAAACATTAGATAGCATTTTGGAGTCTCCTCTAAATACAACTTGATTTTTCAAGCATGTTCTTTCCTATCCATTCATCCCTTTGGAAGTCTGTGAAGATTCTGTGTCACTGTTTGCATTATTTATTTTTTGTAAATGTATGTACTAAAGGAGGTATGATAATCAGAAGATGTTTCTCCCTGAAAATCATCCTCTTGCTCTCTTTGTTCTCTCTGAAATGTGTGCAGACACGTTTATACTGATACACATGGCCTGCTGTGTGCTTGCCCCCTCTGGGATACATGTGTGAGGCCATCCTTGTATTTTCATGCTGTTGTCCTTCACTTTGCAAGTGTGTTGTATGTATTACCTGATAACACATGTATGATATCGCCAAATAACGCAATTGTGTGCGGCACACATGGCTGAACATACTCTTCAATTGATTTGCAAGAGGGTGTCATCCATTTAAAGGGTTCGCCAAGAAATCTAAATTCCCTTGATCTTTTGACATATAAAAGATTATTGTACTATAAAAACATCTTGTAAATTTCTTGTTAGTCTAAAAACAGCCTATACTGAAGCCAACCTGTGGAATGTGCCACTTTATGACGTAATAGTGTGTCTAAAGCCCCTTTCACACTGCGATTCCGGAAAATACACGGGTAATGTGTCCCAGCAATTGTTCTTGGGTCGCTAGATTTTGCACTTTTACACTGCCAGTGATTACCCGGAATATGTGCATGCATTCACACACAACCCGTAAAGGTCCCGTAAAGAAACATGACATCAGGATTTGATGTGTAATGTACGAGGTGAAAACGCTAGGCATGTTAACTTTCACTGACGCTGGCGAACGATCTCAGCTTCAGCGTGAAAAGTGAGGAACTAAATTATCTCTAGTTACAGTTTGCAAATATTTTTTTCGGCGTGAACGTTGATCTGCCTTTAAAACACCCAGTAAAAGAGTGGCGCGATAACGTGCGTCATCACTACGACACACCCTTTATGGCATTAGTTCTGGCTTTTGTTCACACAGCACTCGTTCCGGGACAGACCCCAGCAATGTTACTAGCTCCTCGACTCGGGATCAATCCCGGAATCATTTCTGGGACGTTTGCATTCACACAGAAGGTGACCCGGCAATGTTCTGCAATTTTCCGGGTCCAACGTGCAGTGTGAAAGGGGCTTAAGCACTTTTGGTGCACAACCAGGTTCGATTGACGTCAGAATTTGGTTTGTTTGGATGATGTGAACGCTGTCTTCCGAACTCCGGTGCGCACCCACCAACCGTACTTAAAAAGTCCGCTTAAAAAGGGTGGTCTGGGGTACAGGTTCATGTGAACTCCGGTACGGTTCACTGCTGATGTGAATGCAATAGTACCAAATCGCAGAAGTGAACCGCAATTAATGACGTATTATTTGATAAAAATGTGTTTGTGTGTGTGTGTTTCACTCAGTTTCCTCATGAGCGTGACTGAAGTAGAAAGCTACATATATCATTTCTTTTTACCTTCAGCGTTTTTTAGAGCATTTGCAGTACATTTGCAAGACACATGTAAGTGCCGTTATGTACCCGAAGCTTTGTAAACAAAAGGAACGGTTCAAAAAATTTAAATATATGAAAGTGTAGAGAGCAATGTTATGCATTTGCACCGCCATTACTAAGCAATGTGGGAAACAGCGGCTGGCTTGATGATGCAAGCAAACCGCGGTTCGGACCCAAATAAAATAATATTAACACAGTCCAGCAGGGGCGGGGGGAGGGGGGAGCAATCAAATTCAGGTCAGGACCAGGCAAGCGAACCAAGTGTGAAAGCACCCTAAAATAGAAGAAGATCAGCACCTGCTTCTACATCACTACCTGTTTATCCCCACCCACATGCATGTAGTGTAAATAACGAGAGATGATAAAAATGGCTCTGAAGACAACAAGATGCTGTGCAGTGCTAAGTTGTGGAAAAGTCTTTGCATTGCTTCCTTCTGAGCCCAACATTAGGAAAGAGTGGATTAACTTTATTTTTAATGAAGATCCACACCCTGTCAGTAAAAACTTGATCCTTTGTTCATTTTACCGTGGATTTGTTTGCAAACAAAGCACAATTTGCCAAAGAATTTTGAAACTAAAAGACGATGCTGTTCGTCATGCCACACAAGTGTGAGTAATTGTTTTTATTAAGTGGTCACCTATTGCTTTGTCTGCTTTTACAGATCATTTGATATGTACTGACTTATTCATTTTTAACCTAAATAAGTTCCTAAGTTTCGTAGTGGTGTGGTGTTGGCACAGTGGATAAGACACATGACTTTGGTGTGAGAGACCCGGGTTCGAATTCCACTGTGAGACACCAATCTGTCCTTGACCAAGACACTTAACCCCTAGTTGCTCCAGAGGTGTGTGACTTCTGACACATATAGCAATTGTAAGTCGCTTTGGATAAAAGCATCAGTTAAATGAATAAATGTAAATCACAGCAACCATCTATGTAGGGTGTCAAACATACACAACTGTTAGCTGATTGCAGTGATTTAAAGTTTTCATGTGGAAATCTTGATAACTTTATAAGTGGACCTCAGATAATAGTACAAAGTAATAAAAGCTGTGCATGACCTCTCTTACAAGCATGCATCTGGAGTGTGTGCATTGATGACAAAAGAGTTAAATGAAATGAAAGGTTGAAGAATCTTCCAAGAATTAAAAAGGTCTCTCTTTTTATCTTTTCTGTGCAAACATTTATCAAGAAACCTCTCTTTCATTCACATGTGTGCCAGTAATGCTTGTTTACTTTACCAAAGAACATCCTAACAAATGCCTTTATTTTAAATCTATTCATCCTTCTGTCTCTGTCTATATCACACATGTTTGCCCATGCTGGTTTAGGGTCCAGAGTTGCACGTGGCAGCACAGCCCCACTCCTGAAATCCTCCCTCCTGGATGTCCTTCCCTAATTTCCTGATTCTTATTCATGGCTGGCTTTTTCTTTCAGCCAATCGAAGGCCATCACTCTGTCCACCTGACCACTCACATACAACAGCACCCCATGTAGCAGCCCATGTGCCTGAGTGACTCAAACAGAGCATCCCCGTGCATGCAACAGCGTGCTTGTGTCCATATGAAAGTGTTTTCTGAATGTTGTGCTCCTGCTGTGATTGTGGAAGCGTTAAGTCTTGACCTAGCACTCCATCTGAAGTTACACATACATACATAATTTTACCAGGGATGTGCAGAACTGTATAATTTACTTGTGTGACCAAGGAAAGCCCCGTGTAATACAATGGATTACTGTCATCACATGTTTCTTAGGGGACATTGACATAAGACACATTAAAAAAGAAAAAAGAAAAAAAAACAGCAGGCAAAAGAATGGGCTAGAACAAAATGTCTGATCTATTTTTCACTTGACATGCCATCTTAAAATGCAGCAATTATAGTGTTAGATGCTGAAAAATAGCTTTGAGAGACAAGGTAACAGCCACAAACCTCCATCTGCACATGTATGGAGAAATAAAAAAAATGATAAGGTAATTTCTATTTTATTGTGTTTATTTATTTTGTTTACGTATAGTAACTAAGACATGTATAATTATGTATAAGACATGTATAATTATGTATAGTTTCCTGGCAGTAATTGTTTTAATTTGTATTTTTAAAGCCAGTGAATGTGCTTCAAAATTAGCAATTAAATGGCATTGAGCATTGAGATGCAGTTTCACAGATGACAGTCTCACACTCTAAAGCACAGCACACTGTCGGTATGCCAAAATCCTTTCTGAGACAAATGTGTCTCTAAATTCATCCCATTTAAAACATAAAGCATACAGTCAACCTCAAATATAATTTAAATATAGAGGGTATGATACATTTTCCTTTGTATGCTAATTCCAAAGATCTTTAACCTCTTTATGCAAATTGAACTCTGAAGGTGTATACCAAGCAGTCAGTGTTTGTATTAGTTGGAGATTTGCAAATTTACTGATTTGCAAATCCACAGCTTAATTAAATCTGCAGCTAAAAACAAACAAAGTGAAACTGGGGTTATTGGGTTATTTTCTGTTCCCTGATTATCTCTTTTTGATGGGTGTTTTTTTCCCCCTGCAGGTCACCCGACCCCACCCAAGTGATCCATCCACTCTTGTTTCTCTTCCTGGTGGGTGGAGTCACACCGTCAGAGCTCCGCCTCATTCATGAAGTTGTCTCCACCCGTAAGTAAGGCATTCAGGTGGGACATCACACCCCTTTCTTGACTAATTCTTCATACTACCGTTAAAAATATATAGGCTACAGCAAGGATGCATTAAATGCATCAAAATTGACAGTGAATACACTTCTAATGTTACAGAATATTTCTGTTTTAAATACATTAAAGTACCCCACCTCTCTTTTTATCCCTCTGTTCTTCTCTGTGGCTCTCTGCTTTTTTCTGTATCATTCATTCAGATATGATTGGAGTGTGTGTGCATAAATGAATAGAGATGTATCTAGGTCGAGTAAGACTAAAAGGGGTTTTGCTGATCAAAGTTTCATGTCATGAATAAATCAAACATAATGAAAGCACAGAATGGACCCTTCGAATAGAAAGCCCACACATAGCCTGACCCAAAGCCACAGCTGCGCAACTGTGTGACAGAGACACACAGATGGGAATCTAGGGTGTCATGTATAAAATGAAGGTGCGCCAAACTTGACTAACAAGAAGGCCAGGGTAGGGACATGTAGTGAGGGTTCTGTAAAGCCCTTTTGAAGTGATTTCTTAAATGTTCTCAGACGCAGGGGCGTCGGACTGGGGGTAAAACCAGTACAAATTACCAGGGCCCCAGAGGAAGAGAGGGCCCTTGAAAAGTCTGGAATATATTTTATTTTTTATTGGGGTCCATCAGGACTGCCTATGCATATGGCCCGGGATCGTGTGCAACGCCCCTACTCAGACGAGCCAAATGATTTTCATCTTTCTACAAAGCATGTATTTACCTCAGCACATGCGTCAGCAGGTGCAGAAATATGTTGCCCTATTCATCTTCAAGACCTGGCTAATAAAACACAAGCTAATAATCTTGCCGAGACAGACTTTTGACTGTTGCATCTAGTCTGCTCCACTTTATGGATTATTATGACCAAAACATCGACCACACAGAAAAGAAGAGATTGTGTATTATGTAAAACAACCAACAATGATTTGCTCTTAAGCATTTCTAAGAGCTGCCCTATACAGTTTTTGCTGTAGAGGCTTTGTTTTTTGTTTTGTTTTTGTTCGTTTTGTTTAGTTTTTTGGTTTGGTTTGGTCGGTTTGCTTTAAGCCTTTTATTCAAGTTGCCCTGTACAGTTTTTGTTTAGAGGTTTAGGCCGTGTGTCCACCAAAGCATTTTTTTTTTTCGAGGCTAGCAGGTTTTTTAGTTGTTTTCAATGGCAGCGCCATAACGCATCATGTGACGAGGTGCTGAGAGTTTATTTCAGCGCTGGGAATTTTTTTCTCAGCACCAAGAGTTGAAGATTGTTGAATTTTGGATAAAATACAGTGCTCATCACTGACACTTTTTAGTCAGCTGTCCAATCACAGAGGAGGAAGGGTGGGTCAAATACTACACTAGGAGAATATTGCTCATCTCTGAGTATTCATGTCTGTACCAAATAGGATTCCCTGACTTCTACAAACATAGATATAATAAATAATGTATGCAACATTTAATTTACGATATGTCAGCCAAGTTACTTCTGCGGATATTCCGTATCATAGCATCCAAAGCATTTTTACTGAAAAAAAAGCTGCACCGCAGAAATATTTTCAGCAAAGCGCCTGCTATTTTCACCTGGCAAATAATGCTTTGGTGGACATAAGGACTTAGTTTAAATTTTGTTTTCTTTCAGTTTGATATAGAAGATTTGTTTTGTGTAAATCCACATAAATCATTTGTCCATTTGAGTACGAATGCAATTGTATGTCTGATGAGATTGCAGGGTGTGTGTGTGAGTGAGAGAGAGAGAGAGAGAGAGAGAGAGAGAGAGAGAGAGAACGAGAACTATCTAATCTGTCTCTTTTTGTAATTTCTCAGGTACTCCTAATGTCCACTAGACTGCTGAGACCTTTCGATGTCCCTTACTTACTCTTCAGCACTGACAGACTCAAACCTAACATTGGAGTGTGAAGTGACTGGACACACACACTTCTAACTGTTGAATTGAGTCTTTCCAACATTGTTTGCCTTTTTCAGTGGTATCATGCATTTAAAAAGGTTTAAGCAATATACAGAGCATGCTTCTGTTATAAATACCACAATATCCCATTAAAATACTAAACATTCACTTGTTTTTTTCATGCCGTTGGCAGATACAGCATGGTCTCCAGTTCAGTTCTTACAATCAGCCATGTGTTGATTCCCACAGGAGCTTCCCTCTTCATCCTTCACTCACTTCAGTGCTGTCGGAGAAGTGACAGATGGGAAGAGGGCAGAGGTCAAAAAGGGGGGCGACGTCCTTTAGTGCAGTGCTTTCTGTTCTGCCTTCACTTTCTCTTACACACATGTTTTTAAGCCATCTATAAAGGGGCATACTATAGACCTCTGATGTTTTTATATAACAAAGCTAAGTATAAAAACTATTCACCAAAGATAAATCTTATAATATAATAATATTTTAAAGTTTGGAATGATTATAAAGATAAATTTTTTCAGTAAAGCATTCCTATTCCTCAAAGTATAGCTAAGTAAGCACATGCTGTGAAAGCATGATATGCATATCTCTTATACTCTTATGAGATTTTAGTTTGTGCTTCGAACTTGTCTAGTATTACCCCAGCACCTGAAATCAGTTATATTCCTCTAAACACCTTTATCCTTACATACTGTACATACATTTGACTTCTTGAATGTTTATTTAGGGTGTTGGTAATTTATTGATTTTACCATGTGGAAAACATCAGCATTAGAAATTTATAGTAAAGCATAAACTACGAATGCTTTTTGGCATTTTATATATATATGTGTGTGTGTGTGTGTGTGTGTGTGTGTGTGTGTGTGTGTGTGTGTGTGTGTCTTTACTGTAACCTTTGATCATTTTAATGCTTTCTTGCTAAATAAAACTAATTTAATTTATTATGAAAATGGTGGTTACATTTTAAGCAGTAATATACACTTGTAAGTGAGACTGATCTCTCAAAACTCCATTAAAATGAATTCAACTAAATGAAGCTTTACATTTGAAGGTCAGTTTAAACAGGATGAATGAGTGTACAGTTGTAAGAAATTATCGGTTTGACAGTGTGCTTAAACATTCAGACAAAATATATTTTTGTAAAAACAACTCTTTATTTCCAATTACAATCAAATAACAAATAAATAACTCTGAGCTTTAGCCCTTTAGCTTTTTTAAAGTGCATTACACAAGAAAAACCTCTTCTACTCCACTATAGAAAAGTGGCACAATGCACAGTTACACAAAACCAGGAGAAATATTCTGGCCTTGCACACAAGAGTGGGACTGTAAAAGATACACAGACAAACACTCTTTTCATACGCTTAGCTTGAGTGCCTTGTCCTTTAACAATGCCTGCATTCAGACCGTAAAAGCCTCAACCACAAGAAGGAATAAAAAACTCAATCTCTCCCATGCTTTTCAGAAAAGCAATTCTTAAAATAGTGTTTTGTGGCCTCCACCGTTTCTGTTGCCAAGAGAACATGTCTTTAAAAGTTCACAGGTAAGGCAGACTGCTAATAATAGTTTCTAATGTGTTTCCATCAGTTCCACTCAGTCATTCTGTCTTTGCACTGTCCCTCTTTAAGGCGCTATGACCAGGTCTCCCAGAATCCTGCTATGTGTCCACACATGGATATAAGTGACAGCAGCACAAGTGTCCACCAGCACTAGGACGGTCAAGTGAAAATGTAAGACTTCAACAAACTCTGCCTGTTTGTTTTTTAGCAACCAAGACGCAATCAGAGGTCTAGTTTCGGGGTCCTCTGTTTGGAACAGGTCTGCTGATCATCAACGGATCTCAGGAGTTTTCAAAGAGCGAGACTTATAAATTCAGAGAAATCTTCTCCTCTGCTTAGAACTTCCTCTCTCTTAATCCTATACTTTTTTCCACTTCTGCTGGTATTCGAACCCTCTTCACACTGAAGTAACAGTCCGGACCTTGGCAGACAGTGCCTGTTTGAGGCGCCTCTTCAGGTCCTGCATGTTGGGGGATTTGGGCCGAGGGATGAGAGGAGATCTTTTCTTCTCTGTTCCAGATGTAGCTGCATTGACAGGGGTTTGAGGCTGCTGCTTGGCCAGGTCTACGCACAGTCTGTGGAAGGCACCGTGGACCTGGCTGTAGTCCTCACTGGCAGATACCTCATAGAAGGAGCAACCCAGTGCTGAAGCCAAAAGAGGACCTTCTTGAGCATCTACATGCCTACATGCTAGATCAGCTTTATTGGCCACCAGGATGACTGGCATGGACCTATCCGTATGTGTGCGGGTAACAAGCTGGTGGAGCTGACCAATGAGATCAAAGCTTCGGCAGTCGGTAACAGAATACACCATAACTACAGCATCCGCCCACTGAATGAAACGAGATGCCTGGTCAGTGCAGCTCAATCCATTAGTGTTCACCTAAAGAAACAAATACAGACATTTGTCAGTTATGCAACATGTTTGGTTAGTCTGAACATTTTCTTGCACATCACTGTATAGTGTGAGCTCTGTGGGTGACGAAGTGTACAGCAATGCTTACAGAGAAGCTGGAAAAGTATCATTTGCTATCAGCTGGGACTGTCGTTACACAAAACCAGGAGATATAAAAGGCTAGATTTACAGAGTTTTTCACCCTAGTCCGAATAGAAAAGGCATTATGTGGTTTTGGACAACTGCCTGCTTTAGGAAATGAGCCTTGCATGCCAAACTTGACCACTAAAATATCTGACTAAAGACATCTTGAAAGAAGCGGCCTGTAATTGAATTAAAAACCATTCTCTAATTTTGAAAGCAGAGGGATAATTTAGATGGGCTGGTCTACTGTAACTGTTCGGAACTGCTTATTCGTCTCCCTAAACTTGCTGAGCCCTGCTGAAGAAGCAAAACCTCCCAACCGCTGCTACAAATATCCCACGAAGCTGCAGCGAATCATTCTTTGGAGTCGGATCTTTTTATTGAACCGCCTCACAAAACTATCTTAACGATTCGAATTAAATGAAGACCCGTGAAATTTAAATAAACGCCCTTATCAATAGCACTTTTAGAGAGGGAAACATAACACTAAATAGAATTTTTTTGCACTTTGGAGCTTGTATGCCACGCGAAAGCGTAAATAATCACTAAATCTTGTTCTTTGAAATGAACTGTTGAAAAGAACCGATTCGCGGAAATAAGTCAAACTTTCCCCAAGTTGCAGTAGCCTACATGAAAACGCTGCCCCAAATATGAGTTCAAAAGCAGGCGTCCCGCTGACCAGTTAACCCCACGTGTTAAACACAAAGCCGGAAAAAGACAACAGAAGCTCTAAAACACAAAGGCGAAGGTATGCGCTCTTTCTACTCTTCTCACCCGTGAAGAAGCAGCGTGAGAAAGATGCTCCGAGACAAGAGCACATAGCCTATAACAGTAACAAATTTGCAGTAGGGGTTCAATCTTCAACTGGCTGGCAGGAGCCGCCACTGGCATGTCACGTGACCTGTCAGTGGGTGGCTGGCAGCTGCCAGTCTGATGCTGGCATGTCACGTGACCTGTCAGTGGCTGGCTAGTTGTCTGCCAGTCTGCCTTTGAACCCCGACTCCAAATTTGACAAAAAGTCGCATGAGGAACGACTGTGTTCCTGTAAACTTACCTCAACTCCAGGTGTGTCCTGAACTTGAATGGCCACTTGTTCTCCGTCTATCTGCACTTCTCTGTTGTACAGGTTGCCTGTAATGCGACAATGAATAATGTATTTGACAACATCACTAATGATTTTAAACGATGCTTACTAAAATCAGTAGTCTTGGAAAAAAGGGGGGAAAAACTTACCAACGTTTCGCTCGTAGTCACCAATAAACCGCTTAGTGAGGAAACGAACCACCAACGCTGCACAGGAATAAACAAGAAATTGGTTTGAATACATATGTCTTAAAACACTAATCTACAAAAGTATATAGTTTTTATAATAATATATTTTTAGGTGCAATATCATGAGCTTTGAAACGCTGTCAAATCCACAAACGTACCGGTTTTGCCCACTCCACTGCCGCCGATGACTGCGATCTTGATGAGCCGGTTGGAGTGGCACTCTGCACTCGGGTACTCCGCAATGGTAGACATGTTCTGGATCAGACGCATTTTGACCAAAGAAAGGTACTATCCAAAGCCTACGATTGGAGACTAGGACAAAATATCCACAGACGCTGTAAAAGTAATGTCAGAATGGAAGATAACCAATGGCATATATGCAGATTGTTGTCTTTCAAAGAAACAGTCGGAGGATATTTTCAAGCCCTTCTTCTAGTTGAACACAAACCTGGTTTACTGAGAAGAGATGGGAGCTTGGGTTTATTTATACAGCCACAGAAGCGCTCGGCCTGTGATTGGCTGCTGCAAACAGCGGTCACATCGTCTCGCTCCGCCAATCGCTTCACGTGTCTATAGTATGCGCGAGCTGTTTATAACCGAAAAAAAAGAGAGAGAAAGAAAGGTTGGTTCTCCCGAGTAAACTGACCGTCCCTTAAGGTGGACGGCAAAAAACCTGTCCTTAAGGTGGTTTTTCTAAACCAGTCGACTAGCCTGTAGAAATGTTTTAAAGTGGAGATTTTGAGTGGAGCTTAAGTGCTGTAATTGCTGATATCGGTCAGTTGTAAATGAGTGACTTCAAACGTCTAGTGAGAATGTTATCTAGGCTCATCTCTAAGCGCTGTGTCACTTGCGAAGCGAGTCTTTTCCTTTTGTTTCTTTTTTTCTCTCTTTCTTTAGCCTGGGCAATGAGAAAAAAACATTGATCCGAATCCCCATAGAGTCGCCTCAGGATCCGTAAATAAATAAATAAATAAATTACCCGCTCTCTCTCTCTCTCTCTCTCTCTCTCTCTCTCTCTCTCTCTCTCTCTCTCTCTGATTTTCAGGATAGTAGATGCATATAGCCTATGTAATATTAAATGCACACTCAATTAAAAAAATAAAATGTTTTACATTTCAAGTGTTTTTTTAAATGATAGTTTTAGAGGTAATTAAATAACAACAATAACTGAAACATTCCGCAGGACGTTAGTCGGTACTGAGTATGCAGAGTTTGTTTTCAGTTTGCAGCTTAATGCATTATGCATACAACATTTTTTTTTTACTTTGTAACATACAGACAGACAGTGATGCTAGATCTATCTGCATGCACAGATGAAATTAACCAGTTGTCATTTGCATATTTTATTTCTCATATCACAGAAGAATTTACTTGCATGGCAGTGTAGTGTTTATTGTATTGTGCTGGTTCTGTTTGTATTTTGCTGGTTATATGCTTTCAGTTTTATTTTCTCATCTCAATCTTTGTATTCTGAAAAACAGCTTATTTCTATAAATCAGAGCTTACTATGCTTGATCGGCATACAGGTTAGCCATTAAGAAAATGCAATTCAAAATATTTGACATATTCAACCAGACATGACATTATAATACTCAGTGTACAACAGAAGGATCCGTGATTGCTTATTCAAGGGAGTGTTTTCTGTCTTCATCCAGAACCTCAGCCAGAGAACAGACATTTACCTCTCACACATGTTTAATGGTCCTGTTCTCTTGCAACCTGTAAGAGAACTAGCACTCCTGAGCCCGGGGTTCCCTCTGGAATCTCAGACTGATTTTTGGACTAGTGTTTTTTCGATTTATGAGTACAGTAAGCTCTGTAGTTAACGGTACTTTAAGAGACTTTAACGTTTTGTACTACAAAATGAATTACACACAGTCATACCTCAAATGTGAATTTAGTTACATAAGGACTACAAATACCATAGAACGGTGTTTTAAAACCACATTTGAAATTCCTGAGGAAATCCAGGTCGAGTTATCCTTCTAGATTTGCCTACGAACTGATGTCAGGACTGAACAGCTCTATTTAGTGTTCAGCTGATGGCAAACTTTGCAGGACTAGTTCATCATTTACTCACCCATTCAAAATCTGTATTACTTTTTTTTTTTACTGTGGAACACAAAAAATATATATATTTTAAAGGATGTTTCACAATCAAAACAGACCTGGATGTTTTAAATTGCTTGAGCATCTCAGTAAGATGTTGGAGCGTGTGTGGTTGTACTTCGGTGTCTTCAGCATGTTCTTGTCTCAGTCCCTCAGTAGTGGTTGAGGGGAGTGTGTGTCATTGGGGGATGCTTACTGACATCTTCGAGCACTTATTGACCCTGCAACTTACAGAATGCTAACGCCACTCTGAGTGTACTGTACTCAAAGACAATTTAGCATTTAGCATGTGTTTGTGTGAATATGTGTGCTGTGCACATGAAATGCTCATGTCACTAGAGTAATTAACACATTGCGTAAGTGCTTTTCACTCTGAAGTCTTCCTAATGTTTGATCTTATAATGTTCATGTTTAATGTCATTGTGGTGCTGTGTTGGAGGGTTTCATCTAATCAGGTTCAGAAGATCAAAGTCTGACCTTGTTTTTGAACATGGATTCATCTGCATCTTCTAATGAATATTTTTGTCTCACAACCAAAAGCTCCTTGACTGTTTGTTTGTGTATTGTTAAAAGAGAAATGCTAATTTAAAGGAATAGTTTGCATAAATATGAAAATTCTTTCATTTACTCACCCTCATTAGTTTTAAAAAAAACTGTTCTTATTGTTAATTAAAACTAAAACTAAACCATAAAAACTCATTTTGAGTTATTGAAATAAAGTTGAAATAAAATATATATATTAGATGAAAAAGCAATTTTAGTTGAAGACCCCTGTTGTAAGGCTTGTTTTGTATCTGATACATTCTAATATATTTAAAAATCTAATTAATTCTTGTGGCAAAGCTAAATTGTCAGCATCATTACTCCAGTCTTCAGTGTCACATAATTCTTCAGAAATCATTCTAATATGAAGATTTGGTTCTCAAGAAGCATTTCTTATTATTATCAGTACTGAAAATTGCTGCTTGCTATTTTGTGGAAACCATGCTTTTTTTTCTTTGATAAATTTATGTGAAATTTAAATCTTTTGTTACATTATAAATTTTGTTTAAAACAAAACAATTTGGTAATACTGATTATAATTTCCCTTCTCACTGAATTAAATCAATTTTTGGCACTTTTAGATGAAGTTTTTACATCATTATGACTGTTTCTTTAAAACTGCGTGTTAAAATTTAGTGTTTAAATTTTCATGTTTTTCTCCCAGATTTACACAAGCTTCCTCTCACATCCGTGGAAAAGTTCCCACTCTCGTAGTACTGTGTACTTGTAGTGTCTTGTCTATAATGCTAATGCTAGCACCACTTCTCCACTTACTGTCAACGCTAATAAGGCTGTGTTAACTGTTAGTATGTTGTCTGATAACAAAAGGCGCAGGTGCTGCACAACAGGAAGAGTCAATGCACTTGTCAGAGGTGAGGAGAGAGTGCGATGTTAAGTTATTTAACATGTTGATGAGGACCCGTCCAATTGGGTCTTACATCTAACTGTTAGTTAGCATAGTGTGAGATGGGCATGTGTGTGGCCCTGTATATTTGCTCTGGGGGTTTATGATCTTTAATATGCATTTTTCAGTATCTGTGTGTATTTGTAAGACAAAACTGAAGGTTTATATTTGAGTTAAACCCTCATGGAGCTTGATATTTTTTGTACACTGCCTTTGGGGTCAGTAAGATATTTTAATGTTTTAAAAGGAGTCTCTTATGTTCACCAAGGCTGCATTTATTTGGTCAAGAATACCGTAAAAATAATATTGTGAAATATTATTACAATTTAAAATAGCTGTTTTCTATTTGAATTATCATTTTAAAATGTAATTTATTCCTGATAATGCAAAGCTGAATTTTCAACAGCCATTACATGGCGTTCGGTGTCACATGATCCTTCTGAAATCATTCTGATATGCTGATTTAATGCTCAAGAACATTTATTATTACTCTCAATGTTTAAAACGACTGTGCTGCTTGATATTTCTGTGTAAAATATGATATTTGAAAACTAGATTTTTTTTCCTGAATTCTTTGATGAATAGAATTTTCAAAAGAGCAGCATTTATTTAAAAAAATGAAATCTTTTGTTATGTGTTTACTGTCACCTAAAACCCAAACATTGGAATAGTTGCATACATAATCAGTATATTTTCTACCATTGAATTGTATGTAAACAGACTAAATGGTCTCAAGTTCTCAACCATTTGTAATCTTTTTTTATTATTATTATTATTAGTAGGAACTATTTCATATGAAAATGTGTCTGTTATGTAATACCACATGGCCTTTTATGTGCTGCTGAAGTCTGACATAAAACTGTCAAGGCTGATTCACTGTTTTGTACTTTTATTCTCTTCCTAGGAAATTTCAGCAGACTTTTTCTCTTTTGTCATTCTGATGGAACACACCAATATAAAGAAAAGGTAGCAGACACTTGGCATGAAGAATCCACATCAGGAGATCCCAGGGTGACAGGAGATGTGTCACAACAGAGCTGGTGGGAGGCCGGGTCAATAGCGAGGTAATACAGCCTCCCCATGGGGGGCAATCAGTGAGGACTGAGCAGACAGGTATTAGAGATACCATACAGAATGTGAAGTAAATGGTACAGATAGAGAGCTTCAGCAGTATGTAGGTTAAATGTTCAGAAAAGTCCAATGGACTGATTTAGCTGGATTATGGACCTGTCTGCATCTAATTGCTGATGATGTGTGCACTCCCTCACATTAGCACAATTACCTAAACTTCATGTGTGTCTGCTGTTAATAGATAAATCAAGATGTATACCGCTCTCTGACTCAAGTGCCTAGTGCATTAATCAAAGTAAAGCCATTTTAACTTCAAATGCGGCAGACATTTAAAGTGACATGCAGTACATACCATGAAATGATATAAAATAGTAAAAATTACAAATAAATAAATGAAAAAAAAAAGATTAATATACACTGCCATTCTAAAGTCTGGGGTCATTAAATTATTGATAATTTTTGTTATTTATTATTGTTAAATTATGGAGATGGGCTCCTCTCCGTCTGATAGCCTGACGTCTCTGAGGGGGTCCAAACTGTTCACAAAAGATAAAATCAATTATTGAGTAATAGACCTACATTATAGATAGTACATAAGCGACATCAGTTAATTTTAACCTGCTTGTTTAAATTATGCAACAGCATTTAAAATGTGTCATGTATATATACATATACATTATGTATTTCAGATAACTATATTTTAGTCATCATTATTTTATCTCCAATTACCAAAATGGTTTTTCACATGTTGTACCTTAGCACATGTATGTATGGAGCTGCAGATGCAGTTTTTTATGTTCTTGATAAGGGATCATTTTCAGAACAAACACTTTGCCATGCTACTGAATCACTTTTCCCACAAAACTTCCTATGTGAATGCTAAAATCCACTGATAACTTTTTTTCTCCTGTGCTGTTTATCTCACTCACAGGACCGTTAGCATCTCAACAGCTATTGGAAATTATTTTGCCTGCTTCTTTTCCCCCTCTCTGTTCTGACAAAGGATGAGAGATTGTTTTTTCTCATTGAGATGTAAACACTCAAACATGTTTACTCTATTTGCATTAGTCTGCATGTCAACACACTGCAGCAGGCTGAGGATTTGAGGAGAGTAAAGTGGGGTGGGTGGGGGTGCTCATGTTGGTGGATGAATCACAATGGACCACAAAACACACACACACACACACAACGAGGAATGTGCCCCAGGCTTGTACAGTATTGTGTCCTGGGAGCTTAGCAGGATAGTACTGCACTCACATACCTGAACAGAGCTCAAGCATAAGATGGATTGGGATAATTGTGCTGCCCGTCTTATTGCATCTCTCCCACCATAGCAGAAAGTGAAGCACACTTCACCAGATCAACAGTGTGAGCGCAGTGTTCGGATCTTCACTCATTTGTTTGGTTGCCTTTATGCATTTGTGAGAGAATGTTTAAATGTTTAATTCATCAAAATGTTAAATTCTGTAAACACTTTCTCGCCGTCATGATGTTCCAAACTTGAATTACTTTTTATAAAATAATATGAGAAATTTTTAAGAATGTGCTGGTACCCCTACAATAGGCCACTTTTATTATTTCTGTGTTATTTTTATTTTTATATTATTTATTTTTTGATTAATTTTATTTAATGATTTATTTATTTGTGACATTATTTAATTATTTTGATTAAATTAAAAAAAATGTTGATGCTTGAATTTTCCAGTACTTACCCATTGTTTCTGTATGTAAACGAGTAATGAACAATATATCTTCAAAATATCTTGTATATTCCACAGAAGAACATAGGAGTGAGAGACTGCCATGTTAAACAGTAGGATTATCCTGTTTGCTTCCTCTATGAGCTTTTGCCCTGACACGTGAGAGGCTGGTGGATGAAACAGATTTGCCAAGAAAATTATGAATAAATTCCTTAAGAAACTCATACATTCTGAAAAGAATTATAACCACTCAGTGGAAATTCTGCATTGACTTAATCAAACACACTTGCCAGTAACAAGTGTTTACAAATATGTTTGCTCTTTCTTGGTTACCTCTTATATATATTTGTGCAGGATCTTCATCTTTGTTTTATAGTCTCAGCCTTTAGTGTTAAGAAGCTACACAGCCTTTCAAAATGAGCTTGCTTAGCTGTGGGAGATCAACAGATGAGCTGTTTGTAATGATTAACTCCTCAATCAGACAAAAGAAGAGATGCTGCAAACAGTTATGAAACAGTATCCTGCTTGACTGAGATGTCTGCAAAGGATAATATATCAATAATTGTCCATAAAGTATGTTACTGTTGAAAATTTTGATGTCGGTATAAGGTTTTTAAAATGTTATTGAATGAAGTCTCTTGTTTTCACCAAGGCTACATTTGATCAGAAATATAATAAAAAAAAAAATAATGTTGTGAAATACTATTACATTTTCAAAATAAATATTTTCTATTTTAATATATTGTAAAATGTAATTTATTCCTGTGATGGCACAGGTGATTTTTAGGAGCCAGTCTTAAGTGTCACATGATCCTTATGAAATCGTTTGAATGGCTGATTTGGTGCTCAAAAACATTTCCAGTTACTATCAGAGTTGAAAACAATGTTGCTTAATATTTATATAAAAACCATGATACATTTTTTATTTTTATTTTTTGTTTTCATTTTGGTTGAATAGAACTAAACATTTTAAAAGAACAGCATTTAATTGAAATGAAAAACTTATGTAACATTATAAATGTCTTCACTGACACTTTTGATCCATTTAAATCAACTTGATAATATTAATGTATTACCATTTATATTTAAATGGCAACTTATGTTATTAGCATTACACTTCTGTCACAAAAACATAAAGCACAGAGACATTTTCTGTTTA
Organism: Carassius carassius; assembly: GCF_963082965.1. Lineage (NCBI taxonomy): Eukaryota > Metazoa > Chordata > Actinopteri > Cypriniformes > Cyprinidae > Carassius > Carassius carassius. The sequence continues at coordinate 15,755,675 of NC_081772.1, read as the reverse complement.
TGTAATCACAAATTTAAAGGCATACTTCACCCAAAAATGCCAATTCTGTCATCATGTATTTCCCCTTGTCTTGCTATGCTGCAAGATTTTTTTATGCACTTATAATGAATAGTGACTTTTTTTAATTTAAAGAAAACCATCATAAAAGTGGTTCCTTCAACTCATGCATTAGTGAAAAAGTGAAAGTCGTGACATTTGCCAAGTATGGTAACCCATACACAGTGAGTAGGGAACACACCGTGAACACACACCCGGAGCAGTGGGCAGCTATATCCAGCGCCCGGGGGCAACTGGGGGTTCAGTTCCTTAATCAAGGTCATTCAGCCGTGGGTATTGAGGGTGGATGAGTGCTATTCACAGAAACCTGGAATGACATGAATGTTAGTAAATAAATAATTACAGTTTTCCTGTTAAAGCATTTTGTGCTCAAAAATCACGATATGCATCAATTACTTTAGATAATTCATGATAGTGTTGTGGGGATCGGTCAAAGGTTAGTGACACACATTAAGATATGATCAGAGAGAGCAGTGACAGTGTCAATGGGCTAAACATTCGCACATGATCTGGAAGGGATAGTTCACACAAAAATGAAAATTCTTTAATCATTTACTCACCCTCATGTCATTCCAAACCTGTAATCAAACAGTTGGTGGTTCCCTTTGACTTCCATAGTATTTATTTTGCTATTATGGAAGTCAACGGGAACCACCAACTTTTTGATCACCAGCAATCTTCAAAATATCTTCTTTTATATTCAACATCAGAAAGCAATTCATACAGGTTTGGAACAACATGAGCGTGAGTAAATGATGACAGAATTTCCTTTTTTGGGTGAATTAATGTAAAAACATTCTGAGCACTTTATGTTTTGATCCTTCTTTATTTTCCTACTGTTTGCTGCTTCTTGTGAATGAAAATAATGGATAAGATGCTACACATCTTGAGACACACATACCCACACAACAGTCTGCTTGGTTTCTGGGACTCATACTTGAGTGATGTTCTGTTTCAGACATACTTGTCATTTGCCTCAGTCCTCAGGAGTTGATCGTCTAGCCTGATTTTACTGCTCTGGCTGCCGAGAGAGAGCAGAAGGCTTTAATTGTAGAGGTTTGTGAGCTACAGATGAGATAGTGTGAGATGAACATGACGTGGGGAGGGGTTGTCTTTAAGGAGGTTGATGATGATAAAGAAGAAATAAAATGAGAGCTCATATGAAGGCAGCATGAAAAAAACTACAGGTATACATACATATTTGTGTGGTATGTGCCCCTGTGTCAGGTAAACACTTATGTGCTTCATGTATCTCATAGGAAAAACATAACTGTTTTACAAGGTTTTGAAATTATTTCACATAAATATTTCATTTTGTGGAATTCATACAAAAACCTTTGATTTTTACAACAACAAAAAATGAGTGTGTGAGGTGAACACTTAGAAGCTTCATATATCATAGATCTGAGTTTTATGTCAGTATACCAATGTCAAACCAATCTAATCTCATGAGAAAACATCTATTTTACAAGTTGGTGATTTCAAAGTAATTGTGCAATGTTTGATTTTTAGAAGAAAAAAAAAATACAAAAATCTGCAAAACATAAAATATTTGTGAATTGCAAAAAAGTTTCATTGAATTACTATGGTTTTTAGACATGTTACCATGCAAGTAGCAGGGTTTCTTGACATACACCATGATATATTTTGAAGTACCACATAAATACCACGGTATAGAGCTTTTATGACTACTAATTTTTACTAGTCATATTATCAATGAGTCCATGTTTGCACATTATTTAAATGAGTCAATTCTTAATACATTAATTCATTTTTGTCTTTTAGAGGTTATTGTTGTATTAATATTATTAAAACTAATGATCTATAATTTGATTTATTTGATGAGAAGACAATCAGTTGTTTGCTTGCTTAATTTTGAAAAATGTCTAAATCTGTCTAAATTGTTTCATAATATAATTTAGTATTTAACTCAATACACAAAGTTGACTAAAACTAAATTACAAGTAAAATAGTTTTTATTTACTCTGGTGGTTTTAGACTATTTGCAAAATCTTGACTATGCTTTATATGTCTTTATTCATACAGAATTGGCTTTGATACAAAAGATTTAGTCCCAACACATCACCCTGTGGCACTGCTAACAGACTAGGCGTAACTAATCGTATATTATTATTGTGTGTTATGTCTGTGCGTTAAATGTTTTTCCATACTTCCTCAGTCATTACTGGCTTTGACTTGTGTGTTTGTGTGGTTGTGTGTTGGAGTACATGAGCATAATACTTGTTACTGTCTGTTGTTTGCATGAGAGAGTGTCTAGAGGAAGCCCATTTGTCAGAGACATGAAAGTCAGCAAAGAAACACTGCAGAGACCCAGGAGTCCTCCTCTTAAATCAGCCTTGCAAAAACCACACAAAAAAGAAATGTTTGCTAAAATGACTGCCATGCTCATGAATATGCATGATTTATTTGTTGCAAATGGATTTCCACAGGGTTTCAGAGGATTGATTTCCTTCAGATTGTCCTTTTTGTTAAACAGATGTGGACAGTCAAAAAGTGAAGTGAACTGACATGTTGGGTGGCAGTGGGAAAGACTGCAGGCAGACACAGTGGGATGTGGTGACACACCTCAGAGAAGATTTTATTTTTAAATAAAGAAACATAAGGTTGGATGGGGATGAAAAAAGTTTTACTCGTTATGCCAGGGAAAGAAGAGAAGGGGTTGTGCAGTGGGTGGTATAGGTCCAGAGATGCAGGTGGTCTGAACAACTAAATCATGCAGGGAAACACCAGTTGGGAATTTACAGCAGTGGTGATTAGGCAAAATTAACTGGCAGTTGAGTCTCTTCATGTGCGGCAGTCACAAGAGTCACCCACAGCTGTGCATAGCCTGACCTTGAGAGGATATATGTAGAATATATATATAATTACATACAGAAAAAGTTAAAATTACTTCATTTTTGCACAAATACTGTATTTTTAAGTCAATTTAAGTATAGAATTGTCAAGATTACTTAACAAAGTTATGTCAAATTAACAGAGAAAAGGTCAATTGGCCAGTTAGAGTTTAATTAATTTCTACTTCATTGTTTGAAGTTTACTCTGCGAGACTCAAGTACATTTTACATTTTAAGCCATTGTTTCTGAACTTTACTCTTACAACAAGCACTGAAAAAAAGCCATGCTTTTAAAGCTTATGGTATGAGATGCCTGAAATGTCTGTCTGGTTTGCCAAGGTAACTCTCTGAATGGGTGATTGCACATGTGTGTCATCGGAAATACGCTGTCCGTAGCTGAACAACAGAGTCATGTTAAACTGTGGTGTGTGTGAAACCCTTACAAACACACCTCCGCACACAGGGACCTGCAGTAACGTCACTTGACTTAATCTGATGGCTCCAGCATCATCTTTATCATCATAACTACAGTTGCACTGTGTTTCAAGGGAGTCATTTCAAAGGGTTTTTATGAGTTCAGTGTTCAACTACAAATGCAATTGTGAGTGGTTATGTAATAATATTATCATTGCCAAATACTTACATAAATATGATATATGTTAATGAAGATGAATATGTATATGTAATATATATGTCATCTTCATTAACATAATAGCCTACTTGCATAGTCAATTACTGATGATCTCCAGTTCTTATAGACTGAGAGGATTATGGGGTACATTTGAGTTATTTTTATGCCCCTCTGGAGTGTCCCTGAGGTAGATTTAACATAACTGCAAGCATCTCTTCAAACCAAAGAGTCAAGATTTGGCTGACTCATTCTAGCAAATCAGTTCATCCTAAATGTTTTCATATATAGCATTGTAAAATCTGATCTCCATCTCAAAATATACTGTTGGAAAGGCAAATTCAAGCGAATTCTTCATCTATAGACATTTTCGTATGTTGTTAGGTTAATCGAAATAGTCTTTATTAATCCAACACAGGAGTAAATCCAACAGGTAGAAGAGGAGGAAGACACATGTATGGAATTGGTAGACCCTAAAAAAACTGAACAGAAAAGGACATGGGCTTATAAAGGAAAGATAACGCGGAACAGACAGCTGCAGGGAATCAATTATAATTAAAACTAAACAAGGACAGGAACCAGACCAAATAAGGAAAAACAGGACCTGACACACATGACAACAGGTCCAATCCTGACATTTTGCCTCCCTTCCAGAAGGTGCATCTTCACACCAAATACAACAACAGGAAGAGGCATAGGTGGGAGCTTGGGAGGAGTCTCCGGTGGAGGACGGACCCCCGGGAGGGGGCCAACAAACAGGAATGATGGAGGGAGGAGCCAGGGAGGAAAAGATGAAGAGAGGAGACAGGAGAAGCTTGGAGCAGGAGGATTCCAGGTGGACCCAGGCCACAGCCATAAGGCAGCCCAAGGGGAAGCCGATGGTGGGAAGAGCCATGGAGGAATGGCCGCCAACTCATGGGGGCCAACCAATGGTGCCTTATCAGGTGGAGGAGGAACCCGAGGCAGAGAGCCAACAAGCCAGGGGGATGCCGAGGATCCAGGGGCCATGGTAGAGCCAAGGGCTCTGGCAACCGAGGTGGAGATCCAGAGATCCACGGTGGAGCCAGAGCGACTGAGGACCAAGGTGGAGCTGGCGGGAGAAAGAAGCCCAATGGAGCGACTTAGTGCAGCCAGTGGAGAGGAGTCCAGAGGAAATGGCTCGTCAACGCCCGATCAAGGCGGAGACGGCAGGACGAGGGAGCCGATGGATCCATGGTTGATGGTGGAGGCGAGGGAGCTAGGACCCAAGGTGGAGTCACTAGGACTACGGGCCGAGGTGGAGTCCAGGCCTCGGAGGCTGCAGGCGGACGTGAGGGAGACTCTGACTATGACGACGCTGGAGGATGGCAGTCCTGCGGGACTCGCACTGCATAGATGGTGGGCTGAGTGTGAGCAGAGGGGCTGCCAGATGACAGCAGTGGAGGAGGCTGCAGCGGGTGGGAGGGTGGTTATTTTGGAGGAGCGGCCACTGGAGGGCACATTCTAAGAGCAGGCACTAGAGAACTGGAATCCCCCTCAGGGCTGGGACACCACTTTTGGTGTTCCATTAGTCTGCTCACCCTCAGCAGTAGTGCAGGGGGCTCCACTTCACTCCATGCTAACACCGTCCACGGCTCTCTCCCTTGCGCTGTGGGCACTGTAGCAGGCTCTCGCACCTGGTCTGACGGGTTGGGCTCTGGCTCTCAGATGGTAAGAGGCGACCCGTTTCTCGCCAGAGTCCACCCCACAAAGGTGACTAATTCCTCCCGAGGACCATCTTTGGATGACAACACTCTGCACTCGGCGCTCAGGCTCGAGTCATAGAAAGTGCAGAGGGAGTCATCCAGGTAGCTGGTGATGTGAGCTAATAACAGGAACTGTCTGGTATATGGTCCTTGAGATATCGTCGTTCCTGCTCCAGCAGGAGGAGGAATTCAGGGCGAAGGAGGGGATCCATGAAACACAACAGAAAGAAAAAAGACACTGAGGGTAGACACGCAAGTTACACTGTTAAGGTCGAGTCTTCTGTCACACTACGCTGCCAGAAGGAACACGAAGCCAAGGATAATGGAAATAGTCTTTATTAAATCAACACAGGAGTATAGACAACAGGAGGAAGACACACGTAACTGGTACACCCAACAAAACTGAACAGAAAGAACATGGGCTTATAAAGGCAGTATAACGAGGAACAGACAGGTGCAGGGAATCAATTATAATTAAACTAAACAAGGACAGGAAACAGACCAAATAAGGAGAAACAGGAACACATGACAACAGGTCCAATCCTGACCAGGAGTGAGCAGCATGGAGAATGAAGGAAATAAATGGGCAAGACAAAAGCTGACCAGAGCCTTAGCAACTGTGTTGTATAATTGAGTAACTGAATCAGGTGTCTCTGTTAAAACATGGTGTACCCCTTAAACCACATTAGTGCTGTGAGAGGACAGGAAATGAGCCGGTGTACATCACTGAGATGCACCCGCTGAAGCCACTACATGTCATCTTCTAAACTAGCTGTGTGAGACATCAAAATTGGTCTCTTTTATCATTTCAGCTTTGAATGGGCCAAGAATTAAAGCAGTATTGACTTTAGCTTCCTGTTACTGGATTACTCTGAAACATCATAGGTGGAGAACACTTAGAGGAAAAGGAGTCAGTTGATCAAGTTTTTAGCTGGACAAGTACAGCAGTCTTTGCAGTGAATGAGGAACCGATAGAAACTGGGACAAGCAGATATATTGACAGACCACTTGACCTTACAACTGTGCAACTAATAATGCTTGAATGATTCAAATTCAACAAATGATTGTATAATTAGCTAGTGTGCATGCAGGCAGTGGGGCAGCCAGAGATGAGGAGAGGGATAGAACAAGAGCAGATGATTTGGAGAAAAGTTAGGCCAAAGTCATGAAAAGAACATGTATTAGGTGCTAATCAAGACAGTAAAGTACTAACAAAAGGCAGGTGAGGCAGTCAGATAAAGTACAGGACCAGCTTGCATCCATTAAGCCTTTATGACCAGCTAGCACAGTCCAAAATGCAATAAAAAGATGGATCTCTGTAATGTAGATGCAGTTATTTCATTGTTCAAGTGTTTGACAGGTTAATGTAGGTTGTGAGTCTGTATTTGTGAGGTAAAAAAATTAGGAATCACCGAACTGAAATTGTGAGATGTAAACACCAGCATGAATAAGCTCTGATGGTGGCAAATACAACCGTTCATCATAGAGTTTGTTATTGATAAGGTGTACGTTGCTGAGAAGATTGTGATCCTCAATCTGATCACCAGTAAAAAATGCTGGTCAGCATGGTTTGTTTGTATAATCATAATCATTAGAGAGCTCTAATCTCTCTTTTTTTTAGGTCTTTGAAACAAAAAGTCCAAATGCATTATGCATGCTTACACACAGATCTATAATTATATTGGCCTTTATCCATTCAGGTGAAGCACTGGAAAGCATGCGTCATCTTTATTTTTAACACTTAAATTGCTTTGGCATAAACTCAAATCTGGCCTTTGCCACTTCCTCTATCAGCAGCACTCACACACACGGTGACACTCTCAGTGTGAAGTAGTCAGGGTGAACTCCTGTGCCCCTGCACACATTTGATTCTTTGTTACACTGTTGCTATGGCAGCCATGACTCTCAGGTGACTGAATCTTAATATGTCACATTTCAGGTCCTCCATGGGAATCACACACTCCTCTTTATCCTTGATCCTATTTTCTTTCTATTATTGGATATAATTTACCTAAGTACTGAAAAACAACATGAAATTACATTTGCAATACATTTTGAGAAATGTGACATTTGTATATTATGATATTCAGAGACAAAAATGCATGTCTGGTTTGACATAAAACATAATGCAATTGTTTCATAACTTACATTGTACAGGTTATTATGTCAACCTACAGGCACATGCATGAATAGATTACAATACCGCAGTTATGTTTTTAGAATTACATCCGATTTAGGATACTCTCTCTTTTTCTATCTCTGCCATTAATTCGATGGTTGAGGGGTGTCACAGCGATCATGAATTCAAGGATACACAAATACACTGTGTGTTTATAATGTAAGACACAGCAGGGCACGTTCAGATGGATTGCAGATGGGTCTTGGGAACAATATGTCTTCTGGTTGAAATACACACACCTCAAAGCTACGATTTGAAATGAGTCACCCCTCCTTTGCTCTCTCTCTTTTTCAGGTGTCCCTTTGCAACATATCACATTTTTATGTTTTGTTTTGTTATTGCATACTTTACTATGCTCCTACCACCTCTTATGTATTTAATTTCAATAAACTTATTGAATATTCTATTTTATATATTTTTGGCCTATGCATAAAATAAAAATCTCAAATAAGTCTCAACAATAGAACGATTTAAAATATGACATTTGAAAGTAATTAACTTCTTAATAATTCATAATGTAACTTGAACTGGTTTCTTAAACTAATTAGCTTTCATAGCACAGCTCTACCTGTATTGGTATTGTAGGAACATTTTATTTCATTTTTCCTGTGAGGTTTACATTTAGTTGTCCAAATGAATACCAATCCATTTTAAATTGATGTACACTTGCACAACAGGACTTTCAATCACCTCAAGTGACCTCTGTAAACTAATCATATCTGTTTGGCCAGCCTAAACAAGGGCTGTGCGTAACTTTACTTTCATCAGAAGGCCCAATCAGAGCCAGTTAGCCTGAATGATGTGCTACTATGCAGTTATTCAGGCTATTCAGCAATAAACATATTGTACACTCATGCAGTGTTCATAAAAAAGGATAAGATTTGTGAGTCTTAAAGGACCAGTTTAACCCCTTAGCACACACACAAAATAAATGGGCACAAAGCCTGTCCATTTCTGTCTTAGCATTGACATAAGACTTTGTGAATTTTGTTTCAAAATGATTTAGACTAGTTTTCTTCCTTTAAAACTGTTCCTGAAAGGAAAATCAGGCATTAATTTATATTTATAAGCAGGTTTTTTGTGTTTAGACAAGACAAACATTTCCAGTTCCATCATTCTTTGGTCAGCTTCTTCATGCATCTGTAGGCCATCTTGCAGACTTTATACTTCATTGGTCTTTTTTTTTTTTTTTTTTTGTGGAATGACCTGTCCAACTTAATCCACGTGGAGGCAACTTGACCCTCTACCTGAACACTGGCGATGTCTTTACTTTTTCTATTCTGTCTACTTGTTTTCTTTTTAATTATTATAAAAATAATTACTACATACTCTAACCCTAGCTCTGTCTGATCTATTTATTTTCTATCTACTTTTTATTATTATTTATTTTATTTTTTTTACTTGCTATGTGAACTGTTATCACAGCATTTATATATTGTTGCTCTTTTGTTGGTTTAATTGCTTTTATTTGTGAGTCGGTTTGGATAAAAGGCATTTAAATTATAAAATGTAAATGTAATGCAGTCAGTTTACAGTCAATGGAAAACAATAAAACATTTTTTATTTTTATTTTATCTGTATCCTGCGAAATTTCACCCAAAGCCATACAGAAGGCCATTAGTGACCCATTAAATACACATATTGACATAAAGAAACTCAATAAATTTTCCTGAAAGGCTGGCAGACATGTTCATGCTGTGAGAAGAACCGAGCAACTGCTCAGTGTCACTGGAAACCTGGTATATAGCAAAATCTATGAAAAAATTAAATCAGAATCTGAGGTTTTAATGTAAATAGCAAGTTAAAGGACGTGTAATTCTAAGTGTATTTGTGGGCAATACACAGTGCTGGAGTGCTAAATCTCCCTCGTCAGACTCAAATCTCTTATGACTAAATATGGTTTTCACTTCATTCTGCTCCTTTGAACAATCAGCATCTGTGAGAAGGTACAGAACATCAAATCAAAACCACATGTTTAATATACACAGAGTCTTTCGACATTTCTCTTGATTGACAGAGCTTACTAATGTCCAGCATTTTGGACATTTCATTCTGGCAGCAACTGTCACTTTCTGGGCCCGGACACTTGAAAGTAAATCTCAGTGTCTCAACTTTGGCTCTTTTATGACATAAAAGCTTACTTTAACCCAGCAATCTTTTTATTTTTATTTTTTTATCTTTAATGTTTTTTAAGTGACTTAAGTGACATTATACACTGGCTCAATTTAAAAAACCATACAATACTGATCATACTATTTTTGCCATATAAAGATGTTTATTGTACATCACACTCACACTGTACACTATATACCAGTGTTTCTAAACCTTTTTGACCTGAAGGTTATTATTCAACATGTTGTTTGAACTCCCACCATTAGTTATTTATATTTATATTATATTTACCACAGTATTTCTACTATAATTATTACAAAGCTGTTATATATATATATATATATATATATATATATAATGTTTTTTTTTTTACTGAGTGTTGAAATTCAAGTAGGCTACTTAGCTCAAATTTATTTCTGTAATTCCAGATTTAATTTTCAAGAATTATAAATTATAAATAAAAAATTACAATACACCCACTGCAATACACTGAGTCTGCCATCCAGTTTATGTTTTTATTATTATTATGATTTTTACAAAGTAACTTTCACTGTTTTTCAGTTAAGGGAAATTATCCTTTAATTTGCTGTCGCTCTTAGCTTTAGCATGTTAGCTTAAACTGAGACCTCGATCCATATGAGGGCTGTTTTTAAAAGCATTTTTATATGCAAATAAAATCACACAATATGAGGTTATTAGCTAATTTGTAAGGTGCTATAATCTCCATAGAATATGGATATATTTTTTCAGGCCAGCTCTGTGGTTAAAGAGCTAGGCCTAGATTATCTGAGTGTGGATATACACTCACCTAGAGGATTATTAGGAACACCTGTTCAATTTCTCATTAATACAATTATCTAATCAACCAATCACATGGCAGTTGCTTCAGTGCATTTAGAGGTGTGGCCCTGGTCAAGACAATCTCCTGAACTCCAAACTGAATGTCAGAAAGGGAAAGAAAGGTGATTTAAGCAATCTTGAGTGTGGCATGGTTGTTGATGCCAGACGGGCCGGTCTGAGTATTTCACAATCTGCTCAGTTACTGGGATTTTCACGCACAACCATTTCTAGGGTTTACAAAGAATGGTGTGAAAAGGGAAAAACATCCAGTATGCGGCAGTCCTGTGGGCGAAAATGCCTTGTTGATGCTAGAGGTCAGAGGAGAATGGGCCGACTGATTCAAGCTGACAGAAGAGCAACTTTGACTGAAATAACCATTTGTTACAACCGAGGTATGCAGCAAAGCATTTGTGAAGTCACAACACGCACAACCTTGAGGCAGATGGGCTACAACAGCAGAAGACCCCACCGGGTACCACTCATCTCCACTACAAATAGGAAAAAGAGGCTACAATTGGCACGAGCTCACCAAAATTGGACAATTAAAGACTGGAAAAATGTTGCCTGGTCTGATGAGCCTCGATTTCTGTTGAGACATTCAGATGGTAGAGTCAGAATATGGTGTAAACAGAATGAGAACATGGATCCATCATGCCTTGTTACCACTGTGCAGGCTGCTGCTGGTGGTGGTGTAATGGTGTGGGGGATGTTTTCTTGGCACACTTTAGGCCCCTTAGTGCCAATTGAGCATCATTTAAATGCCACGGCCTACCTGAGCATTGTTTCTGACCATGTCCATCCCTTTATGACCACCATGTACCCATCCTCTGATGGCTACTAGGATAATGCACCATGTCACAAAGCTCGAATCATTTCAAATTGGTTTCTTGAACATGACAACTGTACTAAAATGGCCCCCACAGTCACCAGATCTCAACCCAATAGAGCATCTTTGGGATGTGGTGGAACAGGAGCTTCATGCCCTGGATGTGCATCCCACAAATCTCCATCAACTGCAAGATGCTATCCTATCAATATGGGCCAACATTTCTAAAGAATGCTTTCAGCACCTTGTTGAATCAATGCCACGTAGAATTAAGGCAATTCTGAAGTTAAAAGGGGGTCAAACACAGTATTAGTATGGTGTTCCTAATAATCCTTTAGGTGAGTGTATAGTGCTCACACTACTTACACTACAAAATGTGTCATATAGTATTCCCAAAGTATGCAAAATGTGACAAAGAAATCTGGTTCAGACCAGTCTAAAAAAGTAAAACAAGACAGTTTAAAGGACAGAATGGCATCTAGCCACACACATATCCTGTCTGCCCACAGCTCAACCTCCAAGATGAGGTGAAAAGTGTGTACATGTCTGACAGCGATCCACTGAGAGAGATGAATTTCTGTTTTGTCCTGAGAAATGTAAAATGATCCTACATAATTCAGCTTTGTTCCATCAGTGACCTGGAGAAGATCAAAAAATATTTGTTCTCCATTTACCAGCAGACTTCAAAGGACTTGTATGTGTTTGACAAAGAATATGTAAAACTGTGGGTTGCACTGGATGAAAGCGATCATCATTCATGTGAGAGAAACACAAAGAGACAGATAGAAGGAGGACGGGAGGGGAAAGGAGTAAGTATTTTTCTGTATTAGAGACAGTAGTGAGAGTTTATTTATGTGATGGTCAAAGCTGGTTTATGCTAGTTCAGTGTTGGTCTAGCTAGTGCAGCCACTTTTTCGCCTGTAAATAATGTCTTTCTGATTTATCTTTCTGATGAAACTGGATGACCAAGCATTCCAACAACTTAAGTTGGTGCATCCAAAACAAATGAGCTTGGATATAAATATACTTGTTGCGGCACCCCTTGATGAAGGGTAGTAGTTTTTCACTGCTGTGTTATCCAAACACATCTTGTCATTCCACTCTGAAAAATGTCCAAGTCATTCAGCTCTGAAACTGTTTTCCTCAGGAACAGTTCCCTCTGCCAAAAAACATGTAGCTCTGCCTTATCGTGGCCTGTCCTGTCCAACCCTGAGCCACATTTCACATCTGGGTCACATCAAAGTAAACAGACATGGACCGTGGAAGACAGCCAACTGGCACTCTGGTTCAAATCCAGTCACATTCCTGTGAGTATGGCCCAACTCTTCAATCCCTCCGCAGCCATGGCACCAGTAAAAATAAGATCACAATGTTCTTGTTTGGGGTTAAATTTCATGACATAGGCCTAGTTGTTGTTTGTTCCTCTCAGAGTGCAAAGCTAAGGGTAAAACCTGGAACCAAAACACGTTCCATGCCATTAATGCTTCTCAAACGTGCATTCTTCTGCTTATACAGATGAAACACAGAACTAAATTAACCTGACAGACTTACTTTCTACAATGGCACCACAACTCTGCAGCAGCCTGATTTCCAAAAGAATGACAAATGAAATCAAATAAACACAACTAACTAATCAGTGTAGTTACTGACTCATTGTTTGCATGATGCACATGCCTTTTGTCAGAAGAATTTTATAAATATTTATTGAATGAAAAATTATGAAATATGCATGTAAACATGGTGTAAATATACCTTATCAAGAATTTCTTGAAATTTATTTTTTATTGAAATTATCTCATCATTTGGCAATGGAATTGTATTTATTTATTTATTTTTATGTATGAATATATTTGAAAATATTAAAATATTTAATATACCATAGGAAGCAGAATCCTGGTTCCTCCTGTAAATGAAAAGCTGAATTGGCTAAATAATTAATATGAGCTACATTCACAAAGTTTAGAAGAACAAAAGCCACAATGGTTCATAATTATGGACCATTACTCAATCCAGTGAATTGAAACCATGTACTCAGGCACAGTGTATCCAGACAGCTTAATTGTTTATGTGTCTGTTGAAAGTGATTCACAAATAGGCCACAGAAAGCAAAAACCTGCCAATCACGAAATTGTTAGACTATTGGAACATTTCCTAACATCAAGCAAAACATTCAAAACAGTAGTATCTTTCCTTGAATTACAGATGCCTTTCCTTTAGAATAGCTGTCTTCCTGTGCGGAGGCATGCTGAGTCTTTAAGTGTTCAAAACCTGTGGTTTCCTAAAAAAAAAAATAGTTTTTCTTCTTTACAAAATTAAGTAACATCTCCATTACCATAATTTTTTATGTAATTTCCTCTTCCTCCTATCTGTTCACAATCACAATGAAGTCTTTAATCATTTCTGTCACAAAAAAATGCACTTCACTCTGCATGTTAGATAACCAGTGTCATTTAGTTATGCAGACATCAGTTCATTGTCTTAATAGTGTTTTTTTTTTTTTTATAAAGTGTCATCTGTCATACCTCCCTCTAGAAAACGTACATCAACACAGAATGAAGCATGCATATAAATCATGTGTGGTAAACTGAGTGGCTGTGCTATGCAGCTCTGAAACTGTTTGTTAGTTCAGATAATGTTCTTAATTCCCTCTATCCCCTTATCGGGTGTTGTAATTCAGCATTCCTGTTATTGTACAATTTCAACAGTGGCTCTCAAGTGGTAGATCATGGGGGGGGGGGTGGTAACTGGGAAAAAATGCAGCCATTCTGTTTTTCTGTGCAGTTACAACAGCGAAATGTATTATCAAATAATAGTTAAGAAAAATGTTCAAATATCCTTTACTGTTAATTCATGTCAAATTAGACCGGACAGGTTGACACCCCCATTCTTTAAATCAATGAACAAAACTATGGAAAATTAACCAGATGAACATTACAGGTTCCGTTAAAATTGTAATAAACATGGTTTCTGCAGTCCAGACATCGGCTTTTGCATGGTGCCAATTACTGCTGCACTGAGCCTAAACCAGACGACAAAAAAAAAACACCAACCGAAAGTGCAAACCCCAACCAGATATGTCTGCATATTGCACCTAGGTAATTCAATGTAAAGTTTCTAACGCAACTAAATTTATCAAGCAGAATCACCAATTTTCCACTAATATACAGCATTACATCTGGGTTATGAAGTAAAACCAGGTGAGAACCACTGTACCTTCAACAAAAACTAAATCTAGATTTCAGGTCACTTTTAATAACACTAGACTCTGAAACAATTCTATTAAATACACATTTCTATATTGCATTTCATGATCACTGCAAAGCAGCTGCACAGAAGGCACTAACCCCAAATGTACCTTGAATTTTGAAAACACACCACTTTTAGACTCTTAGACTTACAAAGAGACAAATAGTGATCCAACTACAAACTTTTGATTCACCAACCTCCCATTTGGATGGAAGCAAAAGCATCAACCGTTAAACTGCCAAACATTAAAAGGGTTAGTTCACCCAAATATTAAAATTATGTCATTAATGACTCACCCTCATGTCGTTCCAAACCTGTAAGACCTCCGTTTATCTTTGGAACACAGTTTAAGATATTTTAGATTTAGTCCGAGAGCTTTCTGTCCCTCCATTGAAAATGTATGCACAGTATACTGTCCATGTCCAGAAAGGTAATAAAAACATCTTCAAAGTAGTCCATGTGACATCAGAGGGTCAGTTAGAATTTTTTTTAAGCATCTAAAATAGATTTGGGTCCAAAAATAGCAAAAACTACGACTTTACTCAGCATTGTCTTCTCTTCCGGGTCTATTGTGAGAGCGGAAGAGAAGACAATGCTGAATAAAGTCACCATTTTTGGACCAAAATGTATTTTTGATGCTTCAAAAAATTCTAACTGACCCTCTGATGTCACACGGACTACTTTGAAGATGTTTTATTACCTTTCTGGACATGGACAGTATACCATGCATACACTTTCAATGGAGGGACAGAAAGCTCTGACTAAATCTAAAATATCTTAAACTCTGTCCCGAAGATGAACAGAGGTCTTACGGGTTTGGAACGACATGAGGGTGAGTTATTAAATGACAATTTTAATATTTGGGTGAACTAACCCAAATATTAACTAATTAATAGAACCCATGCTAAAACACAGATTAACCTTGGCTAAAAAACGTAATTTCCTGGCAACATGGGTCATGATCAATGAAAAAAATAAAATAAAAAAGGACCCACTACAAGCAAGCATATTTCTTTATTGGTAACAATAAATGCATAACTTTCAAAATTGTGCAATACATCAACGCATGGTTTAACACACTCATTTTACATTCTCCAAACATGGCAATAAAATTGAGCTCTACTCAAGCTGCATCCCATCCGAGGAACAAGTCTGTCACTGGAAACATGTGCCCCGAAATGAAACCATCAATGGAATCTGTTAAGAGAAAAGGAAAAATCTCGGTTCACTTTAAACTCAAACAAACCAGGTTATGCATTCATTAAACACTGCCTGCATTTAAATTCTTATATGAATGTGTCTTGCGACAGGATCCAAGCACAGAGAAGTGACCTCTGACCCAGGTTTTAGCAAGAGTAGCTTACTCTACCCCCCTGATATGACCACTAGAAACACAGACAGCCTCCAGTGGGCAAAGCATAGAAGGGATCATGAGACTAGATCAGACTGGTTGCATGGAAAAAAAAAAATCTGAAATACAAGCAAAAAAAAGATATGCTCAAGTTACTCACCTAATGACTGTAGTTCTTACATTCTCTGCCTTTGCCATTGGCTGCAAAATACAAATTTAGACCAATTACCAAGCATCTTAAAAACACAATTATCAAGGTTAACGATTATAAAAATTGTTTCTCCCGACAGGATCCAAAGCAAGGAATGTTAAGCCAACACTTCAGGTTTTTGAGAGAATTAATCTACCCCTCTGTGTCGATCATTCAAGACATAATAGGACTTGAATGTGCAATAAAAGGGGTTGACAAAACTATCAAAATAAAAGTAAATAACTTACCAGTTAATGGTTACAGAAGGACTCTTCAGCACAACTGTGGCCTCAGGGCCAAACCAATAGGAGATCCTACATGTGAATTAAAAAGAAAAAAAAAAAGACAATTAAACCATAAAAACATTTACTAAGTTTACTGCTTTAGCACTGAGCATTCCGTTAAGCAAGATATAGAGCAATGAGACATAATTTATCTACTCTCTTTTGTTAGTCAATGAGAATTTTAAGTTAATAAATGCTTCCTTACCTTTACAGGGAAGACATAGTAGAAACTGGCAAGTTTCTCTTCAGTCAGGGGGTTCAGATGGACAATCTATTAAAACAGATGCAAATCAACATCAGCAGGCCGCACATTCACCACGTGCGTTACCGGGCAACACGTGGCTCTTTTTTTGCAACTTAATAGTTCAAGAATTACGATCAAGACTCGGCAGCAACTGTACAACATGTTTTATCGAGCATCTTTTGAACTATTTTAACACCTTTCTTTACACTTTTAAAGATCACTGTAACTGCTCTGGTAACGTTAAACTAAACCTGATTGTTTGCGATACAACTTGTACATGTTGTGCAAGTGTAAAATAAAACATAGCTTCAAGGAAGTAAGCAAGCAAGAAACCTAAACATAAAGAAATCTAGAACATAAAAGAAATCTAAACATAAAACCTTACCAACGCCCATACTGCGTCCGTCCATGCTGTGTCTGACCGATCGTGTGATCTTTGTGCGACTGTGCAGAAAGCAATGAACACGTGTGAGCGGTGTGAGGAATTCTGGGATATTTAAAGAGACCGCCTCCAGTTCGTTTAAGCGAATCGGCTCCTTCAGTTCCTTCAAAGATAAAACCCACTCATTAAAACGCTCGGACGATTCTGTGTGATTGATTAACAAATCACTCGACTAAAAAAACAGATCCAACTAAAAAAAAACACTATTATTGTTTAATCCAGCGATACAATTAATGGTTGGCAGCTGGGCGTATGAGACGGTATTTATGTTCACAAATCATTACTCCAGAAATTATCTTTTTATATACTTTCGCATTTAAACTACTGGGGCCTAATATTAGCCTATTTATATGTAAAAACGTATAGACTGTGTCATTTTGAGTTATAGTGTCCACCAAGTTAATTTTTTGAGCTTTGAATGTCCTGTGGAGTTGTGAACTTGTGAATTGTGCATTGGGACAACCCTTTATTTGAATTCTATTGGTCACAACGAAAGTTCGAACGCTCGTTTTCGACATTCATTGGTGAAACGATCTGTCAATCAATTGAGCAGCGTTTCGTGTCGTAGACGCCGAAAGCACCAATTGTGTCCCAGTGGGCGGGGTTTGACCGTTAATCCAGGATGTGATTGTTTCGTTTAGTACGTGTAACTAGCAAAGATGTTTAACATAAATATGTCCTGCATTTTTATTCTTAGTTGCACTGACCATGAAGAAAACAACTAGACAAAAGCCGCAGACGTTTATATCTCGATTTGTTCGCACTTTGCATGTGTGCAGTGGGGATTGAATGGTCACTGATTGCTGTCCTCGGTTGGGATTGCAGCTTGGCCCGTCACTGTACTGCTGTTAAAGTCATGTTTATTTCATAAAGATGGCAACGAGGGGCAAATTATAAACTAAATGACTGTCAGAAACATCGCCTCCATTTGTAATATGGTGAGTATAGCGTGCTGGCTTGCTCTTACGCAGAGGTGGAAAGTAACGAATTACATTTACTCGCGTTACTGTAATTGAGTAGCTTTTTTGTGTACTAATACTTTTTAAAGTAAATTTTTAAATCTGTAATTTTACTTTTACTTAAGTATATTTTGTTTAAAGTATTGTACTTCGCTACATTTTAAAACACATTAATTACTGAGTAAAAAAAAAAATCGCTCCCTGGAAACTACGTCAGTAAATAATGGGCAGGAGGGCAAACTGGCGCTAAAATCACAAGAAAGATGCAGACGGTAGTGGTGGAAATTATGATTCTTTCTAGAGATTCGTTCATTTTCAGTTCGTTCACCAAAATGATTCGTTCAGAATCGTTCACTGATTCGTTCAGTGATCATTTCTTGGTATTACACAAAATATGCCAGCAGGTGGCGAAAAAAGAGTGTATTATGTGTTATGTCTTTAGTCAACGAACGTATTCACTTGTTACAAAAACTGATCTGGCTTTATTAAAATGTGTGTATAATCGCATTCAGTATATAAAGTCTAATTAAGTTGTTCAGATGAACAAAGCACAAGGTTTTCTTGCCTAATTAGCATTTTAATTGTTTGGTCAGACAATTTGTATATTATATATTCACATTTTAAATCGGGGATTAAACGTGGAGTTGCTAAATATCAAAACAAGCGTATGTGCACAGTAACTGTAACTGCGCTTTGCATTTTGCGAGTTTGACATGCTAAATGGCAGACTAACCCAGTTTACTCTCATTCATTTTGTTCACAAACGAGATAAGCGATGTACCAGTTAATTTCATTCACGAACGACATGTATCCGTTCATTCAGGTTCACGAATGACATGTGTGCCAGTTCAGTCATTTCATTCACGAACGAGATGTACTAAATCATTCAACTCGTTCACGAACGATAAGATCTCTAGATCTTGTTCAGACTCATATGAAACTCGTTAATTGAAGGGCGTATTCGCTCACTACATTCAACAAATCACATGCTCTGTCACATCTCATACTCAAAGGCTATCGGCTCGAGGTTGTAACTCTTTGACAGGATGGAATGGTCGTTACTCGGTTCACTGAGCTGCGCATGCGCTGCTTATAGCGCCGCACTGCTGTGGAGGGAGTAACTTCAGTGGACGAGAAATATGAGTCAGTGGATTGCGTGAACGAGAACGATTCGTTCAACTAAAAGATTCGTTCAAAAAGAACGATTCGTTCACGAACGACACATCACTAGCAGACGGTCAAAACAGGCGTTAGTGGTGCAGACACTGCTGAAAACGAAACCCCGTCATATTCTGAAGTTGAACTCGAAGGAAATGAAGTGAACCCCTGGCCATATGTATGCTCTATTATGCAGTGTAAGCTGTACTTGCCTAGGAAGACCAAACTAGCAGCTTATAAAATCTCGACAAGACATCAACCCTTCGCAAGAATGTAGAGCTAAGCTAAATGATTGCATCGTTGCATTGGTGGTTAAAATGAAGCTTTGACATTTTAGCAAGAGGTTTTGCACAAATTAGCCAAAAAGACAGTGGTGAGGAGTGTGCTATATATATATAGTCTGCAATAATATCATATTTTTTGTTTTAATGATGTGCGCGTGCATTTATAGTGCGTTCTTTCACTGTGTGATTCAGTCTCCTAAAATGCATTTAGAATGATCACAAAATTGAAGATATAGGGGCAGAAAATTCACATATTTATATAATTTCATATATTAAATCAAAATCACACAAAGAATTCCGTCTTTTCCTCCAAGAATCATCATGAATATATACATACATACATATATATATAACAGTTCAGTAAACAAGTTAATTAAGAGACTTGCGTTTTAGACACCATATTGCCTTTTTTAGCTCTATTTCTACAACAGAAAATAATTCCAAACACAGCCACCAAAGCACAGTTTTGCGTCTCTGAGCAACGTGACAGTGATTCGTTCCTGAATGAATCAACCGTTTAAATGATTCGGTTCAATCGCAATGACTCACTTATTAACAGTGACTTGCTGACACATACTGGCCATTTTAATTTCACATTTAAAGTATCATTTTTTAAATAATGAATTTCTTATCATTTCAAATGAGTATTCAACATTTTATGTCTTGTATATCAAAACATTATTCATGCATTTGTAACTGCAGGTTAAATGCATTCTTGTCCTGCACTAAACAGTGTAATACATCTAAATGCCACTTCCAATGAATCTTCTGCATTTCCTCTGCATTAAAAGATGAGTTTGTTGATACTTATTTGCCTGGTAACAGCCCAAATGTTTTATTATTCTAAATAACTGATTCCTTTAATTAAATACAACTAGTTTGAGATTAATAGACCTATCCCAGGGGTGTCAAACTCAGTTCCTGGAGGGCCGTAGCCCTGCAGAGATTAGTTCTAACTCTGCTCCAGCACACATATCATGTAGTTTTCAAATAAACCTAAATGATTAGATTAGCTGGATCAGGTGTGTTTAATTAGGGTTATATCTAAACTGTGCAGGACTGTGGCCCTCCAGGAACTGAGTTTGACACCCTTGGCCTGTCCCATTTTTGACTCCCTCCCACTGTTAAAATGTAACTAAGTAATTTTTACTCTGAGTAAATTTTAAATGAGCTACTTTTTACTTTTACTTGAGTTGATTTTTAGACTGGTACTTTTACTTGTACTTAAGTAAAATTTCATTAATGTAATGGTACTTTTACTTGAGTAGAATATTTTTGTACTCTTTCCACCTCTGCTCTTACGTAATGATGATAGTTGAATGGCTTTCCTCACAATCAGGTGCATGACCTCATTATGAAAATTGTTGTAATGCACTGGTCGCTCCTTTCTATACAGTTTGAGTGAATGGGCACTGGTTATTTAAAACTTCCAAAAAGATGAAACAACACTATAAAAGCAGCCAATATTATCTTCTGAAGTCATATGATCGCTTTGTGAGCTGGACTCAAGAACTTGGATAGGTTTTATTTTTGCTTTTATGAACTAGATGTGTTATTATTAGTATTACAGTATTTATTCATATTTAGAATTAGCTTCTGTTTTTATATTTTCAGTTTTCATATTATTTTCAGTGTTATTTAAGTTTGTTAGTAATTTGTCTTGTGCTTTGTCATTTTTTTTGTCACAACTGCACAAAGGATAGAGAAAATCTAAAGTCAAAAGATTGAACAACGTCTTACATTTTTGGAGTTCATCCCCAAAAAAATCACATTACTTTTAATATCACCATCACTGTAACTAATTATACTATGTTATGCAAGAAAGATCCTACAATGTTGTATTTAAACTCTCTGTAGTGCTTTTCATTTGCCATTTTAAAAGTTTTAAGATGGCTAATGGGAGCAGAGCCCATAGTGTTATGTAATGCTGCTGTAGTTTAACAGAGCTGTTTCTGTGGGATATCTGACATTGCCTGAATATTTTAGTGGCAGAAACTAGCCTAAAGCCTATCACCACTGTCATCCTTAGATAACGTAAGGTATTTTGTCAGTCTGAGCTAGATGTGGTTATGAACAGGAAGAGTGAATTATTGCCAGCAAGGCCACACAACGTCTGTCTGCTGTTTAGCACTAGTTATGTAACCAATGACTGGACAGGGTTCATTTCTTCATGTGTGTGTTTGGGGCCACATCTTAGTGGCTCATTGACCATAGATACAAGGCAAGCTAATGAAATGTTATCCTGTATGTCTTCCATGTTCAGTTCTGCTTAAATGGCCTCAATTAGTGTGTGTTTGGTGCACACAACCGCAGACCTGTCTTTCGTTTGATAACATAGCTCAAATGGGAACATAAGCAACATATTGCCTTATACACTCACCGGCCACTTTATTAGGTATACCTGTTCAGTTGTTTGGTAACAGAAATTGCTAATCGGCTAATCACATAGCAGCAACTCAATGCATTTCGGCATCTAGATGTGGTGAGGACGACTTGAAGTTCAAACCGAGCATCAGAATGTGGAAGAAAGGGGATTTAATTGACTTTGAATGTAAAATGGTTGTTGGTGCCAGACGGAGATTCGCATTATCGATGTGCAGCCGACAAATCTGCAGCAACTGCATGATGCTATCATGTCAATATGGACCAAAATCTCTGAGGAGTGTTTCAACATTTTGTTGAATCTATGCCACAAAGAATTAAGGCAGTTCTGAAGGCAAAAGGGGGTTTAACTCTAGGGTTGGGTATCGATTGGGTTTTATTCATTGGGCCATTTCGATACTTTTAAAATGGTACCAATGCCTAAATGGTACCTGAATCGATACTTCTATCAAAATAAATAAAATGTAAAAAGCCTAAAAAGGATAACATTAAAGAACATTAAAAAGATTTAAAATAAATCCATAGCATTCATACGCTCCTTGATACTCTCATTTCCCAAGCTTCCCTTACGCTAATAAATGTATTTTACGATCTGGGTCATTATTTAATACAAAACCACACATACTGTTTTTACTGTATCTCAGTCTATCTCTGTTATTTCGTTAAAATGAGTGCTGTCTGTCCCTGTCTTTAATCAGTTCTGTGAATGACTGTATGGTAATTCTTTATAAAGTAGCAACAATGTCATTTGTAAAGTACAGTCTTAGGCACATTAGTATTTTCACCCAAAAAAAAGGTTTAAAGCCAGTTATTTATATCTTTTGCTTTAGTATGTCAGTAGGAAATATCAGTTTACATTCCCAAACATTAATTTTGCCATTAATTTTAATAATAATCTAGTGAGATTGTTGAATGCACAAGCAGTCTGACAACAGACTGCCTAAGACTAAGACTTTTGCACAGTAGTGTATGTATAAAGTAATTAGATTAAGTATATTTAAATAAGTATAATTAAAGTATGCATTCATATGTGTTAAAGGCTTGATTGTTGCTGGAGGAAACAGCTGTGGTGTGATGAGCGAAAACTTTACAGTAGATGAGAAACTGATTGCTCATTTGTGACCTTTTGTAAACTGTATTTATGACAAAGAACAGCACAGATACAGATATTCTAACAATCTATCGATAAACACACACCTTGTATCCAGTGTTGGGAAGGTTACTTTGGAAATGTTATAGGTTACAGATTACAAGTTACCCTATTTAAAATGTAATAGTAGTGTAACTTTTTTAATTACTTTAATAAAGTAATGTAACTAATTACTTTTGAGTACATTTTGATTACTTTTATAAATTTCTAATGAATGTTAATTTGCAACTGTTAATCATCTTCAACCATTTTACACCATGCAGGTTTAACCTTAAAGTAGTGCTCAATACTGTCAGACTTTCACCATCCTTCATTACTTGAATTAAGATGATCACATTTGAATACATCCACCACACAATCAGACTTTAGTACTGCCTTTTACTTAGAGATTGATCTGAAGTTCAAAGCAGATTTAAAATCAAAAGAAATAGTTTATAGATACTGTTTTTGAAACCAAATCTTTGCATAACTACAGGCATCTAACTGCATCTAACAATGGTTTGGGGAAAAATAGTTAATAAAAAAATAAAAGCATATACATCAACTCAAATACGGTTATCTAATAAGCATGTGTCCTATTTTGTGTACTAAACTCCTGAAACATTGGTGTCTTTTTGAAACACTGCTGTCTTTTTGTATATGATATGATGATAGTTTCTCAAAATAAGTAAAAAATGCTCATGAAGTGACTGTTCTAGAGATTAATTTCCATGAGGGGCGGACTGGGAAAAAAATAGGCTGGGAAATCTCACACTCATACACCCACAACCCATTCTGAAACATGGACAACCCTATTTTTTTTTTTGGACCTGACATGAAAAAGATTTGAATCCTTAGGTTGGGGGACTTGCAACGTAATTAAGAGTTCTCTCCTGAACTGCACATTCACTTCCATTATCCATCCATCTCTCTCATGACTTTAATACTGAAGATTTCTATTTGACTTTTACCATGTTTTGTAAGTGCAATTTTGTTTTTTTGGCAAATGAATTACCACTTGTATTTATTTTTACTACAAATTCCATAATTAAACCACGGTTAGTGCCATACCATAGGCTATATTAATTTTCCTAAGGGTTGTGTTTTTGTATCCACTAGCTCCCCCTAAACCTATGATAAAATATGATGATTTGTCTGCTAACTTACTACTGTAACATTACAAAAGATATTAATGACGTCGTTTATACAGTATTTTGAGTGATTGCGAGCAATGTGCTGCTGCTGCTTGACTAAGTAAACAAAGACAAAACTACAATAGCATCAGATGAAACTGACCTGCACCTGAAACCCTGAACAGAAGTGTCGCTTCTCTGCTCCAGCTGTGCGCTTACACAGTTCACTCCGGTCTCTCTCTCGCATTGATTACTCGGAGTCTGATCCAAACCGTTCGGCGGAGGCGCGGAGAGCGCGCGAGGCGCGAGCCCAACCATTGCCAGTCACGACTAACCGATTCATGATTTATTAGAAATTTAATTATCGAATGGCGGATTCGGAAATAATCGCTTTAGTATATTCGGCCTGCAATTATACAATAACAATATTAAAGTAGAAGGCCAAATCGTCTGCCAGGCCACCGGGAATAGTCCCGGTTCTCCCGATGTCCAGTCGGCGCCTGATTTCCACAGACACGCAGAACGTGCAGGATTCATTTTCAGTCTTTTTGCGGCTTAATATTCACAGACATCAGTCCATATCGGGTTTTGATTCAAGTGTACTGACCTACTTTTGATTTATTCGTCCAAAATGTGGCATATTGCGTCCGCGTTATAGGCTGAATTCCATTTTTATGACTCGATTCTACGAATGTGTTTTCCGCGTCTCGGAGATTATGGGCCATATGTCTTAGTGCAATTTGGGAAAGTATAAGCTGTATGTGGATGTGTGTAAATATTCAAATGTAATCCTCTTTGTAATCGTTACAATTTTCATAAGTAACTGTAATTTAATTACTCATTTTTTCTTAGTAACTGTAACTGATTACTGTTACATTTATTTTGTAATTAAATTACGTAACGCCGTTACATGTAACTAGTTACTCCCCAACACTGCTTGTATCCTCTGTCTGCGGATTGAAGAGCACGCTGAAAGACGGGGAGGAGACTGGTCTGCCGCCGTTTATATATGGAATCTAAGGGGACTGACTCTTGAGGCGATCGCAAATTTGTGTTCAGTTTATGGAGCTAAATGCTATAGCCCCGCTAAAAAAAAGCCTAGCGACGCCCATGCGTCTTGTGTATATTTCGGAGAACAAGGACAAATATTTCAATCGATCGCTCAGGGATTTAAGAGGCACCGAAATCTGCGTTCTTATTCGGTTCAGTGCATATCCATAGGTACCGGTGCCATATTGGTACTGTGTTTCGGTACCCAACCCTATTCAACTCGGTACTAGCAAGGTGTACCTAATAAAGTAGCCAGTGAGTGTATGTTTGTGTATGTGCTCATTGATGTGCTTTGGAAGGTTTCTAATCAGAAACAAATATGGCCTAGCTGACAGTTGTATGTAGACATCAAGAAAATATCCCCTATTTATAAAATGTTGGCAGAAGTATCTTTACATTGTTTAGCCAACATAATGGCAGTTATGGTAATTTAAAGCCTTTGAGCTCAGAGGATTCAATAGCCCTCATGAACGAATGCAACCCATTACTTGCCTGTTGTTATTTATTATAACCTAAAAATATTCAAGCTTTTAAGTCTGTCTTACACAATGGCGTGTTTATATTTCAATAGGGAATTTAAATCTATTAGTGCTGGAATTACAGGTCTTTGTGGATTCCTATTTCCTACAGATAAAAAGGTTGCTGTCTCGGTTGGGTTAATACCACAAAACTAGACGATGCACAGAGAAAGAGAGCAGCTATTATGGTCAGTTATGGTCTTGAATTCACTGGTGTATGACTTTGATCTCTGGATCTGATTGTGGTATTTAGTAGGGCTGGACGATTAATCGAAAAATAATCAAAACCGAAATTCATAACCTCTAACCGACGTAATTTTCCCATGTCGGTTATTTCGGGTTTTTAATCCTGTTAACACTTCCCCCTTAAAAGCATACTAGCGCGTGTGTAGCCACATGACTCTGCCCCGTCCAGTCAGTGGCATAAAAGCAAAGCGGTGTGAGCGGTGAGCCTTGCGTCTTCACTAAACTTTGTCAGTTGTATTTGTTTTATGGTTTGGACATTCAAGCGATTAGATGAACGGATGTGTATTCTTATATCGAGCTACCATGTTCACGCAGCTGCATTGTGGCACGAACACTCATATAAACAGTAGCTATGAAGATCGCGCGCACAAAGGAACACAGAAACTAGTTGTCAGCGCTGTCCTGTGATTTATCACTAAAGTAGCTTAGAATCTCCAAACTTATTATAGCATGTTTGTGTGCAGCGCACATGAAGCACAAGCGCGTGCATAGAGAGCAGCGGTCGCGCTGCGGGTTCCCGGTTTGTGTCCGTTCTCGGACTGTTCTGTGAATTTTAACTGTAGAAAAGGTTGTTCCGAGTCGAAACTACGATACAGAAAACTAACGTTACATCAGAATATCATCATAAACGCAGCCGTTTTTGTCTCTTTACGTGAACATAAACAGATGAGAAAGAAAAGACACATGTACAGTATTTTTGCTTAAAGAGACAACAGCCTAATAAACGCGCTGCCTGTCATTAATGTTAATCAAAGAACAAAAGAAAATCATTCACTGATCTTGACTGAATATATTTAATAACTTTACTTGATTAATCTTTATTTTATTTATAAAAAGAAAACTATGCAGTGTTTTTAAAGTTTTAATTACAGTTTCTGTACCTGAAATTTAGTTTAGTTGTATTTATTTATGATATTGTTAATTGATTTGTTTGTTCCTTTCTTATTACTGACCTATCTTATTACTTGTCTTTAACACTTTAATATTTGAAATTTATATAAATCTAGTTGTTTTTGCTATGGTATTTTTTTTTTTATCACAGGCAAAATTCCTCTTGCAGTGTTTTGTAGGCTGCTTATTTTTGCTCATGTTATTCAGCTGCAACAGAATGCTTTGTAAAAATGTTTGACATCTAAATGTTTGACTTAATTTTTTTTATATTGGATTTTTTATCTTATTGGAATCGAAACTAGGAATCGATAAGAATCAGAATCGATCAAATTCAAACGATACCCAACACTAGTAAGAAATGTTATGAACATAGATAAAATAACTGCTGATAGTCAATCATATTTACAGTACAAACCTTGTCAGTGAACTATGAGGGCAAAAAAAACAAAACCGAAAACAAAATAATCGTTCAATAATCGTAATCGAGGCAAAATGATTACAAAATGATTAAATCAATTAATCGAGGTTTTGATTTTAGGCCGTAATCGTCCAGCCCTAGTATTTAGTCATTACCTGATCTGCTCATTCAGAGTTATCCAGAGAAATCTGGGTTCTAAATATGGCTGGACCAGAATATTCGAATCAAACTTGCTTCTACTACTCTTTCAGCTATTAAAATAGTTCAGTTTTGTATAGTGCTGGGCGGTTTGACCCAAAATTTATATCACACTTTGGTGGCTTAATGTCACTTCATGCTGTTTAAGAGAAAACTTTAGACATAAATGCATTTAATTATAGCTGTGAGTCTTCTTACTTTGTCTTAAAATGTGATGTATGAGAATGAATATTCAATGTAAAATTAAAGTGTAATTGCCAAGTCTTTTATTTCTCCTCTCTCTTTCTGTCATTTCAGGGCACCAATGCCTCTGCTCTGGAGAAAGACATTGGTCCAGAGCAGTTCCCCATTAATGAACACTACTTTGGATTGGTCAATGTAAGTATCACTCAGCACCAGACTAACCCTTAAACAGACACATGGCTTCACACATGAGCCAGTGGTGAAGACCTGTTTACGGAGCAAAATAATTGTATACACATGGTAATGGTTT
Source organism: Carassius carassius (assembly GCF_963082965.1). NCBI lineage: Eukaryota > Metazoa > Chordata > Actinopteri > Cypriniformes > Cyprinidae > Carassius > Carassius carassius. Next base: position 15,727,838 of record NC_081772.1, on the reverse strand, counting down.
GCATATTTGTTCAGTGAAACATTGAGTAGCTTAGTTTTCTCATTTTTTTCATGTCTAACAACATTATTGATTGTAAATTTGAGGGACACCACAGCATCAAAACAATGAAATGTTGCATCGAGTAGGCAAAAACCCATTTTATTTGTTAATTTCAACAGAAGTGAGTGGTTTATTTGTACTCTTCATGCAAAATGTATAAGCATTTGATTTTCACTGTCAGCTTGACTGAGCAGAATTTCTTACTGCTGCCATCAGTGCATCTGGTATAATTAATGAACATGTTACTGTTCAGTCTTAAAGCTGAATCTTTCAGGTCAAGCTGCCTCTTTGTTTTGACAGAACAGTTAATTCAGTAATTCAGTGAATCGTCAGGAGATCCACAGAAATCAGCTCACAGTTGTTATTTTTCTTACTGTCACTTATTTCGTTTAGAAAGAGGTTCACATAAATTAGGTCATAGTTATTATCATTTATTTTTTCTTTATTTAGATTCATAGGAGAATTGTCAGTCAGATCAAGTTTATATCTATTTATCAAGTTTATATAGGCAAGTTTATATCTGTATTCTTTTTACATTTATGGATCAGGGTTAACATAAATTAATCAAATCAAATCTCCGTATGGACCATTCTGTAAATGTAAAGCCGCAAAAGATGGTTGAAATATGAATCCTGCATGTTCTGCACGTCTCTGTGTGTGTGTGTGAATGAATGAATGGCAGAGACGTGCGGGTTTGTTTACTACATAGACTGAGCGTGAAACTTGCAGTAATTTCAGAATCTGCCATCTCAATGAGGACATAAATACATAAACTACATCACCAGAACTGTTCTGAGTCACTTCACAAGCATTTTACTGTCTTTCTTCTGAGTAAAACCAGTGTCAAAATAAAAGTAGCCCGTCAAAATAAAAGTTCATTTTTACATAAAGGCATTGTGCTAGATATTACTATTATTTAGTAAAATGTAGTGTTGTCAAAAGACCCGGTACTTCGGTACCAAGTCGGTACTAAAAAAATTTAAATGTGACGGTACCAGGTTTCTTTAAGTACCGGTAGTACCGAGGTCCCGTTCAAACCCGGTTCAGCGCTATGATTTCCGCGAAGCAGAAAACGAGGACGGAATCTCAAAATCCAGTCATGAAAATGAAACTTACATTTTAATATGGACAGTCATAGAATTTGTCAAAGTTAGCATAAATTAATCAAATCAAATCTCCATATGGACCAGTATCTGTAAATGTTAAGCCGCAAAAGTTGTTAGAAATATGAATCCGTGTTCTGCGCGTCTCTGTGAATTAATGAATGGCAGAGACGTGCGGGTTTGTTAACTACATAGACTGAAGCGCATGACGCTTGCATTAATTTCAGCATCTGAGCTTCAGAGTTCTCTCTCCATCAAGCGATCTTTTCAGTTTCTCACACATGCAAAAGAGAGAGAGAGCGAGAGTCTTACCACGCTGAATCGACACGCTATATGTAAACTATTCTTTATTGTCTTTTCCTGTAATGGAGTTCATTTAGAATTATTCATATTAATTTTTGAACAAGCAGAAGACATACCGGTTTCTCCGGTAGTGGGCAGAGCTAATGCGCAAATGGAAATTTCATTGGCTGGCGCTGATTTAGTACCGTCCCTGTTTTGATTTCAGCAAATCAGTTTGACCGAACACAGACAACGTGATTAATATTCATGAACCCAGCAGCTCATCAATTCATAGTGCATTGTATATACATTAGTATGATAGTAGAATTAGTAGTAGTATTATCTTTTAATAATAATTAATATGAATAATAATTAATATGATCTATTACTATTTTTTTTAAACAAACCATCAATGACCAAAAATATCTTAAGCATCACCACCAGTTTTAAGTTAAAATGACAAATATGCATTCATTAGGCCTAAAAGTTAATTTTTACATAAAGGCATTGTGCTAGAAATATTACTATTATTTAGTAAAATGTATGTGAATACACTGCTACTGCTACTACTGTTGAAACATTTTATAAAACTTTATTTTTTAAAGAAATAAATCACAATATTTCTTACATGTTTTAATTTTAATAGAAAATCCCCTTTATTTACCAGAAATAAAATGTTTAAATTTCATAAATTAAAAGACAAATTAAATTTGGGTGAAACTTGTTTACTGTTTTTTATAATTATATAACTTGTAGAAAAACTTTAAAACCAATTGTAAATAAGTATAAAGAATGGCATTGGTTTTATTTTAAGTGCTAAAAAGTTTTATTTAATTACCATATTTTTGTGTTTTGCTTTGGTACCGAGAACCGTGGATTTTCACTGGTATCGGTACCGAATTCTGAAATTTTGGTACCGTGACAACACTAGTAAAATGTATGTGATACTGCTACTACTGTGGAAAAAATGTATAAAACTTTATTTTTTAAAGAAATAAATCACACAATTTTTTTCCATGTTTAAAATTTAAATGTTTACATTTCATTAAAAGACTAATTAAATTTGGGTGAAATTTGTTTACTGTTTTTCATAATTATATTACTTATAGAAAAACTTTAAACATAATTGTAAATAAGTATAAAGAATGATAATGGTTGTATTTTTTGTGCTAAAATGTTTTATTTTTATTATTATTAGAATATTTTTGTGTTTTGCTTTGGTACCGAGAACCGTGGATTTTCACTGGTATCGGTACTGAATACTGAAATTTTGGTACCGTAACAACACTAGTCTTTTTGATTGTAAATGTCCAGTGCAGATCCACATTTGGTTGGGATCTCTGTGTTTGACCCGTGTCTGCTTCTTCCTTGGCACATTTCCAGCATGCACTGTTCCAGATTTTATCTCTCAGTTTCGTAGATCAGATTTAAAAGTGTTCTTTGATTGTTTCGCGCCCAAGAACTCTGAAGCCTGAATGAATTCTCTCTGTTTCTTTTCCTCTAGTTTGGAAACACTTGCTACTGTAACTCAGTGTTGCAGGCTCTGTATTTCTGCCGGCCGTTCAGGGAGAATGTGTTGGCGTATAAAGTCCAGCAGAAAAAGAAGGAGAACCTTCTCACTTGTCTGGCCGACCTCTTCCACAGCATCACCACACAGAAGAAGAAGGTGGGCGTGATCCCTCCTAAGAAGTTCATCTCACGTCTGCGGAAAGAGAATGGTGAGGGAACCAAGTGATGGAGGGTTGGATGGTTAACATGGCCTAGTTAACTACTGCTCATAGATACCATGCCTTAACCATTATGAAGGCAAAAAAAGCATCCAAAGTAGCTGTGTATTTTGATAAAATAAATCTATTATTAGACATTTATAAATTATAAATTAGTGCTGTCAACGTTAACGTGTTAACGCATGCGATTAATTTTTGTCTGGTTTAACGTGTCAAAATATTTAACGCAATTAACGCAGCATCCGTATTTTCTGCCATCCGTTGGCTAGCTTTACATTATATGATCATGCTCTTATTCATTTAAATGCTTTTAAACATTTCAAGCGTGGCAAGACAAAAGAGAATGTGCTGTCTGTGAATGCCCTTATGTGACACATACACACGTACACACACACACACACACACACGGCGCCAGAATCCAGTTCTCTTAAGCGCTTGAACTAACAATAAACATCCCAAAGTGCCAGTTTTGTCGATTATCCTCATAAGAGCAATCTTAAATGATTTATATAAAGTCTAAAATGAACAAAAAGAGTTGTGAGAGAATGAGGCGAGATCCATAGACAGTATATAAACGGTGAGATCCGCGTGTCTGTCTGCTCTTAAAGGGACAGCAGCCAATAAAGCTTCCTGTCAGTAAACTTAAAGAACAAAGGGAACAGAGAAAATGCTGTTCTCGCTGCTCTTGACTAAATAACTTTTGTAGCTTTAATAAGGATGAACTATTTAATTTATAGTTTATGCAGTGCAGACTGCATATAACTTTGATAACTTTATTAAATTTCTGTATATTTCCTAACTGTTAAGACAGGAAGGGCAGGAGTAAACATGACATTTATTATGTTAGCATTGTTTTAAGTTTACTTAAATTAAAACCTGTTATATTTTTGAAGCCTAATAATAAATGCAAAAAATAAAAAAAAAATCAGTAGCTGTATTGATATCAGTAATACTAGCCTTCATTCATAAAAAGATGCCATTTAAACAAGTATTTAAAATATACTGTCTTTATGTTGTTTCTAAAATTAATTTGATTAACTGTGAAATTATTATATTAAAAACGTACAAAAACATTTATTTTTTTATTGCGATTAATTGCGATTAATCACAGAAAAAATGTGTGATTAATCTACACACATCTAGTTAAAGTTTTTAATCGATTGACAGCACTAATATAAATGTTTTAAGAAATTAGCATTTTTATTCTGCAAGAATACATTAAAGTGATCAGAAGTGACAAAATTAAAAGTGAGTAAATAAAAAAAAAAAGTGACTAGAGTAATGGCTGCTGATAATGTAGCTTTTTATTTTAACATATTTAAATAGAAAACTTTTTTTTTTTTAAATGTAATACAATTTCAGAATATTACTGATTTTACTTTATTTTTGATCAAATAAATGCAGAATTCGTGAGCATATAAGACTTTAAAAATCTTGAACATTAATATATAGTTTTGGAGGGCTTTTAATAGCATAGAATTTTTCTAAATTCCTAATTTTCCATTTAAATTTTTGTGGGTTCCTTTTTAATTATTGGATTAAATGCTAATAATCAAAAAGCATTTCAAATCAAATCTGTTTTTAGTTGTTCATTTCATTTTATTTTTTCAATTTTTATTTTAATATTTTTAGGATTTAGGATCAGAACTATAGTAATAAAGTTTTATATATTCATACAACACACATCTTTTTTTTGCCAAATTCCATGACATTCCACATTGATATTTGTTTTAATAATTCTGTGATTCTGTCTGTGTATTCCGCATCCTGGAAATCATAGGCTCTTAATTCCTGTGGTGTCATCTGCCAATCGGCTTCATCACAACATAATTGGCAGATTTAAAATTACATACTTTCATTGTGCAACCTTCATGAATGCAATAGATTGCTCAGAAATTCATGGAACAACATGTTTTCAATGTTGACTGAACAAGTGACGCATTCAAAAACGTAAGACCGACTGTATTTCTTCACAAATTTTTCCTCCAGATAAAGTTAAATACACTGTCTCCTGTTTACTTTTCTACTAATATGTCAAGCCAGAATTTCAATGAACTGCTCAAATGTTTTCAGATTCACTTGGTTGTTGCAAATACTGTGGGTATAGAAAAGAATAAGCCCCCTTCTTTTTAAATAATCACATTCTATTGCTTTGCAGCCTGAAATGAAGACGGATACAGTTTTTGTTTTATCCAGCTGTATTTACTCAGTGCAACTCATAACGTCCAAGTGAAAGATAAAACACCATCATGTCAAAAAGTTGGAAAAAGGATCACCCCCTTGTGTTAGTATTTTTTGTTGAACCACCTTTTGCTATAATTATAGCCGTTAGTCTGTTGGGATAGGTTTCTGTCTCTACTAACTTTGAAAATCTAGACTTTGCAATATTTGCCTTCTCTTCTTTGCAGAACTGCTCAAGTTCAGTTAAATTTGATGGTGAGTGTTTGTGGACTGAAGTCTTCAAGTCATTCCACAGATTTTCAGTGATGTTAAGTCTGGGCTCTGACTTGGCCATGCAAGGACATTCAGATTTTTTCTCTTTCAACCACTGTGTGCTGAGTTTTGCTGTGTGCTTTGGTTCATTGTCATGTTGGAAGGTAAACCTTCTTCCCATTGACATCTTTCCATCAGAGGCCATGCCAGGCCAGACCTCCATGCTTCATGTAGAAATTACGTTATTTGGATGGTGAGAAGTACTGGATTTCTGCCAGATATATCGTTTGGTGTTGAGGCCAAATAATTCAGTTCTCATCTGCATCAGAATCTTCTAGGTGTGTTTGGCAGTGCTTAGTTGTCACTGCATGTGGCCTTTTTTGAGGATTGGCATTTTTCTTGCAACCCTCCTATACGAGCCATATTTGTGAAGAATCTGTGATATTGTTGTCACTCTTTGTCATAAATTCCTGCAGATGCTTCAGATTTGCTTTAGGCCTCTTGGTCGCCTCTCTGACCAGTTTCTTCCTGATTCTTCAATCCAGTTTGGAGCGACGTTCTGATCCAGTGAAGTCAGTGTTGTAACACATACATTCCACTTCTCAATAATAGACTTCACGGTGTTTCTTGGCATTGATAAAGCCTCTGAAACTTTTTTGCATCCATCTCCTGACTTGTGCCTGTCCACAGCTTTATCCCAGAGATCTTTTGACAGTGCCATGCCAACCAAAGTTGATTGTTTGCTTCAGTTACACTACCAAGGACTGAAAGGCTCCAGGAAAGCTTGTTTTATGCTGAGCTAATCAAAATAACCACAGCTGATCACAGTTGAAATTCAAATGGCTTTGTGTGCCATTGAAGAGGTGACTAGCTACAACTGATTGAGTCATGAAGTCATTTTTAGGAGGTGGGGTAAACGGTTTTTCCAACTCCGTGATTGTGTAATTTTATTAAAAATTTTCTGACATGTTGGTGTTTCTTTCACTTGGAGTAAATATAGCTGAATAAAGCAAAAACTGTGTCCATCTTCATTTCAGGCTGTAAAGCAGGGTTCCTCAAATCTTGCACTGGAGGGCCAATGTGTTGTCACAGAATGAGTTTAGCTCCAACCCTGATCAAACTCCTCTACCTGTGATTTTCTAATGATCCTAAAGACATTGATTAGTATGCTCAGGTGTGTTTGATTAGGGTTAGAGCTAAACTCTTCAGGAGAGTGGATCTCATGGGCCAGATTTAAGGATCCCTGCTGTAAAGCAACAAAATGTGATTATTTTAAAGGGGGTGACTCTGTATATGCAGAAAAACATGTTTATGTGTATATGCAAAGTTGGATGGTGAAGATTTCAACATGAGTTTTTAGGCAACTACTAAAGCAGTAGCTAGCGTTCAGACAGAAGACTGTGTAAAATCAAACCTGTCTATGTTAACAGTAAGCCTCTGTGCGTTACGCTGAATGAGAAGCAGGTGTAACAGATCAGGTGTGTGTGTGTTTTGAGGGAGAGGGGAGGGATAATATGTAGTATAAAAGAGGATTTGTTCTTCTGTCTCATTCCAGAAAATGCTCTCGCTATGAATTAACAATACAGACCTCTATCAGAGAGACATCACTTCACCAGCTACATGCACTCACTCACACAGTTAGTTATATGATTGCACATGCTAGACAAGAGTTAATTATATTTTTAATAGCGTTAACTGAAACAGCCTGAAGAATACAGGTTTTTAAAATGATATGCGCTAAAGAAGTTATTACAGATTTGAAATATGCTATTGAAATATTTCTATTTTTGATCTCGGATTCTTCCTGTAGACCTGTTTGATAACTACATGCAGCAGGACGCCCACGAGTTCCTGAACTACCTGCTGAACACAGTGGCTGACATCCTGCAAGAGGAGAAGAAACCTGAAAAACAGAACGGACGGCTAAAGAACAATGGCACTGCCATCACCACGGACACCGAGCCAGAACAGAACAAGACTGAGCCCACCTGGGTTCACGATATCTTCCAGGGCACGCTGACCAACGAGACGCGCTGTCTCAACTGTGAGACGGTATGAGTTTTGCTATGTGAAGTGTTTGCTCCATAAACAAATGCAAATATTGTTCTGCATTTCAGTTTACATACCCCTCGCAGAATCTGCAAGATGTTTCTAATAATAAAAAGAATGATCCCATATCTATTTTGTATTTTGTTTTACTATTTATTGTATTATTTAGTTTTTATTAGGGCTGGTAATTTTATGCGTTAATTAACATTTGACGCACTTGCCCCGCCCCAGACATATGTGGATAATCTGCCATTTCATACAGTCCATTGATGACTAATATGAGGCAGGGTAACAACTTACTGCGTGATGGAGCCTAGAAAATGTCCCTAAAATTCAAGATATGGGGCAAAACGCCCATTTGTGATTGTGTCTCATATTTATCACATATATATATCACATAGTTAAGAAATATCGCACAAGCTGTAGGCTAAGTGCAATATCACACGAGTGTAAATTTGATACTCCTCTTATGCAACAGTTCATTAAGAAGTTAATTTTGTGTTATTTTAGACACAATGTTGTCTGTTTTGCTAAATTTTGCCAACCAGAAGATAAAGACAGAACTGTTCATCCCCGAGCAACATTCAGCGTCATTTCATTTCTTAATCCACGCTTTGAACGAATTTGTTGAACCATTTGGCGTGTTGAACCATTGGTTTATGCGTTGGCTTTGAAGTGGCGCTGCACCGACCGATCGGTGTATGACAGCAAAATTGCGGTTCTTTGATGTCACACACCGATCTGTCTGATGGTGATGATCTGCTTCAAGTCGAACAAGCCTAATGATTCAATGAACCATTCATAAAGAACCATTTACTTCACTCCTGAATGAATCATCCTTTTGAACAAATCAAATAAATGAATAAATGACTCGATGACTTAACCATTAAGACATTTACCACCACCTACTGGCAGTTTTAATTTATTATTAAGTTTATTATTTATTTATGTAATATTTTCATAGTAATAATGGTAATATTAAGAAAATAAATTATTAAAGTTATAGTTCACCCAACCAAAAATGGCAGTTATTTCATCATTTACTCACATGGTCCAAAAGAGTATATGTAATACATTTTACTTTGCACAAAAAGGACTTTAAATTATATTTTGGGAGTCATTTCTCCAAATTTAATGCACGATTAATTAGATTATTTAATCACCACATCATGTAATTTATTAGATTAAAAAAATGTATCACTTACAAGCCCTAGTTTTTATTTTATATAGCTATTGAAGCTTGTTTCTGTGAATGGATTAAAAAAATAAAGGTAATTGTGACTTTTTAACACAAAATTATGGGATATAAACTCAGTATTGCAAGACAGATAGTCACAATTACCTTTATTTATTTTTTATTCCATGAAACAAAACTCAGAATTGACTTAGAATTCAGAGGAAAAAAAGGTCCAAATTCTGATTTTATATCTTGTATTTCTGTCTATTTAAAAAAAGAATTCTATAAAATGTATAGAATCAATAGGAAAAACAGGATAATTTATTTTTAATTATTATTTAATAATCTTTTTTTTTTTGTCTTGCAGAAAATTCTGAAATATGTTTTTCAGCATCTTCATGGACATAGAAAATACATTTAAATGTCATATTTGAAAATTAAATGTAAAATAAGCACTTTTTATGACTTTTTAATATTAATAAAAATAATATATAATTAAAAACATTCTAAACATCTGAATTCTGCAAAGGATATGTAAATGTATGAGCAAAGCTGTATTTTTTGCAAAAAAAAAAATTCAAACTTGTCTTCTGTTAGACAGCCACAAAATATTATTGTGAGTGGTCTTATACAACTACAATCGACCAATCGTTTGGACTTTGCAGTGTCTCTCTACCATGTGGCCCACTTTTCAGTCTTTTCTGTTGAATAACCGACCTTTTCTTTGCATTAACACATTGCCACTAGAATGCAGTTGAGTGCTAACACGCTGTCACATGCCTGTGCTTTAACACATCCTCGCTTGTGTCTTTCTACAATATGTGCAAGACAACAGGAGACAATCAGGTCAACAAAGTGCAACCCGTTAACCTTAAACAACTGAAACCATTCGTAGAAAAGGGTCGCCAACATGCGTGATAAACATCTTTGCAGAAATTAGTTCCCACTAACTCTGCCCCTTGAAGATGCTTGACAACTAATATTGTCCCTGCGGGTGGCGAGATCTGTTTCTGAAGATATGTTTTTTCTTCTTTCCCAACACATAAGTGCTTTGTGAACTCGCATGCCCTTTGTTTTTACAGGTCAGTAGCAAGGATGAAGACTTTTTGGATTTGTCTGTAGATGTTGAGCAGAACACTTCAATAACACACTGTCTCAGGTAAACATATACACACTGCATATACCATAACATGCTAATGTACACAACCAGTTGTTTTCCTCATTGTTCATGCCCTTTGATAGATGTGTTTTGTCTGATGGTTTTACAGGGACTTCAGTAATACAGAGACCTTGTGCAGTGAGTATAAATACTACTGTGAAATGTGCTGTAGCAAACAAGAGGCACAGAAACGGTGAGAGTCAATGTGTCAGATACACAAAACCGTTAACAATGTACTCTGCCTCAGCTATGAAAATGCATTGGTGATGTTTTATACATTAAAATATGAATGTATACGTACTAATGATTTTGTTTTATTATCATTTGTATATGTATTGTAGTATGCGTGTGAAGAAGCTGCCCATGATCCTGGCTCTTCATCTGAAGCGCTTTAAGTACATGGAGCAGCTGCATCGGTACACTAAACTGAGCTATCGTGTGGTCTTTCCACTGGAGCTCCGCCTCTTCAACACCTCCGCAGATGCCGTCAACCTCGACCGCATGTACGACCTCGTCGCCGTGGTGGTCCACTGTGGCAGGTACGAGAACTGTCAAACATGTACTTCTGCAACATATATAAACAAACTGTCTTAACACAGTCTGCCATGTAGGTACATTAAGTCAAATGTTATAAATACTGACCTTATATAAGCAGTATATTTAATATATTTGCCATAGTGTGAAAGTACACTATTATGGTAATGTTTTTCTTTAAGAATAAAGCAGGATAAATTAATCAGAAAAGAGAAATGTAAAAAATAATAATAATTTTATTTACATTTTTATTTTATGGTGATTTTGTTTTATGATCTAAATATTTAAAATATAAGTTGATTTCCTTCAAAAGTTTAAACACTGCCTTTGTAACTGTGTATTAGTGGCCCAAACAGAGGGCATTACATCACCATCGTGAAGAGTCATGGTTTCTGGCTGCTGTTTGATGATGACATTGTGGAGGTATGCACCTTTTTTATATATATGTCTATTTAAAAGTTTGGGGTCAGTGGGATTTTCTTTAAAGAAATTAATAGTTTTCACAAGATTTCAGAATGCAAGAAATTTATCAAACGTGATGGTAAAGAAATGTTATAAAAGATATACAGTTACACAAAAATATTAAGCAGCACAACTGTTTTCAAAATTGCTAAAAATGAGAAATGTTTCTTGAGCAGCAAATCGGCATATTAGAGTGATTTCTGAAGGATCATGTGACACTGAAGACTGGAGCAATGATGCTGAAAATGCTTTGCATCACAGGATTGAATTACATTTTAAGATATATTCAAATTATACATTGCAATAATATTTAACATTTGTACTGTATTTTAGATCAATAAATGGAGCCTTAGTGAACAAAGTCTTTCAAAAACTTTTTTTTTTAAATGTTATCCCAAACTTTAGATTGGTAGCAAACAGTCAAAATATAAATCCTAATGCAAGCAGAATACAACGCTCCTCTTTTATGCTTTTTCACACCATTTTTTTTCCCTGTATCTGTTCCTTTCCATTTCTCTCACAGAAAATTGATGCACAGGCGATAGAGGAGTTCTACGGTTTGACTTCTGACATTTCCAAGAACTCTGAGTCGGGATACATCCTGTTCTATCAGTCAAGAGAATGAAGGAGCAGAGGAGGGACGCGAGAAGAGACCAAAAGGAAGGGTATATGTGAAGATGATATCCGCTAGATTCCTTTTCCACATCCCTCTCCTTTTCCTTATCTCATTCTCAGGGTCTCCAGCTGAGACTGAGTTGCCAAAATCCCTCTGTAACCCCATTTTGCCAATATGACATTTCCCAAAATTTCCATTTTCCCAATCTCGCTGCACCCTGGGGGAAAAAACACCTTTTCAAATCTGACCCTCAAGTCAGTCACCTGCATCTGGAAGGCACTTTATAAACAAAAACGACAATAAGTAACACAAAAGCAACACAAAAAAAATCACAACATATTCAACTACAATACTTGTGGAATCAAACTTGAAGGAATCAAAAAGCTACAAAAAGAGCAAAGAGTCCTGGTAATCTAGCAAGAGTCACTGCTTCTGTTTGTTTAGTGCCCTGGAAAGTGCCTCTCATCTTGGGTATCTGAAACCAGGAGGAGGGTTTCTCTCTCAATCTCTGGCTTAAGGTCATGGAGCCGTTTCGGGTCCCTTTAGATGTTTCATACTGTGATGCCTACTCATCAGTCGTCCTTCATACGACTTTTACCCAGTAGCTGGTGAATCCACACATCCTAGTTCAGTCATTGGAGTGGCTGTTTGCACTGTGTAACAATTTGTTTTGGATTTTGGCATTTTGTGGAAATTAGATTATGATTCTGAGCAGTCTGTTACATGAGTGTGTGTGTGTGTGTGTGTGTGTGTGTCTGCATTTAGTCATGCAGGCAGCTGATGTGATGTGACTGCTTTTCATCCAGAAATAGTTGCAGTCTTGTTACCGAGAGAGTTTTCAAAAGTTGTGCAATTTGAATTCTTTGCTCTCTTATAGTAACAAAGAAAAAGGGCAGAAACGCAAGGCTGAAATGCTGCTTTTGTCTTCTTTCCATTCTTATCTATCATTGTTATTAACTTCCATGGTAGGTAATGGCCTTACATAGACACGTGTTTCAACAACCTTGCAGTCAACTCTTGTTAAGTTCAACCAAATCTGCCGGTCCCAACTGACTTCTAGTTTCTAGTTCCTGCTTTAGTTACTCAAGGTGGGTTGAATCCATCTTTTTTTCTCCTAAATAGATGTTGTAACTTGTAAACATGGTCATTTTTTAAAGCAAAATGATGTGGCATTTAATTTTATCATTACTTTTAGGTGCTAAAGGTATAGTTCACCAAAAATGAAAACTTGCTGGAAAATTTACTCATCTAATTTACTCAACTAATTTACTTACGCCATCCAAGATGTAGATGAGTTTGTTTCTTCACTAGAACAGATTTGGAGAAATTTAGCATATCATCACTTGCTAACCAGTGGATCCCTATGCAGTGAATGGGTGCCAGCAGCTGATAAAAAACATCACAATAATCCACATCAATTTATGACAACTTGTGAACATGCAAAAATGAGTTTGCAAGAAACAAATCAATTATTTAGATGTTTTTAATTCTAAAATATTGCTGAAATTCCAGCTTATTTTAGCTGGAAACAACAGTTTGAGTTTAAAATGTCTTAAATTCATTATTACAAATTTAAAATATTTGTTGCTTCACACAACATTTATTTATAGAGTCACCTGGATTACTTGAGGGTTATTGTGATGTTTTTATCAGCTGTTTAGACTCATTCTGACGGCCCCCATTCACTGCAGAGGATCCACTGGTGAACAAGTGATCTAATGCTGAAAATCTGTTCTGATGAAGAAACAAACTCATCTACATCTTAGAAGTTCTGAGGATGAGAACATTTTCATTTTTTGGGTGAACTATTCCTTTTTGGACACAGATGTGAGATCAGTGGTAGGAGAAACTTGAGATGCACCAGTCTTGAGATTGCTTCAATGCTGTCAGTAAAGTTTAGGTTTTATTGAAGTATCTGATAGGTTGTTGCTGTTATAATAAGTGGCATTTATCTGGGAGGGCTTTTACTATGTAATATATGTTGTAGAGTCAGGTAAATGGGGAACTTTATAGAAGGCGATACAGAAACATACTGATAATCCTGACATTTAATTTTGTACATAAATGGGAGAGATTGACTTGAAATGGTCACCGAAGGAAAACAAGGTGCAATACAGGGACAAGATGAACATTCCACACTCATTTTACACCAACATTGCTACACATTATTTTTTTTTATAATAAACTAAGCTTATAGAAACCCTAACAACTGATCGGTACTCCCATTTATTTAGTGTATAGCTTTTTTTGTTTTAATTTTAGGCAAATGTATAATTTACCATTTTATTCCCTCAGAAATCATCATACTCTTAAGGAAAAGTAGCTCACAACTGAAAAACATGATTTATTTGCCTTTTTTGTCTGTTCACATCACATTCATTGTAACAATAGAGTAAATGATTAGAAGGAAAAAAAACTGGTGAAAAGGATTTATAATATTCATTCATTCTAGGTCTGTGATCTGCATTTTCACACTCCTCAAATAAGATTGTTTAATTATATATTAAAGCCACTCTACATGCAATATAGATGTATGAACACTGTGTAACAACTGTGTGAGATTGACTATGCAGTGTTTGTGTTTGTCCTGTTGTTCCCTGAGCCTTGACAAATGCTGACTGATTATTTTGACTGTTCTTTCATTTGTAGTTTCCCAGTGACGCCAGCAAAGTGTTGTTTTTCAAAAAGAGGAGCATATTTGGTTGTTTGAATATGTTTTATTGGTACTAAAACCACATATCTCTTCCATGCCTGTTCTTTTGGCTGGTTTATTAATGATCAAAATCAACAGAAATGTGCCAAAATTGTAACGGGAAACACACATTCCTTCAAACTGGAAAATGAAATAGATATTTCTGTCATGAAACTGTACATAAATATTATGTAGATATACTGGGTCAGAAATAAATTATATTTTTTAAAAACTAGAAGATTCTATTCAAATTGACCTGTTATTCGTATAGGGAAGTCATGGATAAAAATGAAGAAATATAAGCTGATGAGTGTTTGTCAGAGATGGTCTGATTTCAGTCAGGTCTCTTATGGTGACCTGGATCATTTTGAAGTTTGTTAGAAGAGTAGCCTAACCTAAAAGTACTGCTTAAAACTGTGGAATGAATCCCCACACACATGAACATCTGGATATGTTAAGATCCACCTATTATACTGTCACTTTTCACAGTTACACACCTTGTATGCAAAAACACACCTGTCTGTTTTGTCTCCTTTTAATGTGTGTATTTTTTAGGTCCAGAAAAATGTACAATGTTTGTGTTTGTGTGTCTGAGAGAGAAATACCAGGACTCAAACTCAAATGGAAAGTGTGATAACTGTAAGTGCACTTTATCATCGCAGAACCAAAAAGATTTCAAAAAGGAACTGGAATCCTGACTGAGATTCTTTTGGTTTATGTTCCTTTCCTCAATAAATTAAACACAACTTTACCAGCTGTGGCTCAGTTTGTTTGTTTGTTTGTCCTCCATGTGTTCCTTTTAATTATTCTCCTGCTTTTTTTTTTTTCCTCTTTGGGGTGACTAATAAGACAAACCATGACAATTTTGTACAAAGACAAAAGGCCTTGGGCAAAGAACAGGAGGCAGAGGGAGTGAAAATGGAGATGGAAAGATTTATCGATCGATTGAAATGACGAGAAATGAAAATATTGTTTACGGAAAGTCATTTATGAGCCTAAAATGCTAATGCATCAACTGCAACAAACATTTTTAGAGATTTCCTGAGGGAGATGTTTGACTTCGTGTGTGTGTGTGTGTGTGTGTGTGTGTGAGTGAGAGAGTGTGTGTAAAAACAAGGGCCATGTGTGATGTCTTTACAGTAAAATAAAAGAACACCTGTGACAGCGAGTCGTGGAGAGTATGGAGTCGTGTTCTTCTAGATAATCAATGTCTTGTGTTTGTGTGTGTGTTGTAAGACCACAACAGATGCGTGATCATACATGCATCACAGTATGTGCATCACATGTTGATCAGCATGAAAACTGGTGAAGTGTGTGTACATGTTTATTTATGTGTGTGTGTGTGAGAGAGAGAGCGAGAGAGAGAGTCCTTGACAAATCTGTTTCTTTTAAACTTTGCCTTGTTTGTGAAACATGATCTGGTTTAATCAAGCAATGCTCTATCATATTCCTGTGTGATGGAGGGATGTGCTTTTGTTCTCCAGCTGTCTGCTGTCTTTTCACCTGACACTCTCCACAGCTAGAGGGAGAGCAGGAATAGTTGTAAAAAATTAATGTAACATCAGGAAAAAAAAACTGCACTCACAGTGATGACCGCATTGGGTCTGTACATGAACAATTCAGTGCTCAACATAAGCAATGAGTATTGAGGATAATACAAATAAAATAACCAGTAAAATATTTTGTAATTTTTGGTTTTAGAGTAAAAATGCATAAATTAAATTTATGCATTTAGCAGACGCTTTTATCCAAAGCGACTCACAGTGCATTCAGGCTATCAATTTTTACCTTAATTTTTACAATTTCTCCAAAATGTGGATCTCAGAAAATTAGAATATTGTGAAAAGGTTCAATATTGAAGACACTTGGTGCCACACTCTAATCAGCTAATTAACTCAAAACACCTGCAAAGGCCTTTAAATGGTCTCTCAGTCTAGTTCTGTATGCTACACAATCATGGGGAAGACTGCTGACTTGACAGTTGTCCAAAAGATGACCATTGACACCATGCACAAGGAGGGCAAGACACAAAAGGTCATTGCAAAAAAGGGCTGGCTGTTCACAGAGCTCTGTGTCCAAGCACAATAATAGAGAGGTGAGGGGAAGGAAAAGATGTGGTAGAAAAAGGTGTACAAGCAATAGGGATAACTGCACCCTGGAGAGGATTGTGAAACAAAACCCATTCAAAAATGTGGGGGAGATTCACAAAGAGTCGACTGCAGCTGGAGTCAGTGCTTCAAGAACCACTACGCACAGACATGGGTTTCAGCTGTCACATTCATTGTGTCAATCCACTCTTGAACAACAGACAGCGTCAGAAGCGTCTCGCTTCAAAAAGGACTGGCCTGCTGCTGAGTGGTCCAAAGTTATGTTCTCTGATGAAAGTAAATTTTGCATTTCCTTTGGAAATCAGGGTCCCAGAGTCTGGAGAAAAAGATGGGAGGCACACAATCCATGTAGCTTGAGGTCCAGTGTAAAGTTTTCACAGTCAGTGATGGTTTGCGGTGCCATGTCATCTGCTGGTGTTGGTCCACTGTGTTTTCTGAGGTCCAAGCTCAACACAGCCGTGTATGGGTATAATAATATTATGATGTTCTAACATATACAACCAGATGTGTCGTCCCATAATAGCAATTTTATTGTGAAGTATCTACTGCGAATGTCCTGCCTGAAGTTTCCAATCAAAATGACCATGGTGGTGTTCTGATAGATAAAGTCATATTAACAAATTGAGAAATGCTCATTATGTGATCTTCCGGAGTGATCCTCCTCCTCAGGTATGGATGAAAGAAACGGAGTGAAGCAGAATGATTCTATTCAGTCTCAAGGCTGTGAGCAGCAAGAGATGCGTCACACTGAGAGCTGTGGTGGTGGAAAGAAAGAAAGAAAGAAAGAAAGAGAGACTGAGAGAGAGAGAGGAGTGATGTTTGATCAGAGAAAAGGTCTGGGGTTACCTGAGTGCAGATGGAGGAAATGTTTACGCCACTGCAATTGTGCACTTTATGGAATCAGTTACGTGTTTTCCAGCATACATTTGTATCCAGCTATTGAAATCTCATATACTATCATTCAGTCTCCTCTCTTACTCAAGGTGGAAGTGCCATATTTGTAGCATTAAGTCAAATCATCACATAATTGCGTCAGAACAAAGATCACAGAGCTGTTATGTGTGTATTCCGCATCAGACATTAACAACCTCATTATGAATGTTAATGCAAGAAGTCTTTGAACTGTAGTGCCACACTGATAAGCAATCAGTGTTCTGACCTGAACAGTGACCAGTGTTCTGATGTGCCTTGAAGGCTGCACTTTCCAATAATACTTTTTTGGCATTTGTTGTCCTAGTTCCCAGAAGTGTACAAAAAAAGAGAGAGATTGGCTTTTATACTTTATAAAGTGCATTTTTGTGAGGACTCTGAATTCCAGAGTAGCAGCCCTGCCTATTAACTATAAGGGAAACCAAATTGTAAAAAGCTTCAGTCTCCAAGCTTGTTTCCCTCTTATGTCTATGTTCAAAAACCTCTTGAGAATTTCCACAAACGCAAAACTGTTTACTGGCTTCGTAAAAATTATGTTTTGTTGTGTAAGAATGGTAAAAGAATTCTCAATAAGAATGCATTATCATTCTGTGTGTGTGTGTGTGTGTGTGTGTGTGTGTGTGTGTGTGTGTGTGTGTGTGTGTGTGTGTGTGTGTGTGTGTGTGTTTTATATGGAGTAGTCTATAGAAAAACAAAATGAGTGATGCAGGCTTTGACCAATATTATGTAATTTTAATGTTGATGGTTTTCTTATTTTTCTCTGGAGCAATCATCTCTGGAGATTGATTTAGTCAATCCTTGTATTCTGTAAATAACTTCTTGATTACATGAGTGTGTAATTTCTTGTCACAGTATTGTGAATCCACTGTTGAACCTTCAGTTTATTCTTGAGGTGCAATCATGGATTTATTTGTTGTTTTATTATTTATATGTTAAAGGTATCATCACGTAATACCGTCTATATGTATTCCTTCAATCACATTGGCCCTAATTAACTTTTAACTTTTAGTTACATTAAAACTGTGGATGGTCTAAGATGGCCTTTTTTATGTGTGACTGTGAACTTATTATGGGCAGCATGGGCCGACTACAATCCTTTATCACAAGGTAATGAAATCCTGTCACAGTAATGTTCAGGCCTCCTCTGTATTTATATTTAATCGGCAGTTGTTCAGGTCTTAGTAAAACACCTCAAAGCTTCTTCATACATCCAGTCATCTCTGCATGTGGAAGGACAGGTATGTGGCACTAATGAGCCGCTTGGGTAACTAGTCTTCCCTTTCAGTTGGTAGTGACCTGGTTGGTCTTATGGTGACGGTGAGGAATTCCCCTCCGAGGAACCAACCTCCAAGGGCTCCTCCTTCTGCAGACACTTCGCATTCAGTGGAGTTGGCCAAGGAATGGGCTGAACACTCCCATGGGTTCCCACTTGTATCCTTCGGAGCAAGATGGTGGTCCAGGAGCGCCATCTCTTGCTGTGTCTGGCTGACATGAGAGAGACTGACAAGACTTCGTTTCTAAATGCCCCTGCGACCCAGAGATGGAGGAAGCTGCTCTTTCGGGAGATGGAGAACACACCACTGCCTACCCTGTAGGAAAGGCCGTGGTGGAGAATCTTTTGTTACATTTTTCCCCACCACTGACTTCATAGTCAGTGTTACCCAAAACCTTGGTAAAAGATCAATTTCTTCTATCTCTGGGTCCCCAGAGGGTATGGGAAATTATGGACGGGCCAGTGGGAGTCTGGCTAGTGCTGCCCAGTCCGTCTCATTGGCTTCTTCAGTCCATCTGATTCGGCTATGCGATATGGTTTGCCCGGGGGTCCAAGTTCAGGGGCTTCCACTTTACTTCTGTGAAGGCTGCAGAAGCTGCTGTCTTGCATGCAGAGATCGCAGTCCTTCTGGCGAAGTACGCAATAGAGCCGGTCCCTCCAGGCAAAATAAAGATGGGGTTTTACAGCCCTTACTTAACTGTACCCTAGAAGAACTGTCTAGCTGATTTGGAGATATTTCACTCAGGTAGACCTGTTTGCCTCTCCAGAGACCTCTCACTCCCAGTTGTTTTACTCCCTAACTGAGGGAACTCTCTGCACAGACACACTGGCACACAGCTGGCCAGAGGGCCTGCACAAGTATGCATATCCCCCAGTGAGCCTTCTTACACATAACTGTGCAAGGTCAGGCTGGACAAGAAGCAGGTCCTACTTGTGGTGCCTTACTGGCCCACTCACACCTTATCGCTGGAACTAATCCAGAACTATGGAAACTTCATGTCTGGTCCCTGGATAAAATGCGGAGGTTCTAGGTGTCCTACCCCAGGATGTAGTTGACACCATCACTTCGGTGAGAGCACCGTCTAAGGGAGGGGAAAGTAGAAGGGAAAGTGGAACCTGTTCGTCGAGTGGTGTTCTTCTCACTGGAAAACCCCCCGGAGATGCCCAATCAGGGTCATGCTTTCCTTTTTGCAGCAGGGGTTGGAGCGAAGGCTGTCTCCCTTCACCCTTAAAATCTATGTTGATGCAATTGCTGCTAACCACGACCCATGGAAGGGAAGTCACTAGGGAAACATGACTTGATTGTCAGGTTCCTTAGGGGGGCTAGAAGTTTAAATCCTCCCCAGCCCTCCTCTATACCCTCTTGGGACCTGTCTCTAGTGCACAACGCACTACAGCAGGGCCCATTTGAGCCTTTGCTTCATGAAGAGGGTAGGGGACCTGTATACATTTTCGGTCGACGAATCATGTATAGAGTTTGCCAACTGATTCAGAGTTAATAGTGAGGCCCCGGCCCGGCTATGTACCCAAGGTTCCCACTACTCCTTTCAGGGATCAGGTGGTAAACTTGCAAGCACTGCCCCCGTAGGAGGCAGACCCAGCCATATCCCTGCTTTGTCCCGTCCAATGCCTTGAGATGGTACGTAGACCAGACAGAAAGCTAACTTCAGATCAGCTCTTTGTCTGTTTCGGAGGCTGACAGAAGGGGAATGCCATCTCTGAGCGAGGATGGCCTAATGAATAGGTAAATCCATCACCCTGGCTTATATCAGGCACATATTATATACAGGCTGTTGGACAGTGTTTTCTCTACTTCCTGTTGGCCTTCTGTAGCTAATTGTAGATCCATGTAACTGTTTTAATTTTTTATTTATTTTTTTCACTAGAATCTTTATCTTACTATCACTCTCTGTTTTTTAAAGTGATAAAATATAACCTAATTCACACCATATTTCTGATATTATCGATCAATCTTATCAGATTAATTTTGATCGTTCACTTTTATTTTATACCCGTGAGTGCAGTACACCTGCAAAGCGTTAGCACTCGTTAGCTTGTCATTAGCGTTTTCATTTGAACCTATCGCTGTTTTCTTTTCTCCTCTCCTCTGTCCCGCTCCAGTTTTTCACAAGTTCATCAAACAAATGCATTAAGAATATTTCATCAAGCACGGTGAGTAATGGCTTCTCCTGCTATTATTATTTGAACCTCTTGCCACATGTACAGTTTATCTATCTCTGTCGCAGATGAGGGATTCACATGTTATAAATGCAGGGAAATGACCGAGAAGATTTCAGAATTAGAGACACGCATCCAAACTTTAATTGAGGACAGTAAGAATGTGAGGGCTCTAGATACGGCTTTGGATGCGTCTAGCTCAGGGATTCCTGTACATTGTTCGGTTCCGGCAACAGAGCCCCTGCAGCAGGGCAACTGGGTGACAGTGAGGCAGCATAGTCGTGGGTCAAAACACCGCTCTTCTGTTCCGATCAAAACATTAAACAGGTTCTCCCCACTCAGTGATGCACCCACTGAGAAACCTGATGAAAGTGCTCTAGTTGTTGGTGATTCTATTGTACGGAACGTGAATATAGAGACACCAGCCACCATAGTCAATTGTTTACCGGGAGCCAGAGCATCTGACATCTTGGCAAATTTAAAAGTGCTGGCTAATGCTAAACGTAAATACAGTAAGATTGTTATTCATGCCGGCGCTAATGATGTTCGACTTCGCCAGTCGGAGATCACTAAAAATAACATTAAAGAGGTGTGTGAACTTGCAAGCATGATGTCAAACACTGTAATATGCTCTGGTCCCCTCTCTGCTTACCATGGTGACGAGATGCATAGCAGATTGTCATCAGTCAATGGCTGGATGTCTAAGTGGTGCCCACAGAATAACATAGGATTCATAGACAATTGGACGAGCTTTTGGGGCAGACCTGACCTGTTGAAAAGAGATGGTCTTCATCCCTCCTGGGGTGGCGCCACTCTTCTCTCTAGAAATATGGCAAATAGTCTTAGTGTTTATACTTGACTAACTGGGGCCCAGGTAAGGAAGCAGACAGACTGGCTAAACCGACCATCTGCTAGCTGCCTCACGTCACAGAGGTCAGCTAATTCTCAGCACATAGAGACTCTTTCACATAGATATCACACTATAGAGACTGTGTCTGTTCCCCGAACTAGAAAATACAAAAAACGTCCAAACCAAGTTAAGATTAATAATTTAATTGAGGTTCGACAAATAAAAAACAGATGCAATATGGATAAACAAATGATAAAGCTTGGCTTATTGAATATCAGATCCCTTTCTACGAAAACACTTTTTGTAAATAATATGATCACTGATCATAATATGGATGTGCTCTGTTTGACAGAAACCTGGCTAAAACCTGATGATTACATTATTTTAAATGAGTCCACCCCCCAAGATTACTGTTATAAACATGAGCCGCTTCTAAAAGGCAAAGGGGGAGGTGTTGCTTCAATTTATAACAACGTTTTCAGGATTTCTCAGAGGGCATAACTCGTTTGAAGTAATGGTGCTTCATATAACATTATCCAGAGAAACAAATGTTAATGATTAATCCCCTGTTATGTTTGTACTGGCTACTGTATACAGGCCACCAGGGCACCATAAAGACTTTATTAAAGAGTTTGGTGATTTTACATCCGAGTTAGTTCTGTCTGCAGATAAAGTTTTAATAGTTGGTGATTTTAATTTCCATGTTGATATTGAAAAAGATGCATTGGGATCAGCATTTATAGACATTCTGAACTCTATTGGGGTTAGACAACACGTTTCAGGACCTACTCATTGTCGAAATCATACTCTAGATTTAATAGTGTCACATGGAATTGATGTTGATAGTGTTGAAATTATGCAGCCAAGTGATGATATCTCAGATCATTATTTAGTTTTGTGCAAACTTCATATAGCCAAAATTGTAAATTCTACTTCTTGTTACAAGTATGGAAGAACCATCACTTCTACCAAAAAAAAAGACTGCTTTTTAAGTTATCTTCCTGATGTATCCACACAATTGACATTTCCCAACACCACAGCAGTAATGACTTTATGAACTACTTTACTTCTAAAATCGATCCTATTAGAGATAAAATTGCAACCATTCAGCCGTCAGCTACAGTATCGCATCAGACAGTGCACTATAGACCCCCTGAGGAACAGTTCCACTCATTCTCTACTATAGGAGAGGAAGAATTGTATAAACTTGTTAAATCATCTAAACCAACAACATGCATGTTAGACCCTATACCATCTAAGCTCCTAAAAGAGGTGCTTCCAGAAGTCATAGATCCTCTTCTGACTATTATTAATTCCTCATTGTCATTAGGATATGTCCCCAAAACCTTCAAACTGGCTGTTATTAAGCCTCTCATCAAAAAACCACAACTTGACCCCAAAGAACTAGTTAATTATAGACCAATCTCGAATCTCCCTTTTCTGTCCAAGATACTAGAAAAGGTGGTATCCTAAAATAGGACCTAAAAACTCTGCTTGTAATAACCTAGAACACTGTCTAAGACTTGATGGTTGCTCTGTCAATTCTTCTTCGTCAGTTAGGAACCTAGGTGTGCTATTCAGAACTCAGGCAATTTGATAATACCTAGAATATCAAAATCAACTGCGGGCGGCAGATCCTTTTCCTATTTGGTGCCTAAACTCTGGAATAACCTACCTAACATTGTTCGGGAGGCAGACACACTCTTGCAGTTTAAATCTAGATTAAAGACCCATCTCTTTAACCTGGTTTACACATAACATACTAATATGCTTTTAATATCAAAATCCGTTAAAGGATTTTTAGGCTGCATTAATTAGGTAAACCCAGGGCCGGATTAACCATACGGGCAACTGGGCAATTGCCCAGGGGCCCAAGACCTCTAAAGGGCCCAGGGCAGCATGGGCACGAGCAAAATACTGTATCTGGTAATCTCCCGCTTTACATTAAACAAACTGTCAACACGGGCTTTTGCGCTGCACAGAGAGACGTTGCGCTGCCTATGACTTTGAACGTGAGTTGAGAGCGGTTGAGAGTCAGTCTCATGCGGAATGACCAATGAAGAGAGGGCCTCAAGTTAAGACCCTCTCCTCATTGGTCAGTCGCATGAGGTTGGTCAAATGTTACGCCGAGCGGGTTACGTCAGGGGTTGCTACAACAGAAAAAAATCTGACATGGAGAAGCTAAGTGGGAGCGCAAAGCGGAAATTAAAAAAGGAAAAGGACATCAGAAACGCAGAAAATATAAAGTATATACCTAAAATAGGTAATTTCTTCACTCCTGTTAATGTTGCCGACAGTTCTGTTAAGTCAGCTTCCGTCAACGACGAGGACAACTCAGCTAGCCAGGACTTTTCTACAAGATGCCAAATGAAAGCAAACATGCACTTCCTCATTATTTAGGATTAAAATTGTGTGTTTTGCCAGGTTTTGTAGTATTTATTTTTATCTTGTCTTCTAGAGAGAAATTGTGTCACAGACACGGCTCTGCACTTTCTATTTTAGCTATTGGACATGAACTTGTTAGTGGCCTTGATTTTGAAGATGTTATACTGTACACCAGTTTGCACAGTCAAAGTCCAGAAAAAAGCCATTGTAAGATGTGTTTGCCAAATGAAGGCATTTCAAATTCAAACATGCACTTCCTCATAATTTAGGACTAAAATTGTGTGTTTTGCCAGATTATGTAGCATTTATTTCTGTCTTGTCTTCTTCAGAGAAATTGACAGAGGTGCCAGCTTTATTAAAATGCTGTATATTGTTGTGGAGGGATAACTGGCAGATTTCAAATTGTTTGTGTTGGACTAATAACTTGATTGCCTTGTTGAATTCTGAGGAAACAGGGTCACCCTGTCAGGGTGATTTCTGCTTAAAATGAGCTGAGGGCCAAAATGTTTCTAGATGTGTTGTCTGTGGTCTTCTGTTATAGCTATATCAATTCAATACATTTCTATTGGGAATAAATGTTGTTAAATAAACAATGGTTTGAAAGTGGTTGCTTATTTATTCATTTTTGTGAAAATGGAGGATATTTCCCTCCCTCTCAATGTAGTGGGTCAATTTTACCAGATTATACAGATGCTGATGTGTTTTGTTTTCATAGCATCATATGTGAGTGAATGTCTTTGATAGGGGACATAGTAGTGCATTTGTAGTTCTATGAGCATTTAAATATTTGTAAATCAAAATACACCTGATGACAGTTAGAATTTGAAGTATTGAGTATATTTACTGTATATTACAGTAATATATTCTGTATATGACCATATTATGGTGATCCTGGGGTTGTGATGATGGGGCCCTTGAATATTGTTGCCCAGGGTACAACAAAGTGTTAATCTGGCCCTGGGTAAACCGGAACCGGGAACACTTCACATAACACCCTATGTATTTGCTACATCATTAGAAGAATGGCATCTACGCTAATATTTGTCTATTTCTCTCTTATTACGAGGTCACCGTAGCCACCAGATCCAGTCTGTATCCAGATCAGAGTGTCACTGCAGTCACCCGGATCCAGTACGTATCCAGACCAGATGGTGGATCAGCACCTAGAAAGGACCTCTACTGCCCTGAAAGACAGCGGAGACCAGGACAACTAGAGCCTCAGATACAGATCCCCTGTAAAGACCTTGTCTCAGAGGCCCACCAGGACAAGACCACAGGAAACGGATGATTCTTCTGCACAATCTGACTTTGCTGCAGTCTGGAATTGAACTACTGGTTTCGTCTGGTAAGAGGAGAACTGCCCCCCCAACTGAGCCTGGTTTCTCCCAAGTTTTTTTTCTCCATTCTGTCGCCGATGGAGTTTCGGTTCCTTGCCGCTGTCGCCTCTGGCTTGCTTAGTTGGGGTCACTTCATCTACAGCGATATCGTTGTCTTGATTGCAAATAAATGCACAGACACTATTTAACTGAACAGAGATGACATCACTGAATTCAATGATGAACTGCCTTTAACTTTCATTTTGCATTATTGACACACTGTTTTCCTAATGAATGTTGTTCAGTTGCTTTGACGCAATGTATTTTGTTTAAAGCGCTATATAAATAAAGGTGACTTGACTTGACATGGTGTGCCCTGCCCACTCAGGTTGTGAGCCCACTTTACTGGAAGTGTTGCTTCCTCCTGGGCGCTGGCGCGTGGTGCCTCATTGACAGATATTTGTAGAACTGCAGAATTGGCAACCCCCAACACGTTCGTTAGATTCTATAATCTTCCTGTGGAGCTGGAATCCTCCTGTGTTCTCACCTCTAACAGGTAGAAGCACTGAGAGGCCCCGGTTTAGTGTCGACTTGCTAAAACTGCTCCAGAGAGTCTGTACTGTAGACCCTGTCGGGCTCCTCCATCCTCTCGGCAGCCAGACGTGGCAGAACATCTGGTGTAATGCCCTCACTTGGTGAATCTGTGAGAGCCGGTAGAGTGCTGGGTTCCATATGTAAAGACCTAAGTGGATCCCATATGTTCATACATAACCGAGATGTTCTAATGAATAAAAATTTGTGTGGCCTGCTGAAATTAATGGCAAGAACAGGGACTTGTTCTTCTAAATTTCAACTTTATGATTCAGGACAAGAAAAAGTATATAAAGCTGACAAGATGTAATCTTTAAGACTGAGAGGGAGAGAGAGAGAGAGAGATTATATATAAAATTTCAGTCACTGTGGATAAAAGATTTATCTCATAGATATACAGTACTTCATGTCTGTTGATTTCACCTAGAGTATGAACGACTTGGCTTTGAAAAATTATGCATAGCTTCTGTTTGATGTGTCATGCATATTGTCATGTCTAGAAATGAATTATTATGCTAGAAAAGAACGTGGATTAAAAAGTTACCACTAATGTTTTTCAATGAACCGCTATTTAAATTTGAGTTATAAATTATCTGCTGATAATACTCAATAATATTTGATAATTCAATAATTCAATAATATTCATAATATCAATATTTCAAAATACATTCCAGTCATATACAATTTCTTCACTAAATGAGCACACATTCTATTCTAAGGCAGTATTATAATTTGTCGCACACATTATCATTGCGATAGGCATATATCTCTTATCTCTCTAACTTCTACGGAATGTTGAGCTCCATACAGCAGGCTTCAGTCTTGACTCATGGCTATTTCTGTGCCACTCAGACATACACAAACACAACCCAGGACTCTGCAGTGATGCAAGGCTATAAATGCTGATAGAAGTTGCCTAGAAAGTCTCCTGAACTTGACCCGAGCGCATACTTTTGGGAATGTTTACTCCACAACTGTTACTTCCGACTATCTGTCCCATAAGCGCTGGACCTATGGAAAGCCTTTGTAACATTTAATCTATAAGCTGTACTAGTATCTTTTTTCAAGTTACTAGTACTTATTTTTAGATACTAGTATCTTTTCCATTTAGTACTAATACTTATTCATTAAGTACTATTGCTTATTTTGTAGGCACTAGTGCTTATTCTTTAGATACTACTGTCTATTGTAAAGTTACTAGTACTTATTCATTAGATACTAGTACTTAATATTGGATACTAGTACTTATTCATAAGATACTAGTGCTTATTTATTAGGTACTAGTACTTATTCATTAGATACTAGTACTTAATATTGGATACTAGTACTTATTCATAAGATACTAGTGCTTATTTATTAGGTACTAGTACTTATTCATTAGATACTAGTACTTATTCATTAGATACTAGTACTTATTCATTAGATACTAGTACTTATTTATTAGATGCTAGTATTTATTTATTAGACCCTAGTACTTATTCATTAGATACTAGTACTTAATTCAATAGTGACTAGTAACTTTATATTGTTACTAGTAACAAATGTAACATTTTTGCTATTGACTTCTATGGGGTTCCGCCATTGAGATATTAACTATTGAGTTTTGACTAGTATGTATTCCACTAGTGACTAGTACTTCATTTTTATGTACTAGTAGTTATTTTGTACTAGTATGTATTTTTTAGATACTAGTACTCATTCATTAGATGCTATTACCTATTAAATAGACACTAGTACTTATTCATTAAATACTAGTACTTATTATTAGATACTAGTTATCAATTAGATACTAGTACTTATTTTTTAGATACTAGTACTTACTAGTACTTTTTCATTAGGTACTAGTGCTTATTTAATAAAAACTAGTTCTCATTCATTAGATACTAGTTAGGCTACCTATTAGATAGATACTAGTACTTATTTAATAGATACTAGTACACATTTATTAGATTTTCTAAATGTTACTAGTATGAATTTTTATTTTACTAGTAATTTTTTTGTTGAACTCTACTGTAGCCATTTGGACTAGTCATAACATAAGACGAGTAAAAAAGCAGATCTGACTAGTAACATAAGAATAGTTACTAGTAGTGATTAAAAAAGGTACCAGTGTCTAAAGAATAAGAACTAGTACCTAATGAATAACTACTAGTATCTCTTAAATAAGAACTAGTATCTAATGAATAAGTACCAGTATCTTAAAAATAAGTACTAGTATCAAATTAATACTTACTAGTAATATTTAAATAGATACTAGAAACTATTGCAATAATTACTAGTCAGAAATTAAAAGATGATTTCAAAAACAGAATAACTCCGAGTCCCTGTTCTTTTGGAGATATCTTCAACCTCATTAAGAACAAGTGAGAATGCATTTGGAGATATCTTCATTTAAACAGATCATTACATAAACATGAGTACCTCTCCATGGTCCAATCAGAGTCCACATGGTAATACAATATGCAGAATAGATTTGCATTAGGATTGCATTTTAAACTTTATTCTTATAAAAATACGCACGATGGTTTGAAGAGCAGAGATAAAAGCATATATTGTCGCAGTCATTGTTTATTTTCATCAAGTTTCATCAGTAAAACATCTATCTGAATGTTATTCAGCTACATCTACAACGAAAGCTGAAATTCCTGGAACTTCATCAGTGAGTCTCACTTGTGGAGTTTCTGCACGAGGGCGCCCTCCGGCGACGAGTATGAATTTAAAAAAAAAATTAATTGAGTACTCATTATTGCTTGCAAAACCCTAATTTGAGTTAAATAGCTAAAATAATTAAGAACTTTGAGGTAAAAATTTGCAATTCCTTACGTTCTTCTCCGGGGTAAAGAAGTGTGCATTTTTGCAGCTATATTTATTATTATATTTATTCTTATATAGGCTACTCAGTTTTGTATATTATAGTGAAATAGTGTTATTACAAAAGTAATATTCGTTATTTTGTTTAGTGTTTTTATTTAGAAATAATAACCATAACCATTATTAGTTTTGTTGATACATATATATATATATATAATTAAAAAAAAAAACACTGGGCAAAATTGTGCAGCCCTACAAGTACAGCAAACCTGGTGTTTTAATAAATTAAAATTTTTATTAATACCTTTTGGCCTTCTTTTCAAATAAAGGAAATGTTTGTCTGAAAACTACAAGGTTTGGATTTTGGGTGCCCTGTACAGAATATTAATGTAAAAACATTCAGTGTCTGCAGCACCAGTGTGTCCTGTACTGAATATTAATGTAAAAACATTCAGTGTCTGTAGCACCATTGTGCCCTGTACAGAATATTAATGTAAAAACATTCAGTATCTGCAGCACCAGTGCTACAGTCATGCCCAAAAATATGGACACCCTTGGTAAATATGATCAAAGAAGGCTGTGAAAATTAATCTGCATTGTTAATCCTTTTGATCTTTTATTCTTTTATTCTGGATTAACAATGCAGATTAATTTTCACAGCCTTCTTTGATCATATTTACCAAGGGTTTCCATATTTTTGGGCATGATTGTATGTGCAAAAAGTAATAATAATAATAATAATAATAAAGTTAACATACAGCTCGTGTATGATATTTATTGTTTTTAATGGAGGAAAAATAGGAAAATAACAGCTAATAAAATTGGTATCTCCATCCTGCCACCAGAGGTCACTCAAACACCAACAAACACATTAGGCTACTATATTTACGAAATTACAGTTAAAAAACTGACAAAAATACGTTTTCTATGTGCTTATGTACAAATAATTGTTTCTTTTCTATTTGGTTTTCTAAAAAAAAGTACATCCATCTTGTTTCAGTTTCCTGTTTAATCTCTCTCCTATATGTTGATGGCTCATTAATATTCAACATACAATTACCATACTGGGCAGAAATGCAAAAGTACAAGTATCTATTAAGTTCAGGATATCTCTGGTCTAAAAAGTTACTAGTAACTAAAAAATAAGTACTAGTTCTATTTTTTGTTAACACGAATAGTTTAATTAAATACTAGTCACTATTGGAATAAGTACTAGTATCTAATGATTAAGTACTAGTATCTAATGAATAAGTACTAGTAACTTTACAAAAGACACTAGTACCTAAAGAATAAACACTAGTACCTGAAGAATAAGCACTAGTGCTTAATGAATAAGCACTAGTACCTAATGAATAAGTACTAGTACTTAATGGAAAAGATACAAGTGTCTAAAAAATAAGTACTAGTAACATGAAAAAAGATACTAGTACAGTTTATAGATTAAATGTTACAAAGGCTTGCCATACTGGACCTGCTCTTGTGACTCTCGGCTCATGCGCGCCCTCTATAGGACAAACTATGCACTTACCTTTGATTATTGATGCCGTTGCTGTTTACATAAAACTAATGAATTTGGTTATATATTATCATATTTGAGTTTGAAGAGTTGTTATTATCGCATTTGCCTCTCTTTCAGCTTGATTTCTCTTCTTCCTTCACAGCATATCTACCTCTGGTGTGAGAGGTGTGAAAGTGTTTTTTTGGTAACTGTGCTGAGGGCTACTGTATGTGGGTCATTCCTGTTATGCAGTAGTTTTGTGTCTCCAAAATCCATTTTAAAAGAAGTAATAACAAATATTACTGGTATTTCTTCTTCTTCTTCTTCTTCTTCCTTCATTGCCATAAACATTTCTTAAGAATTTTTTAAAGAATATTCATGGAAATATAATTTTCTATTGATAATCAGTTATGATTTTCCCTGCCCTTAATTTTGTTCTCCATCCCGTTAGTCATTTGTAATATCCCATTAACTAACCAAAGCCTTGTCCTTAATGACATCATCCTCCAGGATGTGACATCATTTTGGTGGGAAAACAACAGCACAACCATAAGTATGAGCAATGGGTTTGATTAACTGTGTCTTGTTTTATTATATTCGAGTGCCTCACAACAAATTTCCTGTTTTAATAAAATTCTAGACATATAGGATATCAACATTTTAACTAGTTTAAATTTTAAACTTATTCATGTTTAAATGTTTGAGCAAAGTTTCTGTAACCGAGTTTTTATAGAAATATGTCCTTAACATAAAAAAGCAGAAGCAATCATAAAGTGCAAGGCAAACGTTCACACGTGTGTGTGTGTGTGTGTACCTGGTAATCCCTACGTTATAGGGACCAAATGTCCCCACAAGGATAATAATACCCAGTAAATCCCCATAAGAAAAACAGTTTATAAATCATACAGATATAAGTTTTTTTTTTGTTGTTGTTGTTGTTGTTGAAAATTTTAAAATGCAGAAAGATTTGTGTGATGGTAAGGTTTGGAGGTAGGGTTAGGGTAATCAAATAGACAATTCAGTTGGTGCAGTAGCCTATAAAAACCATTACACCTATGGAATGTCCCCAAAAGTCCCATAAAACAGGGACTTATGTGAGGATCCTGTTTGTGGACTTTAGTTCGGCTTTCAACACCATCATCCCAACAACCCTCCAGACCAAACTGACCCAGCCATCTGTTCCTAGCTCTATCTGTCAGTGGATCACCAGCTTTCTGACAGATAGGCAACAGTTAGTGAGACTGGGGAAATTCATGTCAAACAGCTGCTCCACCAACACTGGTGCCCCTCAGGGATGTGTTCTCTCCCCTCTGCTCTTCTCCCTGTACACCAACGACTGCACCTCTAAAGACCCCTCTGTCAAGCTCCTGAAGTTTGCAGACGACACTACAGTCATCGGCCTCATCCAGGACGGTGACGAGTCTGCTTACAGACAGGAGGTTGAGCAGCTGGCTGTCTGGTGCAGTCTTAACAACCTGGAGCTGAACACGCTCAAAACAGTGGAGATGACTGTGGACTTTAGGAGAAACCCCCCTGCACTTTCCCCACTCACCATCATGAACAGCACTGTAGCTGCAGTGGAGTCATTCAGATTCCTGGGAACCACCATCTCTCAGGACCTGAAGTGGGACAATCACATTGGCTCCATTGTGAAAAAAGCCCAACAAAGGTTGTACTTCCTTCGCCAGCTGAGGAAGTTTAACCTGCCACAGGAGCTGCTGAAACAGTTCTACTCAGACGTCATTGAGTCTGTCCTGTGTACTTCAATAACTGTCTGGTTTGGTTCAGCTACAAAATCAGATATCAGAAGACTACAGAGAACTGTTCGGACTGCTGAAAGGATTATTGGTGCTCCCCTGCCCACCCTCCAAGAACTGTACACATCCAGAGTGAGGAAAAGGACTCAGAAAATCACTCTGGATCCCTCACATCCAAGTCACCCCATCTTTGAACTTTTGCCATCTGGCCGGCGCCTCAGAGCCGCAAATACAAGAACAGCAAGGCACAAGAATAGTTTCTTCCCCCAGGCAATCTACCTCATGAACAGTTAAATGTTTCCCACTTAAACGTATGCTTATGCAAAAATGTGCAATATCCTTATATTTATTTGTTACCCCTCCATCCTAGAACATTCCTGCATCTCACTCAATCCTATTCCATTATCATTTATAGCACAATTGTTTATACACTTATTTATTTGCCAATTTGTAAATCTCCTGTAAATATTTTTTTTTTTTTGTCTGTGTGTTGTTGTCTCTGTTTACTGGAAGCTTATGTCACTAAAACGAATTCCTTGTATGCGAAAGCATACTTGGCAATAAAGCTCTTTCTGATTCTGATTCTGATTCTGATTCTGATTCTAATAGGAATATCTGTGTATGCATGTGCGTGTCAGTTTTATTATACTGTTTTATATCATCAATGCAGCTAATAATGCAGTATGATGTTAAATTTGCATCTAGATTATTATTCTGTATTTAAAATGTTTAAAGAAATACTTTGTGTCATAAGAGAGCAGTGTGATGAAAATATTTAATCAGGGAACTTGAGTCACATTGTCATCTCCATTATCATTGTCATTAGGCCTAGATGTCATGCGCTGTGACTGTGAAGCCAACAGGATGCTTGACAGCGATCTAGACCTTTAATAGGCTTAATTCACTAAAGGGGTAGTTCTCCACAAATGTTAGTTATTATTTACTTGGTCTAACTGCTACACAGAAAAAAAATTGCAAAAGGGTTTACAACATCACGTTTTTCTCCCTCTGTGTTCTCATTTCTGATTTGAATATAACAGAGTGACATTAGCATGGTTATTTTCAGTGGAGCAGACTCTAGATGAGTATTTTAGTGGTGTAAAATGGAGGTAATACAGTGCTCCAGTGCACTGAAATAGAGTAATCTGCCAATTCAAGTTAAAGCTACAGGAAATGGATCTGATCCCGAAGTAGGTCAAGGAAATATACAGAGACCCATAAAACAGCCATAAAATTAATAAGCAAATAATTCAGTCAGTGCAGGCATTGCATCTCTAACTGTGTTATGTGTGTGTTTGTGTTTTATTGAAGAACAAAAACTCCAATGTGAATACTTTGTTGGATATTAACAATTGCGGATACTTGATATTTAATGACAGCAGAGACAAATAGCATTTTATTGTTTTAACGGCTTCAGTGCCAGAATTGGGGTTATTGCGTTGTCATAGCAGTTGGGGTTTTGCAGCCTTGCAGATGTTTTGGGTAGTTCTGAACTGATTCTGTTCTGTCCTACAGTGGGCCAGTGAAAACAGGACCCACCCATCAGTGTGTTTGTGTTCAGGCCCAGGACCTGCTATTGCACTGAAGCACAGGGCCAGAATCTGATCTGGGATCAGATACAGTCAAATGAACTTTAAGACCCCCTTTACACAGTTAGTTCATGTGACAGGAATGCAATAATCCATCTATTCAGAAACATAGTGTTCTTGTCATGATCTGCCTGGCAAGCAGTGTCCAATTTTTTTTTATTATCGTAGATATAGAGAGAAAGATATATTTTTATTCATTAATATTATCATTAATATTATTTAATACATAATAATTATTATTTCACAGAATAAAAATGTTCAGTGCAGGTGAATAGGTTGTATAACTTGGCAGAACAATTAAGTTACACAAATCTTCAAGGCCCTTAAAGTTGACTGTGAATCTGCGAGCGTCAGTGCCTGTATGTGTTTTTGTAATTGACAAGTGCAGAGCACCCAGAAAAAAAGTCAACCATTCAATATTTAAGAGCATTAATAAACCATCAAATTAAAATTCGCGTTGATTTAGATTATGCAGGGCTCAAGGACCATTTCTGAAGTGGTTTCTCAAGTCATCACTGCACATTAAGTGGCTCTAAAGGTTTGGATTACATTACATTGCACTTAGTGTACATTTATCTTGTGCTTTGATAAAAACGTTTAACAATAGGAGACTAGAAAGTATTTTACATTTGCATAATATATAAATCAAAAATATATTTAATGTTCTGTTTTTTTTTTAATATAAAATCTCATTCTGCATGCAATGTCTTACCATCAATAACAATAGAAAAATACTTTCAAAAATATCCCTTTTTTTTTTAGCTTCAGCTGTAATTGTGTTCTTTCCCCCCCTGCTCTTTAGAACCGTTTTTAAAACCTTAAAAACCATCACTGATATAATCTCACACACATGGAAACACATGCAGAGGTGCCAGCACAGAACGCTCTGAATAGGCCATTCATCTTGGTGACATGCACACACATGGATTCTGCAGCTATAAAAACACCAGCAACATGTCTATGTCTGCATATGCAATCTGTCAATGTTTTGTTTTTTTGAGAGTCTGCTAACCAGAAAAGTTTAATGAATTTGATCAGACTTTAAAGAACTTTGTCTTGTTTTTTACTTTTAAGTCTATCCAAAGACTGATTGAAACTCTATATCATGCCTTACAAGCCTCAAGAGTTCCAGAAAGACCGACAATCGGTGTAGAAAACTATCAGAACACAGACAATCAAACCTTGACACATAATAACAAACAGTAAGTATTATGGCCACCTGGCTATTTGGATCTCAAACAAAGTGTTCCTCAGTTTTCACACAGAAACCACCTCGATGGAAACTGTTTCTAAACAACACACAGACATATTCTTTACCCTTTGTATTGTGGCCATCACAAACTCACAATCATTCTGATCTCAAAAACAGTTCTCCACCATGACAATAGGTTCCCTGTCAAAGGCCTCATTGAAATATAGACAAACCCTATGAGCACTGCCCATGACCATTGACCGTGATCTCCTAATCTGGGGACCTTTAGCGGAAGAAACATTACTCTTCCTGTTCCCCTGGGAGTGCTGGATACCATGACAAACCTACAGTGATCTTTACCTCATCTGACAGCATCCAAATGCTCTAAAATGCTTCTAATCTCAGCACTAGAGCTCTTGTGGGCTGTTAGTCTGAAGGATAACTTTACAGCAGCGATGGCTTCACTAAACTACGTGAGCCAAAAACAATCCACACTAAGGTTGCAAGGGACACACAATACTGTACATACCATCTCAAAATATTCATTGAGGTGTCACAACAGCCCTCCAAAACAAGCACACAGCTTCAAAAGTGTTCATCTACAGTTATATTTAGTCTTCCAGTAGATATATAGTGCAAAGGTCTGTATTTATGAGCGTGATCTGGTTCTGCATTTAAGGCTGGAGGCCAGACACATGAACTAATACTGATTTAGGATCAGGTTGTTTTATGTGACCAGTATTAAAACTGATTTTAGATCAGTTATTTATTTTAAAAATATAATGGAACTCAGACATGTTGATGAGTTTTGCTAAAGGTCACCTTAGGTTATGTGTCCAAGCAATAGTTGGACTTCTGGATTTAGTTTAACAGGGTTTTTTTTGTAACACACTTATGTACACTTTTGAAAACTGCACTTTGAAATGATTCAGAATTACAAGGACATTGAAGTACATTTTAAATCATTGTTTTAATAATCTTTAAATATGTTGGCATCAAATAACATACTAAAGCAGACGTTAAATAATTGATTATATTACTGAAGTGTGCAGTTTGATATTACATTTAAAGTTCTTTTTTTTATTATTATTGCAGCTTAATCATTATGAATGTGTAATTGCAAATATATTTAAATGCATGACGTACATATTTCAGTAGATCATTAAACTATATAAATGTTTGTCAGTGCATTTGGCAGTTAACCATATTTCAAAACTAATTTCTGCTAATTGCATTTAATATGTATTTATTATAATACATTTTCCTTTTATTGTTAATAATATGAAAACATTCAGTTTACACTCAGGTGTTCATTTGTAGCATATTATATCTGTAACAAGTGCTCTTTTTAAAAAGTATGTTAAAGTATACTTCTTTTTAAACTGACTGCTATCCGATAATGCCATCTTTTCATAGAAAACCAATTTCAGACAAAGACATTGTTAAATCTAGGCACAGGAAATGAGTTTTGACCTAATTTTGTATCCCCTCCAGATTGTTGCCATGGCTGCTCAAGCTAGATTATTAAAACCCTGTCAGCATTAGTAATCATCAGCTTGTTCTTGTCAGGAGAAAGCAGGCTGGATTCAGGTGCGGGTAAACTCAAGGCTTTATTCACAAAGCGGAGACAGAGAAGAAAGAGTCACGCTCCACAGGTTTCACTCGCAGTGACAGGATGAACAGCAGATGAGTCACGTTTCATAGGATTCACTCGTAGTGACAGGATGAACAGCAGATGAGTCACGTTTCATAGGATTCACTCGTAGTGACAGGATGACCAGCAGATGAGTCACGTTTCACAGGATTCACTCGTAGTGACAGGATGAACAGCTGAAGCTACTAGGAGCTCTGGGCTTGTAAGAACTAGAGCAGAGAAATAAGCCAAACACACTGGAGCCTGAGGACAAGACACGACAGGGTGAGTACAAAGAACTGCTGGATGATCGGAGCTATTGGAACGAATAACAACAGTCTGACAATAGACAGAGAAACACAGGGAATAATAAAGGGGAAAAAATTAGAAGGACATAGAGAACAGGTGGCGAGCAATTATGGTTAACCACGGGGAACAAGGGAGGCGGGGAAAACACAAACAGGCAGACGTGGTGAGCAGTCACCATCCCAACACACACCCACACCAAAAAGACAGGTGATTAGCCCCGAGACCCGACAGTACCCCCCCTCCCAGGAGCGTCACCTGGCGCTCTAGGAAGGGGCCTACCTCGATGCCGCCGGAAGTCCTCAATCAACGAACGGTCCAGAATGTCCCGGGACGGCACCCAAC
Organism: Carassius carassius; assembly: GCF_963082965.1. Taxonomy (NCBI): domain Eukaryota; kingdom Metazoa; phylum Chordata; class Actinopteri; order Cypriniformes; family Cyprinidae; genus Carassius; species Carassius carassius. The sequence goes on along the minus strand of NC_081772.1, from coordinate 15,690,803 downwards.
ACCTCTCCTCTGGACCATACCCCTCCCAGTCCACAAGATACTGAAACCCCCTGCCGCGGTGCCGCTCATCGAGTAATCTCTTAACCGTATAGGTAGGAGATCCATCCACAAGACGAGGGGGTGGGGGGGTGGGGCGACTGCAAGCAGGATTAAGGGGGGAAGAGAACACAGGCTTGACCCTGGAAACATGAAACACCGGGTGAACCCGACCAAGAGTAGGAGGGAGCTTGAGCCTGATCGCCACCGGACTAACCACCTTGGTGATGCGGAAAGGCCCAATGAATCTGGGTGCCAGCTTACGAGAAGGCGCCCGGAGAGGCAGATCCTTGGTAGAGAGCCAAACCCGTTGACCACACACATAGGTAGGAGGAGAGGACCGGCGACGATCAGCTGCAGCCTTGGTTCTGTCAGAGGCTTGGACCAAAATCCTCCTGACTCTCTCCCAGGTGCGACGGCAGCGCTGGACGAAAGCCAGGGCGGATGGAACCGCTGCGTCGGGTTCCTGTGATGGGAACAGAGGTGGATTATAACCAACAGCACACTCAAAAGGGGACATACCTGACGCGGCCGCAGGAAGGGTGTTATGGGCGTATTCTGCCCAGGAGAGCTGCTGACACCAGGAACTCGGATTGTTGGATGCTAGACAGCGGAGCATTCTTCCTAGATCCTGGTTGGCCCGCTCACACTGCCCATTGGTCTGAGGATGAAAACCAGATGACAGACTAGCAGAGGCCCCAATCTGTCTACAAAATTCCCTCCAGAACCGGGAGACGAACTGGGGACCCCTATCAGAAACCACATCCACCGGTAACCCGTGGAGACGGAAGACGTGATCCACCACCAGTTGGGCGGTCTCCCGGGCGGAGGGTAGCTTGGGCAGGGGAATAAAATGAACCGCTTTGGAAAAGCGATCCACCACCGTGAGAATTACAGTGTTTCCCTTCGACGGAGGAAGCCCAGAGACGAAATCAAGGGCAATGTGTGACCAAGGACGGGAAGGGATAGGGAGAGGATGCAGTAGACCATCAGGAGGGCGATTGACAGGCTTACTTTGGGCACATGTGGGGCAGGCCAACACAAACTGTCTAACATCTGCGGCCATAGTAGGCCACCAAAAACGCTGTCGGATGGCAGACAACGTTCTCCGAATACCTGGATGGCAGACTAACCTGGATGAGTGACCCCACTCAAGGACCTCAGAGCGCAGCGCAGCCGGCACCAGCAACCTGCCCGCCGGACACTCTCCCGGCACCTGCACCCCTCGACCGGCCTCCTCAACTCGCTGCTCGATACCCCACGAAAGAGCCCCGACCACCACCCCCTCAGGAAGGATGGCCTCGGCCGCAAACTCTCCCCCCGGAGCACCGAACAGGCGAGAGAGGGCATCAGGCTTGGTGTTCTTTGATCCCGGCCGGTACGAGAGGGTGAAATTGAATCTGGCAAAGAAGAGCGCCCAGCGGGCCTGACGCGAGCTCAGCCTCTTGGCCGAACGGATGTATTCAAGGTTCTTGTGATCCGTCCAGACCAAGAAGGGCTGCGCTGACCCCTCCAACCAATGACGCCACTCACCCAAGGCCAATCGTACCGCCAGCAGCTCTCTGTTGCCGATGTCATAGTTACGTTCTGCAGGGCTGAGACGACGAGAGAAGAATGCACAAGGATGAACCTTCCCATCATGGAGGGAACGCTGAGATAGAACTGCGCCAACCCCAACGTCAGAAGCATCAACCTCGACAATGAACTGGGCCTCCGGATCTGGAACCATCAGAATAGGTGCAGAGACAAAACGGGACTTTAAAATGTCAAAGGCTACCTGCGCTTCCCGGTTCCACCTGAAAGACACCTTAGTGGAGGTTAAGGCTGTCAGCGGTGCAGCGATCTGACCAAAATTCCGGATGTAACGCCGGTAGAAGTTGGCAAAACCCAGGAAACGCTGCAGAGCCTTCCGGGAGTCAGGGACCGGCCACTGGGCAACAGCTTCAATCTTAGCGGGATCAGGCTTGATCCCCTCCGTAGAAATAATATGGCCAAGGAACGTAACAGACTCAGCGTGGAATTCGCACTTCTCCGCCTTGACAAACAACTGGTTCTCTAGTAACCGCTGGAGAACCCGTCTGACATGCTGGGTGTGTAATTGGAGAGAAGAAGAAAAAATCAAAATATCATCCAAATACACAAAGACAAAATGATTAATCATGTCACCCAACACGCTGTTGACGAGTCCCTGGAAAACGGCTGGAGCATTGGTCAGACCAAACGGAAGAACCAAGTACTCGTAGTGTCCCGAAGGGGTGTTAAATGCCGTCTTCCACTCATCCCCCTCCCGAATGCGCACCAAGTGGTAGGCGTTGCGCAGGTCTAACTTGGTGAAGACCCGAGCTCCCTGTAACAATTCAAAAGCAGAAGACATTAAAGGTAGGGGGTACCTGTTCTTGATAGTAATGTCATTCAAACCTCTGTAATCAATACAAGGGCGCAGGGAGCCGTCCTTCTTCTGAACAAAGAAAAACCCTGCACCAGCGGGAGAGGAGGAATGGCGGATGAGCCCAGCCTGAAGTGATTCACGTATGTACTTGTCCATGGCCTCTCTCTCTGGACCTGAAAGGGAATATAAACGACCCTTAGGCGGAGAAGAGCCCGGGAGGAGATCAATGGCACAGTCGTAGGGGCGATGCGGAGGTAGCGAGGTGGCCCGGGCCCTACTGAAGACCGCCCGAAGATCGTGGTACTCCGCCGGAACACCAGTCAGGTCAGAGGGATCCTCCTGAGGAACACAAGACACAGAGACAGGACAAAAAGCAGCACCCAAACATGACACGTGACAAGACTGACTCCAGGCTAAAACAGAATTATAGACCCAATCAATGTGGGGATTGTGCTTGTGCAACCATGGGTGTCCCAGAACTAAAGGAGCCTTAGGGGAATCAATAATAAACAGTTCAATCCGCTCATGATGACTGCCAGCAATATGGAGGTCTATCTTGGGAGTGACGTGGGTGATGGTGGTAAGGGGACGGCCAGCTAATGACCATGCTGAAACGGGGCTGGCCAAAGGAACAAGCGGGATCTTCCAACGTTGAGCAGAGGCAGCATCAAGGAAGTTCCCCTCAGCCCCTGAGTCCACAAGGGCGAGTCCAGTGTGTGAATGACTCTGGAAGGAGAGTTGGAACGGCAGCTGAGTGCGTGTTGCAGGAGAGCTTGAGCTGAGAACAGTGCCCACCAGGACGCTCCGCCTCACTGGTGGACCCTGGCCCTTTAATGGGCACTGAAGGGCGAAGTGGCCTCCCTTGCCGCAGTATAGACACGCCCCCGACAACAGACGCTCCTGCTTCTGCCGTGGTGTAAGCCGTAGACGACCCAACTGCATGGGCTCCTCCTGCGAGGGCTGTCGGCTGGCTAAACTGGCTGAAGAGAGCTCTAGGTGGCGCCACGGGGCGGGTGTTTGCCGTTGTTTGCGGCGCCGGCTGAGACGACCCTCAATGCGGAGCTCGAGACTAATGAGCCGATCCAATTCCCGCGGGAGTTCTATGGCCGCGAGCTCATCCGAAATGGCGAAATCCAACCCCTCAAGAAAACGAGCGCGCAGCGCGCTCTCATTCCAGCCGCATGCCGCAGCTAAAGTCTGGAACTGGATAGCATAGTCAGTCACGGAGCTCCTCCCCTGAGACAGTCGTGATAACTGGGCCGCCGCCTCGTCACCCTGAGCAGAGCGATCAAACAATTTGGCCATCTCTTGACTGAAAACCGCGAAGGTGGCACAACAGGGAGCCCGCGATCTCCAAACGGCGATACCCCATTCGCGGGCACGGCCCGAGAGGAGTGTAAGGACGTAAGCCACCTTGGTCTCTTCATTAGCGTAACGCCGGGGCTGCAGAGAAAACACCAGCGAGCATTGGGAGAGAAACGCTTGACAGGCGTTAGGATCGCCATCGTAGACCGGTGGATTGTTGGCATGGGGTTCGGACTCGTGTGACATACCGGTGTGAGGAACGGGACCCCGGCTCGTTGCCTCTTGCTGAAGATCGTCCACCCATGTGAGGAGTTCGGAGACTCGGGCACCGAGAACTTCCACATCCAGCGCGGTGGTGTTGAGCTGAGTGGCATGCTGCCCGATCAACACTCCCTGTTGAGCGAGAGCCGCGCGAAGCGGACCAGATCCCGCTGAATCCATAATATGGTCAGACTGTTCTGTCAGGAGAAAGCAGGCTGGATTCAGGTGCGGGTAAATTCAAGGCTTTATTCACAAAGCGGAGACAGAGAAGAAAGAGTCACGCTCCACAGGTTTCACTCGCAGTGACAGGATGAACAGCAGATGAGTCACGTTTCATAGGATTCACTCGTAGTGACAGGATGAACAGCAGATGAGTCACGTTTCATAGGATTCACTCGTAGTGACAGGATGACCAGCAGATGAGTCACGTTTCACAGGATTCACTCGTAGTGACAGGATGAACAGCTGAAGCTACTAGGAGCTCTGGGCTTGTAAGAACTAGAGCAGAGAAATAAGCCAAACACACTGGAGCCTGAGGACAAGACACGACAGGGTGAGTACAAAGAACTGCTGGATGATCGGAGCTATTGGAACGAATAACAACAGTCTGACAATAGACAGAGAAACACAGGGAATAATAAAGGGGAAAAAATTAGAAGGACATAGAGAACAGGTGGCGAGCAATTATGGTTAACCACGGGGAACAAGGGAGGCGGGGAAAACACAAACAGGCAGACGTGGTGAGCAGTCACCATCCCAACACACACCCACACCAAAAAGACAGGTGATTAGCCCCGAGACCCGACAGTTCTGCTGACAGTAAAGCAAATCCCCTCTGTGAATCTGTAAAACCTTTCTCTGCTGTTTCTGCGGTCTCTGGTGACTCAGTCTGATGTTTAGTCAGAAGCTGTAATTGTATTTGACAGGAAATGACATAGGAAATGTCCTAAATATGCTTTAATACCTCCGCTTGCTATTTATCAATAGTAAAATACATGAATTACCTTGAATATAAAAACCTGATGCATATCCGGATACCCTCTGGGAAGTTAAGCCGTTAAGGTTTCCAAAATAATAATTTTATCACATTTATTGGTGAGATGTTATATGGCAGGTTTCCACAAGCAGCGTGGGAGTGTTTGTGAGTGTGTTTGTTTCAGTTCTTGAGCAGATTCCTGGAGACGCTGTCATGGAGTTACACTGCCATCAAGTGTTGATGTTTGGAGCTGCAGTGCAAAATACAAACACCAGTTGTTCTGTGCAAAACCACAGAATGGAAACATTTCTCCAGCGTCTCTCTAATGTTCCCCGAGTGCCCTGCTCACTCTCCACTGTGGGACATAAATAACCTCACACATAAAGGCTCCCAGTCCTGCTGTAAGGAAATGCCTTTAGTTTGATTCTGCTCTAGAAGACTCACTGTCTGAATGTGTTTGTGTCTGATTGAGTGTGTGCAACTGAAAGAGTGTTAAAGAAAGAGCAATGAAACTAGTGTTATCATGTTTGCTAGTGGAACGTCTGAGTTAGGAGCTATCTTTACTTAGCAATGCTAAGGCATTGAGGGTTCAATTCCCAAGGAAATTCACATTTTGGTGAAATGTGTGCACCTTCAGTGCACCCCAAGATGCTAACAGCATTTGCCAACTGAAATATTTAGTAAATAAATATCAAATATGCATTGAAACACTGCTATAGAGGACTGACATGTATTCAGAACTCTGCATGTCTCAGTTGGATATTTTCTCAGTTGGATATTAGACTCCTAATTGTTGACTACATCTCTGGCATTTTTAAGGTCCAGTTTTCATATTAACTATTAGCTACAACTTTTGCCTCAATAAACTCCTAATTACTGTTTATAGCTAGTAAGGTAGTTGTTAAGTTTATTGGGTAGGATCAAGGATGTAAAATGTCATGCAGAATATATGCTTTATAAGCACAATATTCTTGTAAAATGCATGCTAATAAGCAACCAGTTACTAGTGAGAATTGGTCCCTATGCTGAAGTGTTACCCAATATTATAGTTTCTGTCCATTTATCATCATTACCCTTTGACATAATCAAATATCAAAACAAAAAAGTATGAACCCTATCATTACTTGCAAACATATAGAAAGTAGATTCACAATGTTTTGGTCCCATGACTTTCGTCAGACATAGGATCTTGTGGATCTTAATTAGGAAATGGTTTACACATAAACATGGCCATTGTTTCAGTGTGACTCAAATACTCTCTTCATCTCCCACTGGTTCTTTGCTGTGGTCAGTGTAAATGAAAGCTCGTAATCTCCAACCTATAACAAAGAAAACCAAAACTGTTTGACTCATTCTCACAGATCTGAATCTAATGCTGGGAAAAATGGACTCGAAACAAACCACGACCCCTAAAATTAGCATCAGCAGCCACAACACGGAAACTTAGTACCCTAAATTTAATAGGGCTGTTTATTGTGAAGCCATAAAGCTTTTGAGTGCCTAGAATTGTCATCTGTAATACATGTTGTGTGTGGTTTGCTGTGACTAGAGCAAGAGCATGACCATTAAGATCCTTTGATTCTTTCATGTGGAAGACCAAAGTACAACCAAGAACATGAAGTAAGCAGAAAGTCTACAAACACTTGCTAACCGTCACTCCTTTGTGTTGTTTTGCGAATGTATACATGCTGCAAATTAAAATGTTTCTGGGGGGAAAGTCCTGAGAATGCTCTCAACTTGCTATCAACTTGAAAAATGCATTTATTTATTTTCATATATATATATTTTAAAAAATTCTGAACATAGCCTTCACTTATCTCTGCAAATATGTATCATTACTGGTGTATGCGTTTAAGTGTTTAATTATAATTAGTGCTATTGCAGCTTGCCTATAAAGTCATGTCACTGTAACTCTGTCAGTGGCTCTGACTGCAGCCTTATGAACGTAAATGGAAACAACCCCCCCCCCCCCCACACACACACACGCACATACCACAGTGACCACATTTGCCACTGCATCCGCTTAATCTGTATATTCAATATCCATAAAAACTTCATCTCTTTCCTTATTATCATCATTCTCAAAGTAATGAACCATATTTTTCAGAAATGTAATTGGTATTAGAGAGGGATTTGGAGTGCACTAACAGAGCTTTGTCCTCTGCTTTCCATGCAAGGATCAAATCAGTGTGTTCACTAAAAAGTCCTTTGAGCGCTGTAAAGTAGAGAGACTCACACCTGGTCGATCCCACTCACCCTTCCTTTTAAGCACCTCTGTTTTTGCCATCATCATAATTCTCCATATGTTTCTTATAAGGGTAGCGGTGAGGGGCCAGTGTTAACTGCTATCATGTGCAACAAGTTGTGTTTGGTCAGTGGCTCTAGTTGGGTTAACTACCTCGACATGCACTGCTCATATCCCAAATAAGAGTCAACATGAAATCATTTAGAGATACTAACAAATACATGAAACAAATACATAATGACATCAAACAATATGAGACCACACTGAAACCTTTTTGTTTTCATATAAAACTGGAAATTAACTTTTAACAAAAGTTAACCAAACAGGTGACTGTAGACATTGACTTCCATTGTATTTTTTCCCCGTACTATCAAAGTCAATGGCTACCGTCAACTGTTTGGTTACCAACATTCTTCAAAATATTTTCTTTTGTGCACAACAGAAAAAATAAACCCATACAGGTTTGGAACAAGTGGCTGGTGAGTAAATAATGGCAGAATTTCCATTTTGGAATGAGCTATTCCTTTAAGTTCAAGTTAAATTTAAATTTCAGGATTTAAAAAAAAATTGGGTTGCACTTTATTTTACAACACGTGCACTTACATGTACTTATAGTGTACTTATAGTGTAAAATAAAGTGCTTTCTTACTGTTAAAATCTATGGCTGTTAATTTAATTAAATAGCCACAATTAATCAGATAAATGCAATCTTAATGCCGCCCAGTCTATAAAAACCAGAATGAAAAATGAAACAAACTAATCACAAAATAATATTATTTTAAACATTTAAACACACTTAAAAACACATCTTAAGTTGCCATTGACAATGCAAACACACACACACACAAATTGTATAATCTTTTTTTCCTTTCAAATTTTCTGTGGGCCCACTACCAATTTCTTGCAGCCCCCTGGGGACCTAAAAACCTCTGCTCTAAAACACCACACATGTAGCTTTCCCACTGAAGCATGCCCTGTCTGAGACCTCATGCAGAGTTCTGGACATATTTTTTGTTTGTCTGTTATGAAACATTACTATTTCACCATTTTGACCTTTTTAACGACGTGTAAAAACAGTCTTGTCAAAAACATGGCCCCCCTCTCTTGTTTTACTATGCAATTTGAATTCAAAATATTTATTTCAGTGATCTCACAGTTCGTGTCCAGGAACTTTTTACCATTTCCTTTTCTCAATTGTCTCCACAGTTGAAGCCAAGTCGATTCTCACCATATCCACTTCTGTTGGGCACTTTGAGGTGTGACAAATGAAAAGAAGAAACATTCCTATAAAAGTCACCGCCCACTGACAGTTCTCTTTTCTGTTTTTTTTTTTTTTTTTTTACAGACCCTTTTCAAGTGAAATAAAAAGTTCAACAGCTTAAACTGTATGGGCATTTCCAAAATAAAAAATGGTGGCTAAATTAACACTATAAAACCTTGTGAAAACTAGCAGATGTGAAATGACTACAAAACATGACAGGAAGTTTGACCATGAGGGCCAGAGTGTGACCTTTGTTGGGACGAAATAAGATGATCTCACGGTGGAGGGGTTGGACCATGACATCGCTGGACTGGACAGTTGTAATGTCACGGCTAATTGGGCATTTTGGGACAACTTGTCCTGCATTAATAATGTAAGCAAGAGACCTTGGCTGATGTTTAATGTAACCTCATGACCTCATGGTTGTCAGTTCTCCTGTTAGTCATAAACTGTAGTTCAGTGGTCACTCAGTAGAACTGCAGAAGATGGATTTAACTGGCCTAAGGAGCTTAAGGGATTTTGTTCGATGTGTCTGTGGGAATATGTATTTGTGATTCAGCTACACATTACCTCAGTCAGGACGAAAATGATAAAATAGACATTACATTTTTTTTCCCTTTTTTTTCAGTTTATTAGCCGTTACTAGCCACAGTTTGATGTGAAGGATGCCAAACTCATCTCATTCACATTGCAAAACAGCAAAATTATATCAGCTGGGTATTGTTGCTATATACATTTTTTATTTAAATCTGTATATATTTATTATGTTGTTTCCCCTTTATGTTATTTCAGATTACCAACATGAAATCACTATTACTCTTAGTCATCACTTTTCTTTCAGTTTTTTTTTTCTTTTCTGTTTTTGTTCTCTTTTTTTGCTCTTTTATCTCCTCCATCATGATTTTTATATCAATTGTGATTTATATTGTTTGGTACAGTCCCCTGTAACCCTGTCTGTGTGTGAAGTGATATATGAATGTTTTAATGCTGCACTAAAGGATTCAGCCCAGTTTTTAAGGCTCCCATTTGGAAAGAAAGAGCTCATGGCCAGCCAAAACACAACTTCCTCAAAACAGTTGACAAAACACAACCGGGACACATCAAATGCCCCTTCACAGAGAGATTGAGAGTGTGTGCGATAAAGTAGAAAATGGAGGGAGTTAGGTACTGCACAGAAATATTTTGAGTGAATTACACATTGACCGAGTTTAAAAAGTGCTTTAAAATGAGAGTATATATCTAATTACGGGCGACGAGAGGGTCTATCCATCATGTGTATCAATGATATCATGCACTTTATTCTCATGCAAGCCAGAGAGGCCCACCACATCAGGAAGAAGTATGTTGTCACACCAAATCTAAGAGTAAATGTGTGTGAGAAATGTGTAAATCTCTAAAGGCAGGAAATGTGTCTCAAGTGCCATTAGTTTGAGTTTTTAAGAGCTGACTGTAGATCTTTAAAGGCTTTGATGATCTGAATGCTGCACTTGGCCTCGGGTCTAAATGAGTTTATCACATGCTGAACCACAAACTTCCAACCTCACAGGTTCAAACTATGTCCAGTACTGTTAAGGCCACACACTACTGACCAGCCATACACTACCAGTAACCTGTTACGTAAGCTTCAACCATGAGGTCATGCCGGCCTTTGAGCATCTCACAGAATCACAAAAATAAAAATAAATAAATTCTGTGTTATAGAACGTTTTGTGTTTAAAAAATAATAATAATATAAATAAAGTTGAAATTATATAGAAATATACAAAATATACAATTTTAAATAAAAGAAATAAGTATTAGATGAAAAACTGTTGCCTTAGAAACTGAAAAAATCTGAAGCACTGAAATTACTAACTGGAAATAAATAAAAATAAATGAAGCCTAAAAATGACAAAAATAACAGAATGACTGAAAATACAATCAGTTTATAGTGAAAACTAAAAATATAAAAATACTATATAATAAAAACTATAATAGCATATAAATATTATTTAAATAACACTGGTATTTAGTCAAATACTAAAATATTTACCTGTGATTAATCAGTGCAGATTAGATCAATATTGCACAATATTTCAGACAAAAAAAAAAAATATATATATATATATATATATATATATATTTATGTAACTATAATTATTGATTGTTTAGCTGCTCATGCTCATGAAAGAATGTACATTTTTAGCATAATGGATTATCATTTAGTCCTGCTGATCTGCAGGTAATTAATTAGTTCTTAGAATTAGTTATTTTGATTTGCCTATTTTTACATTATAGTATTTATTTGTAAATTGTAATATGTTGTAGAGAACTGAAGGAGTTTTTTATTGGAATTAGTCAACCTCTAGTATTTGGACATTTGATTAAAGGCTGTTGCAGTGCTTTCATCCTTAAGGAAGGGCTTTGGTAAGAGCGGATGAAAGGAGATCTGTTGATGGATGTCTGGTTGAGCTGATAGATGCAGGTAGTGGGAGGATATCTCTAAACTCACTTTATAAGCTTTACCCCCTTCCTTCAACACAGTTTCAGGAGAGTTACAGGCCCCTGCTGAGCTTACCTCCAGTGAACAAGCAGGAGGTCTCTGCGGTTACGTTCTCCTGCCCCTCAAACCACAGCACAAATGGATAAACATTCCACTGGATATGTAACAGACCGTCCGGGCCTGATCAGCCCAAATTCCTCTGGGCCACACCAAATCAAACCAATAGCTTTTCCAACTGACCCAGTCAAAGCTTTCCACCCCAGTCCGACTCGGCAGACCAGTTGCATGTTTGGGTGTAGGAACACTCTCGGCTGCTGTTTTCATCACAGAGATCCCAAACATTTTCCCTGGAGGGATATTTCTATAGACATCCAGGGAAAAGGCAGGTACACAAACAGAAGATTAAAGGGGTCATTTCAGGCTGGCACATGGGTGAGTGTGATTACCTGAACAGCCTTTTACCCTAGAGAGGAGGAAAGTTTGTTCATTGCAACATGTAACTTTAAGAAATGTTCAACATTTTCAAACCATTGCAAAATAAACCGTGGTTTGGAGCATTTAACGGCCACACTTACCCACATCTCTTTGGCTTGTTTCTGCAGACACATCCATATTTCCAAACTTCTTGTAGGCTAAAGCATTTACCCAAATGTATGATGCAGTACACGGCTCACAGAAAACCTGCCAAGTTAAACAACATAACATATAATCAATCTCTGATGGTGTTACATTGCAAAATCCTAATTAATAGGCATGAAATTGTTTTTACAGCAGTATGCAAACACTGGATGTAATAAATCTGTAAGATCTAAATCTGTGGATCTACACATGCCTGCGGACATAAATACTTAAATGCATCAACAAAAGGCAGATGTGAGAGGATGATATGAATTCTGTCTTAATTATTATTAATTATTTATTATTTGTATAATTTATAATTATTATTATTATTATTATAAAAGATACCTTTCGGCAGTCTGATCTAATATTACATGATTTTTCAAAAAGGTGGTATATCCTGTATACATACAGTATGTTACTTTAGAAGAATGCTATTATGCTATTTAAACATGCACCACATAGTCTATCTATGCAATCATAATTTTAATCTAAAAAGTGATTAATAATTATGATAGACTATATTATCCAAGGATGAACTCTGCAGTAAATAAGTGTCTGTGCCCTCTTACTCACCCTGAAGCATTAGTGCATTTATCTTCCTGCCGTTCTTTTTCTTTAAGTGTCTCTCCAGGCAAAAGCCCAAGAGATGCTGCCAAGCTTTAATAAGCTTGACCAAACAATTCTGCTCATTAGCATGTGGCAATTTCCTCATGTTAATTAGCAGTTGTGAACAATGACGCCACACTGTTGCTGGCATCACCATCACGACTAAATGAACTCAGGCAAGCAAGCAATGAAAACTGTCCAGCATTCCAAAAACAACACCACAATCTAGAAGTGTGCAAAAAGGATACACCTAATGCAATTTTGTGCTGTGGCTATTATATATTATTCAAAAGATTTATACTATTTATCTTTCTTGAAGTCTCCTGCTCTGTCTTTCTCAGTCAGTTTGAGGATGAGACTCTTATTCAGTTACACACTGTCATACGCATTCATCTCTGACTGACTGATCGATCTTGAACTTGGAGACTCAAGAAAAAGCCTTCATTCCCTTTCAATCCCTTTATCTCTCTCGGGCTGTTTTATTATTATTATTATTTTTTTTTTTTAAGAATACAACCTATTATTTATCACAATTTTATTACTATTTCAATCTCATTCTGTAAACTTTTGACTCGTATGGTTCCTGGCATGAGCTGATGTGTTTCTTAAACTTAGCGCAAGATCACCACCTAGTGGCTCAACCTGATTTACTGTAGCTCATATAGGTTTTATGGGCGTTATTCAAACCAATGCATCCCTGCTACAATAAAAAGGCAATGATCTGCAGTTAACATTAGAAACAGCTTATGATAGTCTTCAGTTAAGAAAAGGTTAGTGATGGCTGGTTACTTTTGTTTCCATTTTTTTGTCCATATAGGCTATGTATACTGTATATATTCACAGTGCAGTTTAGAAAAATGTATGTGAACTCCAATATATCAGTGTTATTTTATGTCCAATTTATGATCAGTTCCTCTACAGTAGCTAGAGATTTAAGCATATGCCACTCTTATCTATCATTGGTCTGCTGGAGGTCTCAGATCTCAGTCTGCTACAGAGGACAGTCCAGATCTGGCAGCAACTGTGCTCAGAATAAATGCTGGTTGGGGGATTTCTATGACACCTAGCAAAATACAACATCTGATTATTTCACAAAATGAAAAGTAGCCACTGAGTCTGTGTTCATGCTGCATCTGCCTGTATTACTGGTCCCTGCTTTATAAATTGTTGGTATGACTTTGCCTTGCAGTCATTCTACAATTACATTACTCACCATCCTCTCATCCTAGAACAGCGAGAGGTTTTCCAGTGCCATAGCAACTATATAATGCTGCCGTGTGTGTGGATGCTGTGTGGTTGAGAGTTTCTCAATGAATCCACTCTCCTGTAATCATAGACATGGCCTACCTAGCAATTTATTTTATTTCATGGCTCCGCTCCTGAAAATTTCCTGTATTTTTTCCTTTTCTATTTTTATTACAGTGGAAAAAACCTACTTCAAAGGAACAGTCAGTAATATTTTGTTTATGTTGTGCTGTGCATCTTGAAGTTACACCAGTATTACCAGTGTCATTATAGAAATGCATAGTCAGCCATGATTCATTTATTCTCTGGAAAAAACTGAGAAAAGTCAAGTAACAGATTTACAGAGATAAAGTGATTAATAGCTGGTCACATGATCTCAACATGGTAGCCCCCAAGAAGCAAGCCGCATGTTAAAATAAAACTTTTATTCAGTTTTCTTTTTCTAACAAAAAAATAAATAATAATGAAATATAAATATTAGATGAAAAACATATACCTAAAAAATATTTAATTAAATTTCCATGGAGGAATAGCTAGCACTATGTACTTTAATGTATCTGTATCCTTCTCAGTTTAGTAGGATGAGAGTGACCTCTAGTGGAAGTGGGTACAGACAGAATAATGTGTTTGAACTAGGTGACCTTTTGTATTCACGTCATAATGACGTCAGTCAGTGTAACCCACTTTTTATGTAACTTTGACTTCCTTTATATCTATTGTGACTCAAGGAAAACGAAGCAGTTATATACATACATTAATGATATGACCACTGTTGAGTAATTTTTTCCCCTTAAACAGTTTAAAAGCATTCATTTTATGTCTGTTACTGATGATTCACACACATCTGCATGTTTAGACAAATTGAATAAATGATTAGAGATAACAAAGTACTTTCCTTGATACAGAACATGAATTGAAACATAATTAGGATGAATTAGGAGAACAGACTGAGCGCCTTAAAATTATACGGCGAGATTGGGGTTTTGAACAGCTTAATCTTACACTAAAAACATTCCAATATGATTTTTTTGTACTGAAGTAAAGAAAATAAATAAAAAAACAGCACCGACAGTAGTAAATAATTAAACTGACATTTAAAACTGACCTTAAAGTGAAAATGCATTCGGTGCATTCTGTAAAAGATTTTAATGTCTATAGATTATGTACTACATAGAAGAAACAAATTAACAAGGGTTCAGAAGGAAAACACTTTGCTTACAGCACTTCTATTTAGAGTGATGACAGAAATACAGATCTTTAAAGAGCCAATTAATATTCTCCAAGGTATCTGAATTACAAAAGTGTACAAAAGGTCTGCAGGTGTGACCTAGAACACAACAGATTTTCAGTTTGAACCTAATTCCTACTGTAGAGATAAAAATCACATAAATATACAAAAACACTGCATACTAAAAAATAGAAAGAATAGCACCTTAATGACTTGTCCAGTTAGCACAGACAAATAAAGCACCTTAACAAGCACATACACCAAAAACAATTGTGGCTTGTTTTTTTTTTTTTTTTGTTTTTTTTTTTGATTGTTTTTTTTTGAGTCTCTTATGTTCACCAAGGCTGCATCTATGATTTGTTGCAAAATAAATATTTAAAATCTCTTATGCTCACATTTATTTGATAAAAAATACAGAAAGAAAACTGTAATATTGTGAAGTATTACAAATTAAATCTTTTTTAATATAGTTTTAAATATATTTTGTTTCTGTGATACAAAGCTGAATTTTCAATATCATTACTCCAGTCTTCAATATCACATGGTCATTGAAAAATCATTATAATATGCTGATTTATTATCAATTTTGGAAACAGTTGTGCTGCTTTTTTATTTTTTTATTTATTTTATTTTATTTTTTTAACCTGTGATACTTTTGGGGGGCTCATTGACAAATACAAATAATCAAAATAGAGATGTTTTCTAACAATATGAATCTTTGTATTGTACAATATCACATCCCTGTAACACAATTAAGGTTTAAATGGCCAATCATATCAAGTCCAGTCCACTCTGAAAATGTTAGTGTGAAGCTTTTCTCTTGTAAATAGCCATTTCTATTTAAACATGACAAATGACTCCATTCTTCATAATTACTGAGTCATTACTCATTAGTAAAGGTAATTGTTTTCCACTTTAGTTTCTAATTCATCCCACACATAGAAAATAATATGTTAAAGCTGAGAAAAAATATTTTGATGTTTTGATTAATCTGCCTCTGTTTGGATCTGTATCCAGCATTAAGTGAGGTGCACACGTCACAAGTGACTTTAATTGTATAGAAAACAGCCTAGACAGTCAGCTATAAATAACTCCACAGAAAAAAAGAAAGTAAATGATGACAAAATGTACATTTTAGGTGAATTATTCCTTGAATTGGAAGACTAACATTCTTAAGAATAAAATTCTTAAAAGTCATGAATTCATTCAGATAACGGCTGTTAATAAATTGTGATGCACAAATTAACCATGGATTTACTACTCTAACTATAGTTTAACCATGGTATTTGTAAAACAGTGGTTATGTTAATCAATAAGCCAAAAAAAAATTTTTTTGTTGGGGTAATTTTGTTTGTGTTGTGAGTATTTGCAGCGAATTTCTTTGTTTGTCTTGTGAGTATTTGCATTTCTCTGTTTGTTTGTGTTAGTATTTGCATGTTTCTATTTTTGCAGGTGTTTCTTTATTTGTTTGTTTTGTGAGTAATTGCAGCGCGTTTGTAATTAAAAATCAGTTGATGCTCCCTTAAAACCTAAAATACCAAGTCGTTCCTACTTCAACATTGGCCTGGATTTTTTGGAATATTTCATTTTTCCTGATGGATATGTTTGAAGTGTATAATCCATTGGAAGGTTTGGCCATTGTTTGAGAGTATCGTGTGGTTAATGGTTCTCTCAAAATATACTCAGACCGTTCTCTATCCAAAGACAACACCTTGGATGTTTCCCTCATTGATTTTAGATTCATATATTCAAGATGAAATAAAGAGACTTTAAGGGAAAGGGAATTGGACAGATTTTAGGAAAGATTAAGCACAATGTATAAGTGAAGTGAAAGTAACATACAGCCAAGTATGGTGCCCCATACTCATACACTCTGCATTTAACCCATCCAAAGTGCACACAAACAGCAGTGAACACACACACACACATTGTGAACACATACCCAGAGCAGTGGGCAGCCATTTATGCTGCAGCACCTGGGGGTTCAGTGCCTTGCTCAAGGGCACTTCAGTCGTGGTATTGCCAGCCCAAGATCGAACCCACAATCTTAGGGTTAGGAATCAAACTCTCTAACTACTAGGCCATGACTTCCTTAGACCAACCATTAGGCCAAGTCTTTAGCTGTCATTTTTAATGATGGGTCAAAGGATCCTAAGAGTGGAAATACTGGATGTTCATTTGCCATTCCAGGATTTGAAATACGTATTAGGGAAAGAACTCCTGATAATTTAACAGTTTTTAGTTGAGCTGTTAGCTATTTTAAAGGCTCTACAATGGGTATAACAAAATAAGGTTAAAATGGCAGTAATAGGCTCAATTAGCTTATCAGCATTGGTTTCTTTGCAGTCTTCATCATCTCAAAATAGACCTGATATTGTCTATGTAATATATGAATCCCTGTAAAGAATAGACAAAACTATTAGCAAGATAGAATTAAGGCGATACTTATAGTAAAGCAGAAATTAAAGCAATTATTAGGGTTTAATATAATAAAGTCATGGCAATGGGGTGAAGAAAGTAAAAGACATCATTTAAGATTAGACAAGCAGTAAGAAAAATGAAATCAATAGGAAGAACTCTCAGAGAGCAAATTATAATATCTAGAATGAGGTTAGGTCACACTGGGCTAAATAAAACATTGTTTTTATTGAGGAATTATCCCTCAGGTTTGTGTGATTGTGGAATGGAAGATGAGTCAATGGAGCAAGTTGTCACTGCATTAAATATAAGATGCAAAGAATAAGATTAAAAGGTGAGTTAAAGAAATATGGGGTGAATGTTTTAAGTCTTAAGGATATATTAAATGAGGGGCAGACATATAAAGAAAAACTGAAAGAGTCTGGATTAATGAATAGTTTGTAGGGTGTGGGTTGGTGTGTTGTTTATTTATTTATTTATTATTGTTAAGTAAATACCAATCTCTGGTCCACACTCCAGTACAGCGGGTGGCGGTTATGCACTTTAAAAAGTAGTTGCCTTCCGCCAAAAAAAGAGAAGAAGATGATAACGGTTCTCTCGCAGAGGTTTGGGGTTTCTCCATGGGTTTCTCCTCTCTGACAGTGTGAAGCTGCTGGCAGAGAGAGAGAGAAAAAGAGAGAGACTGGAAGAGAAAGAGAAACTCAACATGGCGTCAGTGCAGGTCTGTTTTCAGCGTGAATTTTTAATCTTTATTATACACCGCTCGTTTTAAAGCGTTAAAACGAGCGGTGTATAATAACTTTACAATTGAAACCATGTCTGTGAATTAATATTGCAGGGTTACAGTTTGCTGTTGTTATACTGAATATGTATACGTTGGAGCTCTAAGATAAAAAGCATTCGCTCGTGTTTATTATAGAGGAAAGAGCTGCGTGTCATTTATTTTTAGGCACACAGACACACGGACTCATCTGCTGCATTCCTGAAGACAGGAACACTGCTTTCTTTTTTAGCCGTCACACTTTAATAGCATGAATGTGTTTATTATTAATTAATTCTAAAAGAAGATCTATTTGCTAAAAAAATAAAATAAATTGTGATATGCTATATGTTTTTTTTTTTTTTTGCGTATTTCCAAATCAGACTCTTTTGCACCCTATTACTCCCTTTAATTTGAAAATCGTTTGCCACTATCTAGTGCTGTATCGATTATGAATTATATTATATGATTATTAATTACTGAGAATATAAACTATTATTGTTCCCAAAAGTATTACGGCACTTAAGACATGCTTAAAACTAACACTGAGTAACGTAATTAAATATAAAATATTAAAATGTAATGAAATATAAAACTTGAATATGTATTTTAAGCTTAATCACAAATAGATATGTTAGAAATGTAATTATAAAAATGTTGTTTAGAATAAAATGTAAAAGTATTTGACATTGTGTGGTTGTCAATTATTAGTGAACATGTTAAAATGAACTACACCATTGGTTATTATGCTATGGTTAAAATTAACCTTGGAAACAGATGGTGGAAGGTAATTGGAAAAATACTCATTTTAATTGTGGCTTAAGTACTTTTGCTGCATATAATAATATCTTAATTGCAAATTGTTTAAGTAAAGCTGAGTAATGCTTTATTTGAAGGGGTTCTTGTATGGTAAACCACTGGTGGCAGTAATGGAGTGTCTTGTAAAACAGACATTAATTTTACCATCTGACATCATATACCTTCTTCTTTTCCTTATATCCACAGGAATTCCCAAATGCACCAGTGAAGAAGTCCATGAGGGAGAAGTCTATTGAGTGTAGATCAGTTAATAAAGAGCACAACAGTAATTTTAAGGCTGGATATGTTCCGATTGAGGAGGAGCGACTCCACAAAACAGGACTGAGGGGTCGCAAGGGCATCATTGCCATTGGCATTATCATCCTACTTTTTCTGCTTGCGCTCATCAACCTCATTGTGAGTTTATCGGTTCTTTGTTGTGTCTGTGATATTAATATGATATGATATACTCAAAAACTAGCATCAAATAATTTTGGATGCATTAAATGGATCATAAGTGAAAACAAAGCATAATATCATGAAAGATTTATATTTCAAATAAATGTTGTTTATTGAGCTTTCTATTCATCAGAGAATTCTGGAGGAAAAAAAACAGGTTTTACACAAAAAATATATTAAGCAGCACAACTGTTTTCAATATTGATCATAATAATAAATATGATAAGAAAACGTTCAGATCACTTGAGTTACATCTCTACTGCTCACTGAATACAGAGACTGTTATACATTATCTGTGTTTTATAGATAACACTGGTGATATGGACAGTGATACGGATAGGTCCTGGAGGTTGTGAAAGTATGGAGTTTCACGAGAGTGGACTGCTACGCTTCAAACAGAAGGCTGATATGGGCGTTATCCACCCTCTACACAAGAGCACAGTGGGCGGCAGGAAGGACCAGGACCTTGTCATTACTGGCAACAATAACCCAGTCAGTCAGCATAGGATCTGACTTTCTTTCAACAAGTCTGTATGCTCTGAGTGATGACATGAGAAAGTGTATTGATTTCGGTGTGCTCTGTGTGAGTTACAGGTGGTATTCCAGCAGGGCAACACCAAGCTGAGCATAGAGGAAGACAAGATGTCTATCGTCAGTGACTTGGGCATCTCCTTTACTGACCCCCGCACTCAAACGACTTTCTTCAGCACTGACTTTGACAACCATGAGTTCCACCTGCCCAAAGATGTCAAGGTTCTCAACGTGAAGAAAGCCTCTACTGAGAGAGTAAGCAAAAGTTCTCATAGTCCTAACTCATGGACTTATGAAACTTGAATAACTGAGTACAAATAAGTGAAATAGTAGTGCCTTATCACATGGCATGCATCACTTATATGTCAGGACAAATCTCACATATGAAAAGACTTTTAACATGAGATTTATGATCGTCTTAATCTAGGTCTTTTGATTAGACACACATGAGTTGTGTTTGTACCGTGACTCAGTGCCGTCCTTTGCAGATCACAAGTAACGCATCGTCTGACCTCACTATCAAAGGAGATGGTAAGGCCATTATCCGTGGCAATGAGGGAGTTTACATCATGGGCAAAAATGTGGAGTTCAGCATGGGTGGTGACATTGAGCTGAAAGCGGTAAGTAGTTAAAAGATTTAAAAAAAAATTCTTAATTTTTTAGTTGCATGTTAACTTTTTTCTCAAAAAAAAAAAAAAAAAACTAAATAAGATCATCATCCATTAAGATATCAGTAATTGCTTCAGTCTTCAGTGTTACATGATCCTTAAGTAATCATTCTAATATGTTGATTTAGTACTTATGAATAATTTCTAATTACTATCAATGCTGAAAACAGTTACGCTGTTTGCTGACCCCAAACTTTTGAATGGTAGTGTATAAACTTTTGAATGGTAGTGTGTGTATATATATAAATGTAAACATACAACCCGAATTCCGGAAAAGTTGGGACGTTTTTAAATTTTAATAAAATGAAAACTAAAGGAATTTCAAATCACATGAGCCAATATTTTATTCACAATAGAACATAGATAACGTAGCAAATGTTTAAACTGAGAAAGTTTACAATTTTATCCACTTAATTAGCTCATTTAAAATTTAATGCCTGCTACAGGTCTCAAAAAAGTTGGCACGGGGGCAACAAATGGCTAAAAAAGCAAGCAGTTTTGAAAAGATTCAGCTGGGAGAACATCTAGTGATTAATTAAGTTAATTGATATCAGGTCTGTAACATGATTAGCTATAAAAGCTTTGTATTAGAGAAGCAGAGTCTCTCAGAAGTAAAGATGGGCAGAGGCTCTCCAATCTGTGAAAGACTGCGTAAAAAATTGTGGAAAACTTTAAAAACAATGTTCCTCAACGTCAAATTGCAAAGGCTTTGCAAATCTCATCATCTACAGTGCATAACATCATCAAAAGATTCAGAGAAACTGGAGAAATCTCTGTGCGTAAGGGACAAGGCCGGAGACCTTTATTGGATGCCCGTGGTCTTCAGGCTCTCAGACGACACTGCATCACTCATCGGCATGATTGTGTCAATGACATTACTAAATGGGCCCAGCAATACTTTCAGAAACCACTGTCGGTAAACACAATCCGCCGTGCCATCAGCAGATGCCAACTAAAGCTCTATCATGCAAAAAGGAAGCCATATGTGAACATGGTCCAGAAGCGCCGTCGTGTCCTGTGGGCCAAGGCTCATTTAAAATGGACTATTTCAAAGTGGAATAGTGTTTTATGGTCAGACGAGTCCAAATTTGACATTCTTGTTGGAAATCACGGACGCCGTGTCCTCCGGGCTAAAGAGGAGGGAGACCTTCCAGCATGTTATCAGCGTTCAGTTCAAAAGCCAGCATCTCTGATGGTATGGGGGTGCATAAGTGCATACGGTATGGGCAGCTTGCATGTTTTGGAAGGCTCTGTGCTGAAATGCTGAAAGGTATATAAAGGTTTTAGAGCAACATATGCTTCCCTCCAAACAACGTCTATTTCAGGGAAGGCCTTGTTTATTTCAGCAGGACAATGCAAAACCAAATACTGCAGCTATAACAACAGCATGGCTTCGTCGTAGAAGAGTCCGGGTGCTAACCTGGCCTGCCTGCAGTCCAGATCTTTCACCTATAGAGAACATTTGGCGCATCATTAAACGAAAAATACGTCAAAGACGACCACGAACTCTTCAGCAGCTGGAAATCTATATAAGGCAAGAATGGGACCAAATTCCAACAGCAAAACTCCAGAAACTCATAGCGTCAATGCCCAGACGTCTTCAAACTGTTTTGAAAAGAAAAGGAGATGCTACACCATGGTAAACATGCCCCGTCCCAACTATTTTGAGACCTGTAGCAGAAATCAAAATTTAAGTGAGCTTATTTTGTGCATAAAATTGTAAACTTTCTCAGTTTAAACATTTGCTATGTTATCTATGTTCTATTGTGAATAAAATATTGGCTCATGTGATTTGAAAGTCTTTTAGTTTTCATTTTATTAAAATTTAAAAAACGTCCCAACTTTTCCGGAATTCGGGTTGTATAATTACGAGTGTATTAAAGTTTTTTTTTTTGTCTTTCTATTCAGGAAAACAGCATCATTCTAAATGGCTCAGTGATGTTCAGTCCTTCACGTATACCAAACTCCTCTTTAAGGGGAGACCTGTACTTTAATGAGGGTCTGGAGAGGTATAAACTTTGCATGTGTGCAGACGGCACACTATTCAAAGTGCAGGTCAAATACTCCAACATGGGCTGCCAAACATCCGACAATCCGTGTGGAGCAGCACACTAATGAAAGACGAAGGACGACCACTGGAAAACACATACACATGCTTATTAATGCCTTCTTATGAATATTAATTGTGAACTGGCAAAAGTTACAAAGATGGTAATATATATATACATTTATTTATTCATTTATATTATTTTTCCCTAAAAACTGGACAATAATTATTAGTTTATACACGCGCAATACACAAAAAACACACTATCTGGCCTAACACTCCCACCCAATAGGACAGTTTCTTCTATACTCCCATTCAGCATTATTAGAGGTCTAAGAACACACAAACACACACCTCTATGATGATGATGGCTCCCTTATAACCATAAATCCGACCCAGCACAAAGAGTACGGTTTTCATTTATGGCCGAGAGCTCCCTGTGCATTCAGTGTTTTGAAGCCTATAAGCAGCCTACTTTCAGCCTTCACTGCATGTGCTTTATATATTGAATCGTAGCAGAGTAATTGGGTCCAGTGATTTTCTGAGCAGTATTATTACACTCTTTAACTATCCCCTCCTGTCATTAATAACTATCAGATTGGCACATAAAAAGAGGGGTGTTGTTTGACTGATACAAGTTTTAAAATAGTATGTGTCATAAACCTTCTGCATTGTTCTATATGGCCAGTGGGGCTTTAGAAGACTTTTAAGAGGTGATTTAAAGGGGCCAATTTTATTTAACAGCTCAGATGTCATTAAGATTTTTTTTGGTTTTTGTTACACAAATTGTCATGATTTGGGCCTTTTGCTTTTCATTTCATTTGTAATAGTCTTCACTTATGCAGAATCAGAACAGTCAAGTGAAATAAGCAACACTTAGTATGATCCTGAAACAGTGGCGACGTATAACTTCTGGAACATATTTTCAAGGCAGTTATTATATTGTCCAATCACCTTCTCAAGAGTGCAATGGACTAAAGTGAAAATATTAATTACATGTTCAGAGGTGTTTACCAGTGTATCTTTTGATAAGATAAAAAAAGGAAACCTCTATGATATATAATTGATTTACCTGAGTGTGATATTTTGTGTAATATAACCTTCTTGACCTGGTTTGTCTGGGTATATGTGTGGTATTTATTGTTGTTTCTGAACACCGTATTATTGTGATGTCCAAACTAAAATCTTATGTTCTAAGACTGTCAGATGTGACTTTCTTTTCAACCCTATAATGGATTAGTCTGTCAACCTGAAACCAACAGATTGTCATCTGTTTTTAAACTTTCTATGGTTTTAGGTCTTTTCAGCATCGTCAGAAGGGAAGTCACAAATAATTTGAAATGAAGAGGAAAATAAATGCTTCTATTTATCAATGTTTTTGTTAATAAATGAAAATGTGGTTTTGATTGAAAAAAAAACAATGACAATGACAAATATTAGATTTGCTAACTATATTATGTGGCAACTGAGTAAAGATAATAATTAACTTGTCAATTATAAATTTTGGTCAATGATCTAGTGGCAATTCAATAATGTATCACTGCATAGTTTGTTCTTATTTATTCAATATTAAATATGATATATTTATTTGTTTATTTTATCCTTAAAATGCTTGGGAGGGAACAAACCTGAGTAAGACATTAACTCAAGTGAGTGATTGTAGAAAGATTGTTCTCTGTGTGAGTGTGTGTGGTGCCATAATGCTTTTCAGACTTCGATCTTTGGTAAGTTGAAGTTAAAGTCAAAGAATTTCTTAGTTGGTCTCAGTGTTTTGTTGGGAATTTTCCATAAGAACAGACAGAAGTTTGCCTGAGCGAGTGGAGAATTGCTACCCTAAAAGGTTAGTTTTAAACAAATCTACTATATATTCTTTTCATTCAGCTGTGAATTGTATAAGTTTTACTTGAATTTTCCCTTGAGCTTAGGCAAGTGAAGGTCTGGTGTTTAATAATTTAGACTCTCTTCAACTGTATATATGTGTGTGTGCATATTGATGTTATTGGTTTTATGGTGCAGCACTGGATTTCAGGATTTCGTCCTAACAGCTCAGTAAATAAATAAATGTGTTTTCTATCTGTATTGTACCATACAAATGTGAGTATGTCATATTTTGTCATCTGTACTTTTTCACTACTCCAATCTGTTATTTGTTGTTTATATTATTCAGCGCTGACTTGGTGTGGCAGTGTTGCTCCTCCACCTCTGGGGGACACATTCTGTCCCCACCTCTGCCTGTACTGTTCCCTGCCTGTGCCAGCACGGTCCTCTCCTGAACTGCTCTGCTTTGGGTCCGTAGTGTACCGTAATTTTACAGTTTCATTACTGTATTCTAGATTTTTTTTATTAAACAGTAGAACTGGCAATTTTGCCAATCATTAACTTTATTATAAATATCTGTATTTTTACAAATTCACAAACTGGCATTGTACTTTCATTTATACAAAAAAGTGTCAGCAAATACATAGAAAAGAGAAGACCAAGGGGGTATTTCTTATAGCACAGTATTTATTTCAGTGCCCAAGAAATAATTAAAATGCTTTCTCACAAAAAGCAATCAAAATGGAAGAATCAGTCTTTTTATGTGTTAGAGAAAGATGAGATGAAGAGAGAAGAAAATTAACCATAGCATTACAAAACAGACAATGTGCAAAATGAACCCTGTAGAAGTCTGTAGACATATTTAAACTGATTTAAGTTGACCATATAAAACACAAAACAAGCAGCCATTTAAGGTGTAGCTGTGTGCTATGAGTATGACATTACATGGGCATGGGCTTGGAGTGTACGTTCCCCTAAAAACAGCCTTTCAGAAATGGCAAACAACTTTTGATCAAGAATCTTATTTTGGTGTAATAAAAGTCAAAACCTGGCAAGGATTTGTAGAACAGTCCAAGAACGTTTCAGGGACATAAAACTGTCACCAATTCTGATGCAAGTGTAGCCAGGGAGGGCTGTAGTCTGAAACATTAAAATTATTTTTAAGTTAAAATAACATCAGCAGAATTTCAAAAGAACATGACAAAAAAAAAAAATATATATATATATATATATATATATATATTGTGGTGGCCAGCAGGAAACCGTCCATCACAACGCAGCACAGTCACCTGCAGCACCATGGAGAGCACCATCAGAGGACACATGGTCAGGGTGAAACAGTGGTGTTCAGGACCAAGGACAGCTCTAACACAGGTGTGCAGCATTCCCCTCTGACAGGCAGCCTCAGCTGCAGGCTGTTGGGCCCAATTAGTAATCACATAAAAGTGAACAAAGAAGCCACAGTAGGGAGAGAAGCAGGGGAAGAGGACAGACTCAGTGTTGGATGCATTCAAGCCCAGCCAGCCCAACTACCCTCTTGAAGATAGAGGCTTAATTGACGGCGTGAGTAAAGTGAATCTCCTTGACTAATCCTACACCTCTTCTGCCTCTTTTCCAGAAGTAAATTGATGCAAAAAGGAGCAACCTGAGAAAGAAGTACCTAAGTTCAAGTTTTCTCCCCTTTACCCTTAACCCTGCTTTATGACAAATAAAGAACTTTAAGTTTGCTCCAGTTAAGTTCGGCCTGGTGAATGATTTACTTTGAACCCCAGAGCTAACCCTCTCAGCCTTGTGTGTGAAGTTTACATATGGTGGAGAATGCGGGCATGAGTTGAGCCTCGCCTGGGATTCAAACAGTGAAGAGAAACACTAAGAAAATGGAGGAAGCCCTGACCGCCATTCTGCAGGCCCAAACGACCCTGAATGCAGCAGTCACAGAGCTCTGTCGAAGGACTAAGGCACACGGTAGGAGGCCCCAGGATTATCTGACCAAAATGACTATAGAAGATGATGTTGAAACCTATCTCGACCTTTTTGAAAAAACTGCCCAAAGAGAGAGACGGCCCAGGGCAGACTGGGAGAACCTGATACTCCCTCTGCTAACTGGGGAAGCCCAGAAGGCCTGCTGTGACCTCACCGTTCATGAGGCAACAAACTATGAAGTGGTCAAGAGGTCAATCCTGGCCCAATATGGGCTCAGCCTGCCTGCCAAGGCACATGCGTGTCCATAGCTGGGAATACCGTCCATCACTTCCAGCACGGGCCCAAGTAACCACGTTAATCCGCATGGTAAGAAGCTGGCTAGACGAAGGAGATGGGCCACCTGCGGTAGAAAGGGTGCGGTAGAAAGGGTGGTGATTGATCGGTGCACACGTGGCCTGCCTACAGATGCAAAAAAATATGTGGCTCAACAGGGACCACCAAGTGTAGATGCCTTGATTGCACTCCTAGAAAACCACCAGGTGACTGTGAGCTTGACGAAACCTGAAGTACCCAAAAACCTCTCTTGGAAACCGAGACAAGAGCGAGAACCTCCTAGGAAGCACCCCGAAGCGGTCCAACCTGGACCCCTAAAAGCCCAAGGAAACTGGAAAGATGAGAGGCCTCTACGAAATCCTGCTCCATTCCGATGCTTTACGTGTGGGAGGGAGGGACACCTGGCATGGGATTGCCCAGGCCGAGAGGAGCCGATGCCCACCGCCAGTACCTCGGAATCCAGGTTTCCATGCCATTTTCTTACCACCTGTTGGGCTCATGAGGGGACGGCCGCCCCTAAAGTCCCTGTTAAGATTGGGGGCAAAGACACAGAAGCACTTATAGACTCAGGCAGTATGGTAACACTAGTCCAGCCAGAATTTGCAGGGCCTATCATGGGGAAAGAGATCTCTGTTTCCTGTATTCATGGGGACACCAGAAACTACCCCACTGCAGAATTAAGCATGGTCCCCCCACGGGGGCAGTTCCGAGTACGAGCAGGGGTCGTCGATCACCTGCCAGTCCCTGTCCTCGTGGACTGAGACTGTCCAGCCTTTTCTGCCTACTGGACAAACCAAGCTACCGAGGGGAGGAAACCTACTCGGCGCAGAAGAGACCGTCTATCCAGTCACTGCGTTTTTCTAACCAATGCAGGGACCACAGATGCAGATGCAACCAGCCCTGAAGAGCCCCACAATGGTGATAGAGGTGAGGAACATCACTCTGACTCCACTGCCACTGCTTCAGAAGACCCCGAAGGTGTACAGATTCGTGACGATATAGAATCCCATGAAGTATTCTCTGAATTTCCCCCGGCAGAAATCCTCCAAGGAGAAAGGCTGGGACGGTTCGGCACTGCAAGACCCGGTACTGAGCCGAGCGTGGGGGAATGCCCAGGTGATTGAGGGCCAGCCACAAGTTGGGGTGAGTAGACTCACTTATCCACATTTTATGATCATAAACAGATTGTTGTATAGAGTGGATCAGCGAAGGGGGGAAATTATAAATCAGTTGCTGGTCCCCAAGCCATACACCACTAAAGTGTTATATCTCGCCCACACTCACCTGCTGGGGGGCCATTTGGGGAGGAGAGAAGACCTATGAAGGATCCTCACGCGTTTCTATTGGCCCAGGGTTAAAAAGGCGGTAGAAGAATCTTGTCGTCACTGTCCTGAATGTCAACTCAACAGCCCCAAGGTAACCTACCGAAACCCCCTTATTCCTCTACCAATCATTGAGACCCCTTTCAGCAGGATTGCACTGGACATTGTGGGACCGCTGCCAAAATCGAACCGGGGACACCAATACCTTCTAGTCATCCTTGAATATGCCACCCGATTCCCAGAGGCCATACCTCTCCGATCAGCCACCTCAAAGGCCGTCGCCAAAGAACTGGTCCAACTCTTCAGCTGGGTGGGGATCGCAGACAAGATCCTTACTGACCAAGGTTCTTGCTTCATGTCTACGGTTATGAAAGAGACCTGCCGGCAATTGAAGGTAAAACAAATCAAAACCTCCATATACCACCCCCAGACTGATGGGCTGGTAGAGAGGTTTAACAAAACCCTTAAACAAATGTTAAAGAAAGTGATGGACATTGACGGCAAAAATTGGGATCACCTGTTACCATATGTCTTGTTCTCTATTCGAGAAGCCCCACAAAGCTCCACTGGTTTCTCGACCTTTGAACTCCTCTACAGGCGATGACCTCGAGGGATTCTGGACCTCGCTAAAGAGAGTTGGGAACAGCAACCATCACCACACCGCACCGTCATTGAACATGTTGAACAGATGCACGACCGAATGGCAAGGATCTGGCCGATAGTAAGGGAACACATGCAACAGGCCCAACAACAACAGGCCAAAATATACAACAGGGGAGCCAAGATAAGAGATTTTCACCCCGGAGAAAAGATATTAGTACTAGTACTATCCAACGAGTGCAAGTTCCTGGCCAAG
Organism: Carassius carassius; assembly: GCF_963082965.1. NCBI lineage: Eukaryota > Metazoa > Chordata > Actinopteri > Cypriniformes > Cyprinidae > Carassius > Carassius carassius. Next base: position 15,662,215 of record NC_081772.1, on the reverse strand, counting down.
TGTCAGGGACCCTATGAGATTGTAGAGCGGGTGGGTCTGGTCAACTACAGAGTACTCCAACCTGGCCGAAGGAAAGGCCAGCAAATCTACCATATAAACCTTCTGAAAATGTGGCATGAACCTATCGCGCCTACAAGCAATGTGCTCACAGCCAGTGTCACTTCTCCTATAACCCCGCAGGTAAAGATGGGTAACCAGCTCTCCCCTAGGCAAAAGCAGGAGTTACGTGAACTCGTGTGGCGAAACCATGACATCTTCTCGGATCTGCCTGGACGAACCTCCCTTATAGCCTATGATATAATAACTGAACCAGGGAAGGTAGTTAGGCTTCGACCCTATAGGATCCCAGAAGCAAAAAGGGAAGCCACCCGGACCGAAGTAAAGAAAATGCTTGACCTAGGTGTTATAGAGGAGTCCCAAAGTGCGTGGTCAAGTCCTATCATCCTCGTACCAAAACCAGATGGGAGTACACGATTCTGTAATGACTACAGAAAACTGAATGAAGTTTCCCAGTTCGATACCTACCCTATGTTAAGGATAGATGAGTTAATTGAGCGACTGGGCCCTGTACGTTTGATCACAACCCTTGACTTGACCAAAGGGTACTGGCAAGTACCTCTAACCCCCCAAGCCAAACCAAAAACCGCCTTCTCCACTCCTGAGGGGACCTTTCAATACCGGGTTCTTCCTTTTGGGGTCCTAGGGGCACCAGCCACGTTTCAAAGACTCATGGATAGAGTCCTCCGTCCCCACCAGCAATATGCTGCTGCATACCTCGACAACATTGTTATCCATGACAGGAGTTGGGAGGAGCATCTTCACCATCTAGAGGCTGTATTACAAGCATTACGGTCAGCGGCTCTTACAGCAAATCCAGGCAAGTGTTCACTCCCCCATGAGGAGGCCAACTATCTAGGGTACACTGTTGGGAGAGGAAATGTGAAACCCCAACCTAAGAAAATTGACACCATACTTACCTGGCCCGACCTCAAACCAAGAAACAGGTAAGAACCTTCCTTGGGCTACTTGGTTACTACCGAATATTCATATCTGGCTTCGCCACAAAAGCAGCCCCCCTAACGGAGTTGACCTGCAAGTACCTCCCAAACCAGGTGAGCTGGACCAAAGAAGCAGAACGGGCCTTCATCGAACTCAAGCAGTCCCTCTCTTGTGAACCAGTCCTACGAGCCCCAAACTTCAACAAACCGTTTTTTCTACAAACAGATGCCTCTGAAGTAGGGGTTGGAGCAGTACTGTCTCAGTTGCAGGATGGCATGGAACACCCCGTCATGTTTATTAGCCGTAAGTTGCTGCCCCATGAGAAGAATTATGCCACAATTGAAAAGGAGTGTCTTGCTGTAAAATGGGCTATTGAAAAATTGAGGTATTACCTGTTGGGTCGAAAATTTGTTTTAATAACTGATCATGCTCCCCTAAAATGGAGGTCTCAAAACAAAGGGAAAAATGCAAGAATCACTTGCTGGTTTCTTCAGTTGCAGGACTTCTAGTTTAAAGTAGAACACCGGGCTGGGAGTTCTCATGCGAATGCTGATGCCATATCCAGGAGGCATGACTGCTCTTGGACGTGCGCTCCAAATAGGATTTGGAGCTGGAAAAGAGGGTATGTGGTGGCCAGAAGGAAACAGTCCATCACAACGCAGCACAGTCACCTGCAGCACCATCAGAGGACACAAGGTCTGGGTGAAACAGTGGTGTTCAGGACCAAGGACAGCTCTAACACAGGTGTGCAGCATTCCCCTCTGACAGGCAGCCCCAGCTGCAGGCTGTGGGGCCCAATTAGTAATCACATAAAAGTGAACAAAGAAGCCACAGTAGGGAGAGAAGCAGGGGAAGAGGACAGACTCAGTGTTGGATGCATTCAAGCCCAGCCAGCCCAACTACCCTCTTGAAGATAGAGGCTTAATTGACGGGGTGAGTAAAGTGAATCTCCTTGACTAATCCTACACCTCTTCTGCCTCTTTTCCAGAAGTAAATTGATGCAAAAAGGAGCAACCTGAGAAAGAAGAAGTACCTAAGTTCAAGTTTTCTCCCCTTTACCCTTAACCCTGCTTTATGACAAAGAACTTTAAGTTTGCTCCAGTGAAGTTCGGCCTGGTGAATGATTTACTTTGAACCCCAGAGCTAACCCTCTCAGCCTTGTGTGTGAAGTTTACAATATATATGTACGTGCTACACATTTTACCTTACAGCATTAGTAATCTATTCAATACTGTAAAAAAATCTTCAACCACTGAAATCTATTTATTTATTTTAAATACAATCTTTTTAATCTAATTTTATGTAAAATCTGTAGAATTCATAAAAACCCACACACATTCTCCACCCTGTGGTAAATAACTGTATGATCAGTGGAACCTTGCTCTGTTGCGATTGCACATTATTCCTGTTAAATTCCATTTAAGCCAGTCACTGGGTCTTCCCTCAGCATGAGGTGAGAAGAAATCACCTGTTATCTGGCTACAAGTGTTGGGCACTGGCGTTCCTGTGCCTCGTAACAGACTGTAAAAGGTTAATAATGGTCTAAACACATTCCAGAGAGTGAATTTCATTATGGCCTTGTATTTTGACCATCCTTCACATAAATGCTAACATTGAGTTTGCATCCAAAGGTGTCTTACAGATGGCTAGTGTATCGTACACCATTTGAGACACAACTATAATGTGCTATAGCCTACCTGCTGTAATACAATTTAATCAGTCTTCCTTGTCAGTTTGGATTGTAATAGAAACACCAATAACAGACACCAAAAAAGCATTTTGTTGAAATGTTTAGAGAAATTTAACTGGGGATCTTATAGACTGTTCATATAATTTGGGGAACAGAAAGCCAATTCAAGCACTTAACATTCTCTTTTAGATTTTTAATATTGTCCTTTTTAATATTGAGGTTAATCTTTAATTTTGTATCCAGTGCTATTCTAATGGGATGACTAATTATCTTATTTAATTCTGAAATCCTGTTCCAGGATGTGATTATCAGTGTTGATCGGCAATTTCGGCAGCGTTTTAATGTTTTGTGTGTCTGTCTTGAAACTTTTTTTTTTTAATCCAAAAGGACTTGTTAACATAGGACAAGAATCAGATTTTTTTTATTATTGTGCTTTTAGCCTTAGCAGATCCCAGTACGGCCAGACTGTAAGCACTGAATTAGATGGTGGCGCCTCAATGGTTTTTCTGCTCTTTGTGATTTAGAGCACAGCCTCAATGCTTCTCTCTGATAAACCCCTGTCCAGCAGACCGCCGTTTTGGCTCAGCAGTCAACAATTCTTAAAATAGGCAAGAGAGCTCTCCATCTCTTTTCTAACAAACATACCAGAACCTCTCCAAGCCTTCCACTCTGAATCAACTTAATTCTAGATGTGTTCAAAAACCTTCGTGATGTACTGGTTTTCATTCATTTAAATTTTTGTAAGCACTATATTTTTGGTTTAAATATTTACACAAAAAAATATTCGCCAATAAGATGCAAATATTATTCGTTAATAGTGAGAATACCAACAACTTGACCGTAAAGTCATGAAGATATTCAAGCAGTGTTGCTGCAAGAACCTCCCTGAGTAGTGATTCACGTGACTCCATATCTGCCCTAATATGCTAGGTTTGGTTACAGCCACAGATATTGTGTTTTATGGGGCTATGTTTACCATTTGATATTATGAATATACATTTTGCTTTCAGGGCTAGGCTGCATGAAGTCTCTACAGATTCTTCACCTGTCTTATAACCACATATCTAAGATCTTACCGACCTGGACAAATGCATTGATTTGAAAGAGCTACATCTCCAGCATAACAGCATCATAAGCATTCACCCACATGCTTTTATAGACCTAAAACTGCTGCAGGTAACAGTTTCATGTTAATATCTTTAAGGGAAACAGGTCAATTTAGCTCAAAGGGAATCATTTCCGATTTTAAAGGGAATTTGAACAGAATCACTGTTTCACGGCTGATCACTGAGATGCCCAGTGATGCACTGAACGAGCCGTTTAACATCAAATCTGCGCTGGATATTAATATCCAAAGTATAGTGAAAACACTATCAATTAGCACAGTAACAAGATCGGCAGTTTAAGACATTAACTTGTAAGCACAAAACACAAGATACTTCTCTTTTCGATATGAATAAGGCTTTATTAGATAAATCTAAGACATATAAACTAATCTAACACAAGCACACGCATTCACACAAGTTACAGGAAGATCGAACGTTAGGGAAGAATGAGTTTAAGAGAATGAAAATGTGAAGTCCCGAGTTTACAGCAATACTTGTAAATTGCATAGACATTAACAACCATCAATAACTTAATTAACCCTTGCATTGAGTTCCTAAGTGAGGTTAAAATTATATTAGATACAGCAGTACAAATGTCTGGAGGTACTACTTGCGTCTCCTGTGTAAAGTTGTCATTGAAAGGGGGTTTCTCGATGTCGCTGATTGGCTGGAAGTTCAGTAGTCGTTTGGAAGTTCAGAAGTGACGTATTGGGAAGCCCATGGTTGGGCGTTGGCTGAAGATGCGGAGTTGTGTGGCTGGTTGAAGTTGAACGGGCCCTCGAGGTCAGACTTGGAGACACGCCGTTACAAAACTTAACTCAGAACACAAAACTCTCAAACGGAAAAGAAAAGAAGTAAAGTTTGACGAGACTAGGTGGTGTTTCTTCTCATCGTGGCTAAGTAGCAGCAGGCGTGCAGTCCGAAGCACACTGGAACTGCGCTCAAAGAATGCTAAAAGTGATGACTAAAAGCATGGCCAGTAGCAAAGCTAAAAGCTAATAAGCAAACATGACTAATAGCAAAAGCTAAGAAGCAAAGCTAGAAGCTAAAAGCAGACATGACTGATAGCAAAAGCTAAACGCAAGCTAAAAGCAAGATTTGATGGTGTCCTAAGTATTTAAACTGGCCTGTTGGCCACACCTCAAATGTTGTCTTGACCAATCAGATATTGTCTTGGCTCGGGGGAAGGGTTCAAAATGAGGGGTGTCTGGGGGAGTCCCAGACCCTCCATAAGTCATTAGGGACCCCCCATAAGAATTCATTTTTGGATTTTGGGGGGGTCCCCAACAAATATATTTTAACATTAAAAATGATTGTGGAAATTATAGGTTTTAGTGACGTTTTGTATTTATAACGGTAATTAATTGATTTCCTAGCGCGAGGCAGCAATCAGTGCAGCTATTAGCCAAGAGAGTTCTATACAGCGTCACAGATAGTTGTTGTAGAGCTCCCGCAGACACGTACTAGATGAACGAGGCAAAAAGAGACATCACAAAGAGTGAAATCCTGAATGAAAATCCTGTAAGTGCTTCGATTCTGTTTATATCTCCATAATTGCTTAAAGTAAAATATTAGGAGTTCGAGATCCTATATCAAAAGTTGCATTAACTAGATACCCAGTGTAATGTAGAAGAGTACGTTTGGCAACGTTTCTTGCTAACTGTAACTTATGTGTATGAAGCCAAATGATCTGCCAGCTAACAGCAGACCTAGCAGCTAGACTAGTTATTCAAAGCTAGCTTAACAACCTAACGTTACTTGTCCAGTCAGTGAATTACGAAAGATAACCAGGAATTAATTCAAGTCTGTTGATTAAAGTGAATGTGATTTGAGCATGACGGCACATGAGAGCTTGGTAAGCAATCTAGGAAGTTATTTTAGATTTAGTCTTAATTCAGAATCCTGCACATGGAGAGAAAAAGAGGAAAAAGAAAGATCACCGACTTTTTTCTAGGGTAAATTATGCTTATGTGATAACATGTCTGTTGTTGGGGGAAATTGTAGATATCAGGGATGCAAAAACAGCGCGCTTTTCGGCACCTCCTGCCTAGTGTTTCTTTTACTCTCTATGGTATCTGCAACTGCATCAAATTCCCATCAAATTCTGCTTTAAAAAACTCCCTGTCAATACAGAACGAAATATGCTGTAGCCTATTTTGCCGTCAATACTGCCGACGTTGTCTTTGCTGTATCAGCAGGCTATATATGTATGTTAAACATCCAAATGTAAACTGGTCTGTCTGTCTGCGCACAGAGCCACGCAGTCGCAAACAGCACGTGAAGTTCGTGAATACCAAATTCCCTAGTCTTTCTTATCGGTGTTTGAACGGAAAAAAAAATGAACGATGTGTTCGAAAAATTAAGTCAAAGTGCCCGTCTCAACGAGTTTCCCCGTAAAGGCAGTCGGAGAAAGAAAACGAATGCGTCTCATTACCGGTGTTGTGCCCAATTTTGACCCCCTGCCAAATTATTACCCCCCTCGTTCAAATCGCTACCTGATTGTCTAATCCTAACCCCACACCTAATCCTAACCCCTCCCCAAACCTACTCCTAAACCTACCAATACTAGGGGGGCAATAATTTGGCAGGGGGTCAAATTTGGGCACAACACCGGTATTAGATACATGCATTCATCTTAAAGGGACAGCAACCCAATATACCTGCAGCTGTTTGTGTCACCAAAGTTAATCAAACAACAAAAGAGAAAAAGAAAATACACTTTTGTAGCTAAAGATGAACTGTATTAATTATATGAATCATATTTAATGTATACATTGAATGCAGTGTTATTTTACATTTGATTATTCGTTTTCTGTAACTTAATACAGTTAATTTACCTGAAAAACCAAAAGCACTGCTTTATTTCACATGTATTTTTGTTCTGTTGCATTTATATATGCTTGTACTTTGTTTATTATGTTCTATGCAGAGGCACTAGGCCTACCCTACAAATTAACCCAATCATCCTAGAACTTTACAAAAAGAGCTACTCAAATCATCAGGTGAAATTGTTTTCGGGAAGAAGAGGAAGGAGTAATAAAGCAAGAAGAAGCGATAGATAGATTTTCAGAATTTCATTTTACTATATGTGTCTATATGTGTTGGCCAGGGATGTAAGTATCTAGATATTTGCAGTGGGGCGAGGGCTTCGATTACCTCTCTCTTTTTTTGATCATACATTTGTTTGCTAATTAATTAAATTTAAAGGGACTCCCCAAGAGTCCCAAGTCATTTCGAACCTTGCTCGGGGTATCATAAATCATATGTTATCTTATCAAGCACGTGGTCCGAATTTTCCCGCTCTTGCAGGGTCTAATTTTGGACATGATTCCTATAACAAGAATATGATACATTTGACAAATAACTGATGGTCAAGACTGTTTCAAGCAAGCAGATTCAAGCACAAACATACCAAACATGATAATGAATCCTTAAGTTATCCCATAGTTATTAAAAGACATACACAATAAGTGATTATAAACATGATAGTCAAATGTGTGGGTTACATATAAATGAATATGGAGTTAAGCGGTGGACTGATATTCATTTATAAGTCATTTTGAGTTCATTTTGGTCCATTTATATCTAGAAAAGACAATTTCTGTGCCATTCTCTGACAAAGATTTCTGTGGAGACCAGAGGTTAAACCACCCGCCCCCCCTTAGGAAATTCAATCTGGTTCTGCTGGGGGAAGTCAATCCAAGGATCTTGTGTAGTACTCTCATGGGTTTACATGTGATGTCCGGCGTTGCATCTCAATTACTTGCCCCAAATTTGACAATCTCATCTCCGAATTGAAATTGTCAATAATTGTTCTAATGGTGTTAATGTTAGAAGCTGTTCTATGAAAGAGTTGGTTGGTTGGTTAACTTGTTTCTGACTTGTAGTACTAGGACTGATTTATGACCTCCTGTTGCCTTCCTGAGGAATTTGGCTCATGTTTCCTGAGTCCTGATCGAATCTTTTAATTTGTCTGGTTCGGGTCATATATATCTACATGCGTATCAGTCACATAATATTATTATCTTATCCTGAAGTGAAATAATGTTAACATTGTTAAGAGCAGTTTTACATGTCTGGGAGTGTACTCCTCCTATAGTACCATATAACAATTAGGTTTTTTTTCTATTAACTGTCTTTTGACAGACTTTGTAGTTATTGCATAAACCAACTTATCTAGCCCAGCATGCATTAAAATGTGGAAAACATTTTGATTGACTCACTAATTATATCCAGGTCCTTGATCTGAGCTATAACATGCTGGTCACAATTCCTGTTCCTGCCTACCAGTCCCTCCGAAACCTGAACACCTTGGTCGATGTCTCCTTCAACAGATGGAAGTGTGACTGTAACTTGCAGACCTTGAGAAGATGGATTAGTTTCGATACTGAAATGGGTGATAGTTCCTGGCAAGTGGTATGTGCCTCTCCACCACATCATGGTGGAAAAGATCTGCTTCACCTGAAGGATTGGGAGCTAACTTGTCCAACACATGAATACAGCTCATCTGGTCGCTATCATAACATGATTGTGGTTGAGGGGATGCAAATATCAATTCCTTGCAGCAATGACAGTCAAGGTGCTACTTCTGCTTACTTGTTTGTATCTGAAGTTATAAAACCAAAGACCAATATACTGAAACAAGACATATTATTCCAAATGTATTATTCATAACTTTCTTTTTTGCAGTTATTTATGTCACTCGTAAATTCTACATGTAACCAATGTAAATGCTAATGCACATTTAGTGATGAAATCCCCTATTATTTTTATTCTAGATATCATGCCGGTTTATTGGTGGACTCCAAAAATAAAGTCACAGATAACCAACCAAAACCTCTAATTAAGGACATCGCAGAGCAGCATGCAGGACTTTATATATGCATTTCAGGTCTTCAAGGGGAGCACATATCAGTATTTGATCTACATGGCTATAAAAAAGGCAGTGGCTCAAGACCACGTAGGGAAGCAGCAACCATCTTGGATAAGCAAGAAAATATGAACACACCAAGGAATCATCCTGTTATACGGGAAAGGAGCCAGTCAGAATTTGTCCTTGCTGTCTGCCTCTCTGTCATAATTACATTTATTGTAGCCTTTATCCTTGGTGTTCTTTTGAGACCACTCTTAGACAAATTATGGAGGAGAATACAATCCAAGAGACGATCTACACCACCACCAATAGCAGCCTCCTCAACTGGGCCCCAGCCATATGTGAATGAAGGGTACTGTGATGTAGAAGACCAAGAACGAAGTGAAGAAATGAGAGTGGGTTCAACAGTTACATTTGGTGGAATCACAGAAGTGGAAGATCACGTGCCTTACTATGTTACTGTAGAGAGTGATCAAGCAGATGGCTCCTCTGAGAGCAACACAGAAGTTGAGGCTCTTTATGAGAATATTGAAAGAAAGAAATACTCAATAGCTGGTGGGAAACAGCAGACCCTTGAGATGGAGGATCACAGAGGAAGAGCAGACAGCAGTAGTATCAGTTCACTACAGGAAGGGGAAGTGAATACTTTGGTTACAAATGGTAAGAAATTGCCACCCTGCTCAACCGAAGACATGGCAAAATCCATGGAATTTGAGCCAATTCCAGATGCAAATGATATCAACCAGTTAATGAGAATGGGCAGTTCTTCAACATCATCTCAGTCAAGTCAGGAAGATAGCTTCTCAAGAGAAACTGAAGAAAGTGTTGACCCTCCTGCTGTCACCATTCAGGCAAACAAAAACACAATGGGTAGAATTCCAGGATTTAGTACAGATCTGTTTTGTACAGATTTAGTACAGATGTTGTGGAATGACAGTGGAGAAAGCTTTTCTTTCACTGATGGCCCTGAAAGGTCAGGTATCCGGAATTACTCCAGCTCTGCTTTAGGACACCCACTGAAGGATGATGACACATGGAGGCAAAGCAAAGTAGAATCACCTTCAGACAAATTTAACCTTGATTCAAATGTTCTTGTTTTTGACAAACTTTTTGGTAAAGAACTTTCTGTTGATGATGAGCTCTCTGACATAGAAAGCTCCTCTAATTCAAGTGAAAGTGTAGGTGGACCAAACAATTATGTTGTAAACCCAGAGGTAATGGATGAATCAACAAAGGGAACTATGCAAACCTGGTCACTTTAAATAGATTTGGCACTCTTGAGGATGTCACTTTAAATGCAAGAATGCCTAGTGCTGGCATTCTTATAAGACAAGAGACTGGCACTCTGGAGCCATCAGACATATATTTGACATTTACTCATGGAGACAGTGTTGATGATAGCATGCACATTTATGACTCCCTGAAAAAGAGTGAATATGTGAACATATCAGACAAATTTGGGATATGTGTAGATGTGGGTCTTGATAGAGTGCCAATGATTAAAAGATATGTTGAATTTAAACAGTTCAAACCTCATTCTGGACCTCCAACTCTGCCATCATTTTCGCCTTCCTCAACAATGAAGAACAAACCCTTATCAGATATGGAGGTGAAATCTGAAGCTAACATTGATGCATTCTCTGGAGATGACAGGTGCTTAACACAAATCGAGGTATCTCCTGATAGAATTCAAAAAGCGAAGAGATACATTCACTTCAAACAGCCTGAACCTCATTCCCCAACACTGCCATCATCACCCTCCTTCACCAAAAAAGATGATAAGCTTGAAGCAAAAAGTTATGGCTCATCTTCAGATGATGATGCTCAGCAGACAACTAAACATGCCAATTTAGATGTATCTTCTTATGGACTTTCAAAAGTAAAAAGATACATTTAATTTAAACAGCTTGAATCTTCTTTTCCAACTCTTGCAGTATCCAGACCTTCAACTAAAATTGAGACCACAACTGAGGAAGCAATAAAACTTTGCACCCAAGCACCACACCTAAAGATTCAAGTCAAAATGTGAAGAAATATGTGTATTTTAAGCAGCATAAACACCATTCCTTATCTCTGCCATCATCCCCTACCTCTACCAGGAAAGGTTTATCAGGAAAAAAGACTAAATTCTGAAAACAACTTGATCAATCATACTATGGAAGTCACGATAGCCTGCCACTATACCATGTCCATCCTGTCTATAGGGCAAGTATAAACAGACTGAATAGAGGCTATGACACTGATAGATCATCTGTCAGTGAAGAAGATGATACATTTTTGGAGTATCCATCAAAGTTAGAGATTACAATAGCACCTGGGATAGACAGAGGATCCATCACACCAGATAAAAACACAGACAAAGTCCTCAACATTGACTTTGATAACTCCTCCAGCAGCACAGATGTATTTGACAAGAAACCTTCTAAAGGTCTAATGAGATTAAGAGCATTAAGTGCACGACTGTTCAATAGACACTCAAATGAAACCGATGAGGGGAATCTTCAATCACAAATTCAAACTAAGTCACCAACTGGTTCTGATGTTGGATGAACCGGCGGGGTCTCTATTAATAGGCAGCAAAAGGTAACCACTAATGAAGACAGTCTCTTTAAAAAAGGTTTATCCCTTGATCATTTACCAAAGGTGAAGCGATACCTTCAGTTTTCACACTCTGATTCCAATCCTCAAGTCCAATTACCATCCCCTCCACCAACCACTGGGGTAGTCATGTCTGAATTTATAATGACAACTGAGTCCAGGAGATCCAGTTTCTCATCTGAGGATGATGTCAAACAAACCACTGAAGATAAAAATTTAGTTGGACAAGTGGATGCATTATATGACAGAATTCCAAAAGTAAAAAGATATATTAAATTCTCAAGCACTGAACCTTGTTCTACAACACTGCCCTTGAACAAACAAAGTATATCACCTGAAATATTGGCACAACCTGAATCAGTACGTCATCTGGAAATCAAGTAAGTAATCTGAAGATGATACCAAATTTACAACCAATGAATACAATTTCTTTGGGGAGAGGTGTCTCTCGATACAGTGCATAATGTTAAAAGATATATTCACTTCAAGCAGTATGAACCTGATTCTTCAACTCTGCCATCATCACCGGCTTGCCAAAGGTAAAGCAATATCTTAAGTTTAAGGAAACTGAACTTCATCCACAAGACATTAAGTCAACATCTTCACTTTCAACCTCATGAGTAGTTAAACCAGGGAAGGTGGAAACTGAATTATTTGGAAAAATCTGTGTCTCTTTTGATAGAGTACCAAAAGTAAAGAGATATATTCAATTTAAACAGTCTGTATCTTACCTTTAATTTGTGTCACCCACTACTTCAGATACACTGCAAGTCACAACTGAGGTGAAAACTAAATCTGATTCAAAGATATCGAGCAATTCTTCTGAGGATGATGTCAAACAAACTGCCAAAGTAGACAATGTATTTGGTTTCCAATCCACATCGCAGAGCAGCATGCAGGACTTTATATATGCATTTCAGGTCTTCAAGGGGAGCACATATCAGTATTTGATCTACATGGCTATAAAAAAGGCAGTGGCTCAAGACCACGTAGGGAAGCAGCAACCATCTTGGATAAGCAAGAAAATATGAACACACCAAGGAATCATCCTGTTATACGGGAAAGGAGCCAGTCAGAATTTGTCCTTGCTGTCTGCCTCTCTGTCATAATTACATTTATTGTAGCCTTTATCCTTGGTGTTCTTTTGAGACCACTCTTAGACAAATTATGGAGGAGAATACAATCCAAGAGACGATCTACACCACCACCAACAGCAGCCTCCTCAACTGGGCCCCAGCCATATGTGAATGAAGGGTACTGTGATGTAGAAGACCAAGAACGAAGTGAAGAAATGAGAGTGGGTTCAACAGTTACATTTGGTGGAATCACAGAAGTGGAAGATCACGTGCCTTACTATGTTACTGTAGAGAGTGATCAAGCAGATGGCTCCTCTGAGAGCAACACAGAAGTTGAGGCTCTTTATGAGAATATTGAAAGAAAGAAATACTCAATAGCTGGTGGGAAACAGCAGACCCTTGAGATGGAGGATCACAGAGGAAGAGCAGACAGCAGTAGTATCAGTTCACTACAGGAAAGGGAAGTGAATACTTTGGTTACAAATGGTAAGAAATTGCCACCCTGCTCAACCGAAGACATGGCAAAATCCATGGAATTTGAGCCAATTCCAGATGCAAATGATATCAACCAGTTAATGAGAATGGGCAGTTCTTCAACATCATCTCAGTCAAGTCAGGAAGATAGCTTCTCAAGAGAAACTGAAGAAAGTGTTGACCCTCCTGCTGTCACCATTCAGGCAAACAAAAACACGATGGGAAGAATTCCAGGATTTAGTACAGATCTGTTTTGTACAGATTTAGTACAGATGTTGTGGAATGACAGTGGAGAAAGCTTTTCTTTCACTGATGGCCCTGAAAGGTCAGGTATCCGGAATTACTCCAGCTCTGCTTTAGGACACCCACTGAAGGATGATGACACATGGAGGCAAAGCAAAGTAGAATCACCTTCAGACAAATTTAACCTTGATTCAAATGTTCTTGTTTTTGACAAACTTTTTGGTAAAGAACTTTCTGTTGATGATGAGCTCTCTGACATAGAAAGCTCCTCTAATTCAAGTGAAAGTGTAGGTGGACCAAACAATTATGTTGTAAACCCAGAGGTAATGGATGAATCAACAAAGGGAACTATGCAAACCTGGTCACTTTAAATAGATTTGGCACTCTTGAGGATGTCACTTTAAATGCAAGAATGCCTAGTGCTGGCATTCTTATAAGACAAGAGACTGGCACTCTGGAGCCATCAGACATATATTTGACATTTACTCATGGAGACAGTGTTGATGATAGCATGCACATTTATGACTCCCTGAAAAAGAGTGAATATGTGAACATATCAGACAAATTTGGGATATGTGTAGATGTGGGTCTTGATAGAGTGCCAATGATTAAAAGATATGTTGAATTTAAACAGTTCAAACCTCATTCTGGACCTCCAACTCTGCCATCATTTTCGCCTTCCTCAACAATGAAGAACAAACCCTTATCAGATATGGAGGTGAAATCTGAAGCTAACATTGATGCATTCTCTGGAGATGACAGGTGCTTAACACAAATCGAGGTATCTCCTGATAGAATTCAAAAAGCGAAGAGATACATTCACTTCAAACAGCCTGAACCTCATTCCCCAACACTGCCATCATCACCCTCCTTCACCAAAAAAGATGATAAGCTTGAAGCAAAAAGTTATGGCTCATCTTCAGATGATGATGCTCAGCAGACAACTAAACATGCAAATTTAGATGTATCTTCTTATGGACTTTCAAAAGTAAAAAGATACATTTAATTTAAACAGCTTGAATCTTCTTTTCCAACTCTTGCAGTATCCAGACCTTCAACTAAAATTGAGACCACAACTGAGGAAGCAATAAAACTTTGCACCCAAGCACCACACCTAAAGATTCAAGTCAAAATGTGAAGAAATATGTGTATTTTAAGCAGCATAAACACCATTCCTTATCTCTGCCATCATCCCCTACCTCTACCAGGAAAGGTTTATCAGGAAAAAAGACTAAATTCTGAAAACAACTTGATCAATCATACTATGGAAGTCACGATAGCCTGCCACTATACCATGTCCATCCTGTCTATAGGGCAAGTATAAACAGACTGAATAGAGGCTATGACACTGATAGATCATCTGTCAGTGAAGAAGATGATACATTTTTGGAGTATCCATCAAAGTTAGAGATTACAATAGCACCTGGGATAGACAGAGGATCCATCACACCAGATAAAAACACAGACAAAGTCCTCAACATTGACTTTGATAACTCCTCCAGCAGCACAGATGTATTTGACAAGAAACCTTCTAAAGGTCTAATGAGATTAAGAGCATTAAGTGCACGACTGTTCAATAGACACTCAAATGAAACCGATGAGGGGAATCTTCAATCACAAATTCAAACTAAGTCACCAACTGGTTCTGATGTTGGATGAACCGGCGGGGTCTCTATTAATAGGCAGCAAAAGGTAACCACTAATGAAGACAGTCTCTTTAAAAAAGGTTTATCCCTTGATCATTTACCAAAGGTGAAGCGATACCTTCAGTTTTCACACTCTGATTCCAATCCTCAAGTCCAATTACCATCCCCTCCACCAACCACTGGGGTAGTCATGTCTGAATTTATAATGACAACTGAGTCCAGGAGATCCAGTTTCTCATCTGAGGATGATGTCAAACAAACCACTGAAGATAAAAATTTAGTTGGACAAGTGGATGCATTATATGACAGAATTCCAAAAGTAAAAAGATATATTAAATTCTCAAGCACTGAACCTTGTTCTACAACACTGCCCTTGAACAAACAAAGTATATCACCTGAAATATTGGCACAACCTGAATCAGTACGTCATCTGGAAATCAAGTAAGTAATCTGAAGATGATACCAAATTTACAACCAATGAATACAATTTCTTTGGGGAGAGGTGTCTCTCGATACAGTGCATAATGTTAAAAGATATATTCACTTCAAGCAGTATGAACCTGATTCTTCAACTCTGCCATCATCACCGGCTTGCCAAAGGTAAAGCAATATCTTAAGTTTAAGGAAACTGAACTTCATCCACAAGACATTAAGTCAACATCTTCACTTTCAACCTCATGAGTAGTTAAACCAGGGAAGGTGGAAACTGAATTATTTGGAAAAATCTGTGTCTCTTTTGATAGAGTACCAAAAGTAAAGAGATATATTCAATTTAAACAGTCTGTATCTTACCTTTAATTTGTGTCACCCACTACTTCAGATACACTGCAAGTCACAACTGAGGTGAAAACTAAATCTGATTCAAAGATATCGAGCAATTCTTCTGAGGATGATGTCAAACAAACTGCCAAAGTAGACAATGTATTTGGTTTCCAATCCACATCGCAGAGCAGCATGCAGGACTTTATATATGCATTTCAGGTCTTCAAGGGGAGCACATATCAGTATTTGATCTACATGGCTATAAAAAAGGCAGTGGCTCAAGACCATGTAGGGAAGCAGCAACCATCTTGGATAAGCAAGAAAATATGAACACACCAAGGAATCATCCTGTTATACGGGAAAGGAGCCAGTCAGAATTTGTCCTTGCTGTCTGCCTCTCTGTCATAATTACATTTATTGTAGCCTTTATCCTTGGTGTTCTTTTGAGACCACTCTTAGACAAATTATGGAGGAGAATACAATCCAAGAGACGATCTACACCACCACCAACAGCAGCCTCCTCAACTGGGCCCCAGCCATATGTGAATGAAGGGTACTGTGATGTAGAAGACCAAGAACGAAGTGAAGAAATGAGAGTGGGTTCAACAGTTACATTTGGTGGAATCACAGAAGTGGAAGATCACGTGCCTTACTATGTTACTGTAGAGAGTGATCAAGCAGATGGCTCCTCTGAGAGCAACACAGAAGTTGAGGCTCTTTATGAGAATATTGAAAGAAAGAAATACTCAATAGCTGGTGGGAAACAGCAGACCCTTGAGATTGAGGATCACAGAGGAAGAGCAGACAGCAGTAGTATCAGTTCACTACAGGAAGGGGAAGTGAATACTTTAGTTACAAATGGTAAGAAATTGCCACCCTGCTCAACCGAAGACATGGCAAAATCCATGGAATTTGAGCCAATTCCAGATGCAAATGATATCAACCAGTTAATGAGAATGGGCAGTTCTTCAACATCATCTCAGTCAAGTCAGGAAGATAGCTTCTCAAGAGAAACTGAAGAAAGTGTTGACCCTCCTGCTGTCACCATTCAGGCAAACAAAAACACAATGGGTAGAATTCCAGGATTTAGTACAGATCTGTTTTGTACAGATTTAGTACAGATGTTGTGGAATGACAGTGGAGAAAGCTTTTCTTTCACTGATGGCCCTGAAAGGTCAGGTATCCGGAATTACTCCAGCTCTGCTTTAGGACACCCACTGAAGGATGATGACACATGGAGGCAAAGCAAAGTAGAATCACCTTCAGACAAATTTAACCTTGATTCAAATGTTCTTGTTTTTGACAAACCTTTTGGTAAAGAACTTTCTGTTGATGATGAGCTCTCTGACATAGAAAGCTCCTCTAATTCAAGTGAAAGTGTAGGTGGACCAAACAATTATGTTGTAAACCCAGAGGTAATGGATGAATCAACAAAGGGAACTATGCAAACCTGGTCACTTTAAATAGATTTGGCACTCTTGAGGATGTCACTTTAAATGCAAGAATGCCTAGTGCTGGCATTCTTATAAGACAAGAGACTGGCACTCTGGAGCCATCAGACATATATTTGACATTTACTCATGGAGACAGTGTTGATGATAGCATGCACATTTATGACTCCCTGAAAAAGAGTGAATATGTGAACATATCAGACAAATTTGGGATATGTGTAGATGTGGGTCTTGATAGAGTGCCAATGATTAAAAGATATGTTGAATTTAAACAGTTCAAACCTCATTCTGGACCTCCAACTCTGCCATCATTTTCGCCTTCCTCAACAATGAAGAACAAACCCTTATCAGATATGGAGGTGAAATCTGAAGCTAACATTGATGCATTCTCTGGAGATGACAGGTGCTTAACACAAATCGAGGTATCTCCTGATAGAATTCAAAAAGCGAAGAGATACATTCACTTCAAACAGCCTGAACCTCATTCCCCAACACTGCCATCATCACCCTCCTTCACCAAAAAAGATGATAAGCTTGAAGCAAAAAGTTATGGCTCATCTTCAGATGATGATGCTCAGCAGACAACTAAACATGCCAATTTAGATGTATCTTCTTATGGACTTTCAAAAGTAAAAAGATACATTTAATTTAAACAGCTTGAATCTTCTTTTCCAACTCTTGCAGTATCCAGACCTTCAACTAAAATTGAGACCACAACTGAGGAAGCAATAAAACTTTGCACCCAAGCACCACACCTAAAGATTCAAGTCAAAATGTGAAGAAATATGTGTATTTTAAGCAGCATAAACACCATTCCTTATCTCTGCCATCATCCCCTACCTCTACCAGGAAAGGTTTATCAGGAAAAAAGACTAAACGCTGAAAACAACTTGATCAATCATACCACGGAAGTCACGATAGCCTGCCACTATACCATGTCCATCCTGTCTATAGGGCAAGTATAAACAGACTGAATAGAGGCTATGACACTGATAGATCATCTGTCAGTGAAGAAGATGATACATTTTTGGAGTATCCATCAAAGTTAGAGATTACAATAGCACCTGGGATAGACAGAGGATCCATCACACCAGATAAAAACACAGACAAAGTCCTCAACATTGACTTTGATAACTCCTCCAGCAGCACAGATGTATTTGACAAGAAACCTTCTAAAGGTCTAATGAGATTAAGAGCATTAAGTGCACGACTGTTCAATAGACACTCAAATGAAACCGATGAGGGGAATCTTCAATCACAAATTCAAACTAAGTCACCAACTGGTTCTGATGTTGGATGAACCAGCGGGGTCTCTATTAATAGGCAGCAAAAGGTAACCACTAATGAAGACAGTCTCTTTAAAAAAGGTTTATCCCTTGATCATTTACCAAAGGTGAAGCGATACCTTCAGTTTTCACACTCTGATTCCAATCCTCAAGTCCAATTACCATCCCCTCCACCAACCACTGGGGTAGTCATGTCTGAATTTATAATGACAACTGAGTCCAGGAGATCCAGTTTCTCATCTGAGGATGATGTCAAACAAACCACTGAAGATAAAAATTTAGTTGGACAAGTGGATGCATTATATGACAGAATTCCAAAAGTAAAAAGATATATTAAATTCTCAAGCACTGAACCTTGTTCTACAACACTGCCCTTGAACAAACAAAGTATATCACCTGAAATATTGGCACAACCTGAATCAGTACGTCATCTGGAAATCAAGTAAGTAATCTGAAGATGATACCAAATTTACAACCAATGAATACAATTTCTTTGGGGAGAGGTGTCTCTCGATACAATGCATAATGTTAAAAGATATATTCACTTCAAGCAGTATGAACCTGATTCTAACATAGGTAAAGCAATATCTTAAGTTTAAGGAAACTGAACTTCATCCACAAGACATTAAGTCAACATCTTCACTTTCAACCTCATGAGTAGTTAAACCAGGGAAGGTGGAAACTGAATTATTTGGAAAAATCTGTGTCTCTTTTGACAGAGTACCAAAAGTAAAGAGATATATTCAATTTAAACAGTCTGTATCTTACCTTTAATTTGTGTCACCCACTACTTCAGATACACTGCAAGTCACAACTGAGGTGAAAACTAAATCTGATTCAAAGATATCGAGCAATTCTTCTGAGGATGATGTCAAACAAACTGCCAAAGTAGACAATGTATTTGGACAAACAGGAACATCTCTT
This sequence comes from Carassius carassius, assembly GCF_963082965.1. Lineage (NCBI taxonomy): Eukaryota > Metazoa > Chordata > Actinopteri > Cypriniformes > Cyprinidae > Carassius > Carassius carassius. The sequence continues at coordinate 15,643,087 of NC_081772.1, read as the reverse complement.
GATAGAATCCCACGAGTTAGGAGATACATTCAATTCACACATCCTGAAATACAATCTCCAGCTCAGACAACAACTGGTCTCTCATCTGAAAGAGTCAACTTTCGTAGCTAAAGAAACAAGGAGATCTGAGGAAGATGCTAAACTGGCTACTAAAAAAGAGAATATCACTGAAACAGATGAATATCTTGCCAAAATCCCAAAAGTAAAGAGGTATATCAAGTTCACACAATCTGAACCATATTTCTTGAATCTGTCACCATTTCTTACTTTAACCACAGAAAAATCCATGAAGATGCCCGAACTGAAACAACCAGCCACTAGGGAGAGCACTTCATCGGAGGATGATGTTCAGGAAGACAATGGCTCTGGACAAATAGAAGTGTCTCTTAACAGAGTGCCAAGATTTAAAATATACATTCAATTCACACATCCTGAAAGTAAATCTCCTGCTCAGTCAACATCTGCTGTCTCAGATCAAAGACTTGGAATATTGTGGGTAGTTCAAGACACAGGAAGATCAAGCATGTCACACTAACTGCTAAGGAAGACAATGTCTTTGGACAAACTGGAGCATCTCTTGACAAAATTCCAAAGGTTAAGAGATATATTCAATTCACAAAGCCTGAAAGTGAACATTTTTTTCAGACAACCACTTCTCTCTCTGCTAAAAGCCTTGGAATATCTGGAGTTTTTCATGAAACAAGGAAATCAGGAACTTCATCTGATGATGATGTTGAGTCATCTATTCATGATGATGTGTTTAAACAAAAAGGTGCATCTTTTGACAAAATACCAAAAGTGAAAAGATAGATTAAGTTCATACAATCTGAACCTTCCCAGGGTCTTGCACCATTTCCTCTTCCAAGCACTGTAAAGTCTGTAAAGGTGACAGAAACAGGATTTAGTATCTTAGCTGAGAATGAAGCACAACCTTTCCCTTAGAAGAATGTTAAGGAAGACAATGTTGTTGGGCAAACAGAAGCACATCTTGAAAGAATACCAAGAATTAAGAGATATATTCGATTCACACATCAGTCCCCTGAGCAGTCAACAACTTCTCTATCAGCTGAAAGAGGAATATCTGAGGTCATTTTAGAAATGCAAAGATCAAGCACTTCATCTGAGGTGGAGGTCACACAAACTGCAAATGAAGACAATTATGGGGGACATATTGAAGCACATCTTGATAAAATACCAAAAGTTAAGCGATACATTAATTTCACACATGCTGAAAGTCACTCTCCAGCTCAGACAACAACTGCTCTCTCAGCTGAAGAGTCAACCTATCTGTGGTAGCCAAAGAAACTAGGAGACCAAACTCTTCATCTGAAGATGATTATAAAGCATTGACTAATGATGCCAATATCGGTAGCACTTTATTTTACAGTCCTGTTCCTCATGTACATACTATGTACTTATTATAGTAATTACAATAACTATGTAATAACTAGGTACTAACCCTGAACCTACCCCTAAACCTAACCCTACCCCATGTAGTTACCTTGTATTACCAGAACTTTCTTAGATATATACATTGTAAGTACACTATAAGTACATGTTAGTACACGTACTGTAAAATAAAGTGCAACCCCAATATCATTATAAAATCCCAAATGTAAAGAGCTACATTGGATTCACAAAGAGTGATCCACCGTCTTCAACTAATTTACTAAAAAGAGATTTAATGCCAACAACAAACACAGACCTAGAAACCACATGGTCCAGTTTATAATCTAAGGTGTCACCTGCTGTCTCAATGAAAAAAAGGGTCTGCATTATTAATAAAAGCTGAATCAGAATCATGGACATCGAGTTTACTTACAAGGACAACATTATTAAAGGAGAGCTCATGAACAGTTCAGTGGAACTGAGTGGCCTAAAGTCAGTGTTAAGAAAGTCAAGTTCCTCGTCCAGTGACGAACAATCTGTAGGACATGAGGTTGTGGATGTGGATGTACCAGCACCACAAGATGAGCCACCAGCAGTTCCACAGACATCCCCACCTGCCCTAGAACAAGAGGATGCCAGAGAGTATCTCAGAGAAAATTCTGAAGTCCATCAAAAGCAAGAACGCAGATGATTATTGCAGCAAAGTAGAAGGGAAATAGATGAGTTCAACACTGCATCCCTTGCCTCCATGCAACAAGGTGGCGACAAGGAAGATAGATCATTGGCAGATTATGGAGTGACACCATCCCAAACAGAACATACTTACAGCAGTGTATCTACAAGGAACACATTAACTTCCAGACGCACAGAAGGAGTTGAAGCCCCAGTTTTACGTGGCCTTAAAACTCAGAGTACATCAACACTCAGCTCCAAGTCCAAACTCCAAAGAATAGGGAATTTTTTATTTAGCTAAAGAGTTCATTTGGACTCACCAGACAAGCAATTATACTTATACTTTCAAAATCACAGTTTTTGAGGTTGGGGATTTGCTTTTTACAGAGTAAAATACTGTAATATAATTATAAACACGACCTGAACATGTTTCAGTATTTCATAAATAGAAGTTCTATTCTTTTTTGCATTGAAACAATGTATGAATGTACATAAGAATGTGTTTTGTCTAAGATTATAAACATTGAGTTGACTGATTTTATCAGTCATCATAATGCATGATGTGCATTATATCCATTAATGGGGCTATAAACTTACTTCCAAAGCTGTCGAATCACTGTTTTTCAGTCCCTTTCACTAAATCTTTATGGTTTCTGTTGAATACTAGCTTTCCAGCAAACAGGGAAAGAGTCTCAGCATGACTCCAGAATAGTTGTTAGTCCAAGTAACAACTATTCTACTATTCTTAAAACATGACATCTAAAACAGATGAAATAACTCCACATTTAGTTAATAAACCCCCTTTTATTGAATGTAGAGAGGTTACAGTGAAAACAAACACAGACACACACATCCATACATATATACAGTCAGATGAGTGCTCAGACCTCTGCATTACATACTCCTCCAACAAAAGCAACAGTCATAACATAGGGAACCTGTCTATCTTTTGAAATAATTAATTTTAAACCATTATTTAAACCTCAGGCACAAATGGGTGCAGATTAATGGGATTATGACAAGTGTCTGTAGACTTTTCTTTAAACGGATGCTAGCCAGCATGCACAGCATACATAGACTGTTGGTGTCTTAAATGCTGTGAATAACTTGATAAATAATTTATGGTAAGCAACTTTCATTCTAAAACGATCAAAAATGTCTTGAAAAAAAAAAAGGTTACCCAAAAGAAGCTTTAATAAAGTTAATAATAATTTTTGTCTCTGTATTGTAATACCTTATAAGATGAACATAACAAAAATAAGTAAGTCTGCTTGAAATTGCAGATATACTGAAATGCTGCAGTCACTCATGTACAGGGTAGTTTAGCACTTGGTGGAGATGGTGGAGAAGGCAATGCAGAGAAGAACATCTCAACAGATGAGGTTACAAGTGTGTTTAAGCTCTAAATACCATCACACAATCATGTTTTTCATAAAGCGTTAAGACTGCATGACCGCGGATACCCAAATTAAGCACAAAAAGGTTCACTTCTACGAATACCTGTACAAAAAAAAAAAAAAAAAAAAAAAAAGAGCAAAAAAACAGTACAAAAAGAATAAACCTTTCATTCATTCACGAAGACGGCTCTAATTGCAGAATGCATGCATGCATTTTTTTTTCTTGTTCAGATGACAAGTTAACTTCACGCCACAGCCATAGACAAAACTCAGTTTTACAAACATAACTAGAACGTTAAATAATTGCTAGGCATTGGTCACTATGGGTTAAGGTGATCACATCTGACCCCAAAATCTGCATAAGAGGATGTGGCCAAAGGAGTGTCAGTGTTTAGGGCAGGATACCTGTTTTGATATTTTTGTGGCAATTCATCACAGAAATCAAAAGTGCACTTTAACAGCTTTCTCTCATCCGCTCTCATTTCCATCACGTAGATCCATGTCCTGGCATTTTAACCATGACATGGACAGCATAGTTGCATTGCTAAGGAATCAAATAATGAATGCATTCCACATTCACTTTAACCTGCTCACACATTTTTATAAGATGGACATATCTTGTCATTGCCAGCACGAATGCACAATGGTAATTTGAGCCAGGAAAAAGAAACTGGGCACTACGCTCGAGATACGTATAATGTTGTGAACGTGAAGAATATTTTTGATGATCTTATAACCAATATCAAGTATGTAAGTGGTGATAAGGATACTGATGCACCACCAGAGGAAGTACTTAAAGCTCTTGCATGTGGTGCACTTTATTAAATGGCAACCAAGTGCAGTGAGACTGGTAAAAATAAAACTTATGGTAAAGGTCGCTATGCATCTATGGTAACATGGCTCCGACTGTCATCATCCTTTAACATAAAAAACATAGTAAACAGTGTTGGACCACATCAGCAGAGCGACACTGCAAGCTATTTTGATTTTTGACCCATAAAGTCTTAGTAATAAGTCACTGACCTTCAGTAAAAGCCAAGCAGGTTCTTCCTTTTTTCTTTCCTTCCAAGCCCTAATTACCTAAACTTCAGACAGAATGGGAGATTTTACCAACCCTGCCTTGTGGAGAATCCAAATTCATCCTCCTTATAAGAGCCTATTGAAACATTCACAGCAATATGAAACATCACAGTGGGGTGGGAAGGCGGCACCAACACTGGCCGTGTGCTTACCCACAATGCATTGTGGGCTATGAGGGGCATTAGGTGGAGTCGGTGAGGTGGTGTTTCTCCAACACACAACCACCAGTGACCCTCCTATGGCCCCGGCTAAAAGGGCGACATACAAACATGTGCAATAATAATTACATTCTATGCAAACACATACACACACTCAAGCCCTCATGGCCAGGGGCCACGATCATCTGTCCCAAACACTTCAGTTTTGAATTGTACTTTGTTTTCTAGATGTTTGTTTCAAAGCCGTTTCTGTCCTCATTGTCATTGTGATAGTTGGCAATTAGTTTCTAGTTGGTGACTGTGGTAAGTATGGGGAAGCTGTCGCTACGACATCTCTCTGTCTTTATACCACTCCACAAACTCATCCAACAGCACTGGCCCTGAGAAAAGAGAAAAATGAGTCAAAAGACAAATCTGATGTACTTCCAGCTGCATTTTACAAAGGAATGATGGATGTCTAAATTGGGGTGTAATAATTATAACTATACAGATATGTTAAATTGTGGGTGTTTGTACTCACAGGCCCCGTCCTCATCATAGTTACTGAGATCAAGATTGATAGTCCTACTGAATTCTAGAACATTGCACCATTGATCTTTATTTATAACCTTATACTTAGATTGCTGTGGGAAGAAAAAAAAAGAGGAATAATTGTCAAACATTTCACAAAAATAAAGTATACAAAAATATGTACTGCTGTGCAAATATCTGTATAAACTACCAGTCAAATATCTGTACTCACTAAATTTGCTTCTTAAAACTTTTGATTTAAAATGTATGGTGAATTTGATTCTTCAAACAAATACAGAATGGTAGCTATAAAATTGTAGAACTGTCTCAATACTGTTTAAAAAGCATTTCATGATGCACGAATTTGGCTGAATGTCAAATATATAAGAATTTTTAATAGTTTTACTTTTTTTTTGTTGCTTCTTGTGTTGTTCTAAAACTGCATGACTTTCTTTTTGCTGAACATAAAATAAATTATTTTTGTCTATACAAAGGAAATCATTAGTAACCAAACCAGTTTGGTTCCCAACATTCTTCAAGTTATTTTATGTTTCATAGAATTAAAAAGGTCATACAGTTTTGGAATGAGTGGGTGAATAAATTATGACAGAATTTGGAGTCAACTATCCCTTTAGTAATAATGAGTAGTAATAATGAATTAATTCAAATGAGTAATAATAATGAATGAATTCAAACATTTGACTGGTCATGTAAAATAATTAAAGTGACACTGATAGACTGTAAAGTTTCAAATATTTACTTCTAGAAACTGGTTAAACACTGGAAACAATGGCCAGATCTTCCCAAGCAGAAGTCCCAGCATGCACTTGGCAGTATTCAAGTCTAAACTCCTCTGATCCTTCTCCTGCAAAGGAGTGGAAACATATTAAAGTTTAAAGAGTTTGAATACAAGTTCACACATTAAAATAAAAATATTTAGTTAGCAATTATAGTGGTGAAGTAACATTCTGTAAATGACCAATTATTGCCAAGGTACTTAAACTGCATCCGCTTCAGTACTTAGCAATTTTTTCTGAAACCACCTCAGAAAATATTTGGCTCTCCAAGTACCACCATAATGACCAACATTAAAATACAGTAGTGCTATGTGCAGTTAAAAATAATCCAGGTAATTATTCCTAATAAGAATATTTATTATTGGCAGCCACTTTAAACATTGTAAATACACAGTTTGAACATTAACACTGCACTGTGCTTACAGCCAGGTAAATAAAAAAACTTAAATAATTATTTAATTAAAGTATATTGTACCTAAAAAGTAAATAAAAACTGTACTATACCTAAATGTTAAGAAACTGCACTTAAAAAAAAAAGATTAAATGAAATTGTATTGTACTTAACATTTAAGTACAGTAGCCTACAGTTTTTAAAAATATTTGATTAAAAAAAATTAACTCAGGCTGTATGTGTAGCTTCAGGTAACAATCAGGTCACGCGTCCACAAAAGCCAGCTGAAAACACCCAGCAGTGGTTTTTTTTTTTTCAGTTGAGATGCTGTGGTTGCTATGTAATGGAATATCTGCTGAAGTATTATGGCAGACGCATCCCAAATTAAATGTTTCAACAAGCATTATTTTTCTAAACAATATTAAGTTAGTCCGGCAATTTCATCTGAGCCATTCCAAAGAGCCAGCAAAGCTCCAGTCGCGCTATACAATTCATACCAAGGGAGTGGGAAAAAAAATCTATCTGGACAAGCGAAACTTCTGCCGAGCAGACAAAGAGGTGAAACAACCCAAAATAGCACCATCTCTGTCTCTGAGCAGTCTCAAGCCCTTGTCTGATGTAACTGAAGGACTGTGATGTGCCCAGCATGCATGCAGGGAAGAAAAAAAAAAAAGAAACACAGAAAGGTTCCATATGCACAGCCACTGGTAAAACCAAATATAGTGCTGAAGTCTTTAAAGAAGACCAGAGCTTGTAAAGTGGATAATGATTAATGTTCATCAATCATCTGTCCTAATGCATATACAACACTTACCCTGGCAAAGTCGAAGGCATATCGGTAAATGAGCTTGAAACTGGTGGCATCATTGAGGACAGACCTCAGGTAGTCTAGAGAGTTCCTGAGTTTTTCAGTAGAATCACATCTGTGTTTGACAGAAGAAGAGGAAAAGTGAAGATTGGGATGAGAATACGTAAGGTAGCATGGTAGTAGATGCATTTAAGGTCCATGTTTAGCCAGACATACTGCAATGAGCCCATTCCCTTGAGCCACTCCTGTAAAGTGAAGTAACCCATACTCTGGGCATCAAGCTTCCAGGCCAATACCAGCATCACTACCTGCGTACAAACATACATTAAAATGTAAAGCTACTAGCTAAATATGTTTAGAGTAAACTATGAAATCATATTAGATCAGTTTATTTTCGTACATTCTCTGGCTCTACGCCAATGTCTTCACAGAATTTCTCCATCCCCTCCGGTCCAAAAACGTCATCGCACCCTATTTACACGACACATTCAAACACAATTTACTATTATATACAGTGGCCCCAAAAAGTATTTAGACACATAAGCCACAATTAAAAATGTATAAATGTCTTTGCACTACATTAAACACATGGCATTTATTTTAAAGAAATACATAAACTAAAATCAAATCAAAACATTTCAAGAAGAAGCAATGGGTATACCATTTAAAATAAAAACAAAAAGTCTTGGACACTTTCTAGTTGTCAAACTTTGTGGAACATGTTCAAATGTTAATGTGCCAGAGCACTTTGAACTTAATAGGAATGGACTTTACTGTATATATTCACAAAAAAGAATCACTGTGAGACCAATTTGTTAAAATAATTTAAAAAAGTGAAGCTAGTTCTCAGAAAAGCATATTTTTTGCAGATGCCACTTGGTATGATATTTTATCCTATACTTGATATTTTGTATGCAATGAAATTCAGACATTTTTAAAATGTGACTTAAGTTTCCAAATGCACGTTAGTAGATACTTATAGTCATTCTATTTGCATCTTAACTTCATTTGTCTGAAGCCACAAGGAATTCTGAATCCAAAAAAAACAAACAAATCTAGCCTAAAATTAGGTGACATTATTCACTGCCTTCTAGACATTATCAAGTCAAATTATATCAGTTTACCACCAGGTTCTGATGTGATTATATCAACGAAATAAAAAAATATATACATATGCAATAGTTCGTAGTATTATGACAAAATCAATATGACTTAAATTTTCGCCCACATACCTGCATATTCATAGAACCATTCTAGACATCTCTTGCTAGAAAAAGCTTCAGCTTCCTGAATTTGCAATGCCTCCTGTTTTCTGTAAAGACTGAAATGAACAGACAAGGACTGAGTGGAAGCTATTTAAATACACATTAACACACATTTGTATACACATTTAAGCACGAACATGCTCCATCTGATTCAAACAAGAAGAGACACATGCTCTGAGGGCAGAAATTCACAGACACAAAGATATCTGATGGTGCAATTAAAGGAGCATTGCGTAGGTTCTGAAATTTCTAACCGTTACTGACACCAGTGGCCATTAGAGGAACTGCAGCCAGTCTCATGCTCGTTCTCAGTGCGCACGCTCTTTTTTTTTTTTTGCTTACGAGGAGTGTCTGAATTGTGCTGGAGGCTGGTCGCTTCTTTCTAGGGCTGTAGCTATCGAATATTTTAGTAATCGAGTATTCTACCAAAAATTCCATCGATTAATCGAGTAATCGGATAAAATTTTTGCTTTATTAAAGTGCAATATTAATTATGCAAGAAAAAATAAGACTCCTGGGTCTCTTAAAATGAACAACTAAGTTTCCTTTTTTAGAAAAAAACATTTTTTTTAAAATGCAAAGAATACATCAAAAATAAACATCTAATTAGTACCCATTGTTTCTCTGTCCGTACTTGTACTGTTAACAGTGACAATAAAGTTGACAGATGAATTAAGTGCATTTAAGTGCCATTCAATTGGGGTTTTAAATAAAGCATTTTCTGAGATGCACATTAAACACATAAAACATTAATTCAATTTATCTTTTAATTATTGAAAATTAAGCAAACTTAACTTTTTGGTATACAAAGGGGATTTACTATTAAAAATAAAACATGGAAGAAATGTTGTGTGATTAAACCTTAAAAAAAAGAATGTTTGAATTTTTTTTTTTTTTTTTAGTAGTAGGCTATGTACATTCTGTTGACAATAGTAATACATCTCTGGCAAATACTTGTCTAAACTAAACCGGACTTTTATTTTGACGGGTTGACGTACCTTTACAGTTCTGTGTATGTGATGTGACACTAGTTTTACTCAAATCAAACGGTCAAATGCTCATGAAGTGACTGTCAGAGCAGTTTTGGAGATGTTGTTCGTGTTCACGAGACAGCAGACGCGAGAGTCACGTGCGCTTCAGTGTGTGTAAATAAAAAAAGAAGTGCTTCTGCGCCATTCATTAACAGAGACACGCAGAACATGCAGGATTCATATTTAAATAGACTATTCCGGCTTAATGTTTACATACATTATTCCATATCGTGATTTGATGTAAGTGCAATGACCTATTTTTGAATAATTCATTCAAAATTTGGCAAATTCCGTGCCATTCCGCGTTAAACTGTAAATTCCATTTTTATGACTGGATTCCGCGATTCCCTCCGCGTTTTCTGCATCGTGGAAATCATAGGGCCCTAGTTGTGGTATGCCAGCTCTATCTTGCAATGGACACACGCCAGGACGTTCTCTTTACGTTTGCCCGCGCCTTCAAATCAAAACACTGCTGACTCCTTGCAGTATGCGATTTCGGACGCAGCGCTTGTGTCTCCTTCCGCTTTGTGGGTGACGTAAACGCGTTGTCACATTAAAAAAATCATTACGAAAGAACCTGACGTGAGATTTAAAATAAATTAAAAGAGGCTTCGAGGCAGGGGAATTTGCCTTGATCATTTTTTGTAATCGAGTTACTCAAGGAATCGTTTCAGCCCTACTTCTTTCCATCCACAGAGTCCATTTGAAAACACTATTGCCACTGCTTACTATAATGGCTGGCGTGCCGTACGGTTGTAAACCCAAGTAGACGAGAACGCGCATGACGTCACATTTTGTGACTTTTCGCGCCAATTCGGGCCCGACTCCTCCACACACAATTGAGCCTACAGGCTGATAGAGGCAACTGTGGTGGACAGTCGAGGTGTCATTCTTTTTTTTACATCATGGTTGGCTCATACATGTACAAATGAAAACTCTATCTTAAAGATTTTTTTTTAAGTAAAAACCTCCACATAGCTCCTTTAACAGATTTGATAATTGCAACTTTCTATAGACATTCAAATATTATAAAAACATGCAGTTCCTTCTGTGTATAAATACTAAATTTCTTAATTGACGTGATTTGACAGACACAGTTGTTAATCAAAAAGTTAGCTAGATGGATGAGTGTGTATGTTTGAGTGAATTAGAGGAAGGTCAATGGACAGATGGAATGGACAGAGATGAAAGGCTGGAGATATCGATGGATGAATGGAAAGGTGAATGTTTTGAGCATACTTATCCTGCCGGCTTTTCTTAGCAGCCAGGTCATCTCCAGCAGTGGGTCTCCTCTTTTTCCTGGGGGGCATGGCTCTGGAGCAGCAGGCTGGAAAAGAGAGACAGACAACACAAGAAGATGGTTATTTTTTGGTGTCCTTTTTCAGTAATTCCCTCCCTCAAACCAGGGCTATGTCTTCATTTACTTATGCTATTTTGTGCATTCTGAGTTATTTACACTGTTAAATATTTGGATTCTCATTTGGATTCTCAACGATTTGGACGTATGACAGAGTATTTCTGTGCCGAATACACTCCTTCTGGGTTCGTGTAAGTTTCGGAAAGTTACTTTTGAGCACAAAATGTATTGTATGGGAACTTCTCCTGGAAGAGTGCGCGCACAAAGCAAACCAGCAACCACCAACCAGCAACCAGAGCGAAAGCAAGAGCAGCCCATCAATGTGCTCCAATGGGGTTACTGAAGTTGTCGGCAACGCTGCACAGGACTTACTCAAGAATAATGTATCCAAAGAAGTGTGATTTTTGGATGTGAGGGAAAGTAAACCTTGTTCAGCTTCCCAAAGAACCCAGCATTACGTGAACAGTGGATTCAGTTTGTTTTTCCAGAAAAGCAACGGAGTTTCGCAAGTGTGTTTATTTGTTCCCATCATTTCAGTGATAAATGTTTTATAAGCAAGGCCCAGTTTGACGCTGGATTTGCATATTGGAGCAGCCCAAGCAATAAAAGATCCTGTTCATGAGCTGGACCCGCAGGTAGTAATTAAAACTGGATCAAATTTCTGTGTTGTGTTAGCAATCGGCGCGTAAGTGTACAAGGTGAACTCTTAAGCTCCGCCCACAGCTTGTCTCCAGGAGCTCTGCTGATTTTCTTTTATAAATCTGATCAAATTAAAGCCTCTTCGACGATATGAAGGATGCAATACCACTATATAGGTACTCAAGATTGACATGAGATTGGCCGAAAATGTGTGTGTTATGTCCCCTATAAAATGGCCTGCAAACTCAAAAGAGCTCTTGGAGGAATGTTACTTCTATGATTAAAAAAAAAAAAAATAAGGATTATAGTAAAAATACACAAGCTTCTTAAACGTTTGCAACCAGTAAGATGATCACCAATAAGAGGGAAACTGTGATACATTTTTTCAGGACTGTTTGATGAATCGAAAGTTCAAAAGAACTTCATTTATTTCATACAGACATCTTTTCTAACGTTATACATGTCTTTACTGTTAATTATGATCAATTTGAACCGTCCTTGCCGAATAAAAGCATTAAAATCTTAAGACTCCAAATTTTAAATGGCTGTGTAGAAGAAAAAAAATATACATCATGAGGCAAGTTTCCAGCATCAATTACCCTTTAAGTTCTAACTGTAATTTAACTGTAAATCTGCAGTAAAAAAATAATAATAATAATAAAATATGTTTGATATTAGTTGATAAGGTTATGAAGGGGTGGAGAAGGATGCAAGGTGAGGTCACTACCTGTACCGTGAGACTCTGGGCCGACGTCTTCTGTCAGGTTCTATGGTATAAAAAAAGAAACAGCTTTTAACACTCACAATCCCCCTTTCTCTCTCTTACTCAAACAACATTCTGCAGCAGAGTAGCAGCTATTAGCACCGCACCATAAAAAAGAAGAAAAGTAAGCATATGTGTGTGTGTGATGTAGGTGACTGATCATCTTTTATTCCTGTAACCTTTACAGATGCTGCCTGTGCTCTTCTTGGGGAGGAAAGTTCTGGAAATAAGTTAATGTAAAGCAAAATTCTGTGTGAATCAGGGTTATAAGGGTAGTTATTTAAGTAAATGACTTGATCAAAGGTTAATCTTTAGAATGTAATGATGCCTTTGAGAGTCCTAACCTCACATTTAGCCAAACACTGCTATCCCACAATGCTAATCTATCTACCAAAACAAGCAACACTGACCAGTACAGCAGTGTCAGATTTTGCATTAATCTCAATATAAGAACCACAAGGGAACAGAGGATTTATGGCCTGGTCTGATAATATTCACACTACAATGTCAGCTGTCATCACATCTGCAAAATTTTGCATGTAATTATACATACATACATACATACATACATATATATATATATATACACACACAGTGGGTACGGAAAGTATTCAGACCCCCTTAAATTTTTCACTCTTGGTTATATTGCAGCCATTTGCTAAAGTCAGTTAAGTTCTTTTATTTTTCTCATTAATGTACACACAGCACCCCATATTGACAGAAAAACACAGAATTGTTTACATTTTTGCTGATTTATAAAAAATAAAAATAAAAAAACGGAAATATCACATGGTCCTAAGTATTCAGACCCTTTGCTGTGACACTCATATTTAACTCAGGTGCTGTCCATTTCTTCTGATCTTCTATGTTCATTTATGTGGTTTATTTGATTTTGATGCTATAAATTAACTAGAAGCAAGAGACGATCAGTTAGTTTTAACTGATGATCTAACTTACAGCGATCTGTTCGACACATTCAAGAGCCACAAAACGGTATTTATTGTTTACATTTCTTTAAAAAATGACCACATTTGAAAGGTGAAATAACCAAATGAGACTTTGTTTCATATTAAAAGTAAGCTGGTAATGTTAATGTCCTGTCTGTCAGCATGTTGTCAGTGCCCTCTCTGTTCCGCGATATATTGTTGACTCCCCCCGTGTTTCTCTTAATGTTACGATTTCCAAACCTTAAGTTATAGCTCACTTTAGGAATTGACAGTTAAAGGGTTTTGATGCAATACTTAATGGTTTTTAACGGATTACTTAAGTGTAAAACAGCATTTAAAGGAAACTGTAATTTAATTAACGATGTGAGAAAGACCGTTCTTCCCCAGTCTCATAAAATAAATTTGGGTCGCACATAAATTGACAGGGTCGGTCGGAAACCGGAACCAAACAATTTTTTTTTTTAGGCCTGAGGTCAAAGGAACTGCCTGAAGAGCTCAGAGACAGAATTGTGGCAAGGCACAGGTCTGGCCAAGGTTACAAAAAAAGTTCTGCTGCACTTAAGGTTCCTAAGAGCACAGTGGCCTCCATAATCCTTAAATTGAAGACGTTTGGGACGACCAGAACCCTTCCTAGAGCTGGCCATCCGGCCAAACTGAGCTATCGGGGGAGAAGAGCCTTGGTCACTGTTGCAGAGCTCCAGAGATGCAGAGATGCAGTGAAACCATCACTGCAGCCCTCCACCAGTCGGGGCTTTATGATTCTCTGGTCTGATGAGACCAAGAGAGAACTTTTTGGCCTTAATTCTAAGCGTTATGTGTGGAGAAAACCAGGCACTGCTCATCACCTGTCCAATACAGTCCCAACAGTGAAGCATGGTGGTGGCAGCATCATGCTGTGGGGGTGTTTTTCAGCTGCAGGGACAGGACGACTGGTTGCAATCGAGGGAAAGATGAATGCGGCCAAGTACAGGGATACCTGGATGAAAACCTTCTCCAGAGTGCTCAGGGCCTCAGACTGGGCCAAAGGTTCACCTTCCAACAAGACAATGACCCTAAGCACACAGCTAAAAGAACGAAGGAGTGACTTCACATCAACTCCGTGACTGTTCTTGAATGGCCCAGCCAGAGCCCTGACTTAAACCCAATTGAGCATCTCTGGAGAGACCTGAAAATGGCTGTCCACCAATGTTTACCATCCAACCTGACAGAACTGGAGAGGATCTGCAAGGAGGAATGGCAGAGGATCCCCAAATCCAGGTGTGAAAACTTGTTGCATCTTTCCCAAAAAGACTCATGGCTGTATTAGATCAAAAGGGTGTTTCTACTAAATACTGAGCAAAGGGTCTGAATACTTAGGACCATGTGACTTTAAATTTTTCTTTTTAAATACATGTGCAAAAATGTGAGCAATTGTGTTTTTCTGTCAATATGGGGTGCTGTGTGTACAATGAGGAAAAAAATGAACTTAAATGATTTTAGCAAAAGGCTGCAATATAACAGAGTGAGATTTAAGGAGGTCTGAATACCGTATTTTTTGGACTAAGTCGCACCTGAGTATAAGTCGCATCAGTCCAAAAATACGTCATGATGAGGATAAAAACATATGAGTCGTATTTATTAAGAACCAAGAGAAAACATTACCGTCTACAGCCGCGAGAGGGCGCTCTATGTCTTCAGTGTAGGCTACAGGAGCACTGAGCAGCATAGAGTGCCATCTTGCGGCTGTAGGCGGTAATATTTTCTCTTGGTGCATTTCTCTTAGTTCATTTCTCTTGGTTCATGTCAAATTAATTTTGATAAATAAGTCACACCTGATTGTAAGTCGCAGGACCAGCCAAACTATGAAAAAAAAAAAGTGCGACTTATAGTCCGGAAAATACGGTACTTTCCATACCCACTGTGTGTATGTATATTAGTTCTACTCCTCTGCTATTCCTTTCCTGTTTGTTTAGAAAAAAATTATTTTCAAAAGTATTTTACGTCATGATTGGGTTTTTTTTTTTTTTTAACAAATACAGGGCAGATTTGTCTAAAAATCTGCATAACCCACATAATCGTGGTTGTAAATGATCTACTCTAATGCCGCCTAAAGTTTTCTCTTTTAAAAGTCATGTTTGAAGGCTGATAAATCAAACAGAAGTGCTTTCAAATTAAGTTAAATATAGATTCACTATACATGAAAATGTGCATAAATCCCACCTGTAAAAATGCTCTTGGTTTAAACTATTTAGAGGTTTTAATGTTAAATCTGGCAATCCAGCTGAAGAATATTTAAGTGCATGCAGACTTAGTCCATATTTACCAGCCTGTGCAGGGTGTGGTAGATCTTGTGGATACTGGCCACTGTGGACAAATGAGCGTTCAGCTGGAAATCTGTGAGGGACATACAAACATCTGTTACTCCTGGCAGTTATGTACACATCTGGGCTGTACGTAGGTTTCCGTGTGTTGCTTGTTGTGGTGCGTATGTATATGTTCATACAGTGTCTTCAGTCTACATGTTGAAATTATTGAGGATATGGGAAATAATCCTCTGCTCCAGTCATCCTGTAGAGCGACAGAAATATGAGAGGCCACTTGAGATGCTGAAGTGTTTCTAGTAGTCTAATGCATACAATATGCATTTAACTGCTCTGTGTCTTAATTATAAATATAGCCGCCTACCAACACAGTCATCCATAATCTTTTTATCAAGTATGGTTTCATCAAGAAAGTAAATCCCAGTGTGGAGGTCATATTTCTCCAGCATATAAATATCAGGTCATGGCTTATATTCTGTATTCAGAAAAATGTATGAACGCAGGATTTGGGATTAGATATATTTGAGATTTAAATATACAGATTGAAACCGGCTTAAAGGATATACTTAACTCCAGTTGCACAAAAAGTAAATGGCAATATTCCAGAAACTTGTAACCCAACACTTCAAAAGATGCATTGATTCATTATATGTGGTAATGTGATGAATTTAATTGTTTTCAAAGAAAGTCAGTAATGCCAATTGCCTTTCAGTCTTTAATTTACTTTTAGATCCCCAGATATTTTTTTTTATTCAGCATATTCTTAAAGATAAAATAGCCTAAATATCAAAAAACGATATTCAGATATGAATAGATGTGCATTGTTAAAGGCCAATGGCATCTTCTTAAAGGTTCACTAGACCTCAGTGTCTAAGAACTGTCCTCATGCAGTGCAATGAAAAAACTTATATATTCTAAAACATAAAGAAACCCTTTTTGAAGTATATGGTTCTTATTTTCATTCGTTTTAGTGAAATTAATAACATGATGAAGGTGGATCAGGCACCAATGTTCCTACTATACTGTGAATGCTTCCCGGTTAAATTTAATGCGATTTTTTTTTTATTATTGTTAACATTTTATGTTTTGTTTATTTGTTTGTTTTCAAATAATATGAATAGTAAATAATTTGGTATTTATTAGACTGTTTCTGACTTCAGTCGGAATGGAAAAACCCTATACAATATTCAAACGACAAAACGTGTTGGTGAATGAAAACTAGGTTAGTATTACACATTTTTAGAGAAATTAAAGACCGACGTAGCGATGTGAAAATTACATACGCATATGGTTTATTTTGCACACATGATAAAGTTCCACGTTCACGCTATTCGGATCTAAAACGATACGTCTCGGTGCAGGCCTTTCTAAACAAGCGATGGGCGAGCAGACAAGCACCCGAAACAATATTAAATTCAGAGTTGGTGAAAGACATTCAGTTTAAACAGAGTCCGGTATCTAATCCAGGACATTTTTAAAGCAAACTCGACATAAAACGAGACTATTTGTGAACGTGTGACGCAGTTGTCAGGAATGTCAGTGGATATGAAATACCCCAAACATTTAAGAAACAGTATTACTCGCATTCACACCGAAACATTACAGACATTCACATCTCTATACTGATTGCAGTTGAAAATAAGATGTTCTGCCACATAGTTCACATATGAGTGCATATATACACACAACTTGCAACGACTTTACAAAGTATTTAAAGAGACTGTGGACTTCTGGGAAATGTAGTCTAACGACAATCAACGCCTGCGTTTGTCAATGAAATGGTTCGGCTGAATAAACCACATTTCCCAGAATTCCTCATATCATAATTTCAATGGGTACTCTCCCCGGCTGATGAATGCGACCCAAATGCTGCAAAAATATTTTTTTTATCTTTGATCAAATACTTTTTTTCACAACGAAATGCAGTTGATCTTTCAGAGGGACGTACAGTAATGCGCCAGATCATACTCGACGTGTTTACAAGCACTATTTTTTTACACAACTGCGTCACAATTTTCACCGCCTGTCATTTTACCGCAGTTTTCTCAAAAACACACTGACCTGTTTAGCTCTAAAACAACAATCTTTAACTTGCTCTTCGGTTGCTCTGCATCGCTAGCTCGAGTTGTGATGAGATGCATCTCTTAAGGTTATTTGGGTATTAAAGGTAATTAGTGTGCAAGTGTATTGTGTAAATAGGATCCGATACCTTGCTCGGATCGCTGTATATACTCAAGCAAAGAAGCTTAAAATGCAGCGTTATCCCTTGCAAGGATGTTGTTGCTTGCAAGCGTCCAAGACATCGGGGTAAAAACACAAAGAGAGCAGCTAGCAAGCTCAGAGTCAATCTGATGATTTGAATGCTCGGGTAACGGCTACTTCACTCACAAAATGCGTCAATACAGCGAATCATACATCATAAAAGAAGTCACGGCGACTTGTCAAGGTTCGCAATTGCCATCACTGGTCGACAGAATACGAATAACAGTGAAAACGCACTATTGTACTTACTTGACGCATCTGAGTGCATTTTTATGAAACACAACTGTATTTGTGTGAGTCAGTCTGCAGACCGGCCAGTGGGCGGGACATGTTAATATAATACATGCCCACAAATGATTTAGTTGGACGAAATTTTCAGTCGCTACGCCCACTCGTTTCAATGATTGGTCGAGAGAAGTGTCAAATACACTGCGCAAGTAACCCTGTGTACATTCCGCCTCTAAACCAACGTGATTGGTTAAAATACTTCCACAGCACTTGCTTTCGACGCACATGATTGGCCGAGAAGTATGTCTCCACCCATCACTTACGATAGCTTCCTCGTGCATAGCAGAAATCCAGCCCACGATGATACGCTATTGGCTCAGCTGTGCACCAACACAGAACCCACTTGGGATAACAAAACAATGGTGAGAGAATACAGTGAAAAACATTACAGGACGAGGTTGCCTTTACTCATTTCTGCGCCACTGTCATCCAAAAATTTCTATGAAAAGTTGCAAAAGAAAACTGAAAACGTCACAAGGAGCAGGAACCACAATTATGGTAGCCATTGTGATTAAAATGGTTAGTCACACACAAAAAGCATCATAATTTCCTGCCCCTAATGTTTGTTCATAGCCAGTATTTATCTGTTGGCCATAAAAGAAGATGTTGGGCAAACTGGCAGCTTCAGTGACCATTCACTTTCATTGTACTCATTGGCAATAAATAGTATAAAGACAAATGATGAACCATTCTGCCTAGCATCTCCATTTGTGTGTTATATGCAGTGTATTTCAGTAAAACATACCCTGTGCTTAGTGTTACATGGTCTTTGATCTACAGTTGCTGTTATAATACTTAATATTATATACTGAATTTTGTGTGGGATTAACTATGCACCTATGCACTATGCAACTATGCAATAACAATTTTTTTTTTCCTTTTTACAGTTTCCTCTTTCTCATGGTCAAATCAGCTGTGGGTCTAAGTTATAATAAGTATAAATTGGCATGAAAGTTGAGCATGAATTAATACATTGTTAAAATATTTTTTGAGAACAATTTAATATTACCGAGTCATCCCCAGATATCCTAATTATTAGGTGCCATAATGAACAGCATTTGTTAGTCTATATATTGGTTCAGTACAGTACACAGAATATTTAGGATGTCAGACAAAAAAAAAAAAAAAAACCTTTTGAATATTGCAGCAAGGGGGAAAAAGTAATACTTTCCTCTTTAATATTTGCTATAACACGTAGCAAGGACTTTAAAATAATATAATAAATAAAAAGAAAACAGATTGAATACAAAAAGAATAGAGCAAGCTATTTGGTTAATGTGCATGTACCACTCCAACATGTTGGGTTAACTTCAAAAGAGTGACTGTCCTTCGAGTGCACTTTGGGCAATGATACAGTCAAGGCATGAGGATCTAATACAAGAGGCAAATCATTCAGAGTAAAGTTACTGGCGGTGCTTGTCTCCATCTTGGATGTGCAATGTTGAAAGCAAAATACATCCACAAGGCTGTTAGTAAGCTTCATCAAGGCTGGTGCACTGACACACATCTGTTCCATCTTCTGTCACCACACTGAGCCCTCGAACTGATTGCCATTTTACAGTCAGTATCCATCAGGTGTATGGTAGGGAAGGTGTAGCAGGGTCCCCCTTTCATAAAATAAATAAATAAAAAGAATAATAACAACAACAATAATAATAATAATAAAGAGAAAAAAAAGAAAACACTTTTCAGATTCATCAGATTCTGTTGCATCCTCTTTGGCTCAGACAGTGTAGCTACATACAC
This sequence comes from Carassius carassius, assembly GCF_963082965.1. Taxonomy (NCBI): domain Eukaryota; kingdom Metazoa; phylum Chordata; class Actinopteri; order Cypriniformes; family Cyprinidae; genus Carassius; species Carassius carassius. The sequence goes on along the minus strand of NC_081772.1, from coordinate 15,623,287 downwards.
TGCAGAAACAATCAGAAGCTAATGTATAAGGTTCACAATATACGATGCATTTCATGTTCTTGTATAGACCTTTTTCTTCGCTTCTCCGTGGAGGGCGCCATAGCGGCGAGTGACTTCCTGTAGGATGCTTCGAACTTCCGTTTAGTAACTGTCAAGCTACTGTAATGGCGAATCGCGGAGGCTCCGGGAAGTTTTGTGCTGCTAAAGGCTGTCACAACAGCTACAGGAAGCTCAAAAATCTTCTTGATCAAGAGTGTTATGATCACAAGCCAACAATAAGAGCAGAATGTAAATGCCCAAGACCATTTAAATTGCACAAGATGCCATCCGACGACGACGGTAAAAGACAGTGGCTCGCAGCACTTAATTTGAAATGCCCGCCTCGTAACGTCCATGTATGCTCATTCCACTTTGTGGACAGACAACCAACGACAGAAAATCCATATCCTGAACTTTGGCTTGGATATGATCGTCCATTAAGTAAGAAGAGAAGACGACGAACGTGGTCGGACGAAGGTGAGAATATTTACTAACGTTATTTACACGGCTAACGTCCTATAAGGACTGCACAATTAAATGCAGCTTATGATACAATAATTTTAGTATGTCTAGACGACCAAGTTCTCATGATGTGTACTTAAACAACTTTGAGAGACAAGCGTTTCATTCAGCAAAGTGTATTCAATATATATTCAGCATTAATGCATGTGTTATGAACCCTAACTGCGCAGTTAAGTTTATCGACGACGCTTAATATGATGGGATTATAATATAACAGTGCATCTTGTAACAATAAAGTTGACAGTGGTTTCATACATTAATTTAAAACAATAAAAACGAAGTATAATGCACATTTCTTTGTTCTTCCTTTTCTAAAACAAGAGTTTAAGAACATTGCTGTATTTTGTGTTATTAATTAAAGAGTAACTAAACCCTAAACCAAAACACAACTAAAATCCAGGCCTGGTCCTCTCTCGTCCTTCACTGTCGTCGTTCTTGTTTTATATCCTTCCATCTCCTCCGTGGGACTCGAGACCTGTGGGTCGAGCAGGTGTCGCTGATTTCTCAATCGCCCCACCGGCCTCGTCCCATTCCCACGGCTCTCGGCCCCGCCCCACTCGCCACATAAACTTTTCATGATTGAGTTTTTTAACTGACTACAGTTATGATTACTGACTTTATATATTTGAATGTTTGATAGACTTGACGGCATTACGTCATCGCCAATGACATCATTACGTCGAGCGTAAAAGAACCGGTGAACCGTTTTTTTCAGCCGGTTTATTGAATCGAACTGTCTGAAAAAAACAGTTCACGGAAAAGAACCGAACTTCCCATCACTACTCCCGCCGGACTGCACTCACTTGCACTAATTTCGAGAAAGGTATAACTGCAGCCTGGATAGGGGCGGGAACTCCAAAACGGGGTGGGAGCTCCAAAATAGGGCGTGGCTTCCTACCATTGAGAGACAGGCGCATGACACGCATGCACAATTTTTCCCCAATCCACTTCAGTGCAAACTCCACCCCACAGCTGATTCTGAAGTTTTTATTGGTTGTGTCAGTTAAAGTGTTTCCCATACTATGCAACAAAAAATGCTAACCCCTAAACCTAACCAACACCTTACCTTAACCATTGAAATTGAATGGTGGGATTGTAATATGTAAATATGTATCTATATAGCATATTTTATTTTAGATGAACTAGAAACAATGTTTAATTTATACATTTAAAAAAAAAATTTAAGTCAGTAACAATTGGCAGAAGCCACAGCCAATGGTGAAAGTCTTTGCGAAAGGAGACCCTGCCCCATTTTAGAAGTTCTGCCCAATTTTGGAGTTCACGCCCCATTTTGTAGATCTCTGGTCTGCAGTTATACCCACTTTAAACTTTCCGGATCGGAGCACGCTTACGTCATGTTTGAGATAACGGAGAAAACCGCTTACGCTAATATTCTGTCACGAAAACAAATTCCTCGTATATGTGTAAACCAACATACCTGGCAATAAAGCTCATTCTGATTCTGATTCATTCTAATATTCTGCTGAATAATTAATAATAATTAATTTCTTATTTATGACGTGCATTGATTTTCACTTGTATACATCAGAAAATTATTACGAAGACTAATAATTAAATAATTTGCAGCTTTACTCGGAAACTACATTTCCTGTTCACCAATAAGGTAAGAACCAGAGCATAGACTGTATAAAAACATGGACGTAGTGTCCCTGATGTCACCCATAGGTTTCCAAAGAGAGTTTTTGAAACCAAAAGTGGGCAGAGCGGGCCATCGCCATCTTGGCAGGGCGTCACCGCGCAGCATCATAGAATGTCTATGAGCAGATTTACGCTAACTTTTAGGGGAAAACAAACCGGCATACAGTATTGGATCGAGGAAGTGGACTAACCTTACAACATGCCAAAGAGTTGTTGTGTGGTTGGGTGCATAATGTTTGTAAAACCCCAAATTTGAAACTCATGACTACCTGCCATCATCATCAATATCTTGCTGTTATGGAAATATCATGAATTACGTATGATGCTAATTGAAAGCTAAACCAGGCTAGTTGTATGGCTGGACTGAAAAGTGCACTCAGTACTTCCAGAATGATCTTCTGCACTCTGGACCGCCCGCCATTTTTAAATTCCGAAATTCAGTGAAGAGCCAACAAGGAAATGGACCAAGTGACCGAGCGATTAATTGAAGAAGTGAGGAAATACAGCCATCTGTATGACTTTATATTTTATACCATTATATTTTACACCAATACAATTTACACACCAAGTTGACCACGACACACAATGTTGTTTTGCCATGGCACAATTCCGCTCTCTTTCAGTCGCCATTGTTCGTAGAAGCCCGCGAGGATCGAGGAATGTAAAAACAGTGGAACCCGCTCGCGTCAACTAGCGTTTCGGCGGTGTAACTGCAGAGCAAAACAGATAGACGCAGAAGTATAAATGCTCACGACGACGTCACCTACGTGCGTAGCCTACGACGTACACAACGGCGTACACTCGACGCAGAAGTATAAATTGGCCTTTAAGACTCTGGCCACTGGGTTTTACACCAATTTGATACTTTGAGAATGAAGGGACATGTTTTTAAATTCACCAAATTAAGTTTATGGATGTACCTTTAATGCTCTGTGGCAGGCAGGGTGGACATATAATTACTTGACATGTTTTAGGGATTTCTTAAGTTATTCACGCCTGCCAGCTGTTTACGGAAGTTGCTTTTTGCCGCTAATTTCTATGGGAAATCTAGTATATTTTCCCCTAAAAAGGGGCGGTAACGAAATTGACAGTTACTTTCGCGGATGTGCCGGTTGTGAGTATAAAAAAATAGGCAAAAAAGCTAGTTGCTGAAGCCACGCCCACCTAGCGCAACAGCAGTGACAGCAGCGGCAATCCATCTGTCACTCTAGTGGCCACGCCCTTAATTATGCAGAACTTTAAGGCTTAATTTTAATTAAAAAGGATGAGTTATAGAAAAATTCAACCCCCTTCACAGTTGTCATGAAGGGCAAAATTAGCTAAATAGACCAAAATCATTTTTTGCACCAGGGTGTAAACATGTTTTTGTCTGCTGTAAATTTGGGCATTTTAATATGAGGAGTCTATGAGATCGACTCCTTTTTGCAGCCAGACTCAAGCGGCCAGTCGATGAATTGCAGTTTCAGTCACTTCCTTGTTGGCATGACTAGAGAGCAGGAGGTTGCCTCTCAAACCAGAGCCATTATAAACCCAAATATACTTGATTGAATTACATTTATTTAATTAAATTTATTGAAAAGTGTAGGGTAGTAGTTATAGAGTATGTTTGCGGTTGTAATGATGACAGTAGTGCACACAAAAGCGGCAGCACACAAGAGGTCCAGCTGTGGCCTAATGGTTAGAGAGTTGGACTTGTAACCAGAAGGTTGCAGGTTCGAGTCACGGTGCTGGCAGGAGTTGTGGTGGGGGAGAGTGAATGAACAGAGCTCTCTTCCACCCTCAATACGCATGGCTGAAGTGCCCTTAAACAAGGCACTGAACCCCCAGTTGCTCTCTGCTACACAAATGCAGAGCACAAATTCAGAGTATGGGTTACCATACTTGGCAAATGTCACAACTTTCTTAAATACTATCTGTTCTGTGGTCCGGAATATATTTTGTATGCTATACTGCATGCGTACTGCGCCCAAGCCCAACCGGGCCAGGGCCGGCTAAACAAACCGGTCCCGAGCTTAACTTAACTTCACAAAGAGTGGACTGAAGCTGGAGTCGGCACATCAAGAGTCACCACACTTGAGACATCTTTAGGAAAAGGGCTACAGCTGTCACACTGCTAGAACCAAGCCACTGCTGAACATGAAAAAAAAAAAATTAGCATTTCACCTGGGATAAGTAGAAAAAGAACTGGATTGTTGCTCAGAGGTCCACAGTCGTCTTTTCAGATGAAAGTAAATTTTGTATTTCATTTGGAAATCAAGGTTTGGAGTCTGGAGGAGGACTGGAGAGGCACAGAATCCAAAGCCCAGTGTGAAGTTTCTGAAGTCAGTGATTATTTGGGGAGCCGTGATGTCTGCTGGTGTTGGTCCATTCTGTTTTATCAAGTCCAAAGTCAATGCAGCCATCTACCAGGAGATTTTGGAGCACTTTATGCTTCCATCTGCTGACAAGCTTTATGGAGATGCTGATTTCATTTTGCAGCAGGACTTTAGCACCTGCTCACAGCGCCAAAACCACATCCAAGTGGTTTGCTGACCATGATATTACGGTGCTTGATTAACCAGCCAACTCACCTGACCTGAACCTCACAGAGCATCTATGGGGTATTGTGAAGAGGAAGATAAGTGACATCTGACAAACAATACAGAGGAGCTGAAGGCTGCTACCAAAGCAACCTGGGCTTCAATAACGCCTCAGCAGTGCCACAGGGTGATCACTTCCACACCACGCAGCACTGAAGCAGTAAGCCATGTAAGCTATTACAAATCTGAGTTGATGCACACTTATTTATCTGGAAGTCTTTTAATGTTCATTCTGTCTTCCCTTCTTCCTGCTGCTTTATGTCCTGAAAATAACAAATGTCTTCAAAAAGTCTTTCTTGGATTGGTCAGGCCCTCAACTGCTAAAATTGAAAATATTCTCTTGGAGTATTTATAACCTAAGACCTATTCTTCCACAATTATGAAAATGGGAGATACAGAGTGCTTTAAAGCAGTATGAATGTTGCCTAGGGTGTGTCTAATAGGGTAATATTGTCTGATAAAGATTTATCAGAGCAGGCAGTGAATGTTGGACAGAGGTGAGCTCCATGACACGAGTATGTGTCAAAACAGGAAATCGGCGCACTTCAAAACACACAGGTGACACTGAAAGGAAATTTTGTCCGTTTTAAAACATAAGCAGTTGAAAGTTAAATCATATCACATCATTTGAAGATGCAAAAGATACATTATTAAAAATGTTTTATTCAAAGTTGAGAGTATTGGTGTATGTTTTTCAGGAAAATATTTCTACTTAAAAATGTAATGCTTAATTCAATGTTAGTTGTTTCTTTGTAATTATTTGTGAAAGTTACTAGCAATTTCTGTCTGAAACATTGTTTCAAAGGAAGTTTCTTTTCAGTGTATATCTTCAGGTTTCAACAGATTATTTTAAATGTCTTCTAAGCTTGATTATGTCTTTGAAGTGACTGCTACTAAGAACAGAAACGGGTGAAGGGTTCAAATCATTACATCAACATATTTTTTTTAAACTATTCATATCTTATGAACACAATTCTAACTAAAACACTTAATCCAGTGATTGTTATATAAATTCAAATAGCACAGTGTTCACGTGTGTGTGTGTGTGTGTGTGTGTAATTTGCAAGGTAACCATGACATTGAATTTGGGTTGAAGCTACAGGACATAACACTTCCCCCAGTGGGAGGTGCATGACACAGCTATTGACGGAGAGGTGGAGCTCTATGAGGTCAAAAAAAATAAAAATTCAGCAAAAAGGGTGACTACGTAGTAGAAGAAGAAGCATAGCAGACAAATAGAAAAGAGAGGAGCACATGAATGAAAAAGACATGAGTACAGAAGGAAATCAGAGTACAGGAGGAGGAGGAGTGGTGGACACAAAACCTGGCCAGTCTGGGTGGAAGGTAAGAGTGTTGAGGTTTCTTTATCTTTTAGAAAGACTGCGGCTAAATATTCATGTAGATGCTTATAATAATGAATACAAAGATTTTTAACATTAATTGAAGGTCTTCATTGAGAGCAGAGTAGCTCAAGAAGTAGGCTAGCTAAAATTCACGTTTAGTATTTGAATGTTTGTTCAGACCAGCGTTCATGTGGTTGATAGCATGTAGACTGATGTTCACCTCACTTCCTGTGTTATCGGGCTTGCATTTGCTGCATGGTCACCTGAGTTTACACAGAGACAGAATGCTGTAAATTATGTAGATTTTAGACACATTTAGAAATTGGTCAACAATACAGAATATTTTTTGAAACCAGTCACCAGGTTTCAAAGTACCACGCAATGATTATTTAAACATAGGCAAACAGCTTGATGAATGGGGGCTCCCTGAAACCCAAGCATCTTCATTAAGAGAGGAATTTCCTATTATCTGGTCTTTTTGTTTTTACAGCAATTCCAGTGCCCCATAGCTGATCCACACTTTCCTAGGGAAGATATAAAGAAGATATGGAAGGAGTGTCAGTACGAGAGCTTCTGGTATCGAGGTAAAGAAACATAGACACACTTGAGTGCATTTACTATCCCTTAGCTAACCCACAAATGAAAATGCCATAATCATTTTTTTCACCCTCATGTCATTCCAAACCTGTATGACTTACTTTCTTCCACAGAACACAAAAGAAGATATTTTGAAGAATATTGGTAGCCAAACTGTTTTATTGACTTTCGATATGTAGTACAAAAGAGTACATTTTACAAGAAAATACAATGTCAGTCTTTTTACTTCAAGATTTAATGTTTAGGCTAATTAAGTCTATTACTAGCTGTTTCTTAGAAATTACTCATAAATAAAAATACACAGTAAAAACTTTTCTATATCAATTTTGTTTTTAAGTGTAGGGAACAGGTTGCATTTTATTATTTATTAAAATGTGTATTTAAGACAAAACATTAAGAGGTCCCCTTCTGAATGATCTTCACAGGTTGTTCGCTTTTATAAAAAGAACTTGACGGGTGCGTGCATGTTTTTTCAAGAACTTTTTTCCAAAAAAGGGCTAATGGAGCAAAGCCGTGCTGCCTTTATTATCTAGTGCTTATGTTTTGACATGGTTGGAATTTGGTTTTACCCTGACACTGTTTGTGTTGGGGGAAACATAAGCCTTGAGTTAAGTCTTCCAGCTGTTTCACACTAACAGTGATCTGTGATCCAGTTGTCCATTGTAATCAAATATTGAAAGGTAAAATAAGATGTAAAATATCCATCATCAGTGCACTTATACAAGCAACATTTCATCTGGCCAGCCCCTCTGGAGTAAGCAGGAATCATTTCTTCCTTCTAATCAGTTCTAGAGCATCAGTAAATCATATCTGAAACACTGAAGTGTCCTCAGATTGCTTCTTGTCTTGCATCTCTGATTGAGAATGCATGTGTTTACACTAAATGGTGACTTCTGGATCTGAATTAACCAAAGGAACCATTTGGTATTGAGATGTTGAATGTTTAGATCTAGATTTGTTGCTTTTTAACCTCTGGCCTGTTAATGTCTCCATAGCTCTTCCACTCTCTGCCGGCAGCATGGCTGTGACTGGTGGCCTCATTTACAGCGGTAAGATTCAGCCTACAAATAATGGAAACAAGCATTCATTCCACAAAGATGTAGGGTTTGAGTTCAGGAGTAGATGGGTAGTTTTGTTTAAATGTTAACTGAAATGAAGGGTTAGGGTTATGAAAAACAAACTTATTTCAGCTAGATGCCAAGGCAGCATTTTTCATTATTTACTTTACCTCAATGTATTAAAATAACAAAAACTGAAATAAAAAAGAGAAACAGCACAAACATATATAAAGACAAAAACACAACAAATGCACTAAAACTAAAAAAAAAAAAAATTACAATGAAAACAGAAACCTAGTTTTTTTTATTATTATTATACTAAAATAACACTGTTAAAACAGTCTCTTGTAAATTATGCTTTCTGAATGAAACACTTTGTTATAAACACAGAATGTGTTTTTGCTTGAACCAAAAGACGAGAGCGTAAAAGGTCTGTTTAGCAAGTTTACATAGAAAAACCATGGAAACACAGAGGTCTGTGTGACTGTGTTTTTTTGTTTTTGTTTTTTTTTACAGGCGTCTGGAAAAAGTCCAAGCGATTTGGGTATTTCCCTAAACTGCTTTGTAAGTCTCTATTGAATAACAATTTCCCACCTCATATTATAATGCATGTTTTATGTCATTACTTTATTTGGTCAAAATTCAGTTGGAATACAAACCCATCAATCCACTTTCCTTTGCAGTGGCGGGAATTGTGGGTTACGCAATAGGCAAAGCTTCCTATGTCGGGACCTGCAGAGAGAAGTTCAACAATAAACTGGGACCAGAGTTCGCCAGAGGGTTTAGTCCTCCTGGATTTAGAGCTGGTGGCTCTAAACCTGGACATAAGTAAGTATCATTAGGATTAGTCATGTCATGAGCTTTTTGCAGTAATTTTGTTGTTATACAGAAATATCTGTTAATTTTTTCCTTTATACAGACACTGCATCCATGTGTGTGAAAAGTGCAAGCAAGAAGAAGCACAAAGCACAGCAACAGCATCTGATGCACCCACTCAGAGCTGAGGTGAAGAAACACAACACACCCTTTTAACCAACACACAAAAGTTCCAGCTCAGTCAACACCTTCACACTAAACCACACCCTCCAGCCGCTATTCATTTATATTCTAAACCACATGCCCGCCAAACATCCCTTACCTTGTGTTGTTTAAGAGAACATAATCAATGCTAAAATTAAATCTATTCATTTTTCTTTGCAGAGTCTTTGGAATTCGCAGGACAACGCTCATTACCCCATGTCATTTTTTTTTAATAAAAAATAAATAAATTATAACAGAAATATTTAGTCCTTTTGAAAATAATGGAAAACAAAGCAGCTAAAATCATCTTGAATGGAGCTTAAGCCTTACTAACCAGCAGGGGGCACCAAGACACTACGAGACAAATTACACAAACTTTTTATTTATTTATTTATTGACTTGAACTATAGGTCTGTCAAATAGAATAAATATTTTAACACTAAGAAATGTAGTGTTTATACATGAAGTGGATATGAGGGAACAACGAAACTAAGTAATGTATGCTGTTGTAGTCAAATCAATCCACCTCATTAGAATTAATATGATTCTCTTTTTTAAGTTCTTGTGACGTTACATTCCAATGATATTTGCTCAGCTTTTCTTTTGTTTATAATGTAGAGAAGGGAGTGGATGTTTGTTCAATTTTATGATAGTAAGCAGCTGTCTTTTATCAGAGCAGAATCATAATATTGTACTGCAAATCGGACACTTTTTAAAAAATATATATAATTACCTTTACCAACAGGAATCAATTTGCAGTGAACAAATAACAGACATCAAAGGCTTTATTTGAAATGTTTGAACATTTAAATGTGAATTTTCATTAAAAGAATTTAAAGAGCAAGCATATCTTTATCTCCAGCTCAGAGGACTGTAATTACTGTAACATCAGTGAATAAAGTCAATATTATAATCATGGGTCCAAGTCTAAACATATCTACTGTCATTATTGTCACTTGTGCACAGATTTAACACTGTGATGCACTAAGCTGTCCGTGGAGAATCACCCATTTTCTGGGTTAATGTAAAACAGTATCGTATTTTTTGTTTATTATAGATTTTATTTATTTATTAACAAATCTCAAGCACATCTTACCAGAATTTCCTAATCAATAAAACACTGATAGTTTTTTAAAATTATTTATCTTACATCTGCTTAATGACAGAAGTGAAGAGGAGAAACAATTATTTTCAAACCACAAATGTGCCATAAAAAAAAAGAAAGTTAAAAAAAAAAAGTAGTTTTGCAGTCATTTAAAAAAACGTAGTACTCCTTAAAGTACATTCAGCATTTAATCTTATTTTAGCGTTTAATCTTAGCTTTTGGTGTAATCTGTCAGAATGAGTCATGACATCTTACTCTTCCCAAGCATCACCATACCTGTTCTTTTTAACTGGAGGGGGAAGGAAAAAACTGCTTTACAGAGTAAAGCATAAAAGAACATTGAATTTATAAAATATTTATTATCTAGACCAATATTAATACAAATACAAAATTAAATCAAGCTTCAACACTCATGACAGTCGAAGTGGGAGTCTCTACCAGTGGATTTGCCATCATCTACATCAGTGGTTCAGAACTAGACTTGCTTCAGGACCTTGACGTTACATTTTCTGTTATATGTACTGTTTCTGAATTGATTCATGGATACTTAGACATTTATAGGTTAAATATTCAACAAGATAAACACAACATTTACATTTATTGGCTTTTATAATCATCATAAATCATTACTTATACAGACCTATTAAAATGTTTGGGAAATCAGTTAGTGGAGCTCACCTTCCTTTTTAGCTACTGTCACAACTGTTTGTGGCTTCAGCAGTGTTTCAGCTTTCTGTGTGAGCGTTACCTCATAGTTCTCTCTATTCTTGTTATGCGGTTCCTCATACAACACTGGCTTCTTTTTGGGCACATCCTCATCTGGATAGAGTGGAGCTTTAGGACAAACATACCGATCAGATGACAAATGTCCTTTCTCTTCGTCAAATTGTAATCAAATTGATTTTTTATACATGTTGTTCTGTGCAAGGGTGGCAGTACCTTGAGAAATATCATCCCTGATGTTAACGGGACCTGAATCACTGAATCCAGAACTAAAAGGAGAGGTGTCGTATGATTGGGAGGGTCTGCTGCAGGTGTAGTCACTGGTGTAACTGCTGTAGCTCTCAGGCATAGAACTGTCTTCTGTCGGAGGTTGGGACGCAGATTCAGAACCAGATAGTTGAGATTCTGATGGGTTTGGTTCCTCAAACTCTGACTGGTTTAGCCTTAAAAAAAAAAGTATCACTATGTGTATAATACTTGGCAAAAAGAAAATTACTTCAAATATGTTAATGTATATTCATGTGAAAAGAAACAAAATCCACATATACAATTAGCAATTTTATAACTATAAAAACAAAACAGAAATTAAAATATATTTAAAAAAAAAACTCTGTGTGCACTTATTCTTACCCTGAGGGCATTTGACGCAGACGTCCCTGTCGTAGTGCCTCTCCCAGTGGGGAGTTCTCCAGTTTCTTAAACTTTTCTTTACAGACTCTCATGTATGACATTTTCCCACTAATGTATCCAAGCATACCAGCAACTGCATAAAAAAAAAAAAAATCACAAACATTCCAAGGCACTTTGAACAGCCCTCACCATATATCCTTGATTTTAGTTGTCTTTTATTAAATTAGAGCGGTCTGTTGTTCTTGATACTTACATGTAACTTTGGGAAGAGAGCCAAACCGGGGTGATGGTGTAAGGATTCCTAGGGATAAACAGAGGTGGGTAGAGTACCCAAAAACTGTACTCAAGTAAAAGTAAAAGTACTTCTAGAAATATTTACTCAAGTAAAAGTAAAAGTAGTAGTCTTGAATAGTTACTTGAGTAAGAGTAAAAGAGTATCAGATAAAAAATCTACTCAAGTAGTTAGTTACTAGTTACATTGGGTCATATATACTGAGCCTATTTTTATTTAGATATATAGATAAATGTATGTAATGTATGTGTGCTTGTATAAATGTATATATTTAATCAGCCTTTACTCCAATTTATGTAATTTATTATAAAACCCTGTCTGTTTACTTAAGTAACAGATATACAACCCGAATTCCGGAAAAGTTGTGACGTTTTTTAAATTTTAATAAAATGAAAACTAAAGGAATTTCAAATGACATGAGCCAATATTTTATTCACAATAGAACATAGGTAACGTAGCAAATGTTTATACTGAGAAATTTTACATTTTTATCCACTTAATTAGCTCATTTAAAATTTAATGCCTGCTACAGGTCTCAAAAAAGTTGGCACGGGGGCAACAAATGGCTAAAAAAGCAAGCAGTTTTGAAAAGATTCAGCTGGGAGAACATCTAGTGATTAATTAAGTTAATTGATATCAGGTCTGTAACATGATTAGCTATAAAAGCTTTGTCTTAGAGAAGCAGAGTCTCTCAGAAGTAAAGATGGGCAGAGGCTCTCCAATCTGTGAAAGACTGCGTAAAAAAATTGTGGAAAACTTTAAAAACAATGTTCGTCAACGTCAAATTGCAAAGGCTTTGCAAATCTCATCATCTACAGTGCATAACATCAAAAGATTCAGAGAAACTGGAGAAATCTCTGTGCGTAAGGGACAAGGCCGGAGACCTTTATTGGATGCCCGTGGTCTTCGGGCTCTCAGACGACACTGCATCACTCATCGGCATGATTGTGTCAATGACATTACTAAATGGGCCCAGGAATACTTTCAGAAACCACTGTGGGTAAACACAATCCGCCGTGCCATCAGCAGGTGCCAACTAAAGCTCTATCATGCAAAAAGGAAGCCATATGTGAACATGGTCCAGAAGCGCCGTCGTGTCCTGTGGGCCAAGGCTCATTTAAAATGGACTATTTCAAAGTGGAATAGTGTTTTATGGTCAGACGAGTCCAAATTTGACATTCTTGTTGGAAATCACGGACGCCGTGTCCTCCAGGCTAAAGAGGAGGGAGACCTTCCAGCATGTTATCAGCGTTCAGTTCAAAAGCCAGCATCTCTGATGGTATGGGGGTGCATAAGTGCATACGGTATGGGCAGCTTGCATGTTTTGGAAGGCTCTGTGAATGCTGAAAGGTATATAAAGGTTTTAGAGCAACATATGCTTCCCTCCAAACAACGTCTATTTCAGGGAAGGCCTTGTTTATTTCAGCAGGACAATGCAAAACCACATACTGCAGCTATAACAACAGCATGGCTTCGTCGTAGAAGAGTCCGGGTGCTAACCTGGCCTGCCTGCAGTCCAGATCTTTCACCTATAGAGAACATTTGGCGCATCATTAAACGAAAAATACGTCAAAGACGACCACGAACTCTTCAGCAGCTGGAAATCTATATAAGGCAAGAATGGGACCAAATTCCAACAGCAAAACTCCAGAAACTCATAGCCTCAATGCCCAGACGTCTTCAAACTGTTTTGAAAAGAAAAGGAGATGCTACACCATGGTAAACATGCCCCGTCCCAACTATTTTAAGACCTGTAGCAGAAATCAAAATTGAAATGAGCTCATTTTGTGCATAAAATTGTAAACTTTCTCAGTTTAAACATTTGCTATGTTATCTATGTTCTATTGTGAATAAAATATTGGCTCATGTGATTTGCAAGTCTTTTAGTTTTCATTTTATTAAAATTTAAAAAACGTCCCAACTTTTCCGCAATTCGGGTTGTAGGTGTCAGGCCATAACATATTTTGAATACGACTGACTTTATATTAAATGTGAATTTAACATTGAAAGTTAATGTGATATAAATATTGCTACTAATCTTTCATTGTTCAGAAAGAGAGCAAATAACATTTGCATTATTAAAGATCATTTTCACTGACAGTCTAGATTTCAATCACTCTCAGAAACTCCCATTAAAATCACTGAAACTGTGAAATCAATATCTTAATTAAAGATTCGTACACACATCTGCACTTTGTTGTTTCTGACGAGAGAATTCGCCAGAAAGAGGTATTCAGTCAGTGAGCGAGTGAAGGAAGCATCGGCATTTCAGCGATGACTCATCGGAACACCTCTGATTGGCCAATGCTTTAATAAGCTCAAAAGAATCATGTGTGATTTGTTATAATGCGCAGTGCTGTAAAAACACATCTATCTCTGGCTCAGTGCCAGCAAGAGATCACAGATCTGAATTTAGCAGCTGATGATATGACTTGCTGAACGTACTCGCACCGGTGTGATTGTATTAAAATTAATACAATCTTAATCGGCTATTTTTTGACTTTTGGAAGCTGCATTCAACTTGACTCCCCTCTGTTATAAGCCACACACGTACTACAAACTAATGTCACAGTGGTATCGTGTACTGTAATCGAATGTAGCCCAAGTTATTACCTGTTAAACAGTAGACAGCACACGCGGTGTTCATCTAATAAGGATCTCCATCGCAAGCAAATAATAGCCTTTGCAGATTTGCTTTCAATTCAGTGCAGTTCCATAGCCACTTTTTCAACGCTGCTGATGTTAAACGTTACAACTCTGAGTGAACCCCAGACGCTCAGCGCGTGCGGCAGGGAACTGAACGACTCATTCAAACTGATTCATGAACCAATTCACTCGTTTGCCAATTGGTTTGATCAAGCCTTTGAACAGAATTGACTCAAAAGAATGAATCATTCTCGAATGGGCATCGCTCATTGCCCAGAGAAAAGTAGACGGCGCGTTTGGAATAAACTGAAGCATTTATAACATTTATTGCATTAAGATAAAGTAACGAGAGGAGTGTCGCCCACAGTAACGAAGTAAAAGTACAGATTTTTCCCCAAAAATTTACTCAAGTAAGAGTATAAAGTACCCATCTTTAAATATACTCCGAAAAGTATTAGTTACCCCAAAAAATTACTCAAGTAAATGTAACGAAGTAAATGTAACTCGTTACTACCCACCTCTGGGGATAAACAATAACAACGTGTGGTTTTTGCATTTTTGAAAAATTTTATGCTTACGTTTACATTGTTCTACCTTCAAAATCCAAACCCATAAAACTTGGTCATATTCAGAACTCAAATGAAGAGCATGTACAGTTGAGTTTTGGTTTACCATATTTGATGTGCTCTATGCACTATTATAAATGTTTATATGTGAAAAAATATCTAAATTATATCTGTTCATCCTTCAAAATAATTGTGTTTCCTTAAAATACTTAGATTAAACATCTCTATTCATATAGATTTCAAATTAGGAATTTGTTGAGGCAAAGGTTGTAGTAAATGGTTTATTAATAGTGAGGACTGGACCTTAAAGTAAAGTGTGACTGAACTTCCATTTTTGGTTGAACTACCCTTCTCCATGACTTCTCTACTAATTTTACAGTCATTTGTAATTACTGGGTTTTGATTTCTAAAATCATTTTACGTTCCGGAGCTCTGAGTAGGCTATATCTAGAAAACATGTGTTCACTATATACTTAAGATTTTATTCTTTCAATGACTTTTACAGTTCTTAAAATTCCCCGATAATTATAGGTTTTCCATGACAATGGGAAACATGAGTAGAAACTTGAAATACAGGACATGAACGTACCTCTTGATACCATTACCTGAGTGGCTGTGATTCCAATGGCAGAAAAAGGCAAGGCTGCAAATAACAAGAGAGCAAACATGTTCACAAGTCTCTCTCACAAGTATTTTCTCACCAGGAGCAAGCAAAGACAAAGCATCTTGAGACAGTACCTTGCAAAGTAAATTTGTGGAGAAAATATATAGGGCAGAATGACAGCCAAGTGCCAATAAATCATGACAGTTTTCATCACTAAAGTAGAGCACTACTCACATCTGTACCAGAAGCTTTCTGAATTGCATTCTCTGAAGACACGCCTCTCTTCTTCATTGGAAATATATTAGGCATTAAAAGGACCCTGAGAAGACAAAACTAATCATGAGGAAATTTTCTGAAAGTTATCTGTCAGCGAACTATATATCCTGTAAACAGAAAACCGCGCACACACTTTACTTTTGAAGGACTTCTGCATAAGACAGAGCAGTAAGCGACAGAATATTATAAACACTGTCAGGTGAATTTGCTGCCTACCTTACTAGACCCATGTGGGAATTGAGCAGCCGAGTGAACCCAGACGAAGCTTGCGACATGACTCATGAATCAAGATTACACAAACTATAATGTTTTTGAAGTAGCCATGGGATTGCGCGGATTACTGGTCAATAAATCCAGGGACACACTTTATTACACACCCTCTGGGCAACTCTTATTAGCAAACATCACTTATACCTGGAAGTTGTGGCCTAATGGTTAGAGAGTCTGACTTGCAATCGAAGGGTTGTGAGTTCGAGTCTCGGGCCGCCAGGAATTGTAGGTGGGGGGAGTGCATGTACAGTGCTCTCCCCACCTTCAATACCACGACTTGGGTGCCCTTGAGCAAGGCACCGAACCCCCAACTGCTCCCCAGGCGCCGCAGCATAAATGGCTGTCCACTGCTCTGGGTGCGTGTTCACAGTGTGTGTGTGTTCACTGCTGTGTGTGTGCACTTTGGATGGGCTAAAAGCAGAGCACGAATTCTGAGTATGGGTCACCATACTTGGCCGTATGTCATGTCACTTACTTAAGTGCAGGAGTTAAGCCGGAAGCACCAATGAAAAGTCTCAAAAGATGTGGAAATATGTCTTATCAAAAGGGGTGCACAAAATTTTTTTCAGTCTGGTTCTCATGAGGGCACCTGGAGATTTGGTTTGGTGCTAACACAGCACATAGTGTGAATCATTAAATAAAACTATAAAAATAAAATAATTATTGTGGCAGGGGGGGCGTGGTTTAGCGAAGTCTGCAGCGGGAGAGAGAATCAGGAGACGAGCGGTAAGTGAGTGGTTTGGGCAGAAATTATCATCACCTGTTTCTTGTTCCAGTAATTGGCGTGGAGAGAGTATAAAACGCCAGGGGAGACGGAAGCAAGTGAGAGAGAGACGGACTGCTGACGCGAAGCCGGAAACGAAACCGGAAGGAGTAAATCGAAAGTACTGTGACAACGTGTCAGAATAGAAGTCACCATTTGGTGTTTGCAAAGTTTAAGTTATTTTCTGTTTAATAAATACGTCAACAGTCCTGCCGACCCCTTTGTCCTCTTCCTTGCCCACACGAACGTACTACACTGGTGCCGAAACCCGGGAAGGAAGTAGGACCGCCCGCCCCCTTCCACCTGCCACTGCACAAGATGGGGGCCCAGGACGATCCGGAGGCCTTCCTGGAACTGTTCGAGAAATCGGCGGAAGCCTGCGGGTGGCCCCGCGAGCAGTGGCCGGTGCGCCTCATTCCCCTGCTCTCCGGCGAGGCCCAGATGGCCGCCCAACAACTTCCGGTGGTGAACCTCCTGGTCTTCAACGACCTGAAGAGGGCCATCATCCAGCGGGTTGGCCGGTCGCCAGAGCAACATCGCCAGCGCTTCCGGTCCCTGGACTTGGGCGAGGCCGGTCAGCCCTTCGCGATGGCCCAACAGCTCCGGGACTCCTGCCGCAAGTGGCTACTAGCCGAGGGAAGCGAAGTGGAGCATGTCGTCGACCTGGTGGTGCTGGAGCAGTTCATCGCTCGGCTTCCCAAAAAGACATGGTGGCGTGCCCAGGGGTCGGCGCACCCCCAGCTACTAACTCTCTCTCTCCTTCTCTCTCTCCCCCCTCTCTCTCTCCCCCCTCTCTCTCTCGCCCTGTCCCTCTCCCTAGGTCCCGTCCACCCGGCCCTCCTCGTGTCCCGCCCCGGGGGCGGGGTGGGTTTGACCAAGGGCACTTCGTGAGTCCCAGGGCCCCGCTCAGGGGGGCGGGGCTTGTGCCTGCCGGAGGGGACAGTGCTTCCGTTTCTCCGCTCTCTCCACGCCAATTCTCCAATCCACTCCCTGCCACTGGGGCGGCGGGTAGGTCTGGGCTGGCCTGTTGGCGTTGCGGGGACCCGGAGCATTTCGTGGACAGGTGTCCAGTGATGGAGGTGGGGACGATGATCCGGGTCCCGGACGTCCCACAGGTCACCCCCGGTCAGGCTGGCGAGTACCAAATACCTGTGAGTATCAAGGGGGTACATATCCGGCCTTGGTGGATTCAGGATGCAACCAAACCTCGATCCATCAAAGCCTGATTCAACCGGGGGCATTGGATACAAGCCGCGTGGTTAAGGTGCGGTGCATACACGGGGATGTGGTGGAGTATCCGGTCCTCCCAATTATGATTCAATTCCGGGGACAAAAGCATAGTGTGGAGGTGGCGGTTAGTCCCCACCTCCGGCATCCGATAATTTTGGGAACGAATTGGCCCGCGTTTACGGTTTTATTGGGGTCGTTATGTGCGGATGCCTCTTGGGGAAATAAGGCGCAGAAGGAGACCGCGCGTGTACAGGTGGGGGAAACTGAGCCAGGACCGCTGGGTTCTGCTTCAGGGGAACTGAACGAAATCGAGAGACTGATTCTCTCGGAGCGTGATGACTTTCCTCTGGAGCAGTCTCCGGATGAGACACTAAAACATGCGTTTCAACAGGTCCGCGCCATCGATGGCCAGTCTCTTCAACCTGCCCTCCCGCTCTCCTATCCATATTTTGCCATCTTAAAAGACCGGTTGTATCGAGTGTCCCAAGATGCTCGGACAAAAGTAAATACAACCCAGTTGTTAATTCCAAAGGGCTGCAGGGAAATGCTTTTCCGTGCGGCTCATTCTAATCCTATGGTGGGCCATTTGGGACAAGCCGCAACACTAAATCGCCTCATGACCCGTTTCTTTTGGCCGGGCATTCATGACAACGTGCGCAGGTGGTGCGCGTCTTGTCCGGAATGTCAGTTGGTGAACCCACCGGCTGCCCCAAAGGCGCCTTTGCGCACTCTTCCCTTAATTCAGGTCCCCTTCGAAAGAATTGGAATGGACCTCATCGGGCCATTAGAGCGATCGGCACAAGGACATCGATTTGCATTAGTCATAGTTGATTATGCAACACGATATCCTGAAGCGGTGGCCCTCCGCAACATTTCCGCTAAGTGTTGCGGATGCCCTGTTTCGTCTTATCTCCCGGGTGGGGGTTCCAAAAGAAATCCTCACCGATCAAGGCACGGCATTTATGTCACGTACGCTACGCGAACTGTACGGGTTGTTGGGCATTAAATTGATTCGAACTAGCGTCTATCACCCACAAACCGACGGTCTGGTCGAACGATTTAATCGCACTCTTAAATCCATGGTCCGTAAGTTCGTTCACGAAGACGCCAAACATTGGGATAGGTGGCTAGAGCCCTTGTTATTCGCTGTGCGAGAGGTCCCACAAGCCTCCACGGGGTTTTCCCCCTTCGAGCTTCTCTATGGACGCCAGCCCCGGGGGGTGCTCGACGTCCTGAGAGAAACTTGGGAGGAGGGACCCTCTCAGGGCAAAAACGAAATTCAATACGTGCTGGACTTGAGAACAAAACTCCACACATTGGGGCGGCTATCAATGGAGAATTTGTTACAAGCCCAGGACCGCCAGAGCCAGCTGTATAACAGGGGAACTAGGTTACGCAAATTTGCACTGGGAGAGAAAGTACTTGTATTACAACGTCGAGCTCTAAATTAATGGCTAAGTGGCAGGGACCGTTTGAGGTCGCACGACAAGTCGGAGATCTCGATTATGAGGTAATACGGTCCGATAGGAACGGGGCCCGTCAAATTTACCACCTCAACCTCCTTAAAAAATGGAATGAGGCGGAATCAGTGATGTTGGCAACGGTGATTGGGGGGGGGGGGGGGTGATCTCGGTCCAGAGGCGAATATCAAACCACAATCCCTCGCCCTGGCTCCAGGTGGAGATCACCTCTCGCCGTCCCAACTCACTGATTTAACGAAGTTACAGGCAGAATTTGCCGACGTTTTCTCGCCCCTACTGGGCCGTACTAACCTGATTCAGCACCATATCGAGACCGAGCCGGACGTGGTAGTTCGCAGCCGGCCGTATCGCTTACCTGAGCACAAGAAAAAAGTAGTTCAGGCTGAATTAGGTGCTATGCTTGACATGGGGGTAATAGAAGAATCCAACAGTAACTGGACGAGCCCGATAGTTTTAGTTCCGAAAACGGACGGCTCCGTCCGGTTCTGTGTGGATTATCGCAAGGTGAATGCTGTGTCGAAATTCGACGCGTATCCAATGTCGCGGGTTGACGAGTTGCTTGATCGGCTAGGCACGGCTCGCTTTTATTCGACATTGGACTTAACAAAGGGCTATTGTAAGATCCCCTTGTCTCCCTTATCCAAAGAAAAAACAGCTTTCACAACGCTGTTTGGTTTACACCAATTTGTTACCCTTCCGTTTGGCTTGTTCGGGGCACCTGCTACCTTTCAGCGCCTCATGGATAAGATTCTGCGGCCCCATGCTGCATATGCGGCTGCCTACCTGGATGATATCATTGTATTTAGTAATGATTGGCAGCGGCATATGCAGCATCTGAGGGCTGTTCTGAGGTCGCTGAGGGGAGCAGGGTTCACGGCCAACCCAAAGAAGTGTGCGATTGGGCGTGTGGAGGTAAGGTATCTGGGCTTCCACTTGGGGCATGGACAGGTGCGTCCCCAAATTGATAAGACAGCCGCTATTGCGACCTGCCCACGTCCCAAGACCAAAAAGGAGGTAAGGCAGTTCTTGGGGATGGTGGGATATTATAGACGGTTTGTTCCTAATTATTCGGACCTCACCAGCCCTTTGACTGACCTTACTAAAAAGGAGGTGCCAGATACGGTCCAGTGGACGGAGCCGTGTCAGCAGGCCTTTACCCAGGTCAAGGCGGCTCTATGTGGCAGGCCGTTGTTACACTATCCTGATTTTTCTCTCCCTTTTCTGTTGCAGACAGACGCGTCGGACTGGGGGCTGGGGGCAGTCCTGTCCCAAGAGATAGAGGGGGAGGAACAGCCGGTGCTGTACATTAGCCGGAAGCTCTCAAAGAGAGAGGCTAAGTACAGCACCACAGAGAAAGAGTGCCTTGCCATCAGGTGGGTCGTCCTCACCCTCCCCTATTATCTCCTGGGACGGGAGTTCACCCTCTGTTCGGACCACGCTCCGCTGCAGTGGCTCCACCGCATGAAGGATACCAACGCGCGGATCAGTCGTTGGTATCTAGCTCTTCAGCCTTTTAAGTTCAAGGTGGTCCACAGGCCGGGTGTTCAGATGGCGGTGGCCGACTTACTCTCCAGAAATGGGGGGGGGGGGGCTACAGGCTGGATGGCTAATAATAACCCTTTTTCTATTAATTTTTATCATTTTCGAACCTAAAATCAGAAGCTTTTATTTTGGCGGTTGTGGGTGTAAGTGAAGCGCGTCCGTGAATGAAATGTCAGTTTTGCATTTTGCTCTGAAACCGGTGTTCTGTCGATTTGTCCTACCTCGTCAGATTTTCCTACCGTAGCGCAAAATTTTAGCTATATCTATCGATATATCCTACCTCATCGAATAATCCTACTGCGTACTACTGCTTCGCTCCTGTGACTATACGTAAAGTAACTTTATCGAAGATTCTTATTAGGCAATGGTATAGGCTATTTACAGTGCCAAGAACATCATCAGATTGTCCTACCACTATAAAATAAACATGTAGGATGATTTTACAGCGCAAAATACCTTATCAGATTGTCCTACCACTATAAAATAAACATGTAGGATGATTTTACAGTGCAAAATACATTATTAAAATAAACAGGATGATTTTACAGCGCAAAATACCTTATTAAAATAAACAGGATGATTTTACAGCGCAAAATACCTTACCAGATTGTCCTACCACTATAAAATAAACATAGGATGATTTTACAGCGCAAAATACCTTATTAAAATTAAACAGAATGATTTTACAGTGCAAAATACCTCATCAGATTTTCCTACCACTATAAAATAAACATGTAGGATGATTTTACAGCGCAAAATACCTTATTAAAATAAACAGGATGATTTTACAGTGCAAAATACATAATCAGATTGTCCTACCACTGTACAATAAACATGTAGGATGATTTTACAGCGCAAAATACCTTATCAGATTGTCCTACCACTGTACGATAAACATGTAGGATGATTTTACAGTGCAAAATACCTTATCAGATTGTTCTACCACTATAAAATAAACATGTAGGATGATTTTACAGTACAAAATACCTTATCAGATTGTCCTACCACTGTACAATAAACATGTAGGATGATTTTACAGTGCAAAATACCTTATCAGATTGTCCTACCACTGTATGATAAACATGTAGGATGATTTTACAGCGCAAAATACCTTATTAAAATAAACAGGATGATTTTACAGTGCAAAATACCACATCAGATTTTCCTACCACTATAAAATAAACATTTAGGATGATTTTACAGCGAAACAATCCTTATTAAAATAAACCTAACCCAAATTATTACAAATTTTTTTTCAATGGACTTACTTCATTTACAAATTCTCTTCCCTGATCTGAGAGAATTCTCTGGGGACAGCCATGTCTATAAATAAGGGAACAGAAATGTCTTGCAACTTTAGCTGCTGTCTTTGCTTTTAAAGGAAAGGCCTCAACCCACTCTGAGAAGTAGTCTGTAGCTGTTAGGATACCTATATTGAAAGCCTTCTGCAGTTTTGGGTAATGGACCAGTTAAATCAATTCCAACAAGCTCCCAAACCACAGAAACCTATAAAATGCAAAGTAAGTTTAGTGTGTCTGTGTATGTATTTATATATGTGTGTGTGTGTGTGTGTGTGTGTGTGTGTGTGTGTGTGTGTGTATATATATATATATATATATATATATATATATATATATATATATATATATATATAAACATGTCAAAGCACATTAAATGAAAGTAAAGTTTCAACTTAAAAAAATGTAAATATGTTGGGAAAATAAAATGTCAAAATGTGGGTGAAATAATGTTCCATTGTAGAACAACATATGCTCTTATCCAGACGTCTTCTCTTTCAGGGAAGACCATGCATTTTCCAACATGACAATGCCAGACCACATACTGCATCAGTTACAACTTCATGGCTGCGTAGAAGAAGGATCCGGGTACTGAAATGGCCAGCCTGCAGTCCAGGTCTTTCACCCATAGAAAACATTTGGTGCATCAAAGAGGAAGATGTGACAAAGAAGACCTAAGACAGTTGAGCAACTAGAAGCCTGTATTAGACAAGAATGGGACAACATTCCTATTCCTAAACTTGAGCAACTTGTCTCCTCAGTCCCCAGACGTTTGAAGACTGTTATAAAAAGAAGAGAGGATGCTACACAGTGGTAAACATGGCCTTGTCCCAACTTTTTTGAGATGTGTTGATGCCATGAAATTTAAAATCAAAACTTTTTTCCTTAAAATTATACATTTTCTCAGTTTAAACATTTGATATGTCATCTATGTTGTATTCTGAATAAATTATTGAAATTTGAAACTTCCACATCATTGCATTCTGTTTTTATTCACAATTTGTACAGTGTCCCAACTTTTTTGGAATCGGGTTTCTAACAACCCTTTCGGTTGAATTTTGAGTGCAAATCTACGAAGGTTCTGCCTTTTGGATCTATCATACCCTGATAAGTACGATCCCACTGACAGGAGATTACACATTGATTCACTTATCTTCCATACCTGTATAAATAAAAAAAGCACAAACAGAGAAAAGAGTAGCCTGAAAAAATAATGTTTAGTAGAAGTCAGTTTAATGTTTTGTGTGAAATGAAAAAAAAAAAAAATTCAAACATGTCATTAGCATAAGCTGAACCCTATACCATAACGCCTGATGTACCTGATAGCTGGGATCCAAGGAAGCATCTGCTCAAGCGGAGAGAACCCGGGAGCCAGGAGCCATCCTCACATCCAGACTGTAAAACTTGATAAAAGTGCTCGGTGAGGACCATCCTGCCGCAGCACAGATACCATCCATAGAAGACCCACTGAGAAAAGCTTGTGAAGATGCCACTGCTCTCGTGGAATGAGTTCTAATTCCTAAGGGCGAAGCGAGTCCGCGCGCCTCATAGGTTAAAGATATTGCCTCCACCAGCCAATGGGACATGCATCGTTTTGTGACAGCATGGCCTTTATTCTTATGTCCGAAACAGACAAACAGCTGGTCAGACTCACGCCATGGGGCTGTACGATCAACATAAGTCTTTAGCGCTCTGACAGGGCAAAGACTTAGATCTCCTGACCCCGCCTCTGCAGGGGGTAAAGCCTCCAAAACCACTTGTTGAAAACGGAAAGGGTTAGAAGCAACCTTAGGGACATAATTAGGCCTCGGTCGCAGCAATACCTTCATAGAGCCCGGTGCAAATTCCATGCACGAGGGTGAAACAGAAAGAGTCTGTAAATCCCCAACTCTCTTGAGGGAGGATAAAGCCACAAGAATAACTGTCTTCAGAGTCAGGATTTTATCCGGTATAGTTTCCAGGGGCTCAAACGGATGCCCTGATAAACCTTGCAACACAATAGATAAATCCCATGAAGGAACTTGCACAGGGCGGAAAGGCCTCAGCCGTCGCGCACCCTGTATAAAACGAGAAACCAGCGGATGACGGCCCACTGAGGCACCATCTATATATACGTGGTTAGCTGAAATGGCTGCCACGTAAACTTTCAGAGTGGCTGGCGTTACTCCATCAGAGAAACGGTCCTGCAGGAATTCCAGTACTGAAGCCACTGGGCAGTAAACTGGATCCATATTACGAATTCCACACCAGGTCGTAAACAGTTTCCATTTGAAAGCATATAAGCTGCTCTAGAATTCAGTATAGTCTCGATGGTTTCAACAGAAAGACCGGGACATACTAACTCACCCCGCTCAGAGGCCACGCCCACAGCTTCCATAGATCTGGCCTTGGGTGCCAAATCATTCCCTGTGCTTGCGATAGCAGATCCTGTCTGAGGGAAATCTCCCACGGAGAGCCCGCTAACAGACTGATCAGGTCCGCAAACCACGGCTGTGTGGGCCACCACAGAGCCACCAGCAGCAGCTGCTCCACTCTGTCCATCCGTATCCTGGATAACACCGCTGGAATTAAACGAATCGGGGGGAAAGCATACAAGCTGGTTCTGGGCCAATTGTGAGCTAACGCATCCAAGCCCAGGGGTGATGGAGGGCATAGGGAGAACCACAGCGGGCAATGCGTAGTCATGCTCGACGTGAATAAGTCCACTCTTGCTTCTCCAAAAATCTGCCATAAGAGGCTCACCTTTTGGGGGTGCAATCTCCATTCCCCCTGCTCTAGAGTTTGTCTGGATAGCAAATCCGCTCCGAAGTTCAAACGCCCAGGGACATGAACCGCTCGGATCGACAGAAATCTGTTCTGAGACCAAAGAAGAATATTTCTCGCCAGCCTGCACAGGGGGCGAGAGCGTAATCCTCCTTGATGATTCAGATACGACACAACCGCTATGTTGTCTGACCTGAGCAGTACATGACGGCCGATCAGCAGATTCGAGAAATACTGGAGAGCTAGATAAAACTGGCAGTAATTCTACCCTGTTTATATGCCAACTGCGTTGTGTCGCTGTCCACACTCCGTGAGCGGGGCGCCCTTGACAAACAGCTCCCCAACCGGTCAAAGACGCGTACGACGTGACAGTCTCTCGGGAAGCACTAATCCCCAGCCGAACTCCGGCTAGAAGGAATTCGGTTGACGTCCACTGTTTTATTGACATAACACACCTCCGTGTCACCGAAATCGTCCGATGCGGAAGACAACGGAGTGAAATGTTCCGACTTTTCGTCCACCACTGAAAAGGGCGCATATGAAGTAATCCCAGACGGATAACAAGTGATGCCGCTGCCGTTAGACCTAAAAGTCTGAGGCACAAGCTCACCGTCACTGTGCGACCCGCTATGAAGCGACGCACGCATGACGCGATCGACTGAGCGCACGGGAGAGATAGCTTTGCTGTCATCACGCGAGAGTCCAAGTCTATTCCCAGAAGGGTTATACGTTGAGAGGGAATTAAAACACTCTTTTGGAAATTCGTGTGTAAGCCCAGGCTGTTTAGATGATTCAGCACAAGCCTAGTGAGAGTGTGCTTGAGTCTGCGATTGTGCTAACACCAGCTAATCGTCTAAGTAGTTCAACACGCGAACGCCCTGGAACCGCAACGGGGCCAGAGCTGCGTCCATGCATTTTGAAAAAGTATGGGGAGCCAGAGCTAAGCCAAAGGGAAGAACGCGGTACTGATACGCTTTGCCCTCTAAAGCGAATCTGAGGAACTTCCTGTGTCTCTTGATGATCTGAATATGAAAGTATGCATCCTTCAGATCGATCGTGACAAACCAGTTGTTTGGTTGAATCTGAGACAAAATAGACTTTACCGTTAACATCTTGAATTTGCTCGTCCTGAGTGCAAGATTCAAACGGCGTAAATCCAGAATGGGTCGCAACCCGCCGTCTTTTTTTGGCACCACAAAATAGCGGCTGTAAAAACCTGACTCCATCTGAGAGGGGTGTACAGTACTTCCTCTATAGCCCCTTTGCAAAAGCTCGCGGCGTTCGTGAACAGGGGAAGTGCATGCGTCAAAGTTGTTGCGTCTCGTTGTGTATAATCCTGAAACGTGTCCACGGCAGGAATTAATCCAACAAGATGAACACCGGGCTCTGCCTCTAGCGAAAAAGTGGGGGCTGTATGAGCCATCATAAACGGGTCGTCTTTGCCAGACCCTTGAACCGTCCCTCGGATTCTGAAAGCTGAATTGCGCAGAGTGTCTGAGGGAACGCTCGGCATGATCCAATGCTGCTCGAAGCGCCCTTTGCGGTGAGACAGTCAGTGTTTGAGTGTGGGGACTGCAGTGAGAGGGTTGGAATGCGCAAAAGCAGTTCAACAGCGCTCTCTAATGGAGGGCACAGTCCCTGGCAAGCAGCGAGAGTATCAGGAGCTGCTATTCGGGGCCCGAGAACGAGAGGCATTAGCCGTCAAGCTCAGGTCTAACCTCTTCCATTGTCGCTGGCGAGCCGGTGGAAAAACCTTAGGATGTGGAGAAAATTCCAGCGCTGCGCTGTCCTCAAAATCCATGTCGCACGTGTCTCCCCAATCTATTGCCTCGTGCGGTGCCTCGGCAGCCGCAGAAGTGACATGACGGGGGTTAGACACGGGGCGACATTAGAAAACACTTCTACCCTCGAGCGCAGTACTCTAAGCCGCAGGCCATCACAGTGGGGACAAGAAGAAAGGCCGCTAAGCGCCGCCTGTGCGTGATGTAAGCCTAAACATACTACGCACCTTTCATGGGAGTCTCCCTTTGTGATGAACCTGGTACACGGTTCCTTACATTTGCAAAAATTCATCGCGTCCGCGAAGAGGAGTTAATGCTGCTCGGAGAAACCGCTGAGAATGCGAGATGATTCCTAGGGCACAGATGATTCGCTTCCCTGAAGGAATGAAATCTGAGCGAAATAGCGCGCGGCACACAGGTATACGATGCGTGCGCATGCGTGGGGTGGTGCCAAGCGCTATTTGGCCAATAGGATTGGCGGGATGGTATAGGGCTTCAGACATTCGTCACACCTAGGGGTGTTCCCATACGGTGACGTCACCGAAGCATCGAAGTGACCTATGAAAGGGAACTTACCTTACATGAAGAAATCCACGCGCGGGTAGTAAAAAATCATGGGCGTGTTGTTCAGCGTGACAAAAATGACGCAATATCGATGTGCGCATGCGCAGTAAGCCCTTGTAGGAAAATCTGACGGGTAGGATAAATTATCAGGACACCGGCAGCCTAGATTTAGGTTTTCAGTTTGACAGTCGATCTAAAACAGTGACTGTACATTAACAGCTGTCAATAATGAAGGTACGCAAATGAGCGGTCTGAACATATTTACATATCGCATTTTTTATGCGCATTACTGCTTATAAGTATTTTTATGTTGCTCAGTGATCATTGATCATCAACTGAGTTCTTTTTTTTCAACCCGGAAAATACAAACTATAACAATTGTAATTTCCGTACACATTTTTAATGAAATAAAGGAAACATTTAATAACCCAAAACAAACAAACAAACAAACTGTCATGAGTTTTAAACGTATGATTCAATGACGTTTCATTTGTAACGCATACAAAGTGATTATAAACAGGGCCGGCCCTGACCAATTTGCTGCCCTAGGCAAGATTTTACCTGGCGCCCCATGCATCACAGCCCATTTCACCCTGTCATTGTGTTCATGATTTAGCATATATATATATATATATAAATATATATATATATATATATATATATACAAACACACACACACACATTACAGCATAACTGTTTCCAACACTCATAATAAATCATCATATTAGAATGATTTCTAAAGGATCATGTGATAGACCGGATGTCACATGTGACACTGGAGAATGGAGTAATGATGCTGAAAATTCAGCTTTGCATTACAGAAATAAATGATCATTTAAACTATAATAAATTGAAAACAAATTATTTTAAATTGTAATAATATATCACAATATTACATTTTTCTGTATTTTTGATCAAATAAATGCAGGCTTGATGAGCAGAAGAAACTTCTTTCAAAAACATTAAAAATAGTTATGTTTCCAAACTTTTGGCCTGTACTGTATCCCCCCAAAACTGCACAACTGTAGAGTAAAACATTAATAAAAAAGTGATAATACAAAATGTGTCTTAAAACTGACATGATTGTACAAAATCACAGTCTGGGGACTCAGAACAACTGCTAACATTAAGTTTAAGGTAAAAATAACTGCCATGAGATTATAGTATCTTACTCCTATGCAATAAATTGTTCTTTCACTACATCTCTTTACCTCTGTCTTTATCCTCTTCTCTTCTTTTTGGCACTGTATCTATCGCAGACTATGCTCATTTATAATGTGTCATGTAAATTCGGCCTTCCGTAACAATCAGGAAACTTTCACCGTGTCTAGAACTGGCGCGATCTGCCAGGCCCGTTTCTACGAGCTGTGTGTTAACAAAAGCAGTGCTGTCTACATTGGATGCGGCGTCGGGCACGCTACACAACAAATTACCAACAACTGATCGTGCGCGCGCTCTGTTTCTGACGCACTTCAAGCACTCGATGGGCGGGGGAAGATTGAAGAGCCGGACTTTTTTTTTTTTTTTTTTTTTTTTTTTTTGCTTTATTTGGTAGTATTTCAAATTAATGGTTTTTAAATAGTAGCCTATTATAAAAAAAAATATGTAAAAAAATGCCGCCTATGCCGCGGGCCGGCCCTGATTATAAAACATCAGTTTATTATTCTTATGAATAAAAGAGAGGAAAAACAGAAGAAAGTCTCAATTTTAAAGCGTTTAGGCAAACATGAAAACATGTAAATGTGTGATACTTCATGCATTAACCCATTTACAGCACTTATTAACATTTCTAAACTTGTCTTATACCTACAATAAATGCTAATCGTGTAGTCTTAACTGAGAAAGCAACTAGATTAGATTAGAATTAATACGATGTTTGTGAAGTGATTTGGAGAAGTTTAGAGAAAGTGTCAATATAAGTATTAATCACTTTTAATGTTTTGTCAATAGCCTCATCTATCGATCGACCTCACCACGAAAAACAAAACCTCATATACAGCGAACAGTTAAATGGGTCTGATAAAAAAAAAAAAAAAAATATATATATATATATATATATATATATATATATATATATATATATATATATAGTTTTTTCTAGTCAATGTACTATACGCAGTATACGAACGTGTATTTCGACAAACCGAAGGGATTTTAAAGAAATCAGAGGCTCTGCACGAAATCATGTCCTTTCAGCCAAACCAGTAGTAATTTGTTTTGATTGATGGCTCAATCGGCCAATAGAATGACCCGTTTGTTAAGCGACTGAATACAGTGCATTCATTGCTGCGAGCGTAGGGCGGGGCTTAGCTCCGCAATCTTGACACCGCGACTCCTCCTATCAGGAGAGCGGATTGTCAAAGCCGTTAGCCAGCGCTGCTCCAGATGGACAGGGAGGTGGGCACGTTTGCATACGTCGAGTTTTTTAGGTGTTTTGCGAAAAAAGACCGATAAGATTAGCTATAGGATCGTACGTTAAGGGTCAACGGATGTGAAATGTTGTTTTTGTAAAGCTCGAGTCGTTCGTGTCATCTTTTGGAGAGAAGAACCATCGGGGTTTCAGCGCTAGCGAGAGCAGGCTAACTGACGAGGAAAAGCGCAGCTGCTCTAAAAAAAGGTAAAAAGGGCCGAATTGTGTTTTAGTAACCTCAAATACCTGAAGTGTAATGTAAGACTGAGAGAGCCAGCTCTCGCTTTTTTACACTCATTGGTTGTCTTATCAGATGTACTTTCCTTCGCATGATATTATTCAGTTTATAGACAAGTTTTGTTATGTTGACCTGCACTTGAAGCGAATATGAGTGTAACGTTAGTCAGTCGCTGTGTCACAAAATCTAGTGAGCTGTCTACCTAGACAGCGTTTTTTTACATCATTGCTGAGGGACATGAGTTAAATAGGCCATATGAAACTAAAATCTTAATGCACATAGGACACATGGGATTGTTTTTTTGGGAGTTATCTGAACTAACACGAGACCAATCAGATTTAACCAATCAGAAAAACGGAAGAAATTGCTTTTGGGCAACGTATGAAAGTTGGACTGAAGGGAGAGACTGCTACAAAACTATGGAAATATTAGTCATAATGAAAAATCTAAAGATTTGCGGTATTAGTAACAGGATGCTGCTAGGCTGAGTTTAAAACCCACCAAGTTCATTAACAACTCTTATCTTGACTGAAACCACCAGATTACTTTAAACAATCTTTTAATTTGCTTTCTCTTACATTTTATTTAGTGAAAAAGTGAGAAATTGTACTAAAACTCTTAATGAGGAAGGTATTGATCTAAAAACATGGGTTTGTTTCAATCCAGACCACCTCTTCCCCCTTTATCTTATTCATCTAATAAAATCTGTCACTTGAAAGGCTCATTGATGTTTATTGCTTGTCCTATGCAAACATGTGCACGAGTCATAAATGATGTTAACAACTCTAGTGTCCCAGCCTGCCTCACAGCATTTGGTGACAGAGTGGGGTGTTCAGCATTGAGCAGAGTAGAGTTAACACTCCTGATCTGAGCTCTGAGAAGAGTGTGAACTCCTCCTGCTTACCGGTGAGCATGCTGCTCTGTAAACTGTAGTGGGGTTTAGTGAGAGACAGATGCATAGAATTGTTGCATTGCAGTTAAATGCTTGGATCTTCTTTTTTCAATTAATGCTCCTAAATGTATAGATATGGTGGCATGCTATTTAAATATGAAATCTCTGCATGATTCAAGTGAAAATAGACCTTAACATATCATGTAATTATAGTAGTAGTGAAATGGATTTTTGGATCCCTCTACTAAAATGCTATAAAATTGAAAAAGCGAAGTGTATTATATTACAGCATATTACAATGATTTCTGAAGGATCATGTGACACTGAACACTGGAGTAATGGCTGCTGAACATTAAGCTTTGCCACCAGAGGAATAAATAGCATTTTAAAATATATTAAAGCATTTATTTACGATTATATATAATTGCACTAATATTACAGTTTTTACTATGTTTTTGATTGAATAAATGCAGCCTATAAGAGAAGTAATATAAAGACAAGAAATTAAGAAATAAATTCAGAAAAGTGAGTGTTTTTTTGTTCTTGTCAATATATTGTGCAACCGATTGTCCTCTTTAACACAGATTGAAGCGCTTATTTCAGGAACTCTTTCTTATTCATTTTTTGCAAGCATCCTAGTGACATTATACTGTGCTATTTGCATTGATAACCTAGTAAATTACCTTGTTTAAGATGTGTTCTTAGTAATTGCTTCTTTTCTGGAACTAATGCTACTTGTTAATTAGTCCCTTATAAATGAAAGCGATATACCTCGCAATATAGTCGTAATCCTGGGGGACCATTTTGTCATTTAGGGGGAAGGGGAAAGGAATTAATTTGTTCTCTCCTCCATCCTAATTTTAATCTAAATATGCCTGAGGATGCAGTGTTTTTACACCCTCTTGAACACCTTCTTCTTGTTTAATACGTTATTAAAGGGATAGTTCACACCAAAATGAAAATTACCCCATGATTTACTCGCTCTCAAGCCAGCTAGATCATCTGCCAGAACTGCGTTCTATTGTGAAAACACATACAACAGTTAGCAGAATCTAGAGATTACTGCTTATATAAAGTAAATACGAATATTCATACAAAAATGCACCAATTTGCTTCAGGAGGCCTTTATTCACTGCCATTATAAAGCTTGGAAAAGCCAGGACATTTTTTAAATATAACTCATCAGAGTTATATTCAATCGTCTTCAATTGTATTCATCAGAAAGAAGAAAGTCATATACATGGTGACCGATACTCGGAATTTTGCTCTGCATTTAACCCATCCCTATGCACACACACACGGTAGTGAACACACACAATGTGAACGCACACCCGGAGCTGTGAGCAGCCATATTGCTGCAGCACATAAGGAGCAGTTGAGGGTTCAGTACCTTGCCCAAGGATCTCACCTCAGATGTGGTATTGAGGGTAGAATTATTTGGTTATTATCCCCCCCCCCCCCCCCCCCCCCTCCCCACCGACAATTCCTGCTGGACCTGAGACTTGGAAGCTGGGCTGGATTTTTTTTTTAAACCAAAGTTAATAAGAGGCATTACATGGCAGTCATGGCCTAATGGTTAGAGAGTTGGACTTCGTTGTAACCTTCGGTTGGTGGGGGGAGTGAATAACCACCTTCAATACCACGACTGAGATTAGACCCTTGAGCAGGGCACTGAACCCCCAACTGCTCCCCGGGCAGTGCAGTAATATGGCGGCCTACTGCTCCAGATGTGTGCTCATGCATGGTGTGTGTGCACTTGGATGGGTTAAATGCAGTGCACAAATTCCATGTATGGGTCACCATACTTGGCCACATGTCACTTCATTTCACTACAAATACACATCTAGCTGGTTACATGTGAGCGGGCTAAGAGGCTATTAACAAATTTCTACCTGTGCAAATCTGATTTAAACCATCAAATAATCACTACAAAGTTACTGATCAACACGAAGTTCTTGTGAATCATAACTGTTGTCATCGAAGCATGTAATTCTTAATGAAGGAACTCCGAGATTATCTGCACATACCTGCTATAAAGCTGGGGATCTTCATACACTACTACCATTAAAGGGCTGGCCCTGAACAATTTGGTGACCTAGGCAAGATTTTTTCACACAGAAACTGCATAACTTTATGACATAAAACAAATTACATATGAAATAAGATGATTGCACAAATAAACTGCCATTAACTCAGTTAGCTATAGGTCTGTGACGGTGGCTGATTTTTACCACCGCGGTAGTCATGGACCAACAACCGCCAGTGGCGCGGTGTTGGAAAAAAAATAAAAATAATAATAATATATATATATATATATATATATATATATATATATATATATATATATATATATATATATATATATATATGTGTATACATTTATTAGTGTCAAAATTTGCTCTTTAACGAAGGCGATAATTTTTTTTCAGTTTAACGTATGCAAAATATTTAACATAGGGGCGGGGATCGCCACCCACTCACAACTGCTGCTTCTGTCACTTTTTCTCATGACAAGAAGTGCATTTATTTAGTTGCAGAATGACGGAACAGGAGAGGTTTCAGATTCAGACACGCGCTTCACTTCACTTTGTGCGCGCTTCCTTTGTGTGTATCCTTTCATATCAATCTGCGAAAATAAACTATGTGCAAGCAGTGTCGTGGTCAGTTAATTCATGGAATTACCAAAAAAGGTGATTTAAACTGACTTAAACTGTGCATGCATGTAATATATTTTATATATATTATATACAGGATATATATGTATGCACATGTCTATAGAATCAGCCCAGCACTGTCTCACTCATCTAACACATCCTATTTAACTCGTCAGTTCGTGTTTGAGCACTTCTGTCAGTGAACGCCGCCTGCAAAACACTAAAATAAATATCAAAGAAATAATGCAGTTAAACAAGAAAGTAGCCTAAATAAGAGAGTTAAATACACCCTGTCTAACGGACGCGAGAGACGCAGCGCGACAAAATACTCATTATAATCAGTGATGCTACACTGGATGCAGCACAACACGACATGATAAATCCCCGTCCGGTCTGTGACGTACTGACACAGAGTTCAAATGTCCTGTATAGACACTAGAGAGACAAAACCTGTCGCAACGCGTCTGGTTTACTGTTCCGCCACCAAGCGAGCTCAGTAACTCCTCATCTGCATGCG
This sequence comes from Carassius carassius, assembly GCF_963082965.1. NCBI lineage: Eukaryota > Metazoa > Chordata > Actinopteri > Cypriniformes > Cyprinidae > Carassius > Carassius carassius. The sequence goes on along the minus strand of NC_081772.1, from coordinate 15,589,225 downwards.
CTCTCTTTGAAATAGGAATCATTGCCATATTTCTTGTTACCATCTTTTATTTATCGCTGTCACGCTTGTATTTGGCCAGTTTGGAGAAAGAATCACCAAACCTGACCAGCCAGCATTTGCGATCACGAGAACTTGTGCAAACGCCGATGGGTGACATGAATGCAGATGACTTCAGATCGGTGATGTGGTATTTGCTTTCCCAACAAGATCCATCGCCCAACACTAAATTAATTTGCTGAATGCATAAACTGTATTTTCCTGCGCTCAGATCTGCCAATCTAAAGGAAACACTGTGTTTTGAGGTAATTTGTTAATTACCATAGACTTAGAATTTGCAACTATTACAGTTATTGCACTTATATACAAAACTTTGTATTATGCTTGCTATAGAGTTTGTGACGTCACGTGCACTACCGCCGGTGGCAGTAGACAACCACGGTAGCAACTGTGACGCGGTTGTCACGGCAACCGTCACAGCCCTAGTTAGCTATTTAAATTAGATAACTAACTATCATCCAAAGCTACAATACTAACATTTAAATCTTAATTTCTTAATTTCAGACATTCATAAATTTAGGGATGCACTGATCTTGGCAGATGGGATGCCAGAATCCAATACTGATTTTTAAAGTATTTTATTTAAGCAAAAGACAAGAAAGAATACAAATATGAGTGCATGAAGAATATGGTTAATTACTTTATAAGCTTATATTTAAAATTAGACAGTATATTATAAAACCTGAAGCAAAATCAGAATGGTCTGACTTTAGCTTTGTGAAATTAGGCTACATAAAACATACCAGTACATACAGTAGATGGGCTGAATGAAAATGCATACTTACATTTACTTGTGCACATGCATTTACTATATGATTATCTGCATGCATATGTTCAGTTGCAGAAAAAAGTTTCCATTTATCAGATTTATCCACTGGCCTGGAGCATTGGGCCATTAGGGCTGGGTGATATGTAAAAAATATTTGATTGATGATATTGTGATATATGATTATATCATACCAAGCTGACTCACAGAATAAAGTAAAATTACTGCTTTATTTAATCAGAAACAGAATATTAAAAAAAATATATTTTATGTCTTAATTGGAATTTTATTGATTTAGAACAACACACCCAATAGGCTATTTAACGGAGTTGCCAACACTGGAAACTCTGATAGAAATTAAATCATTAAATAAAACTTCAGAAACCAGTGCAGTTTTACATAGTCTAAAATAAAATTTTTTTATACTATATAATTTTTACTAAACTGCAGATCGAAATAAAAGAATAATTAATTTTTTTAATGAGATTAATCACTGCTTATTCCGAATTTACATAGAATGCAGTGAATTTTTTAATCTGCAGAGCAAAACAATGTTTTGCAATGTTAAATTTAAAAATAATTTGACAAAATTACAAAAATAAAGATGAATGTTATTCGATAGAGAATTTATGTCTTACCACAGCATAAACAGACATATTGCAATCAGCTGTTACAGCAATTGGCAATCATTTGTCTTTTTTTCTTTTTTCTAATATTGTTGATAATTGTCTTCTAACTCAGGGGAAGTCGTGGCCTAATGGTTAGAGAGTCGGACTCCCAATCGAAAGGTTGTGAGTTCGAGTCCCGGGCCGGCAGGAAATTTGTGGGTGGGGGGAGTGCATGTATAGTTCTCTTTCCACCTTCAATACCACGACTTAGGTGCCCTTGAGCAAGGCATCGAACCCCCAACTGCTCCCCGGGCGCCGCAGCATAAATGGCTGCCCACTGCTCCGGGTGTGTGCTCACAGTGTGTGTGTGTGTGTGTGTTCACTGCTCTGTGTGTGTGCATTTCGGATGGGTTAAATGCAGAGCACAAATTCTGAGTATGGGTCACCATACTTGGCTGAATGTCACTTCACTTTCACTTTCACTTTCACTTTGCTATTGTTACTGGGGCACTTGTGAGATATCGTGGATATATATGATAATATTGTTATATTGCGCAGGTCTATGGTAGTGTTGTCAAAAGACCCTGTACTTCGGTATCAAGACGGTACTAAAAAAATGAAAATGTCATGGTACCAGGTTTCTTTAAGTACCGGTGGTACCGCGTACCCGGTCAACCCGGTTCTTGATGCATGCAGCGCTATGATTTTCGCAAAGCAGAAAACGCGGACGGAATCTCAAAATCCAGTCATTAAAATGAAACCTACATTTTAATATGGACAGTCACGGAATTTGTCAAAGTTAGCAGGGCTTGGCTGCTGGTTGCATTCTGGGACGTGTTGGCCATGTTGATGGCCTCGCGAATGTAAACACACAACAAGTCGAATGAGAAGCAGAGTTGGGAGAAAGAAAAAAGATGTTAAAATTGCGAAAAAGGTTGTGGGATTTACAGGGATACGCTAAATAGGGATGATTTTTCATGGCAGATTTTGATACCGAATTTTTTACAAGCAAACTGGCCGATTCCGATACTGATTTCCGATTTATTTATCTTTTTCTTTAAGTAACAAACAAAAAAGAAGGAAAGTGTGCATAAGATATTTATTTGGTATTTAATAGGCCAAACTGGCTTTTGGCTATTGAAAACAATAGCCATAACCATCTGATATTAACGGCAGTAACTGCACAGTAAGTAGCCTACATTCAATACAAACATAGATGGTACAGACATCAGCATTTAGCTTTTGTTTTTGAATTGGGTTGAAACTACATAGAACCGGCCTTAAATTAAAATATTAACTGTAACCATGTGAAATTAAATTGTATTATTATTATTATTTTTATTTTTCTAAAATCCTGTCAAATGTGCACAAACTACTAGCTATTACTAAATATTGTAGAAACATAATTTTCTGTAAAGTTGCTTTGTAACGATTTGTATTGTAAAAAGCGATATACAAATAAACTTGAATTGAATTGAATTAAAGGCAACAACTGCATAGTTCTACAATCAAAACAACAAAATCAACACACATTCAATAAGATGTTTCTTAATCAGCGCTCAGTATTTGTTTTAGTTTTTAAATTTGGTTTTAAATTAAAAAAAGGTCTTTACCAGTGAGACTAAATAAATGTATGCTATATAAATACATTATTCCAAAATGTTAAAATCAAATAATGTTGGTGCGAATAAAATAAAGATACAAAGCGTTTCATTTATACAACTAAAAAAATACAATAAAATAATAATAATAATAAATATTATTATTACAGGTACAGATTATTACAGGTACAGATACAGGTACAAATTCTGAGTATGGGTCACCATACTTGGCTGAATGTCACTTCACTTTCACTTTCATACACTCGGCTGTTCACTTCCTTCTATCTGTGTCTCAGACGTGTAGCTCTGCACTTCCAGCGCTGAACGGTTGCCCGTGTCCTGCGCACAGATTTCGAAATACTTCCACTAGGGCTGGGATAAACGATTATTTTTTTAACGATTAATCTAGCGATTATTTTTTCGATGCATCGATTAATCTAACGATTAATTTTTCAGGCCGATTCGATTTCGATTATCTCCCCATTAATTGACTACTAACAATTTATAAATGTTGATTTACATATTTGAATGAAAAAAACATGAATTCCTTAACATTGCAATATATGTTTATTGCTCTTAAAATTACAAAATAAAAGACTGACTAAGAATGCATTACTTTGCACTTGTATAGAGATAGCATTCAATAAAACCTTGAAGCCTTGAAAACACATAGCTTACTGAAACAAGCTTACTGAACACATAGGGCCTAGCTTACTGAAAAAGTTCTTCTTTCAGATGAAAATAACAACAACTTGATGTCTAGCATTCAATAAAAAAGTTCACCCAAAATACTTGTTTAGAGCAATTGAAAGAATACAGTAAGCAATGTAAACTTGAGGGCTTTAAGCTAATACAGAGAGTGCTTTTCCAAAAAATAAAAATTAACAGTGGGAGCCAGCAGCCTGTCATGGAGAAAAAAAAATCTCCGAATGCTCCAAGTGAAACTTTGGCGTACCGCCCTTTTTCTATCGTGTCTAATGATTTTGCTTAATATTCACGAGGGAGAGAGAGAGAGCGCTCGTGTAGTTTGAAGACTGTGAGTGAAACTGCGCGTGAAACTTTGGTGTTTCGCCCTTTTTCTATTGTGTTTAATGATTTTGATTAGTGATGCACCGAAATGAAAATTCTTGGCCGAAACCGAAAAAGAGAAAACCAAGGCCGAAAACCGAAACCGAAACACCGAAAGAAATTATGCCAATTATTCCATTGCATTTATTGCTATGACCATGTACTAACTTTACTAAAATTAAGACATTGCAATTGCATAAATTAATATTAAAGTTTCAAAGATAATTACAATTACATAAATTATAAAAAACATAAAAATACATAATTACAAATTATGCAATATTTATTAAGCACATTGCAACAATGCACAGTATAAAATAAAATTCAAACTAAAAATGTATCCCACTCATGTGAATATTAAATAATAATGTACAGGCCTACTGGCCTGCAGAAAGGTTTTAAAATGAACTGTTCTCTCATAAAAACAAAGTGCATTTAGGTCAAGTGCATTTGAAATTGTTCTCTGTAGGACTAGAAAGTGCATTACTTCTCCAGTAGGCAAGACTGTTATCACTTCTGGGGATGGGGACTTCAGACAGATAACCATCTAGCTGTTGAGCAGTTGAGCTTGTCATCTGCCTGACATTTGAGAAATATTTGAGAGAGTGTATTTAAATAGGGGCAGGGCATAAATAATTTGTTTTATCAAATTAAAGCAGAAATCTAGCAGAAAATCTAGCAGAAATATGGCTACAATCTGATATTATGTATGTATATGTATATATATATATGTGTGTGTGTGTGTGTATATATATATATATATATATATATATATATATATATATAGGCTACTGTAAATAAAATGTCACATATATAGTAGCCTAAGAACTAGAACAATAGCCAATGTATTATTATTTGAGGCACTTTCTTGCAGAATTTCACTGAAAATATCAGACAACGAGGGTGAATGCCAAGAGACGAGTCTTTTTTCCGCGCTCTGATCTGTCTCCTGCGCTTGGCGCTTCTCCGTCTCCACGCGGGTTCTCCGCATCCAGCGCGGCCTGTATCATTTCTCGTGCGCGCTGCCTTATTTCCGCATCCAAGTAATGATCTTTATAACGCGGATCAAGCATATTCGCGATGAAGTGCAGAGGATCCGAAAAGATCTCAGTGAGACGTGTGCTAACAGACTCTATAAGACTGTACCTTTCTTTGTTCTCACTTCGTGGTCCGTCTCAATCTCTTTGTTAGGAGACGCTTTAGTGCTGCGAATAAAGGAATAAGAAGAGAGAGAATGTTCTCACTGGTGTGAAGTGAATGTCGCGGGGAGCTCGTGGTCTGCGCTATGCAGGTGCACGTTCAGGTCGCGGTTTCTGTTTGCGTCATCATCACAACATTTCGGCCGTGTTGTTTCGGTGATAAAAGTCTTTCGGCCAAAAACCGAAAATGCTCTTTTGGGCCATTTTCGGCCGAAAATCTTCGGTGGCCGAATATTCGGTGCATCCCTAATTTTGATTAATATGCACAAGAGAGAGAGAGCAAGAAGCGCTCGTGTTGTTTGAAGACTGTGAGTGCGCGCGCAGCCGGGGCTCTCTCTCATACGCGCCCTGTCACTGTCACTCAATAAGGCTTTGACAGCCGCCAAAAAAAAGATCAATGCAGAAAAACCCCTGGATTGGTTATATAACGTTGGACAGAATGTTGATCCGGCCATCGCGTATATTTAGCGCACATAAGGTAAACGTTTTGCAAACGTTTTTTAGAGAAATAAAAACAGGTCGACGAATCGATGCGCATATTTTGCGTCGACGTCATCGATGACCTCGACGCGTTGTCCTAGCCCTTACTTCCACACAAATGTCATAGCGAATGATTGCAATGTAGTCTGTGCACGCGGGCGCACTTCCGGAAAAATCGGCTGAAAAAAAGACCAAAAACCGGCCGATTGCCAATCACGTATTTTAAGCACAAACCGGCCGGTTCCGATTTATGGCCGGTCTTGCTGCTGCACTTTTGCATTACAGATATCTTCGGCTACCTTGTTTGATTTGTGAGCGCCTACACTTCAGAACAGTTCCGAAGTCATTGGGGTCTCATGGGCAAATGGATGGGTTCAGGAGCTGCAGATCATAAAGTCTGCAAACAGTGGGAATACAGTAATCCGGACAAAGGTAAGCTGCTCTCCACCTAGTTGCTAGTTTAGTAACCGTTACTGCTAACAACCATTCACACATGTACTTTTAACTGTGTGTTTCAAAAGTGTAGCTAGTAGCTGTCAACCCTCCCTTTTTCTCCCGGGGGTTCTCACGTATTTGAGCTCTTTTCCCGCTGTCTTCCCGTTTTAGTATTTTCCTGTAAAATATCCCTTTAGCCCTTCCATCGGACCTGTCAATCTCTGTACTGTTGTCCTGTTGCTACCCCCTTGCCCTTCCAGTGAAACAGATGTTTTTTAAAGCATCGTTTTGCTTACTTGAAAGCAACCTTAGCGTGATGTTGGGCTTTTTAAGATAGCGTGGTTGTTGTGAGAGCACAATTTCACGCCAATCTGTAAGCAATGTCACAGACCTAGACCTAGCTTCACAACTCACTTAGTTAATGCAGCAGTTTTGTAGTACCAATTTTTGGTGTCAGCATAGGGATAGCAACAGAAAGATGAATGTTGAAATGTTCCCGTATTTTGGATGAGTAACCCGGGAAATTTCCCTTATGCTCAATGTTGATTTAAGCTACATAAATTAATATTCAGATGTTATGGTCTCCGTGGTCGCGCCTCCAAGCAGGAAAGTGGTGGAAAGTTAATCCATTCTCATTTTTTCCCCCATGGCGATTATGTGTTGTGCTATTACACCCCATAATACAGCAACGGTTTACCATGGTTGAAATAGATTTTTAATTAATCAAATTAAGACACATGGCTGAGAGGGAGTACGTCTAAACACTGCGCAGTAGTCCGAGTAGCAGTAAAGGAGGCCATCAACATGGCGGCCACGCCAAGTAATGACGTCACGACAACCAAGTCGTCAAATCAAATCTCCATATGGACCAGAATCTGTAAATGTTAAGCCGCAAATGTTGGTTGAAATATGAATCCTGCATGTTCTGCGCTCTGTGTGAATGAATGAATGGTTTGTTTACTACATAGACTGAAGCGCGTGACGCTTGTAGTAATTTCTGCCATCTCAATGAGGACATAAATACATAAACATCACCAGAACTGTTCTGAGTCACTTCAAAAGCATTTTAATTTACCGTTTCATTTGAGTAAAACCAGTGTCAAAATAAAAGTTAATTTTTACATAAAGGCATTGTGCTAGAAATATTACTATTATTTAGTAGAATGTATGTGATACTGCTACTACTGTTGAAAAAATTAATAAAACTTTATTTTTTTAAAGAATAAATCACATAATATTTCTTCCATGTTTTAATTTTAATAGCAAATCCCCTTTATTTACCAAAAAATAAAATGTTTAAATTTCATTAAAAGACAAATTAAATTTGGGTGAAACTTGTTTACTGTTTTTCATAATTCTATTACTTGTAGAAAAACTTTAAACACAGTTGTAAATACGTATAAAGAATGGCATTGGCTCTATTTTTAGTCATAAATGTTTTTTGTTTTTTTTTAATTAGCATATTTTGTGTTTTGCTTTGGTACCGACATTGGTACAGAGAACTGTGGATTTTCACAGGTATCTGTACCGAATACTGACATTTTGGTACTATTACAACACTAGTCTATGGGCCACTTTATTGTTGAGCCCTGCTTGATACTGTTTGCATTGGGTTCTGGCTGAAGTACTGCAGTAGGGGAAACTCTATCAGTGCACACAGGGAAAAGAGTGCATTATTAATGCTCAAGCTGTGGGTTCTGTCTGACCCTGACCAGTCTTCCAGTCTGCCCAACAAAGTGGCATTTTCCCCTATAATTCATCCCAGTGGCTCATGTTGTGATCTCATGCATGCATAATCTCTGCCATCTGGTTCTCTCTCCATAGTTAAAACAAAGACAAGGGATTACTTTTACTATTATCAGCATATGAGAGCGAAAAGCAGATTCTGCCTAATGCAGTCAGCAGCTACTGCCAACCTATAATCTGTCACTCTACATGATTTTTGTTTTTGTGTTGAGAATCATAAAAGATCTTGCATCACTCCTTGTGTAAAAGCAAAGTCGCTGTATACTAGCTGAATGAAACTAAAAGTTTAATCTTAGTATAGTTTCGGGGTCAAATGTCAGAACGATGACCTAGTTGGCTGGTTTATTTCTTTTATCAGCTTTGCCTTAACGACATAGCATTTTGTTTGCATATGTGTGTCTGAACGTTGGTCTATAAAGGTTTCTTATCAGGTCTTACGGGAAACAGGAATTCAGTGTTTAATGTTCTGTGGAGTTCATTTGCATTGTATTGCTGTATGGATGACTGATAACTGATGAAATGTTGGCTCAATTCTACCTCCTAAAGCAATCGATTGATGAATCAAGTGCAATTTGAGAAATACATTTTTATTTTTCCTGAAATTCTGTGATCGGGTGTAATGTAACCATTTGAGCAATGGTTCCGTATGAGCAGAATATGCCTGTGCGGACAGAGCTGTGACACAGCAGTTAATGCACAACTCATGCCTAACACTGTCAGGTGAGGAGTTGATTTGTCTGCGTTTTAATATGACCAAAACATTTATGTTTCCTAAATATCTGAAAATCAGAAAATAGTAGAAGTGTTAATAATAATAATAAAATCTAAATTGCATTCCGAAACAAAGTAAATATCTATAATTTAGTTGTCTGATCTCACACTGATGTCACACCTCTTGTCAGAGTGTGTCTTACTCAATACTTCCTGATCAGTCACCTTTTTGAATACATATAGACCTGTTTTCACTTGACAGACCCTGCTCTTCCCCATTCTTGTGTGTGTGGATGGGAGTTCGACAGAGGGATTTCCCCTCTAGGCAGTGATCTGCTGTCCAGATCAGTCAGCAGAACTCTTCTCATTATTGAACCACACGCCGTCATCATAGGAATTTGCATGACCCTATCTAACCTGCTCTCAGACCCTTACAATTAACCACACTGTTTTTGCTACTTTGCTACCTTTTTGTAGGAGTATAAAATATATTGATTAGCTAACCTCTATGCTGTTCATCAGTGTCCTGTGCCAAATGAACTGTACTTGCAGTTTTTCAATGACTGCCACATGTGTATCCACAAAGTTTTAGGTTTCAGTTTTAAGTTTGATGCTTACAAGCAGTTGTGGCTTCATGGCAGACTACTGCCCAACAGCCTATGTGTTACTGCGTCACCAAAGTGTAGACTTGGAAGAGTACCACAAAGGCTTAGAGTGGCATTTAGCACAAGGAAATATAAGCTCCACCTTCCAAACTGATATATTGTGATTGTGTGTATGTCTGCCTAGTCTAACTCTCAAATCAATATTTTAAGTGCCCAAAAGTAGTCAAAAAGTGTGGTTGAGTACAGATCCCTTTTAAGGTGTTCCTCCACTGCTGTGGTGTTTGTGTGTGTGTGTTCTTTTCTTCAATTTAACTTGACTCTGGACAGTCTGTGTTTCCTTGGCTTCAGGCTCCGGCCCTTGGCCTTGGCAAAAAAAAAAAAACAAGCCCCTCCTTGTCCCAGTAAAGTAGCTCTTTCTGTCTGTTTGTTCCTTTGGCTTTGTTATCATTCGTAAAGACTGTGTCTCACTGACTTAAAAGAAAAGTGTAAGTGTAAATGTAAGTGAAAGACATAAATGCTTATGTGTGACAATATTTGGGGGTCCCAGACGTGAAGGGTTTTGTTACAGTGTGTGTGTGTCTTTATATACAGGAGGGTGTGAGAAATAGTTTTGAAGGTGAAGCTTGGTGAGTGTCTAGTCCTTTTTTGTGGCTGTTCTGGTGTAACAGGAAGTTAGATGAACTATTCGTATCTCACATGTGGCCTAAGCAGAGGAAGACTGGTTGTGAATGTGTGTGTTGTACTCAGCTGACAGTTGCTACTGCAAGCCGCCTTCTCTGATCATTTGTTTTTGGAAAGTATATAAAAGAGTAATCACTTATTTTGATTAAACGAAGTTAAAAAGTTATAGCATCTTGTAGTAATTTACAATTTATTAGTACCATTTCTTCAGTTATAGTCTGATATTAGTTGTTTTTATCTAAAATGTCTTAATGTTTTAACAACAACAATGTAGAGAAATCACAGACAGGGCTTCTTGTTGATGGCATCGTCTATCAGTCCAACCCTAATACCTCACTACCACTTCTCATCACCTCAATGCCATAAATCCCCTGAACCACCCATTGTGAGATGCAGTGAGAAAGCATATTTCATTAGCTCAAAGTTTGAATAGTGTTTTACTAGTCCACTAGTTTGAACAAGTAGTCGACTGCTGAATTACTGCATGTTTGAGTATCTCTGTGTGGACATTCTCCATGAGCTAGATTCGGTAACACTTAAAGGGCTTTAAAAGACAGAAAGAGAAAAGCACAGCTTGTTCCTCTTGGGTTTGCTGTGTGGTCTGTGTTTGGCTCTTTAGATGTGCAGTGTAAATACGAGCTTTTATCCGCCCCTGTGATTGAGCCGCAGTGTCATTGAGCGCTGCAGGAGCCCTGAGTAGTAATTATAGCTAATGAGACACAGGTAGTCTGCCTAACACTTAACACTCCTATAAATAAGACTTTGGCAGTCTGTGTGGTTTTTGTTTTAGCTCTGGCGTACCTTTCTGAGCTTGTGTGTAGGGGACAGTGTGCAACTGAGTTTATATAAGCACCGTTTGGATGAATAAATAAATGACTTTGGAGGGAAGCTTAGCCTACCGCCTAAGAAGAGTCCTGCAATCCTGGCTCAAGTTGAGTCCGATTCCACCAGACCTGGTTTACACCCTCAAGCATACATTTTATATGTTCGAGAAGAAAAGGCGTGGATGCATAACTTCCATTTTCATATGTCTAGGATTTCTACTGTACATGTTAATGTTGACATTTGGTCAAGTGAGTTTGTTTCTGATCCTTTGATGCAGATTGAATTATTTTCTTGCTGATTTGCTGCCTAATGATCTCTTGCTACTTATTTCTTTTTCTTTTTTTTTCTCAGATTGACGTGACCTGACCCCGCTGGCCTGCTGCTCAGTTTGACACAATCCCCGTCCCCCCAAGCTCTATGGCCCTCTGGTATGTCTGCCACACCTCTTCTTCTGCTTTTATCTACTCGCAGTATATTTTGTGTTTTCTTTGTCCTGCTATTAACCTTGTCTTTCACATTAAATGGATAATTCATGGGAAAATAAGAATTGTCATAATTTAGCCTCATGTTGTTCCAAACCAATCTGATTTTGGTTAATCTTCAAAACACAAATTAATATGTTTTTTAATGAAACCATAGAGGTTTCTGTTCCTCCATTCAAAGTCCAGGTAACCAAAACTTAAAGGATCCAAAAAGGTTATAAAAACAAATCCAAGGGTTGTGAAGGGATACAATGCATTAAATTTTTTATTTTTTAAAGTTTTTATTACATCCAAACAGTCATCAACATCATGCATCACATGCTAGAGGAAACCTCATTGTTTTTGTGGAGCATGTGAGTGGAATGACATGAGGGCAAATGTTGGCAATTTAAAGCTGAAGTAGGTAACTTTTGTAAAAATGTATTTGTGAAACCTCTCATTATGTCCTGACAGTAGAATATGAGACAGATAATCTGTGAAAAAATCAAGCTCCTCTGGCTTCTCCCAGTGGTCCTATTGCCATTTGCAGAAATTCGACCGCTCCCGGTAAGAAACAACCAATCAGAGCTGCGGTCCGTAACTTTTTTTGTGTTCAAGATTTACAAAATGTATATAATAAGCGAGTACACCATGAATCCATTTTCCAAACCGTGTTTTTAGCCTGTCCTGAATCACTAGGGTACATCTATAATAAGTGTTTATATTCGGACTATTTTAGATTGCTTCGGGGGTACCGCAGCGGAGTAACCCGGTACCTTTGTGATTCTTCATAGACATAAACAGAGAGAAGTAGCTCCGGCTACAATGTTCTTCCGCAAGATGCAAGCAGTTCTGTTTATTAACCGCTAGAGCGTCAAAAGTTACCGACTGCAGCTTTAATTCTTTTGGGTAAACTATCTCTTTAATTCTACAACTATAAATAAAACTAGATGTGAATCTGTATCAATATTTCACAACTCATGCCCATGTACATGATTCAATAGCAGCATTTGAAACAGGATATGGGGCTGGTTACATGCTGGGAGTTTTTGCGGACGGTGGCTTAAGCAGAATCATGTTGAGTAAAGTCAAAATTGCAGGATAATAGTTACATCATAATGCTTTATGGATTGCTTCATCAAAAACACAATCATCTAAGTCTGTGCAGATGGTCTCACTGTTTTATTGAGAAGAGGAAGAAAATTATTTCGGGAAGTCTGAATAATCAAAGGACGGTAGCCACAGTGCAGTGGTTCTGCAGTCATCATTAGTCAGATGTAGGGCTGGGTGATATGGGCAAATAAGAAAAAAATCATTACAAAGTTTTTCATATTACAGGTTTGTGTTGCCTGACTTTGATGCGTTTCTTCAGCACAGTTTGCATTGTGGGCTGCAGTATTAATAATATTGAAATGCACAATCACACATTTAGACTGAATTAACCTGTCTGAAGGCCTGTTCATATCAAGATGATTGTCAATAAAATGAATGACTGTTAATGCAGCTGCTTAGGCTGACTTGAATATTTGCATAAAACTATGACTTAGATTTAATCACGAACAGACTTTTTTGCTATGACCAACTCTCTTGTCTATGCACTCTTTTATATGGTTTTATAATATACCATAAATAATGCAAAAATCTAAAAAGCTGTTGGAAAAATGCAAATACTGTTTGGGTGTTCAAGCGGGTGTCAGAATCAGGAGGTGCACAGCACTTTGTGTGCCTGTGTAAATGTGAAGTTTGGGTTTTTCCATAAGCACCGCCTACTGTAAGAGGGTAAATTAGTTTTTTTTTATTGTCTGCAGATTTTTACACATCGGTCTGAACCGGCAAGTCGCATGAGTAAACTAGACTGAATACTTGTGCCAAACATTTGTATTGGCGTAATTCGTTTTATAATGTTAAAAATATGTAATTGTTGCATTTGCTCAAACAAAATAGCAGAAATATTTATTGATTTCCAGCAGGTACCAGAACACTCCTCTGTCTCTCATTAGTTGGCCAAACAGGTAGTCTTGCCCTCAAAGTCACGTCTTTGGTTGAGTCATTATTGATTTGTTTTGATGCTCAAGTTGAATTCAAAATAGCATACTTATGTTACTATTACTACTACTTAATTAATAGTGTTCGTATGCTGAATTAAATCTTTGCATTCCAGATCCAATTCCAGTACATTTAAAAAATCACTTTGTTGCAAGAGTAAATGGTGTTGGATACCCCTGTAAGACAGATCTACTGTAACGAGAGAGTTCTTCTCATCACTGTCGAAACTGTGTGGGATGTTTCTCCATCAGATTAGCCCTGAGTCAGCCAGTGAGGTGAAGGAGGTTAGTTTGTTTGTGTTAAATAAAGACCCTGTTAGGAACAAGCTGTGAGAACTGTGAGTAACAGCTTCCTGTCAGTTGGCCGTTCATCTGTTGAATGTGTGAAAACCATGTAAGACTAATGATTGACAGTTGTCCTGCATGTGGTTTAACAGTGTTTGTATTGTATTTTGATGTATGTGTGTAATATACGTTTCCGAGCTTGAGTAGTTCACTTAATCTGCTGTAAATCACTTTCGAGTTAAGGGGATATACCGGTTTAACAAGTTTGATCCTTGACCTCTTATGTGTTTCTCCCATTCTTGCCTGATGACGGCTCAGGCCCCATGGAAAAAAACAAACTGCGTCAGTCAACCCCAAAACCAACAAGACCAGAGCAGTAGCAGCAGGTGAACAAGAAGAGACGGAGGGGTGTAAATAAAACACAAATGGATAGTATCATAACATTTTGTGGCCACTAGAAACGGTATCCTGTGCAAGACGGGAAACATGAATAACAGGAACAATCTGCAACTAAACAGTTTTGAGCAAAAGCCTGTTTCCTAAGAAAAGAGATGGCGAGCAGAGATGTATGTTCATACAATAGCAGGACTTTATGTGGTGCCTCACTGGTGTAGATCGTAGATCACTGCATCATTCACATTGCCATGCTGCTCGGCAACTGATCCTGAATCAGTCGTTGTCCAGAGAGTCGAAACTCTGCAACGTTTTAAAGCGCTGATTCAGGAGCAGTTTCATCTTCAGTTTACTGTGCAAGCTGGTTTTCCTGTTTTGTCTTTGTGTTGCTGTAAGAGCCGTGTTGAGCATTGTTCCTGCTGCTTCCCCTCTGACATTCCTGTGCTGATTTGAATCTGGGGCCTACCCCCCTCTCTCTCTCCCTCTCTCCCTCTCTCCCTCTCTCCCTCCCTCTCTCTCTCTCTCTCTCTCTCTCTCTCTCTCTCTCTCTCTCTCTCTCTTTGGATACTTATTTGGAAGGATTCTTCTGTCAAAAATGTTAATTCTATTATCATTTTCTCACCCTCATGCTATCCCAGATCTATGTGACTTTTATTTCTGTAATGGAGATTTTTGGAAAAATAGTCCATCTCTGGGTGATGCTTCAAAAACTAACTAAACTAAAGAACATGACTGTAATGAATTGGTGGGTGAACCGATGTCTTCTGAAGCGAAACAGTAAATGCTAGTATTTAAACTAGAAACCATCACTTCTTGCTAACTGACAGAACATTATGAATATCAGTTATAGACTGTAAAAAAGATGGATGATGCATCTTCACTTCGTTCCACTGTAGGAAAGTTAAGCCATAGTGCGCCAGGTGAGCGCTTGCATCATTTTGAGCCTGAGTCGAAGCATTAATGATCATGAGCTGAAGTGGTATCCCACCCAAACTCCCACAGACCCAATAGCAAGCAAGATGCCACACCCCAATTTTACAGCATCAAATAACCAACTAAAAGCAAACTTATTAGGAAAACTAACTTTTGAAAATACTTGTTTTAAGTGATGTTAAGCTAAAATGCTAAAATTGTTAAAATGACGGAAACCATCTTTGGGAAAATGTTGTTTCAAATTGTTGTTGTTTTTGCTCACGTCCCATTTGTCTACACGGAGAGAGTGAAATATATATGACCTACTACAGCCAGCCACCAATGAGCAATCAAAATGTTTTGGCTTTACTTTCAGTATGTGTGCGCCACACTTGATGTCAACATTCTGTGATGTAAGAGCTTTGTGAAACACAGAGGGCCTTCTCATGCGAGTTTCAAATCGGGCTTACATCATGTTTTATTGTTTCTGGCTTAAGAAGTTTAATATTGGTGTTTTTCTCTCACATATCTATTGTTTCACTTCAGAAGACATTTGATTCATCAACTAGGGTCGTATGGATTACAGCCATGCTTGATTTGCTTTGTTTTTTGAGGGTCTAATCAACTTGCAACTCACAGAGAGGGATTCTTTTTCTTAAAAGCTCTGTTTGTGTTCCACAGGAGAAAGTCACACATCTGACACAGTATGAGGATGAGTAAATTACGAATTTTAATTTTTTAATGTTGTTGTATTTCTTTAGTGCACTTCAGTGTACTGAAATTGTGTATTATCTTGATATCAGATTGGGGTTACCAGCACATGGTGGCTTCAGATCATCTGTTGATAGGTGACCCACATTCATCAGTGTATCTTTTGACTTCTGCCTCTGACTTTCTGTCTCCTGTTGTCTTCTCTGCCCCTGTCCCAAATGGTACCTTCAGCCATTACAGTCTTCCTGTGCCATTTAGGACTGGGTCACCATCAATTTTTAAATTTAAAAAAATGTAATCACCATCATTAAAATTTAATGATGGTGTTAAATTTGATTTAAAACCATCAAATTTAATTTTTTATTTTTTTTGTGAAGACTCATTAAATTGTGGAAATCTATCCACAGCATTTGATTTTTATTTTGTGCTTTGGAGAGACTTGCACAGTAGTACCAGTTTCTTCTCTTTATCTCTAAATGATATACATGCTTATACGTGGCATTTGTAAAAAAAATAAATAAAACAAATTAAAACGAGCATATTTGTTTCACCTTGTCCTGAGGGTTGCTGGCATTGCCTTTGTCCACCCCTAGATGGCAGACTTGTAAAGTTTTTTTAGCGATGGACACACAAACACACACACACACACACACACACACACACACACACACACACAGAGAGAGAGAGAGAGAGAGAGAGAGTTGACTCAGTCTAAACTTATTCTTCTTGTTCTCATGCTTCTTAAAACTTATGTAACACTATGTGTTGGTCACTAGATATCCTTTTTTTGCCAGAAATGGGCAAAACGATCATAAAAAGACACTAATAGATTATTTTTGCCACTAATAGCAATCTGTATGCATATGCATATGAAAAGTTACATGGCTTGCCTGACATGTTCACACGGCGCTTAAGGGTGTGAGCTTTTCCTGTGAATCATTTGCTCACTGTTATGTCATTCTATGTGAGATATGAGTCTTGTGAACGAATAAGGTTATATCGGGCCACAGTACAGAGAACTTTCTGTATGGTGTTGAGGTCATTTCCTTCTTCTGGAGTTCCTGTCTGCCCTCCTGATGGTGCTGTGGTGGTGCGGTTTTACTTGTCCCTCACCCATAACACTGTCTCTTCAAAAGAGCTTTTAAAAAACTTCTACAGTTTGAACTAATTACAAAATACATATATTCTACTGTTCGAAAATGTTGGGTTGCTAAAATATATTAAATGTGTATATATATATATGTATGTGTGTGTGTGAATATAATGGTATTATCATCTGATGGTTCACTTTTTAAAAGGTTGTAATTGTAAATGTTATTCAAACTATTTTCCATATTAAGTAAGAGTCATTATTACAATGTCCATTGACATCAAAGGCAGCCCGCTCATTTGAATGTTACAGTGAGTCAGCAGAAAATATTTCTCTTGCATCACTGTATAAATTTGGCAATTTGCTTTTTTTATTTAGTTTTTACCAGAGTAAAGTTTGATGGACGTGTATAAGTGTGCAGTTAAGCAGATCGAACATGTCACATAAACTTGTTTACCCACTGCCCTGCTGTAAACTGGAAGTGAAACCATCAGTGTGTGTGTGTGTGGGGGGGCGTGAGACATTTTGAGTTTTTGACAGCATGCCTTCTGAGCAATTCTTTATTATTTTTTCCCTCTGTGGACGGGAAATATGTAAGGGAAGTTCTAGATAGAATTGTGCAAGAGGGGAATGCGAAGAGCAGCTCTAGTTTTAAACCTGATAAAAATTATCAGAGCATAGCAGCATGCTGAAGACGCCACGCCTTCACTTTTTGTTATGCCCTCTCTAGCCATCACACAGATGAGTCTTCCTCCCTCCCTCCCTTTAGAAAGGAGAAACTTCTGGGCGTGACTGATAGCTGCTGTGTTTTGATTGGATGCTCTCCCAGGCGTACATTATCACCCGTTGGACATGTCCTTGCTCCGCCCAGATAACACACTCGAGTTGAAAGGCTCCACCTACTGTTGTCAAATCATCACATCAAAGTGTTCAGTGCATCCTGCATGAACAGACAGGTAGTAAGGTTGGCCTCTCGCTGTGTGAAAGCTCAAGTGAACTTTAGGTTACGTTTTGCAAAGTGCTCACAGCTGGCCTGTGGCATTTGGAATGTAGGGAGGTGGAAGGACGCAGTGACTGGATCTACAGGTGCTCACTTTTACCTAATTCCAGAGTTTGTCGTCTTGGATTTACTACCAACAGCTTCTGCACTAAGATAAGAGATTGTGTCCACTTTGTCTGGCTGCTTGTGTGTGTATATAGAGACTTCTAGTTTTAACTGAGATGACAAAGAGGAACCTGTGGTGAAGTCCAAGTTTGACAAGCTGTGGTTTAGCTTGGGCGGAGAAGCCGTTTTGCGGTCGTCTGTCCAGGCGGCCTGATTCCTCAGAGGTGATGGTGGGTGGCAGGGCCGTTACCGTGCGCCCGCACAGGCGCCTGGAGTGAAAGTGTCTCAGTGCAAACATGGAATTCCTCAAGAGCCTCGTTCCCACGGTCATCTCCGGGGATGGCGGGCTGCCGGCGATGGACATGGGGGTAGTGTGGCCACGGGAGACTGGCCCTCGGTTGCTGAGGATGAAGAGGCTGGTTTCACAGGCCAATGAAGAGGAGCAAGATGGATCCAGTCTGACTAACCGTCCAGCTGTCCGTCTTCAACGACATCGTGCTAAAGGTACCGTCAGGAAAGAGGAAGGGACGGGTATTCAAACATTCATTTAACTGTCGTAGAGAGGAATGTTTGATTAGGAGGTGTGTCTGCCAGTTGTCGTGTTTGTACCATTTTTCTTTATAGTTCAGCTGTGATATAAAGTGAATCGCAGACAAGAGGGAATAAGCAAATATTTTATGTAACTCAACTGTTTGCAAAATCTTAAGTTGGTCATCAGTGAAAATTATTCAGATATTGAGAGTAATTATAAAACCAGGAACTTTTAAAAGTATTTTATGCAATACAAATGCAGAAGGCAAATTACAGTAAATGTGTGTGTTTTATTTTATTTTATTTTATTCATTTTGTGTCCAGGGAGCAGTATTATCATGATTGAAATAATATCATCACTCTGACTTTATGGACACTGAACCAGCTTGGTATTGCATTGAAACATGACTACAATGATGTATTTGTCAAAGTGAGTTATTGTTAGCATTGCTATTTCCACCCTTGAGCTATGACAGCAAGACTCAAAATAATGTGTTACATATGAAGTCACCATATCTCAGAGGTTTTAACATTTATACTACCATTCAAAGTTAAAGGTGTCATTGAACATAATTACTAGTATTAATCATATTATTATTAACATTATTATTATTTTGGCTAGAACACATTAAATTGATCATAAGTGAATAATAAAAAATGTTTCTTGAGCGTCAGCATATAAGAATGATTTCTGAAGAATCATGTGACACTGAAGACTGGAGTAATGGCTGCTCAAAATTCAGCCATTACAGGAATAAATTACATTTGAAAATATATTTAAATAGAGACAGAGCTATTTTAAAATGTAGTAAAATATTACAAAATTGCTGTTTTTACTGTATTTTTGATCAAATAAATGCAGCTTTGGCAAGAATAAGATGATTCTTTTTTTTTTAAAACATAAAATTGGACTGACCCTAAACTTTTGAACAGTAGTGTATGTAGACTAGGGATAATGTCAAGGCATTGCTAACTGGAGAAATATAATGCTCTTCTGATCAAAATGTACTCTTAAAGGTTTAGTTCACACATGAAGCATCCAAGGTGTGTATGATTTTCTTCTTTCAGATGAATCCAATCGGAGTTATATTAAAAATTGTCTTGGCTATTCCAAGCTCTATCATTGCAGTCAGCGGGTGTTTCTGTTCAACAGTCCACAAGATGTCAAATAAAGTGCGTGCATCCATAATAAACAGCTCTGAGGGAATCCATGCATTTTCATAAGAAAAATATCCATATTTCAAACGTAATAAACACTTTTCTCTCACTTCCAGTATCTGTCGTAATATGAAGCTATTCTGGCAGATGATGTAGGATGTCTGCGTTGCGTAATTAGTGACGAATGTGGAAAGAGAGCAAAACAAAAAGCCGGTCACAAATTAGAAGTAAAAAGTGAAAATTTGTACAGAAAGATGTTGGAGGAATTTGATATAAACCTAGAGGAGACTGGTTTTCTTTTGCTAAAGTAAGGAAACTTTGCTTCTTTTGCTCCTATAAACAAACTTGCAGGACTAGCATATCTCAGAGGTGCACACACTGCGCATACATGCTGCGTCATATGCTGGAAAGGCTTCCTCAGATGACGGAAGTGAGAGAAGTGCTTATTACATTTGAAATATGCATATTTTTCTCGTAAAAATGCATTTATTCGGTACAAGAGGCCTTCATTCACCCCCAGAGAAGTGTGAGGCACGTTTTATTATGGATGCACGCACTTTATTTGACGACTTGTAGACTGTTGAACAAAAACACCCGCTGACTGCAACGATAGAGCTTGGAATAGCCAGGACAATTTTAAATATAAATCTAATGTGATTCATCTGAAAGAATAAAATCATATATACATAGGATGCTTCGAAGGTGAGTAAAACACAAGCTAATTTTCTTTATTGGGTGAACTAACCTTTTAAAGTGCCCAGTTTTGTTATGAATGATTTATTGGTGCATATTATTTCAAAGCAATAAGAATTAATCTTTCATAAAATGCTTCCCACTAACCACCATGCATCACATATAGACTGCTTTAAATTATCCATTTATCTACTCAGTTCCCGATGGATAAAGTCACACCCTAATTTTTTCGATCACAAATCCGGTTTGATTTGGAAATCTGTCAGAATATGAAGGGAATTTGCTAATGTTTTTCATTTGGACTTCAGTGTTATGTGAGCTGATGTACTAAATTAAAAAAAAAGAAAAAGTTGACCCCGGATGCCTGTGTGAAAGTTAAGGAAGTCTTTGTTTTGTGAAGAAAGACTGATTGTTAAGTTGTCCTACGGCTCTGCATTTAATCAGGGAATAAACTGTTTGTTGACACGCTCATAACTTGGCTGCTGGAAGCACATGAATGCATTTGTGACCATAAATGTATTGAAGCTTCAGCAACGCTGGGGATAAATGAGGATCTTTGTGTGTCATTCATGGCTGATCCAACTACGACCACTCTTCTTGGTATGTCAGCTCCTTGGTTACAGGAAAACAGTTTGGGAAGTGTTGTTGCATCACTGCATGCGACTCTGCATTCAAAATGCATTTAAATATGATGGAAAACACCAGTTCAGACTGTACTAAGAGTTTTTTTGGTATTCTTTGAAGGTTTAAGCCTGAGTTTCTCTTAGTATGTGCTGGTAAAATTATGACATGGGTAGTAGCCCGTGCGTGCGTGCGTGTGTGTGTGTGTATAGTGGTTTACATTGCAACCAAACCACACCTCGCTCTTCCCAAATTGATGAGTCTTGAGTGTTCGGGTGAGGATTTGGGTTTTTTAAATGCACCTGACAGGACACGCTAATTTTCCTAAGTGTGTTAAAATGCTCCATACCAGTCACTCTTATTCAAGTAACTATATTTATCTTTAAAGTACTCCAACTCCGTATTACTTAAATCAGTTGAACTGATCAAAATGCAGTAATAATGTTAAATCTTAGTACAACTGTTTTCTGTATTTGATATATTTTCAAATGTAATTCCTATGATGGCGGAGCTAAATTCTCATCAGCCAGTTGTGCTGCTTGTTGTGTTTGTGGAAACTGTGAAGATTAGTTAGCTCAAAGGACCAGTATTTATTTAAAATATAAATATTTTATGTTAAGTATTTTACTGACACTTTTGTTCTATTTATTGCATCTTTGATAAATAAAATATGAATTTCTTTCAAAGACATACAAATAAATATGTGACCCTAAAAGTGTATAATATGATATGCATTGTCTGCAGAAGTGGTTTAACATGTAAAACATACACATATAAAGGGATTATAAAAAATGACATGCGATTTTCATGATGCATCTTATTTTGTGAAAATGATGAACATTTTGCATATTCTTCAAAGGTATGTAAACTTATGTGCACAACTGTAACTGGTTATTTTTCAGTAAGTTAAAATATATAATTGAGTTGCATATAAAATTGAAAGTTTCATTTAGGTTTTTTTAAAAGCTTAAATTTGATGTTTAACAGTGCTTATTGTTTTAATTATGATGCACTCTTTCTGTGGTGCTGCATCAACCGACAGGCATGTGCACACACACACACACACGCGCGCAAAAGTATTTGCAGTTTAATGATGACAACACTATTTAATCAGTCACACTCAGCACAAGCTGTTTTGATAATTGAGAATGCTTGCAAGTTCTCTGCAAAGTTTAAATAATTGATAATGAAGTGGTTGGTGACTATTTTCATTAACAATTTTATTGAATTAGTTGTTCTACAAATAGCTCTCATGTACCGTCACCTATTTAAACAGGATAAACCTTTTAAAAGTCTCTCAAATTTATCTTATTGTTTTAATTATTAAAATTTTTTCCTTTGCAGTAACCAGTAATAGATTTATAAATAATCAACCACCTCTTTGATTTTAGCCTGTAGTTGAACCTTGAAGCTTTAACAGTAGGGATGCACGATCATGATTTTTCATGGCCGATTCCGATACCGTTTTTTTTTTTTTTACAAGCAAACTGGCCGATTCCGATTTCCTTCGAGTACAAACATAGATGGTACAGACATCAGCCTTTAGCTTTTGTTTTGAATTGGGTTGACATAGAACTACATAGAACTGGCCTTAAATGAAAAGATTAACTGTAACCATGTGAAATTAAAGGCAATAACTGCATAGTTCTACAGTCCAAACAACACAATCAACACACATTCAATAAAATTCTTAATCAGCGCTCAGTATTTGTTTTAGTTTTTAAATTTGGTTTTACCTTTTAAAAAAAGGTCTTTACCAGTGAGACTAAATAAAAGTATGCTATATAAATACATTATTCCAAAATGTTAAAATCAAATGATGTTGGTGCGAATAAAACAAAGATGCAAAAGTGTTTCATTCGTCCAATTAAAGAAAAAAAAAAATTAGGGTAATGATTCACATCTATATTTTTTTACTTGAACCAATGAAAAATAAATAACTATTGTCTCAAGTAAAAAAATATAGATGTGAATCATTACCCTAAAATGTTTTAATTGGATGAATGAAACACTTTTTTCATTGTGCTACAGCAGGTGATTTTAAAATCAAATCAAGTCGATGTAATTTTAAGGTAAAATAAAAATAATCATCCTATACAGAACTGACGTTTACTTCTGGCTTATCAAACGTGTATGCAAGTTCTACTTTACAAAAAAAAAAAAACATTGAAGTTTTGTCACATTTTACTCTGTTTCGTTTCTCATCCAACACGTGAGAAGTTGAGCTGGTCATCCCTTCACTGTCCACGCGTGTGCAGGGCGAGGACCGGTACAGTACGCTCGTGCAGCTTCAGTGAGCGCAGGAAAGGCTCTTATTTGTGCGCCAGTACAACAACGGCTGTTCACTTCCTGCTTTCTGTGCCTCAGACGTGTAGCTCTGCACTTCCAGCGCTGAACGGCTGTCCGTGTCCTGCGCACAGATTTCGAAATACTTCCACACAAATGTCATAGCGAATGATTACAATGTAGTTTGTGCACGCGGGCGCACTTCCGGAAAAATCAGTTGAAAAAAGACCAAAGACCGGCCAGTTCCGATCTATGGCCGGTCAACCGGTGCATCCCTATTTAGAAGCATATTTTCATTAATTGCTTTGAATTGTTTCTGAATGGATATTGAATGAGTCAGCTTTGCCTTTTTTTTTTTTTTTTTTTGCTTGGACAAAAACATTTTTCTATTTGGTTGGGTAGTGCCTGTTCCCAGCTCAACCTGTTTCTTCAGCTGGAAGGCAACTTTACAGAGACAATTATATAGACTTGCCTTCTTCAGTGCATTTCGTAACTGATATTCTCTGCTGCTGTTGCTGATATTATTGGTGTTTTGATGGTGCTTCTGTATATTGTGTTGCTGCTTTGTATGTTGCTACATGCACATGAGCTGTATGCAGGAGGAGGAAGGATATGGCGACTCTGCAGTATGTTATGTGTCTAATATTGGTCCCCTCAAGGGCTTTCCAGGGCCACTGATCTGGAATCAGTGATCACAGAATCAAACAGACACAGTAGCACTCCAGCCACACCCTCTGTCTCTCTCGCTGTTACTGCAGTCATGTGATCAGACTGCACTTCAACTGCAATCGGAGTTTATCTTTGAAAAATGAGTGCTTGTGCATGTGGGGGTTTCTTTCAGGCAGAATGTGATTCATAATCAGGACTGGATGAACAGAAATGCAAGTTAAGAACAGGCCACACATGCAAACGATTCATAAAGTTGAACACTGTGGTTGACAAAGCTGACAAAAAATAAAATACAGTTCATCAGCAATGAATTTTCTCATTCTTTTTAATTTTTTCCTTTCCCTGTTTGTAAAGATGAGACTTGTGCATGGATTAACTGGTTTTCACCATTAATATAGCCATGGATGCTGGATTGGCGTCAAGACAGAAATAAACAAACTTTTCTTTTTCTTTTACTTTTAAATTTTTACCCCGTTTTTTCCATCACATTTTGTTTGCTTTCTCTTTTGTTCATTTACCTTCTTTTAATTTGGTTGCGCTTTATTTCCCATTCATTCACTTCTCTGAATTGTTTGTACACTTTACAATAACTCGCTCCATAACCAAATGCTTGGTTTCATTTGTTTGATCAGTTTTTTTATTCTTGTTTCTCTTGTTCTTTCCATTTTACATTTTTCCATTTCACTTTCCTTTTTTTGATTAAGCTATTTGTTCATTTATTTTGTTTGTTCAATTTCCTTTTGTTTTTCATTTTAACGTTTTTGTTTACTTTCTATTTTGATTCCTTTCGTTCATTTGCCGTCTTCTGTTCATTCATTTTGCTTTTGCTTCCATTTGTTTGTTTATTTTTCCCTTCACTTATTCGCTCACCTTTCACTCGTTTGTTCTCTTGCTTTCTTTCATTTGTTCTTTTATTGCTTATTTTATTCTAGTTTTACTTTTGCTTATTCACACTTTCTTTAGTTTTTTTCCTTCAGTCCATTACGCTTGGTCTCACTTGTTGTGTTTGTTTCTCTTTTACTCTTTCACTTGTTCTTACATTTGTTCATTCTTTATTTCATTCAGTTTCTTTCTTTCTTGCATTTCTCTCTTGTCCTCTTTTACTTCATTTTTTTACTTTGTTTACTCTTTTCTTCTCTCTCATGACTCAGTGTACTGTATTTAGCTGTGTTTTGTCAGTTTTTGGGAAGGAGGGTGTTATAGAGATCTGGTGCTGATGTGTGTGAGTGTCTCTGCTGACTCACAGGCAATCAGTGGAAATTTTAGGCTAGTTTGCCCACTGTCCCTCTCTCTCTTTCTCTTCGGCACACTGTGTTTCACAGCTTTGCAATAATGTCTCTTTCTGCAGAGTGTGTGCTTTGGTGCTGACAGGTGAGCTTGTTCCTGGCAAGGTGTGCAGTGTCCTGCAGTCTCTAGCTTGCACTGCTGCTAATACGGTGATTCAGCTGAAATGTTTCAGTGTGGTACAGACTCCTGAACACCAAGTGGTTCGTGCTAATTCATCAACACTTGGCTTCCAACATTACTGGAAACAATGTAGTTTTGTGGCCAAATCAGATTTGATAACGTAACTGCTGAAATTTCTCACAACGTGTTTTACAGTTCTGTGATCACAGGTTTGATAGGATTGTTTGACCAGAGATAATAATTTACATCAAGAATACAACCCATTGATACCATTGACTGTCAGTACCACACAGCCTCATTTTCATTTGTTTAAAATTAAATTTGGTGTCTGCTGTCTAGGTACATTACTCAAATGGACACCATACAATTCATAAACATTTAATTACACAATTTATATTTATAGGCAGCATTACACATAAGATGAGCTTTGATTTAAACATCCAAACCTTGGATGGGTCCTTACAAGAATTGTACTGTTAGAATTTTTTTTTTACAGGGAATTGTTTTACCTCTAGTAACCCAAAATAAACTTAAGATCTTTAACAAGGAAATGTCTCAGATGTTTTTTAGAAGGCAGTAGGTTCAAGTTTGTGCTATAGCTTCTCTGCACAGCAGTTGTTTGGACTTTGCATCATGGGAGATGCAGCTTCACAGAATTACATTTACATTTATTAATGCATTTAGCAGACGCTTTTACCCATAGCGACTTACATACATTTTTACCTGTACCTGCGTTCCCTGGAAATCGAACCCAAAACCTTTTGCCCTGCAAACACAATGCTCTACAACTGAGCCACAGGAACATAAAACCTCTATCTGGTAAAAAAACGTCAGCAAATAGTACAATCTGAGATTTACTGTCCATATTGATCAGCCTCTCTTTCTCTCTATCCCTCTCCTTGTTCTTTCCCTCTCCATCATTCACCCTCTATTTGCCTTATTCCTTTTTTGGCTCCCCTTTTTCCAATCCTGGGTGCTATAATGCACAGAACAGGAAATGCACTCTCACTGTGGCGGCTTGATCTCAGCAGTTGATCTCTGAACAGAGTGCTTGTTTAATCTTCCCATCCGGTTTCTGCATTAGGTTTGATTGAGGATAAATGTGCTGATCTGGATCAGAATCTGGTTTAGATACTGTCTAGGCTTGGGTTTGATGAGTTGATGTGTTTTGGATCTGGATCAGAATATGTTGTGGTTATTATACAAATGGAATGGAGTTTGAGTATATTTCTGATTTGTATGAGAATCTGGTTTAATTAGCTTTGAAACTGGGATGAGGTTTGAGTGTACTTCCGATCTGAATCTGATTTAGGGATTGTAAATCTGGGATGGGGTTTGACCTGGATCAAAATCTGATATGTATTATTATTTGGTTTAGATGTGGTAAGTCTGGGATAGAGTTTGACTTGAGGTGTTTCTGATCTGAATTAGAATATGGTTTAGTTATACCGAAAACCTGGAATGGTGTTTGATCTGTATCGGAATCTGATCTGGATTAGAATCTGTTTTAAATCTGGGATAGAGTTTGAGTTTATATGTTTCTGATCTGAAAAAAAATCTGGTTTAGTTACTATAAGTTTGTTTGTCTTTCTGATCTGGATCAGAATCTACTTTAGTAACTGAAATGAGTGCTTCTGATTTGGATTATTACAATCTGATTTATTTAATGTAAAGCTTGAATGGAATTTGTTCCAGATCAGAATCTGGTTTAGCTCAGTTACTGTAAACCTGGAGTTTGGTTTAAATTGATGTTTATGATCTTGTCCAAAATCTGGTCCTGTAAGTCTAGAGTTGGATTTGACTCTGCATGCTTTCGCTGTATAATAAAGTGCTTGGTGACAGTCGCACCCTGTTGACAATAGAGCAGCATTCCTGCAGTGTTGAGCAGGATTCTACTGTTTACTCAAAACTGTGTGTTTGAGAGAGAGAGAGATGGTATTCTTTGGCCATCATGTTATTCTGGACCGACTTATTTTACTGGGTGTGGTGCATGCTGGAACAGCCAGTTTGCAAACCTAACTTACACAAAAGTGACAAGATATACTGCTTTGTTAGTGCAGAAGGACAAAAACAGATAGTATTAGTTGGAAAGAGTTATTACTTAAAAGTCAAGCAACATTCTTGTTGCATTGCCATGTTCTGTCATACACCTGCTCTCAGATCAGTGCATAGAGATAAACAGTGAGCTCACTTTCACAGGAAGTGTTTAAAACTAACATTCCAATCAGTTCAGCACCACAGATTGAAGTTCTAGAAGATTGCGTGGAAACAGAAAGCTGAGAACTGACCTTTCCAGAATTCTTAAGCCTTTGTGGTCTTTAGCTTTTTTAATAATTATAAGGTGTCTTTACTCACTTGTACAGCATATTGGAGTGGCTCATTTAAGTGTATTCAAAAGCATAACTATGATGTGTTTGTCTGTGCATGTGCATTTGTTTATGTTTGTGTGGGAGTGGAAACTCTGCGCTGCAGTCTCCACAATATGGGCTTTTGTACCCAGGGTTCGTTTACGATGCTGCTGCCTTGCTTTGCATAATTCCAGCAGGGAGGGAGAGTCAAGTGATGGAGAGAAAAGGTTGAAAGCGACGGATACAGAGAAAGAGAGGTGGGGGGAGGGAGAGAAAGAGAGATTGTGAGTGGTATCAGTGTAATCTGTTTGTTTGCACTCTTTTATCTTGTTTCAAGCCTCTGGTCAGATGATGTAATGGACTAATGTCTTTGTGATCAGAGGTGACGGGGCTTTGGAGACAGAGGACTTTTTTTTTTTTTACTGGGTATCGCCCACCTTACATTACCTTTACAGAATTTGATGGCACAGTTCAGTATAGCTGTATCATAATTGGATCATGACTGAAACTGTGCTGAAAGCACAAGATGTTTTTTTTCATACCTGTGGTATCTGTTTCAGTCTCTCTTCATGCTGTTTTTTCACTGTTGTCCCATATGGTATGTCATATAAGTGGGTCTCGGAAATACTGGTTGCAGAGTTTCTGCTTATATATGACCTGATTACTTAATGTTGTTGTTATTATTATTATTAAGTATGAAATAGCCCTTTAATGTTTAGTATAGTGTTGTCAAAAGACCCGGTACTTCGGTACCAAGTCGGTACTAAAAAAATGTAAATGTGACGGTACCAGGTTTCTTTAAGTACCGGTAGTACCGAGGTCCCGTTCAAACCCGGTTCAGCGCTATGATTTCCGCGAAGCAGAAAATGAGGACGGAATCTCAAAATACAGTCATGAAAATGAAACTTACATTTTAATATGGACAGTCATAGAATTTGTCAGAGTTAGCATAAATTAATCAAATCAAATCTCCATATGGACCAGTATCTGTAAATGTTAAGCCGCAAATGTTGCTTGAAATATGAATCCGTGTTCTGCGCGTCTCTGTGTGAATTAATGAATGGCAGAGACGTGTTGGTTTGTTTACTACATAGACTGAAGCGCATGACGCTTGTAGGGCTGTCGCGATAACCGCAATATTGTAATACCGCGCTATTGACAAGCAAACCGCAGAGGAAAGATAGCAACCGCAGTGTTCAGGTTTTTTTTTTTTTTTTTTTAAGAGGCTGTGGCCTTATTGTTTTTTTTTTAATTTGTCACTGTGCATTCAATGTTAAATAAATTAATGATACAATATGGTTACGACTGTAATTTTCTCGCGAGCCGTTGTAGCTTTATGGTGCTTCGTTTGTTTTGAATAGGCCGGCTGAAATGATGGGAGGCGCTCGATCTCGTCCCAAAACCTAATGTCACGTCGCCAGTTTGGGATCATTTTGGCTTTCAACCCAATGAAAAGGACGAGCCAGCGAATATAAATGAGCCGATATGCAAAATGTGCTGCAAAAAAGGTTCCTGTGACGCGGCAATACATCTAATTTGAGGTCATCGGGACATTCTAAAACGCTTAACGTGGTTTAATACAATACAGTGATATTAACAGACCAAACTCACTAAACATCATATTAATAAAGTATATTATCTACAAAAAAATCAGATGATTCCTGAAAATGAATTCAACGCGTTTAATGACACGTTAAGCCTTTTCCTCTCACAGAAAACCATCATAAGGCTTAACGTGTTATTAAACGACTTGCATTCATATTTAGGGATCATCTTTTTTTTGTTTTGTTTTGTTTTTTGTACATCGTATACTACTATATTAGTATAATGTTTAGTGAGTTTGGTTTTTAAAAATCACTGTCTTAGTACATTAAGCCACATTAAGCGTTTTCTTATAACGGTTTTCTATGGGAGGAAAAGGCTTAACGTGTTAAACGAGTTGCATTCATATTTAGGGCTCATCTGATTTTTTTTATAGATAGTATACTTTATTAGTATGATTTTTAGTGAGTTTGGTCTGTTAATATCTCTGTCTTAGTACATTAAGCCATGTTAAGCATTTTAGAGTGTCCCCTGTCATCCAGCGCAGCTGCCCCCTCAAGCATCAGATCGCAGAGCAACATCAAAGAGAACAGCTGAGACCGGCCGACAGTTAAGAGTAGCTGATGCCTTTGCGAAATCTGTAAAATACAGGCGTGAAAGTAACAGGCATACCTGCTGAAGTCACGGACAACCTCCGCGTCAGTGCCCATACCCAAGAGAGCGTGAGCAGATAACGAGCTTACACGCTTTCTGCTTGAGGAGTGCATCGACTCCAATGCGAATCCACTGTCCTGATGGGCCAGTGGTGGCGCAATAATCAGTCTAGATTTCCGCTGCTGTCCAAAGTCGCGCGCAAATATGTGTAATACATGTTAGAACTCTTTGATTTCTTTTAAAAAAAATTTATTGGAAAATGCATGTTCTTGTTGCTGTTTGGCATTTAACAATAAACAAAAATGTTTTAAAACGTGTCTCTCTGTCAGTTAAAAAAGCAACAATATATGCTACATAACTCAACTATAGAGCTTTGTATGCAACAAAATCAGGATAAATTAGGTATGTAAAAAAAAAAACGGCGGTAATACCGCATATCGCGCTATTGAGCCACCTATAATAACCACAGGGGAAATTTCTTAACCGCGACAGCCCTAGACGCTTGCATTAATTTTAGCATCTGAGCTTCAGAGTTCTCTCTCCATCAAGCGATCTCACAGTTTCAAGCAGTTTCTCACACATGCAAAAGAGAGAGAGAGCGAGAGTCTTACCACGCTGAATCGACACGCTATATGTAAACTATTCTTTTTTGTCTTTTCCTGTAATGGAGTTAATTTAGAATTATTCATATTCATTTTTGAACAAGCAGAAGACATACCGGTTTCTCCGGTAGTGGGCGGAGCTAATGCGCAAATGGCAGTTTCATTGGCTGGCGCTGATTTAGTACCGTCCCTGTTTTGATTTCAGCAAATCAGTTTGACCGAACACAGACAACGTGATTAATATTCATGAACCCAGCAGCTCATCAATTCATAGTGCATTGGATATACATTAGTATGATGGTAGAATTAGTAGTAGTATTATCTTTTAATAATAATTAATATGATCTATTACTATTTTTTTTACAGAAACCATCAATGACCAAAAATATCTTAAGCATCACCACCAGTTTTAAGTTCAGTTAAAATGACAAATATGCATTCATTAGGCCTAAAAGTAAATTTTGACATAAAAGGCATTGTGCTAGAAATATTACTATTATTTAGTAAAATGTATGTGATACTGCTACTACTGTTGAAAAAATTTATAAAACTTTATTTTTTAAAGAAATAAATCACAATATTTCTTACATGTTTTAATTTTAATAGAAAATCCCCTTTATTTACCAGAAATAAAATGTTTAAATTTCATAAATTAAAAGACAAATTACATTTGGGTGAAACTTGTTTACTGTTTTTCATAATTATATAACTTGTAGAAAAACTTTAAACACAATTGTAAATAAGTATAAAGAATGGCATTGGTTTTATTTTTAGTGCTAAAAAGTTTTTTTTTTAATTAGCATATTTTTGTGTTTTGCTTTGGTACCGAAATTGGTACCGAGAACCGTGGATTTTCACTGGTATCGGTACCGAATACTGAAATTTTGGTACCATGACAACACTAGTTTAGTATTTATTATTTTAATATTAGTATATATTTCTATAAAGGTTTTCACTAATATTTTTAATAAACTTTACGTTTTTTAAATTTCATCTCTTATGCACTACAATGTCCAACAATCCCACATGTGGCACGCGTACGGCTCTGGCATAGTAGGATTTGAAGCACTAAAAATCACTTGAAGTAGCTCTGCTACTAAATTTATTTAAAACTGGCTATCCCTGTACAGCTATGATCAGCTGTTCCTTCATCTTGGCTGAGGTTTCAATGTTGTTACGGGAAAGAATGAAGCTGATTGGTTGGTTCTTGTCACATGAGCCGCGGTGCGCTTGCTGCATACTGAAAAGTTGAAATGTTTTTATCTCGATGTGGCTCGTACCGCGTCGCTTCCAAAAAGAGTGTGCTTGCTGCAAAATGAGTGTGCAAAAGACACGATATGTGAACAGCCCCTAAAAATATACTCGCAATGATTTTAGTGCCAGTAAAAATTATGCAGCATGCATCATTTTTACTGGCACTAAAATCTTTGTGAGTATATTGTGAAAATCCAGCATATCACCCAGTTTGGGGAGAGGTGTAAAAACATAGCAGTCAGAAGTATTTGTGTATGATTGATTAGCTTAAGCTATTTGTTTTACATGTTATGTCAGACGAGGGTGTGAGTCTGTTCTGTCTGTCTGATCTCACCACACTGCTCTCTCGTTCTTCAATTAATAGATCCGGACTGCCGCACCCTCTTCTGCAAGCAGGGCATCGGTTACATCATAGGTCAAGCATCACTCACTCCAGCTGTGTGTGTGGATGTCAGTGCGTCAATGAAAATTGCAGGGGCATGACTTTTCCAAACAGTCACCCTGCCTGCGTAATGTATAGGTTTTGAACCTTGGAGAAAATTTCAGTATTTTTTGACCAACGGTTTGCACTTTGGAATGGAACAAACGTAGATATGTAGTCTGGATCTGAAACATTCGGCAGCTGCCCAGTCTTTTTGTGATTTGAAGGAATGTCCTAAAGCAGGGTTCCCAAGTGAGGGTTTGTGAAGGACTGCAGGGGGTTCATGAGTTGATGAAAAGTTATTATTTCATTCAAATGTAACATTAAAATAAACAAACAGGCCTTGCAATTTATCAGAATAAAACTAAAATAGCAATATATTTAATTAAATCATGATTTAATTCTGCTTCTCACAAACTCCATCTCAGCAAGTTCTGTGAGTTTAACATCCATTTGGAAACACAACGTGAGCTAGGTGCACTTTATTTACATTGCCATTTGCATAATTTCAAACATTTTCCTGGGCAGATGTTCACAGCATTTATACTGTATAATATATTTACCTATATTTCACCATAATACAAGCTTAAGGATTTGAAATGTTAAAAGTTTAAGGATTTTACCATTATAAAGTGAAGAATTTTAGATTTGTGTAATATCTATATTGTAACTTGTGTTGATTTGTTGTAAATAGTGAACCCAAGTGTGAACTTCCTTAAAAGTAACTATTTTTATTAGCAAATAGTCTTTGTTCTTTGTGTCTCAGCATCAGCAATATGTAATTTTTAAATAACAAAATAAAACACTTAGCCTTCTAAGAGATTTAATGTGCAAATATGCCTTTGTTTTATTGATATTACCTTCAAAGTATTTTTACTTATTTATTTTTGTCTAAGGGGTTTGACTGACAAAAAAAAAGTTAAACGAAAAGTGTCCTTAAGGTCCAGGCTGGCTTCCATGGCTCCACAACATTGTCTAATTATTGTCTAACAAAAAATAAAAATTAGCTGTGTAGATACTCGAACAAATATTTTAATGGATTATGAGAGTTTGATGGACTGTAATTGACATTGGACATGCCTTGTTTGCTTAAATGTACTTCCGTTTGTGCTTTTCAGCCATAGTGTTTGAGTCGGTGATACTTACATCACCACTGTCTCACACACCTCCTCTAGATTCCAGTCTCTCTCTCTTTGTCCCTCCCTCTCTGACTTTACAGCAGTTCCTGGTGACACATAAGTGTTGGTACAGGAAGTGTGCATTTTCACAAGCCTCCAAAGAAAAGGATGGAGAAAGAGAGTAGAGAGTGGGAAAGAGCAAGGCGGGAGTCGTAATGACATGTATTTGAAGTGCTGGAGTGGAGCCAGAGCAGGCTAGCAGCGTGCTGATGACATCACACTCCACTCCTTCTATTCTGCCATTGAAACAAATGCTCTCTTCACAGAGTGAGAGAGAGAGAGAGAGAGGGAGGGAGACAGAGAGAGAGAGAGAGAGAGTCAGTGCTGTTAAACCATATGGAGTGAATGAGAGCGGCCGTTTATCTGCTGGGCTCTAGGACCCATTGTGGACAGGAAGAGTTATGCGAGCGAGGGACCGTTGCTACTCTCTGCTGGGAGTCCATCCTCACCATTCCCTCGTTCACTCAGACACTCACACATTCCCAGATCAAAGTTTCCCCTGTGCGGCATTCCGGGCTGGATGGAACGGATGATACTCCCGCAAGCAGTCTGAGGAAACAACATAGTCTTTTTTTTGTTTATTCTCTTGTTGCAGTTCATATAGCTTGAGGTGCTTCCACTCTGTTGGATTCTCATGGGCCTTTCAGATCCTCGCAGCTGATCTGAGTGTGTGTGTGTGTGGATGTCAGTGCGCGTTCAGCAGCATGAACTTCTTCACAAGCCCGGATAGAGGCTGAAACTTTACCTGCCTGCAGGCGAGACGGGATGTGCGGGTGAGTGCGACGGACGTTTGGAGCACAGAGCCAGCGGGACTGGCTGGAGAAACCAGTGCCTTCTTTTTACCCACAGTCCTCTGGTGGCGTCATGCTGAGTCTGCAGGATTCTGTGTTCTTTGAGATCAGCATAAAGTCTCTGCTCAAGTCCTGGAGTGGGAACTGTGAGTAACACTAGCTGATGGGATGCACCATGTGTTTTATTAAGATGAAATGTATAGCTTTTGCGTATATAGCCCAGGATAGTGCATGACGGTTCCTAAAAAGTGTTGGCTGCAAGAGGCCCACATACGCACCCACTCCACTGCATAGATGCAGATCAGTGCGACACAATGTTGGTGAATGTTGCTGAAATTAGCTTTGGGTATGAGTTGTGTTGTGCGTGCAGAGCACACACTTGACCTAAAGGACGGGTCAACAAACATTTCACCGTGTCAATGACATGTTTTGACTCTTTTCAACTCGTAACTTGCGCAGTACCACTTGATATGCTCGACACCATTCACAATCTCTCTCTCGGGTTTAAAAGCACTTCTCATCAGTTCAGGTGTGTGTACGACTGCTGACTCTATGTTCTGCA
Source organism: Carassius carassius (assembly GCF_963082965.1). Lineage (NCBI taxonomy): Eukaryota > Metazoa > Chordata > Actinopteri > Cypriniformes > Cyprinidae > Carassius > Carassius carassius. The sequence continues at coordinate 15,554,724 of NC_081772.1, read as the reverse complement.
GTGTGGCTCTGTCATCGTCTTCTGCTCCTCGCCAAGTTCTTCACCTTGTTCTCTGTCCTCCCTTCATCTGATGACCTCTTTGAAGGTCTAGGGTTTCACGTGATGATGGTGTGACAGCAAAGGAAGTGGTGTGTAGGATAATGGTGGTATAGAGCCAGTGAAGAGTCCGATCAATGAAAGGAAACATTAGCATTCCCAATGGAGAAAAAGAGCAATAGGATCGTAATCATACTTACTGATATAGATGCACACACAGGCTTTATTTTTAGGGTTAGACTCTTAATCTTTTTCACATTGCATGAATTACAGTAATTTTCATTTAATTTATTTTGATCTGAAATTATACAGTTTTTCCACTTATCATCTGTTATGAAAATGCTGTTCTCAGTGTTGTGTGATTATTTTATCCCTAAAGTTAGACAGTTTTTCACTTTGCATCTCACACTGATGCTTGAGCAATCCATCCTCTTTGTGAGCTTGTGCTTTTTAAAATGCAGCTGATTCCTTTCCGGATGTAGATGGAGTTTTTATGGATTATTTCTCTGTATCAGTGAGCAGGTGTCATGTGCCGCAGGTCCAGATGCAGTTAAAGACCAATTCTGCATTTCATAGCCAAAAAATGGCAACATTTGAGCACTTTTGATATGGTTGTGATTTCCATTAGCTTTAACATCCATTGTTTTGTTGTTGTTGTTTTGTTTTTTGATTTTTTTTTTTTTTTTTTTTTTTTTTGATTTTTTTTTTTTTTTTTATGTTTGGAGAGATGAGAGATGTATCTCATAGTCACTGTTGACTTGGGTTACATCAGCAGCTACAGATGTCCAGCACCGTTGGAGAAATGTCACTTTGAGTTGGCATGCAACAGTAATCTCTTTTGCTTTCGCTCCCTCCAGTCTTGTGTGTTAGTGCCAGTTCCCGTGCGTTGGGCCTCTCTGTCCAAACAATGAGGAGTGAGGCCTAGTTTCAAGAGCTGGTGAAATCCAACTGAACCAGTTGACTCTTCCACTATTCCCATTGCCTGTCTCTGGTTAGAAGTCAGGCCAAAGACATAACTTTGTCTCCAAATAAGAGCTACATAACCAAGAAAACTGCAGGTAAATTCTGTTGAAAGTGTGGTGTCTGTAGGTCTGAAGAGAGACTTGATCAGAGAGATCGTTGGAATCTGGGCATGTTGAGACACTGCAGAAATAATGTTGACACTTTATTAGAACCATAGCAGATTAATCTCTCCCTTTTTCAAACACACAAACACAGTCCCTTTACACGCCATCATGCATGAAGCAGGTGCAAGCCCACCACAGAGAATTCTAAGAAAGTTTGGTTGAAACTGCTGCATTTTTTTTTTTTTTTTTTTTTGCGAAAGGAAAGGGTATGAACAAATTCTTATGTTGCATTTTCAGCAGTTACACAAGGAGTGCTACTATAGGCCCCAATACTTTACTGTAAGTCATTCATTTCCAAAGTAGAGTAGTTTGGGTGCTTATGAATAATTGCATCCAGAATAATTATTTTGTAATTATTACTTAATTATTTATGGGGATTAGTCCTAGAAAACATGTTCTTTCAGATATATTGACGGTCATTTGTTTTGTGTGAATATATTAGTGCATTCATTATTTATAAATTTTACTATGGATAATAAGTAGAGGTCTACCGATATATCGGTCTGCAGATTAATCGGCACCGACAGTTGATTGCTGGAACTATCGGCTATCGGCAAATATCCATGCCGATAGTTTATCTGGGTTGCATCCGTTGCTGGAGCGGCTGAAGCTCCGCTGTCATTGTACAGTATGATAGCAAGAGCGGCCTCTAGAGGCGAATCACTGACAACACATGTTTTTTTTTGACACACGATACTACGCACTGAACAGAGCTGGATACTTGCGCATTTAAAACAAACAAAGAAAACGTGTGTATACAGTACACAGTAGAGCATGTTTTCATATCATTACTAAGTAATTGATTTGTTGACTAGATGCTGCATTAGTGGAGAAAGAACATCAGTATGTTTGCGATCAGTGCTGCGAGGACGTGAACATTAGCAGCACCTCAAATGTTTAAAACAATGTGACCAAAACACATGCAAGTTTGACGCAAATGTTTAATGTCACGATTGTTACCAACTATTTGCATTCGTTTATATACAGCTGGTCCAGGGATGTTCATTTCAGTTATTTTTCCAAACCGACAATAATTTGGCATTAGAATATATCGCAAATACGAAAACATTTGATTTTGTGTCAAATGAGAGACCCAACGTTGGTTTCAGTTTCGCTTTTAACCTAAATGAATTTGTTTTGTGTTGTCGTTTATGTTGCTATAACTTATAGGATATTTTTTATTCTTGTTCTTTTTTAAATGGGCTTACTGTTAATTGAAAGGATTTGTTGTGGAGTGAGAGGAACTAAAACCTGTTGAGTGTTCAGATTTGAATCTGGCCACATTAGTGCAGGAATGCATGTTATATAGGTACAGCGCAATGCACTAGACGAGCATTCATTTTCCTGTGTTTGCATACTTCATGTGTTTTAGATTGATTTGGTTTGGTAAAGTTCAAAGTAATGTATATTCACTTAGAGAATTTTATTAAACACAATTTGGAGCAAATATTTATTTATGTTCTTCTGGCCATACATTTTGTGAGACAATGCATTAACTCTTCATTCCCAAGCCTGGTTTTTGGTACCTAAACTGCATCAAGCACACTGTATCAAACATTGCTGTGATATAGAGAAGTGATCGCCTCCGTCTGTGTTAGGCTTAAACTCCCTGACTATAATGGAGATGAAGATGTCACACTTATCCAATTAAAACCCTGTTTGGATGGGACTAGTTTCCATGAGTGGTTTAAGGAAATTTTTAATTCTGCAGACATACGACTCCGAGAGACATGCAAAATACTAATTTAGTACTAATTCTGTCTGTTTTTCTTTTTTTTTTAAATAATTTGGAGTAAATTACTTACTATTTTATGGTTAATGACATCACCACATCCTATGTTTAAAAACGCAAATTATTTGTGAATTTATTTGAACTGTGAAAACAAAACAAAAAAAAACAATATTGAGTAATGTAAATGGATATTTTCAAGTTTTGCTTCGGTCAAGAATGTTTAGTTGGCTACATACTGATCTTGAGCAAACTGCTCTTATGAGTCAATTTATTTTCGCAAAGAATCAGTTGAACCAACCATCTTAAAAATAATTAATACATTTGGTCAGAAATTATCCTAATTTAGTAATCACAAATTACTTTAAATGGCATAAAATGTTTATTCATTGATCTGAAATTAAGTATTAGACTTTTTTTGAAGAAGAAGAATGTTAACCCAAATATATGTTGTGTCATATAATGATTTATTAATAAAATTGGTCTGAAATAATAAATCCAAATCTAGTTATCACAAATGACTCTAAAAGACATGTAATAAATAAATTGATGAAAGGTAGCTTTCAGAATGTCCTGGAGAACAGCAAACAGACTCTGCATTAATGGCCCAGTGTGTGACTCCATTCCATGCACAAATGTGTCAGTGATGCAGCCCAGTGTGTCAAAAATTATCCAACGCATCCATCAGAGGAATCAAGAGAAAGTTGAACAGAGAGAGACTTGCATTTTTCCTCCTCACTTCTTTTGCTCATCCTTTCTGCATCACTGAGTGGAAAAGTAGAAACAATGTTAGAATGCCCATCAGCAGGCCCATCGGCCAATCACATGTGGGCCTGGGAACCCTGTTATGTTACCGGCCAATGAAAGCTGGCAGTGTGATATCATATGGATGGGGAGGTGTTGCTAAACAAGAAACAAAGAGTGAGTGTTTGTACATAGACAAACAAACAGACAAACAGCTCTGGGGACAGAGTCTTGCGTGTGTCCTTCTCTCTCTCATCCTCTTGAGTGTGTGAATGTTTGTGTTGTATTATTGAGATGTGGGAGTTGCTAGGTGTGACCCTGCTTTCTCCTCTGAAAAACTCATTAAACTTCACAGAGATTGCTTTGTTTTTCTCATATTATTGTTTGAACTTCTCTCGCCTCATTGTGGTTTCTCCAGCAACCTGTGGGAGATGAGGGCAGGGATTTCCTGAGCGGGGTTGACATGTGACACACACACACACAGTTTTTTCCAGTCTTTCTGCATTAATGGCTAGATTGAAAAATATGATTTGTACATTAATCAATCTTTATCTGTGCTCAAGTAAAACAGTGTTTCCGTGCACTTATCAGTGCATCTGAATGCTTTAGAATGTCACTATTATAAAATAGTAAGTTTATTACCTTTTCATTGTGCATTCAAAATGCTTTGTAATGCTACATAACTGTCCTTCTTTCTTGACAGCCTCTGTCCCTATCAGCAACAGCAGTGTGAGTAGGCGAGGAACATCCCCCTCGGCCCCGGGCAGCTGGGAGAAGCGTAGCATCCACCCCGCCACCATGTCCAGCATCACCATCGACCCCGAGCTCAAGCCCGGGGAGTTTGTCATCAAGAGCCTCTTCGCAGAGTTCGCTGTGCTCGCCGAGAAGAAGATCGAGGTGGTCATGGCTGAACCACTGGTGAGTATTGGCCAAAAATTAAGAATGAAAACAGAACGTTTAATGAAAAATATGTTTTTCTAGCATATATAAAAATACAGTAATAAAAATAACAAAATTATTTTGTCTTGGGTCGAGTGAAATATTAGCAGATGGATAAAAATCTATTCGAGCAGAAAAAAAGCCTTACATTTGAGCTCTGGTAATATAAATAGATTGTATTATTTATTATAATGATTTTTTAAAAATATATTATTCCATTCAAGAAGGATGCATTAAATTGAAAAATTTAAACTCACAGCAAACATATTTCAAATGTAAAAAGATTCCTATATCAAATAAAAGATGAAGTTTTGTTTTGTGTTATCCGTAACCTCAGGGAATGAGGTCTAATGTCAGTTGAGGTTTGAGACATTGTTGATTTATTTTGAGAAAAAGAGAGGCTGTTGTGTGTGTTTTCAGAGTTTGTGGCTGAACAGAACACACACACACACACACACACACACATACATACACTTCCCCGTGTATTCCCAGAAACAGAAGCAGAGGTTTGGATTCTTGGAATGCTTTTCTGTTGGACTCTTCTCCAAGCCCCTCATGCTGAAATACACACACACTCACTCACTCTCTCTCTCTCTCTCTCTCTCTCTCTCTCTCTCTCTCTCTCTCTCTTTTAGACACTTCCTCTCTGTGTTCCCTTCTCTGTCTCCTTGTGTGTTTACTCTGTGGTAGATTGAGCTCTCTCTCAGTTTGCTCCGCAAGAGTTTAAACCAGTAATGACTGTATCAAGAGGCTGCAGAGAGGAGCTGCTTTATAAAACACTGATGTTCAGCTCTCTGACTTTGAACTTCTCTCTCGTAGTAAAGTGTTTGTTCAAATGTAAACCAGATATCAGAGCATTCAAAGTGTCTTCATGCCATTTAACCAGGAGTCCTTTAGTCATTTTACAGTCTGTGTTAACAACACAATTACTGGACTGAAGAGATTCAGATTCTCAGGGCCTGAATTTCATGTCGGAAATCTGGGGTAAATCTTCACTTAAATGACTCGCATTGGGGACCATTTTACTGGATACATTTACATTTATGATATGTATTTATAAATTAATGCATTGAAAGTCACTGTCAAACTTATGATTTATAATGAAATATTTTATGAATGCATATAATAAAGGCATTTATGATGTTACAGAAGATTTTCATCATTTTTAAATAAATGCTGTTCTTTTGAACTCACTATTCATCAAAGATTTTCACAAAACTGTTTGCTTTAATTTCATCCTTAATATGTAATATTTAAATAAAATATCCCTATAAATATCCCTACTTTTTTCTGTTAAACAGTTTTTAATGATCCATCTATCATTCTTAATTCACACCGTATGTATCTTTGTTCTTTAAGGAGAAGCCGCTTTCCCGCTCACTGCAAAGAGGAGAAGATGCACAATTTGATCAGGTTAGTACATGTGTGTCTTATTTCATAATTTAATAATTATAAATGCCTGTAATATATCTCTTTCCCATCCTGTTTTGGGTCCTCTTCTCTCTTTCTCTCACTCTCCGTCACTCATTTCTGATTAGCGCAGAACTTTTAACAGCAGAGCTGCAGCAAAGTGCTTTGTTTAGCAAAACGCAAAGCAAATGAGACATCATCCTGCAGTGGATCCAGTCAGTGCCATTGGGCTTGTGTGTGAGAAAGAATGAGCCAGTGAGAATGTGCTCTCTTTGCAGAAAATCACAGCAATTTAAGTTTTGGTGTGTGTGTGTATAAATATGTGTGTGAATATATCAGTTCAGGGTGTTGGAATGTGTCTGCCAAGTGCCATGAGGGCCGGGAGACATAACTCTACTTAACCACATACATCACCCTGTACCACACACACACTCACCTGATGCAGGCCTCATATACAATGGGGTCTAAAAGTCTGGGAATCAAAATCAGATTTAAACCTGGTTAAAAGCAGTTTTGAAATAAACTCAACTTTTTTTTTTCTTCAAAGTTCTGGGACTTTAAGCCTTTTTTAAACAAAGAAACATCATGACTTAAATTGAATAATGTATTTCTGATTTTAAATCACTAATGAAATGAGTGAATTTGTGAGCATGTGACTTCCATTGGGATCGTCTCTGATCATGCTGGAGAACATGATGATCAGGTTTGATGATTTGCTTGTGATGTTCCTCATCAATAAATTCTTTCACATCTGCTTAACAGTGTTGTTTTAGTATTTATATACTTTTAAAGTATTCAGTTTTCCTATATTGTAGTCATTTTATGTACACTTTTTTTATTAGATTTTTTATTTCTATTTAGCTTTATTTTGTTTTTGTTTTAGTTGTAGTGATTATAGTCCAACTTATTTTCAATTAGTCACCAAGATAACATTTAAATAATGTTTATTTAGCTTTATTTCAGTTATTGGAAAACCCATTTTTAATAGTTTTAGTTAATGAAATCAATGCTGCTAAATGAATTCATGTAAATGTTTGTTACAAATGTGAGGAATTTATGCTGCTCTTGCACAATATTTGTATTTTTTTTAAAGCAATCTAAATATTACAACATTATGAAATTCATCAGAATTTTTTTTTATTCAACCGTTTAACTCATATTGTTATGATATAAGATGGAATGATAAATTTATTAAATTAGAAAATGTAAAATAGAAGAATTTGCATGAATGGTCTCAAGACTTTCTGATCCCATTGTACTTCTGAACATCTCACTTTAGCACACAAGATAGAAAGCACACTTTCACTCTTTTCACAACGCTAGCATGCAACACACTGATTTGGCTGTTGAAATAGCCTGTGCTGATTCTCAGAAACTGCATGCTCAGTCAGTGAAGTGTTGTGAATGC